>NC_138177.1:168931609-169609109 GCF_964165515.1 Mesoplodon bidens | reverse complement strand
AAACCTGAAATGATGTGTAAAGGTATACAGTGAGAGGTTGTGGTCCTACCCAGTTTCCATCCACTGTATGCCCGTCATCAATTTATCACCTCCCAGTTCTAAATTCACCCTCTTTATGTTGCTTTGTGATACTGGAACTAGACCCTGTCAACATATCTCCTTTGGCAGATGGTATAATACTAGACCTTGTCAAGTAGAGAGGGCTGAAGGAAGCTGCAAGAAGAAAGGGCTTATCTTTTGATTCTGGTGCTTTTCTTTCTGGCTTCTATAGTGTGGTTGCCAGCAGATGGCTTCCTTGCTAGCAGGTGGCTTCTCTGTCAAAGATGTGCAGGAAACCCAGTAGTACACACATTCCAGCATCCCATGGCCTATAGCCATACCTTCTCCAGTGAAGTGTGAATCTCAGCTTTGGGGTGAGGGACTCTTCAAAGTTTATTCTTCCTTGAGTATACTTCCTCAGCCTTAGAGGTAGCAGCTACTCGCTACATCTGTGTCTTATGTGGTAGACACTCTAGAAATATGGTTACTTAGATTCAAATATAAATTAATTAAAATAAAGTCAGTTTTAAAATTCAGTTCCTCAGTCATTCTAGCTACATTTCAAGTGTTCAGTAGGCACATGTGGCTAGTGACTACTGCATTGGACAGTGCAGATGTAGAATATGTCTATCATTGCAGAATGTTCTATTGGACAGTGCTGCTTTAGCAACCTCTCTATTTCTCTTAGGAGTTAGTCTCCTTTATTAGTGAATAATTCTTTACATTGTATAAATTAATATACTAGTTACATTACTAGTTAATAATTATATTATTTCTTATTCTAATTTCCATGGTTTCTGTCTCCCGATTGACCTGTGAATGATACACATTCCATTTTTCATACGTATCTTTCCAATGTTTTTATGCAAGTATAAGCAAATACAAATATATATTCTTATCTCTACCCCCCTGCCCCCGTCACAGTACACACACTTATTTACACAAAAATAACAAACTATGTATACAGAGCAGAAGTTTGACTACTGCTAGCAGACCAAATATAGCTAAATCTGTCCACAGCCATATGTTGTCTGATTGCTTTCATGCCACAATGGCAAGGTGAAAGTCAAGCAGTTGCAACAGAGACTGCATGGCTTGCAAAGCTGAAAATACTTACTGTCTGGTCCTTTACAAAAAAAGTTTTGTTGATCCCTGTTTTATATCTTGCTTTTTAAATTTAGCAATATATATAGGAGTTCTTTCCCTATAAGAATGTTAGCGCTTCCTCATTCTGCTTTTTTTGAAGCTGTATAATATTCCATTGAACGGACACATCACAATATACTTAAGTTTGTTCCTTTGGTTTAAATTCCATTTTTTTCCTATTTCAAGGATTATTTCAGTGAATAACCTTGTATATGTACCATTTTGTACATCTGCAGGTATATATACAAAATAAATACCTGGAAGTGAAATTATTGATCAAAGGGAAAAAGCATTTTTTAATTTTGATAAAAATTGTTAATCTACATAGGGATTGTACTAATTTACATTCCAATAAGCAATGGAGTGCCTGTTTACCATCTCATTGTCCAACTTCCAAAATTTTTTGAAATTTGATAGGTTGAAAAAAAGATATTTCAGTGTAGTTTTAATTCACACTGCTCATATCATGAATGGACTGAGCATATTTTTGTGTGTTTATAGGTCATCTTCATGTCTTTTTTTTTTTTTTAAGTTTCTGGCTGCACCCCACAGCATGTGGGATCTTGGTTCCCCAACCAGGGATTGAACCCACACCTCCTGTATTGGAAGGCAGAGTTTTAACCACTGGACCACCAGGGAAGTCCTTTCATGCCTTTTTATGTGTGTGTGAACTGCCTCTTCATGTCTTTGCTCTTTTTTCTTTGATTTTCAGAAGACTTTTGGTCTTGTTCTTATTAATTTCTAGAAGGTTTTCATGTATTAGGGAAATTAGTCCTTTGTCTATAATATGTGTGGCAAATAAATCCTCCCAGGTTGCCATTTGTATTTAAACTTTGTTTATGGGTTTTTTTTAAATGTGGTTAAATTGATCAATCTTTTCTTTTTCGGTTTTTAGATTTTGAGTCAATTAGAAAGTCCTTCACCACCTCAAGGTTATAAAGAAATTTGCTCATTTTTTCCTAGTACTTTAATGTCTACAATTTTTTAGCTTTAGATCTTTGATCTACTTTTAGTTTATCCCAGCATAACATATGAGGTATAGATAAAACTCCTTTTTCAAATGATAACCCAGTTATCCCCAAACCATTAATTATAAAGTTTATCTTTACTCTCACACCTTTAGAATATATTAAATTTCTGTATGAATTTTGGTCTATTCTTGGACTTTCTATTTCGTTCCATTGGTTTGTCTGTTTATGTGTTAATTACTATTTTAATTGTTGAGGTTTTAGAATACAGTTTAATATCTGATAGGTCTGATTCTCCACATTCTTTGTTGTTTATTTTTCCATTTGAACTTTACAAATCAGCTTCTCCAGTTGCAGAAAAAATTCTGTTAGTGTGTTTGCTGAGAATTAACATTTTTATGATGTTTAGTCTTCTTGATATTTAAGAAATGATATGTCTTTCCACTCAAGTTTTCTGTTGTGTTCTTCACCAATATTTTAAGTTTATACTTAAATTTTATTGATTATTTTTTGTTGCTATTGTATATATGGTCTTTTCTTCCATTATCTCCTCTACCCGGTTTCTGTATAAAGTTTATACATTGGTGTATTAGTCAAGTTCTCCAGAGAAACAGAACCAAAAGGATACATATAGCTACAAAAAAGGTTTATTATGGGAATTTGTGCTTGCAATTATAGGTACAGATCTGCCATGATCTGCCATCTGTAAGCTGAAGAACCAGGAAAGCCGATGGTATAATTCAGTCTGAATCCAAAGGCATGAGAACTGGGGGAGTTGAGCTGGATCTCCCAGCCCAAGTCCTGGGGCCTTTATATACTAACTGCTTCCTGTATATTTGTTTAATTCCCTGGCACCACCTTGCTTTATCACCTTCTCCTCCCTCTCCCCACCATCCTTCTCTCTCTTCTTTCTCTCCTAATAGGTTATTCAATCAAATCTTTAGGGTTTTCCAGGTATATAATTCTATTATCTCTCTTTTCTCTTATCTTATTGTGTTGAGTAATATATCTAATTTAATGTTTAAAAAAAATAGTGGTGAAGCGGCCATGATTGTGTTGTTCCTAACTTTTAGAAGGAATGTATCAGGGTTTCCCTGTTTAATAGATGCACCATGCTAACAGTTTTCCTCTTAAAAACCAATAAATTGGTTTTCATAAAATTCAAAACTTCTGCTCTTTGAATGACACCACCAAGAAAACGAAAAGGCAAGCCATAGATTGAAATATTCATTGCCACAGACCAGCCGGAGAAAGAGGATTTCGCTGCCCAGGGACAGAAGGGAAGGGGTAAGGAACTGATGTAGCACCGACAAATGGGGTCAGAAGGACCAAGACAACTGATGGTTGCAAGGCAAATTTTATTATGCTACTGTTGCAGATTATATAGACTAGAAAAAGGAAGGTTGCTAATTGATGGTTTACATTATCTACAGACTGTCTCGGCTCAAGGTTAACTTCCCTGGGAGAAAACTCATAAACCCAGAATCATCCAAAATAACCTGCACGTGCAGGGGGAAGACAGCTTTGCTTGTCTCATTTTACATTCTTTCTGATCTCTGGGCCCTGGTAAGTTATCTCCCATGGAATGAAACAAGGAGGGGAACAAGTAGGCACAGTCCCTTCGAGCAGCGGCGGCATGCCTGGCATGTCCGCAGCTTGCTCTCAAGGCTGACCGTTTCCCACAATTCATAATACATATATCTGATACAGGACTTGTATCCAAAATATATTTTAAGATTTTTATAACTCAATAATAAGAAGAAAAACAACTCAACCAAAAGCAATGTTAAAATATTTGGAAACTTCTCCCTCTCCCAAAATATTAATGGTCAATAAACATGCAAAGGGAAATGCAAAAGAAAATCAAAATAAGATACCACTTCACACTCATTAAAATGACTACATTTAAAATAACTGACATGGGCTTCCCTGGTGGTGCAGTGGTTCAGAGTCTGCCTGCCAATGCAGGGGACACGGGTTCGTGCCCCAGTCCAGGAAGATCCCACATGTGGTGGAGCGGCTGGGCCCGTGAGCCATGGCCACTGAGCCTGAGCGTCCGGAACCTGTGCTCTGCAACGGGAGAGGCCACAACACTGAGAGGCCCATGTACCACACAAAAAAAAAAAAAGGATAAAATAACTGACAATACCAAATGTTAATGAGGATGCAGAGCAACTAGAACTCTCATTCACTGACGTTGGGAGTGTCAATGGTACAATCACTTTGGAGAACTGTTTGGAAGTTTCTTATAAAGGTATGTAAATAGCCACCATATGACCCAGCTGTTGCATTCCTAAGAGAAATGAAAGCATATGTCCAAACAAAGACTTGCACACAAATATCTATAGCAACATTATTCCTAATATCCTAAAATTAAAAATATCCAAATTAACAGGTGAATTAATACACAAATTGTAGTATATCTATAACCATGGGCCCAGCAAAGAAAAGGGATAAAGTACTGATAAATTCAACAACATGGATGAAACTCTACTAAATTATGCTAAGTGAAAGAAGCCAGGCCCAAAATATTACCTATTACATAATTCCAATATATGAAATTCTAGAACAGATAAAAAGTCATCTATACTGACAGAAAGTAGATCAGTGGTTGCTGGGGGACTGGGAGGGGGAAAAGAGGAGTTGAACTGGGAAGGGGCACAAGGGAACTTCTTCAGGTGATGAACATGTTCTAGAACTTCTGGTTTCTAGTCTGCCACGTAAGAAACTTGGAGGTCACCACTCCATTCTAACAAGAAGTAAAAGGTTTAACAAGCTGAAAGATCAATAACTCTTCTTAGATCCATCAGAGAAGTGAGGTCACAGGTCAAACTGCTGCTCCCAAAATTGAAGAGACAGATAGGCTCATACAGAGAATCACAACTCATCTAAGTAGAAACCCACCAACAGAAACCTCCATGGGAACCAGTACCAGAATATGAAAACTAAACTGAAATTGATGCATTGCTAGAGGCTTAGTGTGGACAAGTCTGAGAGTTAAAAACTCCAGAGGGACCGAGTCATAGGGGGTGGGTGGTAAAGGGGGAAACACCACACTTTTGTGAGTTTTATCTCCTGGAGCTCTACTAGGTTCTCACAGTGAATAACAGAGAAAAATCCCCTAGTGCTTCTGGCAAGGGGAGGAGGAAAGGAACCATTCTGTAATACACCAGAGCATTCTATTCTTTTTAAGAATAAGGTCTTCCATCACAGGAAGCCATTTAACCAGAGTCTAACCTGCTGGGGTTTTGTCACAGCCTAATTGACATGGAGGAAGGTAAATACCCAACTCCAGCCCACTCTAGCCATCCTGTCCCACCTAAGATGTTTAGGGGATGAGAAGCACTGGTGAAGTTCATAGTCCAGAGGCACAGGCTCGTCAAAAATCTGAGACCTAATCATAGGACTACAAAACACTTTCCCTCCCCCTATACCTTACCACCCCATCAGTAAAGGCCTATTTGCAACAACTCCTTTACCTAGTACATCATGTCCACCTTTCAACAAAAAAATTACAAGGCATAATAAAAAGCAAAACCACAGTTTGAAGAGATAAGCAAGCATCAAAAACAGAGTTAGGTACACCAGAGACATTGGAATTATCAGACTGAGAATTTGAAACAACTATGACTAACATGCTAAGGGCTCAATGAATAAAGTAGGCAGCATGCAAGAATGGATCAGCAATGCAAACAGAGAGATGGAAATCATAAGAAAGAATGTCCAAAATGCTAGAGATCATAAACAATGTAACAGAAATGACTAATGCCTTTTATATGGGCATATTAGTTGACTGGACATGGCTGAGGAAAGAATTTCTGAGCTTGAGGCTATCTCAATAAAACCTCCAGAACTGAAAAGCAAAGAGAAAAAAAAAATTGAAAAAAATAGTCAGAATATCTAAGAACTGTGGGACAACCACAAAAGGGGTAACAGATATATAATGGAAATACCAGAAGTAGAAGAAACAGAGAAAGTAACAAAAGCAATATTTGAAGCTACAATGAGAGAACGTCCCCTATTTAATGACAGATACCAAACCACAGATCCAGGAATCTAAAAGAATGCCAAGCATGATAAATACTAAAACAAACAAACAAACAAACAAACCTATGTATATTATATAGAAACTTCAAAAAATTAAATATAAAGAAAAAAATCTTGAAAGAAGTAAGAGGGGAAAAAAAACCCACCTTACTTCTAGAGGAGCAAAGATAAGAATTTCATCATACTTCTCAGAAACCATGCAAGCAAAAAGAGAGTGGAGTGAAATCTTTAAAGTATTGCAGAAGAAACCCACCAAGCTAGAATTATGTACCCTGAAAACTTATCCTTTGAAAGTGAAGAAGAAATAAAGACTTTCTCAGACAAGCAAAAATTTAAGGAATTGGTTGCCAGTAGACCTACCTTGCAAGAAATGTTAAAAGTTCTTTAGAAAGGAGGAAAATTATATAGGTCAGAAAACTGAATATACATGAAAAAACAAAGAGCATCAAAGAAGAAATAAGCGAAGGTAAAATAAAACTTTTATTTTTCTTATTCATATTGAGTTAACAGATAATGGTTTGTTCACAATAATAATGTCAACAATGTGTTTGATTATATAAGTATATAATATATATAAATATATATAAGTACATATATATTTATATATGCTTATGTATAAATGAAATTGATGACTGAAATGATACAAGGAATAGGAAGGAGGAATTAAGATTATTTTGTTATTATAAGGTACTGACACTACCTGTGAAGTGGTATAGTATTATTTGAAAATGAACTTGGATTAGTTATAAATGTATATTACAAACCTAAGGCAATCACTAACAAAAGTACAATAAGAAGTATAACTGAGGGCTTCCCTGGTGGCGCAGTGGTTGAGAGTCTGCCTGCCGATGCAGGGTACATGGGTTTGTGCCCCGGTCTGGGATGATCCCACATACCGCAGAGCAGCTGGGCCCATTGAGCCATGGCTGCTGAGCCTGCACGTCCGGAGCCTGTGCTCCACAACGGGAGAGACCACAACAGTGAGAGGCCCACGTACCACAAAAAAAAAAAAAAAAAAGAAGAAGTATAACTGATATGCCAAAAAAGAAAAGAAAATGGAATAATATAAAATGTTCAATTAAAACAACAAAAAGAATGAAAAGGTGTAGAAGACAAAGTTAAGAAAAAAGAAAAATGACAACAAATAGAAAACAGTAACAGATATGAAAGATATTAATCCCACTACATAATAATAACTTTGAATATCAATGATTTAAATGCACCAACTAAAAGAGATCAAAACAACCTACAAAAATTAGTTGTGTGTCTAAACACTAACAAGAAACTATTCAAAAAGGAAATTAAGAAAACAATCTGATTTACAAGAGCATCAAAAAGAATAAAATGCTTAGGAATAAACTTATTCAAGAAGGTAAAAGACTTATACACTGAAAACTATAAAACACTGATGAAAGAAATTAAAGCAGACACAAATAAATGGAAAGACATCTTGTGTTCATGAATTGGAAGAATTAATATTGTTAAAATGTCCATACTATTCAAGACAATCTATAGGTTCGATGTAACCCCTATAAAATCCCACTGCCATTTTTTTCAGAAACAGAAAAACAATCCTAAAATTCATGTGAAAGCACAAAAGTCCTCAAAGACCCAAAACAATTTTGAGCAAAAAACAAAACTGGAGGCATCATACTTCCCGATTTCAAAATATATTACAAAGCTACAGTAAACAAACAGTATGGTACTGGCATAAAAAAAAACATATAGACAAATAAAACAGAATTGAGAGCACAGAAATGAGAGTCTCTTCAATAAATGATTTTGGACAAACTGCATTTTCACATGCAAAAGAATGAAATTGAATCCTGTCTTACACCATACACAAAAACCAACTCAAAGTGAACTCAAGACTTACATACAAGACCTGAAACCATGAAACTCCTAGAAAAAAAGAAAAACATAGAGGAAAAAATCTACTTGAAATTGGTCTTAGCAATGATTTCTTGGATACAACACCAAAAGCACAGACAACAAAAGTGAAAGTACACATGTGGGACTGCATCAAACTAAAAAGCTCTCTAGAGCAAAAGAAAAATTAACAGAGTGAAAGACAACCTACAGAATGGGAGAAAACATTTACAAACCATATATCTGATAAAGGGTTAATATCTAAAACATATAAGGAACTCCTACAACTCAATAGCAAAATAATAACCTGATTGTAAAATGAGAAAATATTTGCAAACTATATATCTGATAAGGGCTTAATATCTAAAATATGTAAGGAACTCCTACAACTCAATAGTAAAATAACAACAACAATAATAGTAACAATAGTGGTGGTAGTAGTAGTCATCATCATCATCTGATTTTAAAATACACAAAGGAAATGAACAGACATTTCTCCAAAGAAGATATAAAAATGGCCAACTGATACATGAAAAATGTGCTCAACTCCACAATGAAAGATCACCTCACACCTCTTGGGATAGCTATTATAAACAAAAAACAAAACAAAACAAAACCAAGAGATAACAAGTGTTGGTAAAGATGTGAAGAAAATGAAACCCCTGTGCATTCTTGGGAGGAATGTAAATTAGTGCAGCCGCTATGGAAAACAGTATGGAGGTTCCTCAAAAAATTAAATAGAACTACCATATGCTCCAGTAATCCCACTCTGGGTTTATATCCAAAGGAATTGAAATCAGGATTCTGAAGAGATACCTGCGTTCCTCTGTACATTATATCATTATTCACAATAGCCAAGATGTAGAAGTAGTGCAAATGTCCATAAACAGGTAAATATTTGTATCAAACATTTAATTTGATACAAAATGTGGTATATACATACAATGAAATGTTATTCAGCCTTTAAAAAGAAAGAAATTCTGCCATTTGAAGCAACATGGATGAACCTAGAGGATATAAGGTAAGTGAAATAAGCTGTATGCAAAAAGACAAATGACATATGATTGCACTTATATGGGGAATCTAAATAGCCAAACTCAGAAGCAGAGAGTAGAGTGGTGGTTGCCAGGGACTGGAGGAAAAGGAAATAAGGGAGGATTGGTCAAAGGGTACAAAATTTCAGTTATGCAAGATTAATAACTCCTAGAGATCTACTGTACAGCATAGTAGTTATACTATAGTTAACAATATTGTATTGTATTCTTAAAAATTCACTAAGAGGATAGCTCTTATGTTAAGTATTCTTATCACAAAATAATAATAACAACAATAATAATAAAAGAGAGTAGGAGAAAACTTTTGTTAGTGATGAATGTGTGTATGGCATTGACTGTGGTGATGGTTTCACAGCTGTATACTTATCTCCAAACTCATCAAATCGTATACATTAAATATGCACAGCTTTTGTGTCAACCATACCTCAATAAAGTGGCTTTTCTTAAAAATAGATTCTCAGAGTGTATCAAAAGACAAGGCATGACTATGTTGTCTGCAAAAAACCCACTTTAAATAGACACATATAAATCAAAGTAAATGGATGAAGAAAGATATACCATGCTAACACTAGTTAAAAGTATGCAGAGGAAGCTATATTAATTTCAGACAGAGCAGACTTCAAAGTAAGGAATATTATCAGTGATAAAGAGAGGCATTACATAATGAAGAAAAGGTCAATACTCCAAGAAGACATAATCATCCTTAATGTGTGCACACCTAACAACAGAGCATCAAAATATGTAAGGCAAACTGAAAGAAATGCAAAGAGAAATAGATGAATTTATTATTATAGTTGGAGATTTTAAGCAGCCCTCTATCAGAAATGAACAGATTCAGCAGGCAGAAAATCAGTAAGGACATAGTTGAAATCAACAGCACCATCAATCAACTGGATATAATTGACATCTATAGACTACTTCATCCAACAGCAGCAGATGACACATTCTTCTCAAGTTTACATGGAAAGTTCACCAAGATAGACCACATTTCTGGGCCATAAAACAGACCTTAACAAATTGAAAAGAATAGAAATCATACAATCTCTGCTCTCAGATAACAATGGAATCAAAAAAGAAATCAATGACAAAAAAAAAAAAACATAGCTGGAAAATCCCCCAATACTAGGAGATTAAACAACACACTTTTTTTTTTTTTTTTTTTGTGGTACGCGGGCCTCTCACTGCTGTGGTCTCTCCCGTTGCGGAGCACAGGCCCCGGACGTGCAGGCCCAGGGGCCATGGCTCACAGGCCCAGCCGCTCTGCAGCATGCGGGATCCTCCCGGACTGGGGCACGAACCCGTGTCCCCTGCATCGGCAGGTGGACTCCCAACCACTGTGCCACCAGGGAAACCCCAACAACACACTTCTAAATAACGCATAGGCCAAGGAAGAAATCTCTAGAGAAATGTAAAGACGTTTTAAATGAAATGAAAATGTAAATACAACTTATCAAAAATTTGGGGATGCAGCAAAAGCAGGGCTTAGAAGGAAATGTATAGCATTGAATGCATATATTAGAAAAGAAGAATGAGTTAAACACCAATAATATAAGCTTCCACCTTGGGAAATTAGAAGAAGAAGAATAAATTAATTCCAAAGTAAGCAGAAGAAAAGAAATAATAAAAATTAGATTAGTAACCAATGAACTTGAAAAGAGGAAATCAATAGAGAAAATTAACAAAACCCAAAGCTGGTTCTTTGGGAAAAACTTCAATACAATTGATAAGCTTTGAGCCAGGCTAAGACAGAAAGAGAGAGGACACAAATTTCTAATATCAAAAATGAAAGTGATCACTACAGGTCTCACGGACAATAAAAGGATAATAAAGGAATATTATGAACAATTCTACGCACACAAATTTGATAACTTAAGTGAAATGGATCAATTCCTTGAAAGACACAATCTACCAAAACTCAAATAAGAAGAAATAGACAAAATGAATAGGTCTGTATCTATTAGAGAAATTGAATCAATACTTAGAAACCTTCCAAAACAGAAAGCACCAGACCCAGGTGGTTTCACTCATGAATTCTACCAGACATCTAAGGAAGAAATTATACCAAGTATCTACAATCTCTTCCAAAGATAGAAGCAGAGGGAATACTCCCTAATTTGTTCTTTGAGACCAGCATTACATTAATACCAAAAAAAAAAAAAAGACATTACAAGAAAAGAAAACTACAGATCAATATCTCTCATGAACATAAATGCAAAAATCCTTACTAAAATATTATCAAATGAAATCAAACAATGAATAAAAATAATTATACACCGTAACCAAGGGGGATTTATCCCAGGTATGCAGGGCTGGTTCAATATTTGAAAATCAATCAATGTAATCCATCACATCAACAGGTTAAAGAAGAAAAATCACATGATCACATCAATAGATGCAGGAGGGCTTCCCTGGTGGCACAGTGGTTAAGAATCCGCCTGCCTATGTAGGGGACATGTGTTCGAGCCCTGGTCCGGGAAGATCCCACATGCTGTGGAGCAACTAAGCCCATGCACCACAACTACTGAAGCCCATGCGCCTAAAGCCCATGCCCTGCAACAACAGAAGCCACCACAATGAGAAACCAGTGCACTGCAATGAAGAGTAGCCCCTGCTTGCTGCAACTAGAGAAAGCCCACACACAGCCACAAAGACCCAACACAGCCAAAGATAAATAAATTTTTTTAAAAAGCTTATAAAAATAGATGCAGGAAAAGCATTTGACAAAATCTAACATCCATTTATGATAAAAATTCTCAGCAAACTAGGAACAGAGGGGAACTTCCTCAACTTGATAAAGAACATCAACAAAAATCCTACAGCTAACATCATAATTAATGGTGAGAAACTTGAAGATTTCCCACTAAGATCAGGAACAAAGCAAGGATTTCCCCTCTCACTAATGCTTTTCTACATCATACTGGAAATTCTAGCTATGCAATAAGAAAAGAAAAGGGCATATAAGGTATAGTGATCAGGAAGGAAGAAATATAGCTGTCTTTGTTTACAGATGGCATGATTGTCTATTCAGAAACTCTGAAAGAATCAACCAATAAAAACCTCCTAGAACTAATAAGCAATTATATTAAGGTTGCAGGATACAAAATTAATACAAAAATGTCAATACTTTTCAACATGCCATCAATGAAAAGTAAATTTTGAAATTAAAAATGCAATATTATTTATCTTAACACCCCACAAAATGAAATAGTTAAATATAAGCCTAACAGAATATGTACAAGATCTATAAGAAGAAAACTACAAGACTCTGGTAAAAGAAATCATAAAACTAAATAAATATATGATCTTATTTACAAAGCAGAAATAGAGACGCAGATGTAAAGAACAAACGTATGGATATCAAGGGGGAAGGGGAGGGGTAGGATGAATTGAAAGATTGGGATTTACATATATAAACTATTGATACTATGTATAAAATAGATAACAAATGGGAACCTACTGTATAGCACAGGGAACTCTACTCAGTGCTCTGTGGTGACCTGAATGGGAAGGAAATCCAAAAAAGAGGGGATATATGTATATGTATAGCTGATTCACTTTGCTATACCGTGGAAACTACACAACATTGTAAAGCAATTATACTCCAATAAAAATTAAAAAAAATAAACTCACCCACTAATAGTGAATAAAAAGTAAAAACTAAATAAATGGAGGGATATTCCATGTTCATGGATATGAAGATTTAATATTGTCAAGATATCAGTTCTTCCCAACATATCTATAGGTTCTATGCAATCCCAATGAAAATCCCAGCAAATAATTTTGTGGATTTTGACAAACTGATTCTAAAGTTTTTATGGAGAGGCAAAAGACCAAATAGCCAATGCAATATTGAAGGAGAAGAACAAAGTAGGAGGACTGATACTACCCAACTTCAAGACTTACCATAAAGCTACAGTAATTAAGACTATGGTATTGGCAAAAGAATAGATCAATAGAACAGAATAAAGATCCCAGAAATAAACCCACATAAAGTTGACTGATATTTGACTAAAGTAGCAAAGGCAATACAATGGAGTAAAGATAGCTTCAACAAGTGATGCTGGAACAACTGGACATTCCCATGCAAATAAATGAATCTAGACACAGACCTTACTCTTCACAAAATTAATTCAAAATTGATCACAGACCCAAATGTAAAATGCAAGACATAGGAGAAAATCTAGATGCCCTTGGGCATGGTGATGAATTTTTAGATACAACACCAAATGCAGAATCCCTGAAAGAATGAATCAATAAGCTGGGCTCATTAAAATTAAACTTTTCTGCTCTGCAAAACACAAAGTCAAGAGAATGAGAAGACAAGCCACAAACTGGGAGAAAATATTTGCATGAGACATATCTGATAAAGGACTATTATCCAAATTATACAAAGAATTCTTAAAACTCAACAATAAGAAAGCAACCTGATTTTAAAATGGGCCAAAGACCTTAACAGACACCTCACCAAAGAGGATATACAGATGGCAAGTAAGCATACCAAAATATGCTCCACATCATACATCATCAGAGAAATGCATATTAAAATAATGACATACTGATATACACCTATTAGAATGGCCAAAATCCAGAACACTGGCAACACCAAATGCTGGTGAGGATGTGAAGCCACAGGAACTCTCTTGCATTGCTGCTGGGAATGAAAAATGGTACAGCTACTTTGGAAAATAGTTTAGCAGGTTCTTACAAAACTAAACATATTCTTACCATATGCTCCAATAATTGTGCTCCTTGGTATTTACCCAAACAAATTGAAAAGCTACACCTACACAAAAGCCTGCATACAGATGTTTATAACACCTCTATTCATAATTTCCAAAACTTGGAAGCAACTAAGATGTTTTTCAGTAAGTGAATGGATGAATAAACTGTGGTATATTCAGAGGATGGAATATTATTCAGTGCTAAAAAGAAATGAGCTATCAAGCCATGAGAAGACCAGGAAGAAATAAATGCATATTACTAGGTGAAATAAGCCAATCTCAAAAGGCTACATACTGTATGACTCCAACTATGTGACATTCTGGAAAAGGCAAAACTATGGAGACAGTCAAAAGGTCAGTAACCTCCAGGGATTTGGGTGTAGGGAGGATGAATAGGCAGAACACAGAGGATTTTTATTTATTTTTTTGGTCAAGTGATTTTTTAGCTTTAATTTTAAATTATAAACATAGCATGTGAACACATTTGTTAGAAAAATTCAAATATCACCAAATATATAGCAGAAAAGTGAAAAGACATCCCCAAATCTCATTCTCTGCCTTATATATAGCTTGTTAAGCACTTTAATGGGTTTATAATTTTTCATTTTTATAATAACTTTTGAGTAGGAAATATATGCAAATAGTTCAAAATTCAAAAGTTACCAAGTAGTTTATAGGGAAAATTGTCTCTTTCCTTCCCTGTTTCCAGCAATTAAATTCCTTTCCCTTGAAGAAAATCCTATTAACAGTACATATATTTGTGGGTTTTTTTTTTTTTTTTTCGTTATGCGGGCCTCTCACTGTTGTGGCCTCTCCCGTTGCGGAGCACAGGCTCCGGACGCGCAGGCTCAGTGGCCATGGCTCACGGGCCCAGCCGCCCCGCGGCATGTGGGATCTTCCCGGACAGGGGCACGAACCCGCGTTCTCTGCATCGGTAGGCGGACTCTCAACCACTGCGCCACCAGGGAAGACCCTATTCGTGTTTTTTTTTAACTTTCTATTTTACATTGGAGTATAGGTGATTAACAATGTTGTGTTAGTTTCAGGTGTACAGCAAAGGATTTTTAGAGCAGCGAAACTACTTTGTATAATGCTATAGTGGTGGATACATGTTACACATTTGACCAAACCCACAGAATGTACAACACCAAGAGTGAACCCTAACATAAACTATGGACTTTGGGTGATAAGGATCTGTGAATGTAGGTATATCAATTGTAACAAATGCACCATTGTGGTGGGGACTGCTGGGGCAGGGGATCACAGGAAATCTATATACCTTCCTCTCAATTTTGCTGTGAACCTAAAACTGATCTAAAAAGTAAAAATATTCTATATCTTGTTATGGTGGTGGTTACATGGGTGTATGAATTTGCCAAAATGCACTTTAAATTAGTACATTTTCTTTTATGTAAATTATATTTAATAAAGTTGATTCTAAATGAGATGAAAGATTACACTGGCCTGCTGTTTGCAGAACAAAGTAAAGGATAATAAAAGAGACTTCAGGAGGAGGATATACAGTAGGTGAGGGATAAAAGTCATTTGCACTTTGGCTGTGGAAATAGAGTATATTTAGAGGTAAAATCAACAAGACTTGGTGACTAGTCGAGGACGAGTGACAGAAGTGTCAAGGACAGCTCCCAGCTGTCTAACTGCAGCAATCAGGCAGAGTGGTGGGTGGGCTGTCCTCTCTGAGCTGAGGAGCTGGAGGGGAGAAGCAGGTTTGGCCGGAAAATTACAGCTTCTGTTTTGGATTAGATGGTTATGATGGGCTGTGAGCCATCTCCAAAGATGTTGATTTTGTCATTCTGAATCCAGCAGAGCCTTTTGTCTCAGGGGAAACTGGGGCAAGAGATTCATTCACAGTACAAGATATTGGTAGGACCAGACCCCACGGAAGTACCCGAGACTCTGATTGGTTGGGAGCCCCTTCGGAGCGAGGCAGTCTCTCCTGGTCTTTTGCCATCTCAGATGGATGAGCAAGCTGACCTTTCTGAGTCATTTAGCAAATTCCAACAACATCCTCATCTGAGACTCTCTGGCCTCCACTGGGCAAGATCTGAAGACCAAGCTTCATTTGGATTGGAGAAAAGGGTAGGGAAAGTCTAACACTTAGAAAGCCAGGAAGAAGAATGCTAAGGCCCAGATACCTACCCTAGCAGATGAAAAGCATATGCTGAGCCTCTAGCAAACTTCACTTCTACAAATAACACCACCGCCTTGGGGAACAGCAGAGACATTTGACCAGGCAGCAGCTGTGCAGAGAGTGCTATTTAAAGACTCAGCTTTTGCAGCCCAAGGACTCCAGGCTTAGGATTTGATTGGAAGGCAGAGTCAAGACAGCAAAGACTGACGAAAGAACCAGATTTGGGGAAAAACATCACCAGGTGGTTAGCTGCTGATATGAACACTGAATATGTTAAATGAGTTCATTTTAATAAAAATATGTCTAACCATCTCTCTCTGAGTAAATTAAGTGTGTTAATTCATGGAAAGCGCTTGGAACAGTATCCAGCTCATAGTGCTTATTGAAGGGAAACTGTCATTATTACCATCATTATCTCCCAATCTACCTACCTACATATATTTGCCCAGAGATGGAGAAATGCTCATCTATAATGATATGTTATTGCTAAGTGGTCGGATTTATAGTGAGTATGTTTTTAACTCTCTTCTTTGTATTTTTCTGTAATCCTTGAATTCTTTATAATGAGCACAAATATTTTGTAAAAACCACAAGTCATTATTATGGGGGGAAAAGTGAAGGCTCTGGAGTCAGACTTCCTAGGTTTCACCCCAACTCCACTGATTAATAGCTATGTGACCCTGAGCAAATTATTTACCTCCTCTGAGTCTGTTTTCTCCTGTATAGAAGGGGGTAATAATGTTACTTACCTCATTTGGTGGTTATGGGAATTAAATGAGATAATCTAGGTAGAGCTTGGCATGGTACCTGGCAGAGAGTAAGACTGAGATAAATAATGACTGTTACTACTAGCAGTAGAAGTGGTCCTGGCTGTGTTATTTCCTTCTTGGGCAAGGATCATGTTCTATTTACTTCAGTGTTCTTGGCATGTAGTAGTCACTCTGGAAACAGTTGGTAGTTTAGCTGGGGCCACCTCAGGCATCAGCCTGGGAATATTCTTTGTCAAGGTAGAAAAAAGAGTGAAAAGACCTCAAGCACCTTCCCCGTCGTGGTCAAGGGTTGGGTCCTTCCTTTTGGTGATTGGGAAGCACAAGTTATTTCTCCAAAACTCTTGAGACTCTCCCAAGAGATGAGGTGCTTAGAGGGTCCATCATTGGTTTCTTTTTTTTCCTTCGATTTTTTTAAACATCTTTATTGGAGTATAATTGCTTTACAATGGTGTGTTAGTTTCTGCTTTATAACAAAGTGAATCAGCTATACGTATACGTATATCCCCATATCTCCTCCCTCTTGCATCTCACCATTGGTTTCTTACTCTTCCATATGATGGCTAGCCAGAAGCCAGGGCCATTGCTCTCCATCACCTTCTGCTGTTCTTCATGGACTGTAGGCAAGTCATTTCCAGGAGAATTTCTAATAATGTAAAACCTCAGGTGAACAATTACAAGGGAACTGCAGCCATTTTCCATTGACTGTGTGTGAGTGTGTTGGGGAATGACATTCTTTGTTATGTCTAAAACAATCCTTCAACATACAGATGACAAATAGGCACATGAGAAGATGCTTGCTCATCATCGGTAATTATTAGAGAAATGCGAATCAAAACTATAATGAGGTATCACCTCACACCGGTCAGAATGGCCATGATTAAAAAGTCTACAAATAATAAATGCGGGAGAGGGTGTGGAGAAAAGGGGACCCTCCTACACTGTTGGTGGGAATGTATTGAATAAATTGGTGCAGCCACTATGAAAAACACTATGGAGGTTCCTCAAAAAACTAAAAATATAGTTGCCATGTAATCCAGCAATTCCACTTATGGGCATATATCTGGAAAAAACAATAATTTGAAAAGATACATGCACCCTTATGTTCATAGCAGCACTATTTACTATAGCCAGGACATGGAAGCAACCTAACTGTCCATTGACAGATGAGTGGATAAAGAAGATGTGGCATATGTGTGTGTGTATATATATATATGTATATATATATATATATATATGTATATATATATATATATGTAATGGAATACTACTCAGCCATAAAAAGAATGAAATAATGCCATTTGCAGTAACATGGATGGAACTAGAGATTAGCATACTAAGTAGAGTAAGTCAGAAAGAGAAAGACAAATACCATATGATATCACTCATATGTGGAATCTAAAATATGACACAAATGAACTTATGTACAACAGAAACAGACTCACAGATGTAGAGAACAGATATGTGGTTGCCAAGGGGTGCGGTGGGGGTAGGGGAAGGATGGATTGGGAGTTTGGGATTAGCAGATGCAAACTATTATGTGTAGAATGGATAAACAACAAGGTCCTACTGTATAGCACAGGGAACTATATTCAATATCCTGTAATAAACCATAATGGAAAAGAATATGAAAAAGATATATATATATAACTGAATCTCTTTGCTGTACAGCAGAAATTAACACAACATTGTAAATCAACTATATTTCAATAAAATTAAAAAAAATAAAACAATCCTTTAGAAGGAAAAAGTCCTTCCTATATTTTCTAAATACTCTACAACAAACATATATTCCTTTTAAAGTAAGAAATGAAAACTTCAAAAAAACCATCCAATTCTTTATAACCATGGTCCCAGGAATTCAGCATATCCACATTTCTCCTGCTTTCTCCTTCTCGTCCCTATAAGATGCAGAGTCTTGTTAAATTAAATAGGGAGGACAGATGGTGTCTGCACTTATTCCTGTTGTTTAAGAATGATAAGCATCAAGCCGTCCACATTCCCATACAGTACATTGGCAATAATACTGCTTTTCAAAAATCCACTGATTGGATAAATATTTCCTGAGCACCTACTATGTACCAAGCACCATTCTATGTGTTTGTTTGTTAAATCTGTCAAGACGGTATTGAGGGCTCCCACTAAAGGAGAATGCAGAGATGGTGGAAATGAGTGATTAGGAGACACAATAGCTGTAGGTGTGACTCTAGTGACTACATAAGTGACTGTTACCGACAGTAAATTTGACCCTGAATGTGACAGTGACATGTGAGTATAATAGTGAAAGTGACTAAATGGTCAGTAACAAGGACAGCTGTTTACCCTGTTAGGGTCTACTAATATTGACTTGATTTTGTGGCAGTGAAAGTAGTTGAGTGATAATGATGGTGAAAACAACTGAAAGGGTGACAGCTGTGCACACATTCCAACTGCTATATTGTACAGAACTGTTTGAAATTTGTGGTTATGGAGAGGGGTCGCATACTGGACAGTGACAGTAAAAAAAATTATGAACTGGATGACCGCAACAATGCAAATGACAGTTTTGCCCAGTAGGTTGAATTTGTGATTAAAACGGTGATGGGAGTCAGTCCGACAATGACATCCCTCAGAACGACTCACTATCGACCCTGTGGATGCAACAGCTGTAACCAAAGAGGGAACCTGTCTTTGTACTGAGACAACTGGATTTGGGCGGCATGACTGTCAGGGACAGACAGACATTGTGAGGCTCAGTGGGCCAGAGCCGATGTGACTTAATTTGATACTGTATGGATATGACTTCATTTGTTTGGCTGTGTGAAGGTGGCAAGAGGAATTCCAACATGGAACGCACAGGGTGCGAGAGTGCGTGACAAGAAAACCGAGCACAACCAAAACTAACGCTTTTACCCACAAGCCTCTACATCGCAAAATGGGGAGGAAGGAGAGGCGGGACCAAAATGCCTTCAAGATGCCACGATTGGTTGATACGGGTCTGTTAGCCTATTACGTCCGAGCCAAGCCTCTCCGCCAATGAGAATGCGTCTGGGGCGCGGCTCACGTCACGTCTCCGCCTTGCACGTGAACTTGTTTTGGAAAAATGGAAAGAAATCTTTTGTGCCTAATTCTCTGCCGTTGTTTGAGATAAGATCTCAACTTTAGTGCTGCCCGGGCGAGGGACGTTAGAAACCGATTAGAACTTTTCTAAGGGAGTGTGGGGAGGGTAAGGAGTGGTCAAGGGTCAGAGGTCAGAGAAGCGGCTAGCAATGGGTTTATCCCAGCGTGCTAGCATTGGTGTAGAGCTCGTGCCCCGCCCCCGTGAGGCCCGCCCCCAGCACGTGACTGTGGCGCGCGGGGCAGGCCGGGCTGCCGCTTCCTTGCTTATACCTCTTCCGCGCCGGCCTTAAAATGGCCGCCTGCTGGCGTCTCTGGCGCTGTTGAATGGAGAAAGCTTTATTGTTCCCTTCGGGCAGGAGTGTTCGTGTCCTTTATGGCGCTGTCAATAAAGAACCGCAGTTTGAATCGGTGCTGAACAGGTAACCATAGAAACGGGGCTGGGACTCAGCGTGGAGACCCCTTTGGCAGCTGTGGCCTAAGAGGCGCCCCGAATGAGGGGCGAACAGAGACCCCTCGGCGTGGCGAAGTCCGCTGCGCTCTGCCAAGTCCCGGCCGTCTCTCCCCGCCCCGGGACGTGGAGCCCTGGGGCGGCCTACACCCTGAGCGCAGGCTCCGCTGTCGTCTGTGGCGGGGAGAGGCCACGGGGTCCCGGCCGGGACGCTCGGCCGGGCCTAGTCCCCGCTTGGGGCCTGTTCTCCGCCTGGGACCTGCCCTCAACCCTCGCCGCCTGCTCCTCGGCGCGATCGGAGGCCACTCCTCGCAGCTGCTTCTCGCACTCTCATCCCTCCTCCCCTCCCGCCAAATCCCGACCCCGGGCCCCAGCAAGTTAGAGTCTTGGGCTAAATCCGCCCCTCCTCCCTCCCCCGCTTTTGTCAGCCGGGAGCTAAGAAGGTTTTACATTTTTTTCAGTGGCTGTGAAGAATATTTCACATAATTTGTGACAGTTGTATGAAATTAGATTCTCATGTCCGTAAATGAAGTTTTATTGGAACACAGCCGTGTTCATGGTTTATGTATTGCCTATGACTGCTTTCCTTCTACAAGAGCAAAGTTGAGTAGTTGCAACAGATATCTGATGGCTTTGATCCCTTGGCGCACGAAGCCGAAAATGTTTTTGGCCTTTCACAGAAAAACTGTGGCGGCCCCAGCTCTAGACGCAAGTAGACCGGGTCAGTGTTGTCCTTCAGGGATTCCTCAGGTCCCTTCTCACGGAGTGGGAAACTCGAGTTACAACTGCCCTGTGCACCCAGAGCTCTTTATTTGACCAACCACTCTGGCTTCCATTACCTTTTCCGGTCTTATTGGTGTATTATTCAAAATGGAATTGTTTCTCCTACTTTGAATAACAATAATACCGTTCTACCGAGCGCCTACGGTAAGCCAGTTGCTTATTTATTTTCATACACAGGTTTTTTGTACCAACAACTTTTTAGAAGTGTCCGTGTCTGTTTTGTGTAAGAGGAGGAAGCCCAGGTTCTGAGAGGTTAAGCTGTCTAAGAGTGTAATAGAGTATAGGTCTGGCAAATCGAGCTCTTCCCTGGGAGCGCCCTGCCTGGGGACCCATGTTGTTCTGCTTGGACTTCATTCTTTCACATCTCTCAAACTGGGACTATTGGTTCTTCCTTGGAATCGAATCCAAATCTTTGTATGGCTTGTGGAGATTTAATTACAGCCTCAACTGAAAATTTTCTCTACTTGGCTAAATCATCAAACTTCTGCCACTCCCCACTTTCTAATTTAGACGTTGTTTTTATTTTTATTTTTTATTTTTAACATCTTTATTGGAGTATAATTGCTTTACAATGGTGTGTTAGTTTCTGCTGTATCACAAAGTGAATCAGTTATACGTATACATATATCCCTGTATCTCCTCCCTCTTGCGTCTCCCTCCCTCCCACCCTCTCTATCCCACCCCTCTAGGTGGTCACAAAGCACTGAGCTGATCTCCCTGTGCTATGTGGCTGCTTCCCACTAGCTATCTGTTTTACATGTGGTAGTGTATATATGTCCATGCCACTCTCTCACTTCGTCCCAGATTACCCTTCCCCCTCCCGTGTCCTCACGTCCGTTCTCTACATCTGCATCTTTATTCCTGTCCTGCCCCTAGGTTCTTCAGAACCACTTTTTTTTTTACATTCCATATATATGGGTCAGCATACGGTATTTGTTTTTCTCTTTCTGACTTACTTCACTGTGTATGACAGACTCTAGGTCCATCCACCTCACTACAAATAGTTCCAAATTTCGTTTCTTTTTATGGCTGAGTAATATTCCATTGTATATATGTGCCATATCTTTTTTATCCATTCATCTGTCTATGGACACTTAGGTTGCTTCCATGTCCTGGTTATTGTAAATAGTGATGCAATGAACATTGTGGTACATGACTCTTTTTGAATTATGGTTTTCTCAGGGTATATGCCCAGTAGTGGGATTGCTGGGTCATATGGTAGTTCTGTTTTTAGTTTTTTAAGAAACCTCCATACGGTTCTCCATAGTGGCTGTATCAATTTACATTCCCACCAACAGTGCAAGAGGGTTCCCTTTTCTCCACACCCTCTCCAGCATTTATTGTTTGTAGACTTTTTGATGATGGCCATTCTGACCGGTGTGAGGTGATACCTCATTGTAGTTTTGATTTGTGTGTCTCTAATGATTAATGATGTTGAGCATCCTTTCATGTGTTTGTTGGCAATCTGTATATCTTCTTTGGAGACATGTCTACTTAGTAGACGTTGTTCTTTTATAAGAGTTGTTCCCAAACCTAACTATTCATCACTAGTTTAACTAACAAATAGATTCAGAGCACCCATGCTTGCATGCATACATTTGTTTATCATTCAGTATTTGTCGAGCACCTAGAATATACTAGCGATGATTCAAATCCCTGAAAATACAGTGGTGAACAAGATCAATGTAATCTCTGCCCTTCCATGCAATTTAAATTCTGTAGGGGCTTGGACAGGTGGCATACAGGTAAACAAAGATAATTTCATATATAGCTGTCATTGCATCATAATAATAAAATCAGTAGTTAATATTTACTGAGTGATTCCTGTGTGCTAAGGACTTCACTATGTGCGTTATTTCCATGGTTTATCTTTTAATCCTCACACCAACACTATGACATAGGTAGTATTAATATTCCCATTTTAAAGATGAGGAAACAGAGTCAGGAGAGATGACCAAGGTTACATAGCTAATGCATAAGGGAGCTGCGATCTGAACCTAAACTGATCACACTGACCACCCTGAATTATTCCATCTGTTTGTTATCTTTCCTACTAACTTGGGAGGTCTTGAAGGGCAGGGACCACACTTCACCTTTTCTTGTATCAGCTGCTAGCCAGTGCCCACAACCTGGTATTTGGTAAATAGTAAATAAAGCCGGGCTATTCACTGAACAAATATTTGAGTGTCTGCTATTTACCAGGCACCACTGTGGCTATGATTATCAGGGTGAAACATGGACCCAAAACCGAGTGTCTTAACACGGTAAAGAGGTAACAAGTTACTCCAGATTGTGGCAACTGCTATAAAGCAAACAAAACAGTGTTGACCTGGGAGACCACCTATTATTACCAGGATAGTCCCCAAAGACCTCTCTTCTGGGTAGTTTAAGCTGAAACTTGTTGAGTGACAAGGATCCAGTCCAAAGGAAGGGAAAGGGGAGAGAATTGGAGAGGAAGAACTTTTCGGTAGGTTCAGAGACTGTGAGATGGCAAGAACTTGGAGAGTTACAGAACTGGAAGAAGCCAGTGAATGTGTTGTGATTCACAGTCTTGTGCTCTGAGTCCCAGCCCTGTACCCAGCTTTACTGCTGATAGAGCTGCATGCTCTTGGGCCAGTTACAGGTTATTGTCTAATTTGTCAAATGTGGATAATGGTACCTTCTCAAAGGATTGTTGTGTGTTTTCTTTTTGTTACACACATATTGCTGAATTCCAATTAGAGAAAACTAACCAAATTTGACCCCAAATGGAAACTTACTTAAAGTGATAAATAATGACAAAAATTCAGAAGTATGTTACAGATGAGCGTGTGTGTGTGTGGGGTGTGTGTGCATGGGTATGTGTGTGTGTGTTTCTGTCTTTGGGGGGAGGAGAACAGATCTTATTTTTTTTCTTAATGTTTTGTTAAGAGAGGATCTTTTCCAAATAGGATTTAATTTTTTAAACAAAATTATACAACTGTCTGTGGAGAGCGTTTTTCATCATTTTAGTGTTTTAAGCTTGAAACTATTTGCATTCCTTCATTCTAAGAAAATGATAGGCTTCTTCTAGTTGGTAGTAATTTTAGAATTTGTTTGCAAATGATTTGGGGTTTCCTCTAAAAGTTTTCAAAATAATGTTGCATACTTTAAGCAGAATGTTGAATGCTTTAAAGCCGGTAGACTTTTTGAATAGGTAAAAATAAATGATGTTTGGGCTCATGAACATGAAAAATTACAGAGGCAGTAATAAATTGAGCAAACCATATAGGAAGATCAGCAATGTCAAGTTTTGTTTTAAACTGTATCCAGTAACCATATTGCACATGTCATCAGAAGATGTAATCCAGACCAGCAAATGGAGCAAGGAACTGGACGGAGAGTGGCATGTTAATGCAATGTTAACCAACAAGCCCTGAATTAAATTGCTATTTTAGGTTTGGGTGGGACTTTCACATTTAAAGTATTGCAGTTTTACTCTGTGATTTGGGTCTGTTGGATTCCAGTAAAGAGTAGGTGGTAACACTAGCTTTGAAGGATAATATAAAACTGCAGGAAGAGCCAGGGCATACCAATTTGTTTTTCAGTCTATTTTATTTCAGTTCAAAGCATCATTGCAGACAGGCAGCGCAGGGAAACAAGCCACACTTTGGCAATACTCACCTGCTTTTGGAGATTGAGGAAGACTGAGTGTAACCAAAGTGTGGCTTATTTTCCTGGACTATCTATCTGCAAAGGTGCTTTGAGCTGAAATAAAACAGATTGAAAAGCAAATTGGTATGCCCTGTTGCCTCATACTGAGTATTTACATTACCCTTCTGGAGTACTGCCTGTACCAGCACCCTGGGGGGAAGCGGTGACCCTTCAGCCTCTTTCAACTCTTCAAGAGAGTGAGCTCTTTGATTTTAACAAGGAAAATGAATTGGGATATATTGTTTTCTGGATCTCCAATAGCCTGCCTTCTAAAGCCATCATCTTGATAATGTGGAGAAAGCAAGCTATAACCTATAGAGGAAATAATTAAATATTAAGGGCATTTAAATTCAGAGATGAGGTTGTCACTTTAAGTCATGCAGAGGGTGCGGTATTTCATTCGCAGAGAGTGTGCAGTTGTAAGACTCCTACAGCTCTCAAGGGAGAGAAAGGTAGGGAAAGAAAGCTATCTTTCCTTACATTTCCCTAATGTTGTAATTTAACTCCATATCCTCAAAATCATGACATCAAGTATTTCATTTCTTCCATAGATAAAGTAAATATGTTATTGCTGATCCACATTAGCTTGTTAATCTGGGGTAAATGGTCAAGTTGCAAGGGATCCATGAATCCTTTGAATTTGCCTGCAGATTTGTGTGTGAATGCCATTTTTTTTTCTGGGAAGAGAGCCCATTACAGGCATAGCTTGGAGATGTGGCAGGTTCAGTTCCAGACCACTGCAGTAAAGTGAATATTGTAATAAAGCGAGTCACGTAGAAAATACTTTATTGCTAAAAAATGCTAACCATCATCTGACAACACATGGTTGCCACAAACCTTTAATTTGTAAAAATTGTGCACTATCTTCAAAGCGCAATAAAATGAGGTATGCTTGTACTGTAGTCAGGTCTCAGAGGGGTCCTTGACCCTTCAAAAGGTACTGAGCCAACAATGAATATGTAACACCACTGACCCGAAACAGTGAGGAGAATCCCCCTAAAACTAGTACTTTCTGTTGTTCTGGGACCATGACCTCAAAGATGTAAAAGTATATTTTCTTGCTTTGTTTCCTGTCTAAACTGGTCAAACATAGTTGAATGTTTGTGTATAACATGGGCATTCACCCAGTGAGGTGCTTCAGGGATACCTTAGAGATCATTGTCATTATTTTACATGAGACTGGTGAAATGGGGACGTGTTGTCTTGACAACCTGGTTAGCAGATGAACGTATTTGTTTCTTCTGACAGGTGAAAGGAAGAGTAGTAGAAGCTCAGTACTTTGGCTCTAGGCATCAACTTTTTGCAGGTGGAGTCAGTTCCTCAGGGTTAGGAAAGTAGGGTTAAAAGGGAGAGAGGAGGAGAGGGATAGATTCAAGGAAGCAGAGACAGGAGGCAAGGATGCTTCCCCTGCATTTGTCCTGGAGACCCTCTGTATCTGTGACAGTAGAGCTGCTATTGTGAAACCAAACTTATCTCAGAACTTGTCTAATATTAGGACCTCTGAAAAAGTCAGTTTGTGATATAATTTCTGGTTTTATTAGTACCCAAAAGGAAAAAAAAAAGGAAGGAAATATCTTTTAAATCTTTATGTTAGGATATTTTGTAAAAATGGGACCTCAATAGAAAATGGCTTAGGCCAGAGTTTGGCCCGTGTTGTGTTTACCAATTAGTTGCTTACATTTAAACATGAGAGATTTTACATCTGTCTGACCCCTGAAGGTGTTTGCATGAGTGACTTCTGCTATAAGCTCTAGAATCTGGTTTTGGGACATACAATAGGGCATGTTTTATGAAGGAAAGGGCCCAACTAGGTTGAGGGAGGTTAGAAACAAAGGATTATAAGTGTGAATAATAGCTTTTGAGGCTCCAAATACTGGTTACTTGACTTTTTTTAATATAAAAAACAAAAATGAACAGTATATGATTCTATTTCTGACTTTGAGAAAATCTTACAAGAGGTAATCTAACTCTGCAGTTTCATCTGTTTCTCAACTTTCTGGGACTGTGGCCTGACAGTTGGGTCTTCCTTCTTGACTCCCTTAGCTCCCTGCCCCCACGAGGGGCTCTGGCAGCAGTGAACTTAGCAGTTTTCTTCCATCTGGTACTTCTCTTGGGTTCCTGGTCTCAGTGGATGGCACCACGGAGCTGCCAGAGGCAGAAACCCGGGAGTCATCCAGTGTTCTTCCCCTTCTCTCAACTCTCCACCCCCTTCCACTCCCCACCCACAAATGGCACACATTTTTTAGACTGCAAGCCTGTTGATGTCCCCTTTCTCTTTTGGCTAAAGCCGCTGTAATCTCTTGTTTTGGATTACTGCGCAGCAGTCTGTAGCTGGCCAGCCAGCTTTCCACCTTTGTTCCGATCCAATCTATTTTGTACACTGTCGCCAGTGATCTTTATAAAGCACAGATGGGAACACGGTACTCTCCAGGCTAAAACGCCAAGATGGCTTGCCTGCCCTCTGTGTGGTTCCTTGGCATGGCTTGGGCTGCCCTCAAGCCCTGGCTGTGCCCACCTCAAGCCTCAACTCTTAGCGCTTTCTCCACTCCCCTCTTACCCTTCTACTTGAGCGTCAGTCATTAACACTCCATGGGCAACATGGAACTTCACCCTTCCTGGACTGTGGGCCATGCTCTGGGGCTTCCGGGCTGTTCCTTCTCTCTGGATTTCCCTGGCCATGTTATTAACCAGGCAAGTAGCAATGCTGCTGTCTGTCCTGACCATTAGATTACTGAATGTTGTTTTAGTTTTCTATGTGGTTCCTTTTGTCCTTAGAATATATGCTATTTGAGTTGTATAGTCAAACATTGTCCCAAAGTCACTTCATGTAATTATTTTCTCTATGTGGTTATGCCACCAACTTGATAAACAGACCCATTTGTTTTAAAACTTAAGAATTGATTTTAAAAATCTAATTTTGTTTTTTTAACTATGAAAACCATTTACATGGTTCCAAAATCAAAACTGTACAGCAAGGTGTATTCATAGAAGTTTTTATTTCATGCCTGACCCTTCTTTTCTGTTTCTCTTGAGTCTTGCTGCCAGAGTTTTGGGGTTTTGTCAGTCTGTTAGGTAAGAAATAATATTTCAGTATAGTTTAATTTTATTTTCTCCTTTTATGAGTTACAGAATATCTGCCCAATGTCTGTGGTATAAGTTACAAAAATATTTTTTCCAGTTTGTCACGTGTCTGACTTTACATATGTAGTGTTATTGCTGTACAGAAATTTACATCTTTACATAGTCATAATGATCAGTCTTTCAGTGTATTACTTTAGATTTTGAGTCAGAGTTAGGAAGTTTGCGCCACTCTCAATTTATGAGGAATTCATTAGTGTTTTCTTCTAGTACCTATATGGTTTCACTTTTTTTTTTCTTTTTTTTTTTTAGTATCTAAGACTCTGATCCATTTGGAATTTATCTTGGCATTTGGTTTGAGGAAGGATCCAATTTTATCTTTTTTCTAGTGGCCAGCCAGGTGTCCCAGCACTACTTATTAAAAGCTCTTATCTTTTCTCCACTGATTTGAGATGCTGTCTTTAGCAGATACTAACCTCTTATGTGCATTTGGGTTTCCTACTGGATTTTCTGTTTTGTTCCATTGATTGTCAATTCATATGCCATTACAAAACTATCTTAATTTTAGAGGCTTTGTAATTTGTTTTACTGTCTGGAGGGGCTAGTTTTTTCATATTGCTCCTTTTAAGAGTTTTCCTGGCTGTTTTGCTTGTTTATTCTGCCATATGAGCTTTGTAATAAATTTGTCTAATTTCCGGATGAAACAACTTGATGGTATTTTTATTGAGATTATGCTAAATTTATAAATTAGCTTAGGGAGAACTGACATCTTTATGATGTTGAATATTTCTATCCAAGATCATGGTCTGTCTTTCCATTTGCTCAAGGCTACTTTTGTGATTTTTCAAGAGTATTTTATGTTTTTCCTTATATAAAGTTTGTTTGCTTCTTGCTCAGTTTATTAGACTTTCATTCTTAACTTTTTAAAAAATAAATAATTCCTTTAAGAATCCCTCCAGAACTTCTCAGAGAAGTTATATACACCCACGTACTCAAAAATTTTTGCATATGGTTTCTGGTGGTTCATAGATACCCTCCTCCAAAAGCCCATCCCATTATATTGTCCCCTCCAAACCCCTTCTGTTGTCTGTCTCCCTCTCTTTCCCATTCTCAATACCTAGCTCTGTGTCCTGCATACTGTAGGCAGTCAGTACATGTTTGTTGAATGGAATGAATAAAGCAGTAAGGGGAAAAAGTGAATAAAAGAGTGAGAAGCCTATAAGAGTATATTTGGGAAGGTTTTCCTTGCACAGTTGTTCCTCAGTCTGCAGTCTGTAGCCTTAATTCACTGGTACATAGCATTTTGCTCTCCTCCTTATCCCCATCCCAGAACTTAAAAAATACCATGTTGATAATAATAGTTAGCATTTAATGAACACCTTAAAAGTGCCACGCACTGTACTAAGTGTTTTACACAATTTCTTGTAATCCTCACAGCAACTAAGCAATAGATACTATTATCCCCATTTAAAAAATTGTTATGGAAATTTCAAACATAAAAGTGAGAATAGCATTATGAGCTCCCATATACATGTTCACTCATTTTGCACTTGAGAAAACAGGTTTTGAAAGATTAAGTAACTCAAGGTTACAGAGCTAAAGTCAGGTGTAGAACCCAACTCTTTTTAGCTCCTTATTAAGATTGTTTAAAAAAAATTTTTTTTTAATTTTATTTATTTATTTATTTATCTATCTATCTATCTATCTATCTATCTATTTATTTATTTATTTCTGCGGTATGCGGGCCTCTCACTGCTGTGGCCTTTCCTGTTGCGGAGCACAGGCTCCAGACACGCAGGCTCAGCGGCCATGGCTCACGGGCCCAGCCGCTCTGCGGCATGTGGGATCTTCCCGGACTGGGGCAGGAACTCGCGTCCCCTGCATCGGCAGGTGGACTCACAACCACTGCGCCACCAGGGAAGCCCCTGTTTTTAAAATTTTAAACTGGCCAGGGAAAAGCAGAAGCAAGGGAGATGGTCAAGAGCTACTCTTCTAAACTGTAACTGGTAGTAGTATTATATAAGTCTTCCCTTCTAATTCACATCACAAATATTTCCCTCACTTCTGCCGTTTGCAAACAGTAAACCCTCCTCTCTCTCCCTCTTTATTGCTTCTCTTATGTTCTTTGCTTTTGCTCTGCTTTCTCTTTGTCTTAGAGTTTTGTTAGTGCAATCTGATCTTAGTTCATTTTTAAAGGCCTGTCACTGTTTTGAGTACCCAGCTCCTAGCATGATGTTGGGAAAGTAGTAAGAACGTATAAATTTAAACAACAGTGAAGCTTGCTGCTCTTATTCATTTAGCCCGTAGGTTTGGTACGGTACTATAACTTCTGAATCATGCTCAGGAGCCCTGGCAGTCATTAAATTTGGCCACCTAGACACAAGCTGCTCTTCTAGCTGGTACTCTGCTGTCAACTGCCCTCAGTTCCAGTCAGATTTAAACCAGAGGGAGACTTTCTAAGGTCAAAGTCCAAGACAGCAGAATAATTGGTCCCTAGAGTTCTGGATTTTTTTTTCCTGGGCGGCAGAAAATGAAGTTTTCCATGTATTTCTTTGAACATTTTTGAGCAAATACTATGGAATCCCATAGGCTCTTTCCAAACGTTAAAGACAATAGAGAAGTTATCATCTTTTGCTTTTTTTTTTTTTTGATGTTAGTTTCTTAAGTTAACCCTCTTGTCATAATCCCTGGTGATGGATGGGAGAAAGATAGAGATGAAAATAATTCCCACTTCAAAGGCAAGAGGAAAAGCTTACAGTACTAAGGGGAGAAGAGAATGGAGTTCATGTATGAAATATACACAGAAGTGTCCTGAAGGCTGGGTGATCTGAGTAGGGTCATAGGACAGTCTCACAGGAAGTTGGGGCTCCATAGACTCTTCAGTGCTTCTGCTGCTTAACTACAATGTAGAAGAAAAGAAGGATTTTAAGCTGAAAGTGGTCTCTCCTTCCCAGCTGTGCCATAAACTCCTTGAGAGCAGGGAGTATGCTGATTTCTTCTCTGTGTAGTTTCAAGTCAGTTAAGGCCATTTGGCTGAGCTCAGTAAAGATCTGCTGGACAGACAAGCACACACTGTCCACTGACTAGGCTGGGAAATGGGTCTTGGAGGTTTGCTGGGACGGCATGGGCTCCATATCCCCCAGTGGCACTATTAGCAGCTGTATGGCCTTGGACAAGTCAGGGGGCCAGAGTAATGTGTGTATGGTGCCTCATATAGCGGGGAATAAGTAGGCTCTAAATCAAGGTCATCTGTTCTTCCTTAAAAACTACTTCATTTACTGTGTATCTTTGCACTGCCTCTGAACAGAGAAGTTACCAAAAATGTAGGAGAAAGACTCAAGGATCAAGCGCTTCACTGCTTTTTAAATTCTTAAGCTTGGGCAATATCCAGTGGTAAAGGTTCCGGCTCCAGAGTCAGACAGCATGGGTTCATTTATTGACTGCTGCTCACTGGCTTTATGATTTGGGGCAAGTCATTTAATCTCTCTAGGTCTCCACTTTCTCAGTTAAAGTGGAGTTAATAATATTAACTACCTCCCAGATTTTGCAAAAATTATATAGGCGCACCCATGCAAAATGTTTGTCACAGTGTCGGGGATATAATAAATCTTCATAAAATGTTAGCTCCCATTGTTAGGTTGCTACCTTAACCCTTCCAAACTATGTCTTTCTTTCCCCCCTTTCCATAATGTCTTCCTCATTACTTTCCACTTAAAAAGTATATATCTGAGTCATAGTTAACAGAAGAGTCTGATTTCTGTTATTAGTGAACTGGAAGATCTTGTAACACTTCTCGGGGCCTCAGTTTCTTCATCTACAAATGAGGGAATTGGAGCAGGTGATTTCAAAAGTTCTTTGTATCTCCTATTAAATTTCAGTGAGTTAAAGGCTTTGTGTGAAATCTCTCAGATTATATAGTCCAGCATGCTGTTATGAGAGGCTTAACCCTCTCCCTTTCCTAGCTTGACTCAGCTGTGAAACTTGCAATGTGATTGTCTATAAATTCTTTTTTAAAAATTATGTAATATTTGACATACAGTATATAGAAGATACATATGTAACTTATATAAGTGATGAGGCAGAGTGATTAAAAACAAGTATATCGGACTTCCCTGGTGGTCAGTGGTTAAGAATCCGCCTGCCAATGCAGGGAACACGGGTTCGATCCCTGATCCGGAAGATCCCACATGCTGCAGAGCAGCTAAGCCTGTGCGCCACAACTACTGAGCCTGTGCTCTAGAGCCTGCGAGCCAGAACTCCTGAGCCCGTGTGTCACAACTACTGAAGCCCACGCACCTAGAGCCCGTGCTCCACAGTGAGAAGCCGCTGCAATGAGAAGCCTGCACACTGCAGCAAAAAGTAGTCCCCGCTCGCTGCAACTAGAGAAAACCTATGTGCAGCAACGAAGACCCAACACAGCCATAAATAAATAAATATTTAAAAAAATGAAAAACAGTATATCTGTGAACTGATCACACAGCCCAAAACTGTAAAAACAAATATTTTGGCAGGTGTATTTTTATGCTTCCTGTTAACATTTAATGAATATTTACAATGTTATAGGAAATGCCTTTCATGTGCATTGACTCACTAACAGAGGCTTATTAATGCTTACAGCTACCCCATGAGATAAAACTAATATTATCCTCATTTTACATATGAGGAAACTGAGGCCCAGAGAGTTAAGCAACTTGCCTCAAGTTGTATAGCTGGTAAGAGAGGCAGAGCTGTGATTCACCCGCGGGCGAGCTGTCTCTACAGCCTGTGCCCTAAACCTTTACTGTTAAACACACAGCCTCCGGAGTCACAAGGCCTGTTTTGGTATTCTTCAGTTGCTTGAGCTCTTTACTTTTACATTAGATGGGTATCTTTGATTTTGGAATTTGCTACTGTGTGGTTGAGATTTATTCCCCCCTGAAGAAAAGTGTATTATCATAATCAGATTGGTGAAAACGCAGAACTCATCCACATTTTCAGGTCAGGACAGAAGTGTCAGTGATGAAGCCAAGGGTCTTTTGTAACACCTAAGAGGTTGAATGTGAAAGCACTGAAGTGATGATTGCTTGTTGAGAGTCTTGACTGCAGGATGGAAGAGTCGGCCTTAGGTGTAACGCAGTCACAATCCCCAGCCACTCATTAGATGAATATGTTGCTCAGGAGATTTTGCAGTTTGGCCTGTGAAGAGTCATCGTTGATGAACTACTGGATCAAAGCAGCATGGCCCGGAAAGGCAGGGGAAAGGCAGATAAGTCTCTCAAAGCCTCCTTCCATTATAATAGCCTTGAAAACTTGCTTGTTTCTCTGAATTAGACAAAAGATAAGAGGACACAAGCAGTTTGTTATGCCAAACAGTTTGATGTTTTGCCTCATTGTTTTGAACACCTCAAAAGAAGAGTTTCATTAGAGATTGAGAGAATCTGGAAAAAGAAATGAGTTGAATGTAATGGTTATTATAGGCTTATCAAGAATCAGATGCTAGCTGCCAGTTTTGAGACGTGAAAATCAACGTTTCTAGTGGTCCTTAATCTCCTGTCTCTACCTCCTTGAGAATATGGTGGTGAGGTGGTGGTAGTGCTGATCATGATGACGCTGACGCTGACGCTGATGCTGGCAGCTAGCAGCTAATCAGTTTATTGAGCACTTGCTGTGTCCCCAGCATATAATGCTGGTGCTTTAGCTGTGTTAATTCATTTAATCTTCCAACAACCCAGTGAGAGAGGTACTATTATTACCCCTATTTTGTAGATGAGGAAACTATGCCCCATGGAGTTTAGGCGATTTTCCCAAGGTCACACTTTGTAATTGGGCATTTAAGCTTCACACTCAGGTAGTCTGGCTCTAGCTCCGGCCTTTAACCACTGAGCTACACTGCTGCTCATGACCTGTCTCCCAGAAAGTGTGCAGTTGAATAACACTGTGTGTCCAGTAATTTAAAGAGCATTATAGATGCCTCTTCCCCTTCCCAGTCCATGGACTTGGGTTCAGAGCCCACCCTAGAGTTATGTAAATTCCTTGTGGGCAGAGATTATGTCTTATTTAACTTTGCTTGGTACATGGTAGGAGCTAAATAAATGTCTTATGAGTATATAGTATGTTGGAAATGACACTAGCTTTGAAGCCAAACAAACCTACCTGGGTTTTTTAATTTGCAGGTTATAAACATAATGCATGTTTACTGTAGAAAAAATTTGAAATATATGAAGAAGAAAATAAGTCCCCCATAGTGATACTACCTAGGGATAACCACCATTAGCATTTTAATATATTTTCTGTCTTTTTCAATGCAAATGTATGTATGCATGTACATATATTTTTAAACCAAGTTGAAATTATATATACAGTTGCATCCTGTTTTTTTTTCCTTTTAGTATGTTGAGAGCATTTCACCACATTGTTAAAAATCTTCAAGAGCCTAATTAAAATTTTTTTATTTAGATATAATTCACATACTATACAATTTACTGTTTTAAAGTATACAATTCAAACTCTGTGTAACTATCACCACTTTCTAATTCTAGATCATTTTCATCACTCCAAAAAAATACCCCATACTCATTAGCATTCACTCCCCAGTCCTCCTCCCAACCTCTAGCAATCACTAATCTTTCTGTCTCTATGGATTTGCCTATTCTAGACATTTTATATAAAGGGGATCATACCCTATGTGGCCTTTTGTGTCTGGCTTCTTTAACTTAGCATGTTTTCAAGGTTTACCCATGTTTGTAGCACTATCATTATTTCATTCCTTTTTATGACTGAATAATATTCCATTGTATGGATAAACACGATTTTGTTTGTCCATTTATCAGTTGATGGATGCTTGAGTTGTTTCCACTTTTTGGCTGTTAATGTATAATGCTGCAGTGAACATTAGTGTACAAGTTTTTGTGTAGACATATGTTTTCATTTCTCTTGGGTATATACCTAGGAGTGGAATTGCTGCATCTGTATTTAACTTTTTGAGGAACTGACAAACTTTTTTTCACAGTGGGGCTACCATTTTACATTCCTACCAGCGACGTATAGGATTTCCAGTGTCTCCACATCCTCAGCAATGCTTGTATTTTTTGTTTGTTTGTTTGTTTTATTATAGCATCCTAGTAGGTGTGGAGTGATATCTCATTGTGGTTTTGATCTGCATTTCCCCAGTGACTACTGATGTTGAGCATTTTTCATGTGCTTATTTGCCATTTTTTTATATCTTCTTTGGAGAGATATCTGTGCAGATCCTTTGCCCATTTTAAAATGGGCATATTTGTCCTTTTATTTTTGAGTTGTAAGAGTTCTGAATACCTTATTTTGATACACTGTGTTTATATATTCTGGATACCAGACCCTTATCAGATATATGATTTGTGAATATTTGTACCCATTTTGTGGATTGTCTTTTTACTTTCATGATAGTGTCCTTTGATACACAGAAGTTTTTAAATTTGATGAAGTCCAATTTATTTTTTTTCCTTTGGTTACTTGTGCTGTAGGTACCATATAGAGAGCCTGAGTTTTAATGGTTACATGATATTCTATAATATGTCCATATACCATGTTTACTTTAAAAATCTCATATTATACATCTAAGTTTCCAGTTTTTTACCATTAAATCTATTGCTCTGAATACAGTGTACATAAATATTATATCTCTAATTATTATCTCTTTATAGATAGATACTTAGAAGTGGGTCTAAAGGAGTAAACATTAACAATTTTTTTCTTCTAATATCATAGGAGTCTCATTCTTTTTTTAATTTTTAATTATACAACTGATATATATTACAGATATATTCTGTAAAACACATCCTGGTAAAACATTCAAACAGTGCACGTAAAGTATATCCTCCTCAATCCCCCCAAATTCTCATGTCCCTCTCCAAGGACATTTTTTATAGCTCTACATGAGCAGATTACTTACTAGATTACTTCCCTGAATGATTTTTACCAGTTTACACTCCCATCAGCACTGTGTAGGTACCTCATTGCTCCCTTCCCTGCCTTATTAATGCAAATATTTTTATCATAATAGCTAACACTTAATTGAGCATTTGCTGTTGACAGGCACTTTGCTAAAACATTTAAGATGCATTATCTCATTTCATCTTCACACCAAAACTGTAAAGACGTTAAGGCTCACGGTGATTAAAGTGACCTGCCCAGGGTCACTGAGTAAATGTCCAAGTTAGGCTTCAAACCAAAGTCTGCTAAATCAGAATCCATGGTCTAAAACCACTGTTTCCCAATGAAATATTGTCATTGAAAACTTTTCCAATTTGCTTGCCCCTAAATAGTATTAATGTTTTAATTTGCATTTCTTTATTCATCAGGGTGAACTTTTTATTGGATTATTGACTGTTTATTTCTTTTATGAATTATCTGTTTTTCTTTGTCCATTAAAAAATTTAAATGTTAATTTTTGTCTTATTTTTGTATCATCTTTCTATTCTAATATTAACTGCTTATTTTTCACTTCATATGACATGAAGTGTTCACTGGTTTATCATTTATCTTTTAATTTTGTTAGTGGTGGTTTTTTGGGAAGTTTTCATTTATATGTAGTCAAATCTATTGATCACTTGTAAATGTATTGTTTCCTTTATGCATAGAAAGGCCTTCTCCATCCTGACCTCAGTTAAGTTATTCGTGAATATATTATCTTTTAAATATCTTAAATAGTTACTTAAATTGTTTTTTTTTTTTTTGATGTGGACCATTTTTAAAGTCTTTATTGAGTTTGTTACAATATTGCATCTGTTTTGTGTTTTGGTTTTTTGGCTGGGAGGCATGTGGGATCTTAGCTCCCCAACCAGGGATCAAACCATACCCCCTGCCCTGGAAGGTGAAATCTTAACCACTGGGCCGCCAGGGAAGTCCCTTGTTTTTGTTGTTTTTGTTAAGTCACAAACCTCCCTTACAGTTCTACTAATGACAGTGGATTGGGAAATTTGCCATCATATATATTCCCTAAGATACTTTTGGGCAGTTTTATGGCTTGAGGATAAATATTTTCTCATTGAAAGATCTATCAATGACTGATATTTAATCAACATTCAAAGAAAAAGATAGTAAACTATATAACACGCCTGGTGCTAGTGGCTGCCAGTCTGTCAGGTACATAGGAAGCCCTCCCTACTGACGGCCTGTTGTATATACTTAGGAGTTTGGTACTTTGGTTCAGGTGCTAGCTTGAAAGGCCAGAAACCTGGGTCCTGGGTCTGGCCCTACCATTGCCTAGATACGTGACTTGCCATGTCACTGAATTTCTATCAGCTTCTTCATCTGGAAAATGAGTGGGCTGAATTACATAGTCTCCACAGATAATTCTAGTTGCAAAATTCTCGGATTTTTATTATCCTTCTGATCAGGAATCATTCATGTTTGTGATTGATAAATAATTTTTTTTTTTTAAGTTTTAGTGATCTGTGGCAGAGTGACCTGAAGGGATGCAGAGTAATAGGTGAAAGAAGTGCATGGGAGGAAGGAAGGAGGAAGTGAGCGGACCAAGGGAAAAGGAGTAAGGACTGAATCTGGTACCATGGTGTCAGGCAGATGACCCAGATGGAAGTTAGAAGGTGGATAAGTTCGGAGTTGAGCGCTTCATTGGGCTTAGGCTCCTTGAAGGAGGAATAGTTCTGATCTGCTATGGATAGAGGTTTGGAGCACGGGAAGAAAAGCCTGAGGGCGGGAGCGACCAGAGGGCACTCCTTACATTCTGAGAGACTGAAAAATTAGCATGTGGTCAGTGCTATTAGTGAAGTGCACAAGGTCACCTCAAAGACAGAGCTAAGTTTAACTGTATCAGAAGAGAGGCTGGAGCCGCAGAAGAGTCCAGGAACTTGGTATTGGAAGGGACAAGACAGAATGTCAGTTGGCAGTGCCCATGCAGTGGACATTGACCCTCAGACTCTACCTGCCCAGTCTGGGGCCCAAGCATTTACTTCCATGACAAAAATAGATGCACCAGGCCACCACTGAATGTTGAGAGATGTAGTCTCTTCTGTGATTCCTAAAAGGCTTTCTGATTATACTTGACCTTGCTGCTGGAATTTTTTCACAGATGACTGCAGAGAGTAGGCATATTTCACTAATAAATGAACTAATAAATTGACTTTCTGATTTATATTTCTTCTCTTATACAATAAGTTTAGACAGTACTATCCAAACTCCCCAAGTCTGATTAATTTTGAGACTTTTACAGGATAGGGTGTTTGTATCTATGAGGTTGATAACCAGACTAGACCTTTAGTAAATTAAGGTCAAGCCGTCGAGGGAAGTCTCTTGCCAGTCTCTTCCTGGCAAGCCAGCTGGCCTGTTCCAATAGCACTGTTTCCCAGATATGCATTTCCATCCATCTTTTAGCAGAGACCAGCAAAAGACATGGCATCTCAAATGCAGGTGATCCTGTCAGGGCATCTAGCCACACATCTCTGTCTGTGAGAGGAGTTGAGGAATGATAGCACTGAGCCCCGAAATCCTCTCAAGACTAAGGTAGTAATTAAGAACAGGGAGCCAGGTAGATCTGCATTTGAGCTTTGCTCTCACTCAATACTTGTATGGTCTTGGGCAAGTTGCATAACCTTGTTGGACATTCGTTTCCTCATCTGTGTATTAGGGATAATAATGGTGTCTACCTCATAGGGATGTTTGGGGAATTAAGTGGGAAAATGTATGGACAGAGCTTAGAACAAATGCTGGACATCATTACCATCATAGAGTAGTTAATGACCTTACTAAAGGCATTCAGGAGATTCAAGGATAGGAAAAGGAGCAGAGATCAGTGGATTGGGCAAAAAACGATGTTTTAATCACCTCCTCTTCACCTCGTTGATGAGGGAGGGATTCCTACCCTAGGGTTGTGGGGATGGCTAAGCACACAACACTGGACACTGGCAGATGAGACTGAAAGCGGTTTATACTCACAGCCCCAGAGGAGGACACAGGAGCAGAGTTAACAGCCAGGGGCTGTGGGAGGCAGGCTTGTAGTATCAAGAAGGTGGGTGCTTTCTGGTTTATGCCAGAGGATGTGATTGGCTTGTTTGAATAATTTTGGGGGCTGGCAGGGAACTGAAACCCACTACCCAGGAATAAACAGGAACAGTTCCTGGCCCCTCTGATAAGGAGGATTGTTTGGCTAGGGGACCTTGTCCACGGGAGCAGAGTGGGTACTGGAATTTGTGGTTAGGACATTTGAGGCCTTCTTGATTTTACCAGCTGTCAAGGCAGCACATAATATTAAGCCTTAATCTTTATTTAGACTTTATACCACAAAAGAGAATATAGGCCTTGAAATGCTGTTCGATACGGCTTTTAGGGGATCTGGGTATGGAAGGCTATGGAAGACAAGCAGAGTTGTCCTGTTCTGTGGGGGAAGACAGATGGGCATAGTAGTTAGAATGGAAATGTCACAGTAGGTCATATATAGTGTCATGAGCCCAGATCTCTTCACTGTGTCCAGTTCAGCATACATTTATTGATTGGCTGTACCATCCTAGGACCTGCCAAGGCTTAACCAGGTTCAGGTGACCACTTTACTCTAGATCAGGAACAGTTTGACCTCCATTTACTTTGGCAGCAGCCAGGGAAGCTTGTCTAGCCCTGGAAGTCCGGGTTGCTGGAATGCATTCTAAAGGAGTTTTGGTTGGTGCCAGGCCACAGAGCTATTCACCTAAGGCCTGGTTATTAGAATCTTCCGTATTTTGTAGATTTTATTCTTAAAGCTGTTCTGACTGGAGCAAGGGCAGGTGCAAAAGGGAAGGTTTTGAGGATGACTTGGAACTTTTTAGAGGTGAAGGGTTGCTTAAAACATATTTGATAATAATTAGATGTGAAAAAATGTGATTTGAGAACAGGCAATGTTGTATAGTGCTTTGCTATTCAGAGAGGATTCCTTGGACTATCAACATCTGAATCAACCCAGAGCTTATTAGAAATGCAGAATTCAGATCCCACTGCAGACCTTCTGGGTCAGAATCTTTTCTTTGACAAGATCCCCAGGTGATTCTTATGCACACTAAAGTATGAGAAATTGTTCTAGTGGGTAAAAGGGCATGAGCTTTAAAAGACTCAGTTAGACTGGATTAAAATCTCAGTTCCTCTACTGATTTTGTATGTGATCTTGGGCCTGTTCCTTAACCTCTCCACTATTGGGACTTAATTATAAATTGGGTTTAACTATCTTGCTGGGTTATTAGTATTAAAGGGGGTGACATGTAAAATGTGCTTATTAGTAGCTCTTATTTGTGATTATTTGATAAATAATATCCTTGATAGAATAGGAAAAGAGAGAGCAGGATACCATTACAGCTAACTCTGTTCACGAGACATGAATTGGTAATTGAGAGAAGTACAGTCTCCTGAGCCGATGGGCCAGTGGATGTGGTTGCCTCACTAAACAGTTCCCCTCAGGGTGAGACTGTAAGTGTACTTGTAAAGTAACCAAGAGTTGACAGCTATACTTCTTAATGGCTACTGAGCTCTTGGAAGGGAGAATAATCTGCAGAAGTGGTAGCTAAGTCTTGGCCTCCAGTGAGGCCTTCATATTATAGAGAAAAGAACTATGGCTTGAGAATTGAGACGTGGGCTGAGTTATGCCCCTTGTTAGCTCTGTGGCCCTTAACAAGCCATTTAACATCCCTGAGCCTTAGTCTTCATCTGTAAAACAAAGGTAAATGGAAGGATGAGGTGTAAATCCCAGAATATAGCAAGGTATTATCCCTACTTGATATGTACCATAGAGCTCGGTAGACAGCTTCCTAAATCCCCAAAGGTGACTCTTAGAATCTGAAATTCTTCAGAGCTGCTCTGGCTACCTGGATTTCCCAGTGACCAGAACGTACCTTAGGAAAGCACACAGGCCGTTCAGGTATTGCTACAAATCTCAAAGATTGGAACAGTAGTAGACTAACATTTGGGATGGAATGATGATGATAGTGATGATAATAATATTAGAAACAACAATGATAATACATATAAAAAGGTACTACCATGAACCCAGGAGTATCAAATACAAAAATCTCCATCCCTTACACTATATATTGCTGCCTTTCAGGCCCGCAGTGTAAGAGAAAAAACCAAATGACAGCTGCTTTTGAACTTGAGCAATGTGGGCCTGCTAAAAGCTACGGTCACCCTTTTCTAACCTCACCAATCCTCCTTGCATTCTCAGAAATAATTGCTAGTGGTTCTCTTTTAACTTAGCTGATTCCTTAGATATGTTACATTTTAAATCATCTTTTTGTGTGTAGCAAATGCCCCATTTCTTGTCTCTGAGTGTGTGATCTTTGCTCTAATTATGTTGAGAGTGCCTGTTATTTCACCTGATTCTGGTTGTTTGTGAGATACTAAATAGCCATGGGGTTAAAGCTGACTCGGATCAAAGAGCAACTCAGCCTCTCAGGACCTCAGTTTCCTCTGTTAAAAAAGGGAGGGATTGGACTAAGGTCATTTGGTCATTCGACAAGAGTACGTGATAAAGTAATGAACTTCGGTTTGCTGAAAGCAATGAATAGGGCTCTCCAAGGTCCCTCCCAGCTCTCTGGTTCCAGCAGAGCCCAGAAATCAAGACAGAAGTAAAGATTATATTCTGGAGATAGGGATTATCAATAGCAACAGTAAATACAAAACAGACTTTAAGCAGATAAGGTTGCATTGAGCCAGGCCATATGAGAGATGTCTCAGACTATGAGATAGATGTGCCCAAAGGAGAGTGCAGAATTGTTAGGAGAACTGGAATGGAGGACCCTTGATCAAGTATTAGGATGGCTTTTCTTTCTTGGGTATTGGGATATAGAAATCTAGGCAGATGTGTGTCCAACTTCTGCTCCTATGGAGCTTTATTTATTATTAGACAATATATATAGGATGCTTGTTCTTCCTTCCCATTGCTAGTCACTTTTCTCTATTAGACCATGCCATCTGTCACTGGAATAGCTCTGCTTTAATTGTGCTGTATTTCAGAAGCTCCTCCCTCAAAGCAGCTTAAATTCCTCTGCTCATTTTCTGGCCTCCCTAACCTAGGCAGCCTAGTGTTCCACATTTCCTCTTACATGGGTATTTTTGGAGACCCACCCTAGCCAGCCCAGTGTCCATAATAATGATGGCAGCAACTTACTGGAGGGCTTTCCAGTGCCTTTCCAGTGGGTCCAGTGCTAACTGCCTGTGCACATACATGATTCCAGAGCACTCTCCCTCCCTTTTCACCCTTACCTGTTGAAATTGTACCTAACTTGCATTTACCAACTCCAGTCCTTCCCTTTTCCTTTCCACTCACTGGGATCAATCTGTTTTTTTCCCTTCTCTCTTCTTCCTTTCCCTCTTCTTGCTCTTGTGTATTGAGTCCTTCTAAGACTTCTGTTTTCAGTCATTCCAGTTGAAATAAGTTGAGTCAACTTTATTGCAAGCTCTCTGTGAACAAGGACCTTGTTTTATATTTCACTTGGCTCCCACACAGCACCTAGCAGTGGGCTGAGTAATTGGTAGGCAGTTGACCCATAAATAGTTGTTAATTGACATGTGTGTATTGCTGGCTGAAGACTTATGGGGAAATAAGTACAGTAAATTGGGGAATGGCAGGTCCAGTTCCTGAGGCCCAGAAAAAAGTTTCTTACCCTTCACCAGTGGCAGCAAAGTCTTTTGTTTGAGTGTCTTGCTGAGGACATTGCCAGCAGTTGTGGATTTCAGAACATCTACTTTATTTAATTAACTGATGTATATAAGAGACTGTAAGTCTTTAGTGTTACTTTCCTTCTTGTTCATGGAAGGGATTCCATGTTTCTTACCAGCTCTGACTTAAGTTCTCACTTGTGCTTTTTCTGTTTTTTTGGTTTTGTTTTGTTTTTTCCCCCTGTGTGTAACTGTTGTTTCTTTGTAACTTAAAGAATCCTCAAACTTTCAGATTCTTTTTGGAAGTAGACAAAATAAAATTTTAAATAAATAAATAAAAGCTTTGTGCTTCTTTTAGAAAGCTGGCCTAGTTTCCACTTTGTGTTGAATTCCCATTTTGTTTTGGGTCATTATGCAGCACTTGGTTCAGCCAATTAAGTTTTTTCTTTCTAAGTATCTTTATTCTATATCAGTATAGTCTTTTCTTGAGGCTTTAATATTGTTGCTTTCAGGGAGATCAGCTCGGTGCTTTGTGACCGCCTGGAGGGGTGGGATAGGGAGGGTGGGAGGGAGGGAGACGCAAGAGGGAAGGGATGTGGGAACAGATGTATATGTATGACTGATTCACTTTGTTATAAAGAAGAAACTAATAAAAAAAATATTGTTGCTTTGAGGAACATCCATCTTTCTGGTGCTCTTTTGTTGTTTAAATGTTCTTCCCTTGGGACCTTTGACAGTTTTCCCAAGCCTAGTGATTTCAGTTAAGTGCTTAATAACATAATTTAGGTTGCCTCTATACAGGAATCTACAGGACTTCACTTAAAGATTCCAACATGCTGTGTTCCACTATAGTTTCTTAACTCTGAAAAGCATGCTTTTGTGACGTTATATTTAGTGCTATATTCTCTCCCCTCCATTTAACTTCCTTACAAAGGGAGTTAGGGGGAAACAGTAAAATATATGTTAGTCTTTTACATTTTAGTTGTGCGATCAACAAAGTGTAGTTTAGCCTCTATAGTACATTTCAGTAGCCCCCAAGTCACTAAGGTAGCCCTCATGATTATATATTAGATTTATTTAATAACAGTATTCTGTACCTGAGAGTGGTCTACAAAGATTATATAGTTTAACTGTTTATTTACAGGTAGGTACTTTAGCTGTCATGTCAGATGGCTAGTTTCAAAACCATTTAATGAGGAAAATTCAGTCTTTCTTGGTAATAATAATACAGCTAGCACATATAGTATTTACTATGTGCTAGGCACTGTTTTAAGTGTAAACACACCTACACGTTAATTCTCTTATAAGTAGCATATGGCTGTTTGTTTTAAGAATCCAATCAGAGAATCTCTGCCATTTAACAGGAAAGTTTAATCTGCTTCTTTATTGTGATTACTAATACATTTGGACTTATTTCTACTGTCTTAAGTTTTTTTCTATTTACCACACTTTCTTTGCCTTTCTTTTCCCCCTTTTCCACTTGCTATTGTATTAATCGCATTTTCTTAATTCCCTTTTATACCTCTTGTTTGCAAATATTTGTTCAGTTTCTGTTCCCTTATATCCTTACCTGTTAACATACATACTTCACTTAGGCTAAAAGCTAAAGTTAATCATTATTTTTGTCATCCCCTTGACTCTTAGAACATCCTAACTCTAGTTCTCCTTCTCTCATCTTCCATGTTCTTGTTGATTTTTAATTTCAGAGAGGCAGTGGATTTTTAAGAATATAGACCTCAGAGCCAGACTGCCTGAGTTTGGAGCCCAGGTCTGCCACACACTACTTGTGTGACCTTAGGTAAGTTATATAACCTCTCTGTGCCACATTTTCTTATATGTAAAATGGGGATGATAAGAGTACCTACTTCACAGGGTTGTTGAAAAGATTAAATGGTTAATAGATGCAAAGCATTTAGAACAGTGCCTGGCACATAGTAAGCATTAAATAAGTGGTAGCTACTATGGTTGTCATTATTCTACTTTGTTTTTAACCTCCACTTCCCATATCCATTTTAAAATAGCCAGTGCATTTTAAAACACATTTCTTAATTTCTTTTTTATTAAGATATAATTAACATACAGTTCAATGAATTCTATTTGAAGAGTTTTGACAGATATCTACTCTTCAACCACCATCCAAAATAAGGCACAGAACATTTCTATTCCCCGAGAAGGTTTCCTTGTGTCTCTTCCTGTTTAATTCCCTTCCCCCACACCACCCCACAGCCTCCACAACCACTACAGTACCTGGTTGCTATCACTATAGATTAGTTTTTTCTGTAGGTCTCTTTCCTATAGATTTAGTCATATATATGTACTCTTTTGTGCCTGGCTTCTTTGACCTAACATACCGTTTTTAGGGTTTATCCATGTTGTTGCTTGTATCGATGGTTAATCTTTTATTATAAGAAACCTCCACACAGTTCTTCAAAGTAGTTGTACCATTTTGCACTTTCAGCAGTAATGTATGCAAGTTCTAGTCATTCCACATCCTCACCAACATTTGGTATTATCAGTTTTTCTGATTTTAACTTTTCTAGTGGATATGTTTAGGAGTTTCTTTGCTTGCTACTTGCTATTTTTTCTTACATTCTATCCTTTCTTTCTGGTTCAATTTGCTTCTTATAGTAATTCTTTCAGTGACAGTCTCTGAGCCTCTTATCTTTGTTTGAAGGTGATTTTGTTTCAACTTGTATATAGATACATGGTTGATTGTTATTTTCCTTAATATTTGAAAACTGTTACTCCATTTTCTTCTGATATCTATTGTTATTAATGAGAAGTCTGTACCAGTCAAACCGTCTTCTTTGATTAAGTAATAATCTTTTCTTTTGGTTTGCTTACAATTTCTTTTTCTCAGTGTTGTTGATACCTCAAAGTTTTTATTCTGAAGACTCATGTCTGACTTTAATCCTAGAACATTCTCAGATATTATATCTTCAAATTGCTTCTCCCACATGTTCTTCATTATCTCTATCCAGAACACCTATTTAGATGCATGTGAAACCTTCATATTCTGTTTTCCATGTCCTTTAACCTCTCTTTCATATTTCTGTTTTTGGGTTTTGTTTTGTTTTTTTACCTCTCTGCTACCTTCTGAGTAATTTTCTCAGACTTCTTTTCCTAATCAATCATTTTCTCTTTAGCTGTATCTAATCTGTTTAATTCATTGATAGATGAATTTCAGTGACTTAACTTTTATTCCTAGAAGTTCTTTTGGTTCTTTTTCACATCTGCCTATTCTTTTTTCATATTATCTTTTTCTTTGATTATGGCTTCCCTTCATTTTGCCTGTTTATTAAAATGAAACAATTAATTTGTAGCATTTTTCATAGTATTCTATAATTTTTAGGGTTTTCAATCTTGTAGATGCTATTTGTGCTCTTTCTTGCATCTAATGTCTTTCCGTTGTGGTGATTCATTTCTTCATGTGACTTTTTGTTTTTACTGTTTGCCTTTTGGGGGTGGCACAGGAATCCTCCTCATCTGAGACACTCTAGCATCTATCTTGGCAAGGCCCTTCTTGTTTGATTTTTTTTCCTCCTTCACCTCCGACCCCTACTCCTATTCCCCTCCCCTTTACAGCACTTACTCTAATGTATTTGATAAAATGTGTTTTGCTACAATGTAGCTTTACCTTATTGTTATTCATTGTTTTGTTTTTGTGTTTTTAACTTACATAAATGGCATTATGCTCTAGATCTCATTCTGGTTGTTATTTTTTCACTCAACTGGGTATTTAAGATCTGTCCCTGTTTCTGTCTGAATAGTCAGTTGTTGCTTCTTTCTAATGCACTATATTCTATAGGATACATTCTGCATATTTACTTAAATTCTTTTTGTGACGGATATCTAAATTACCTCTCATTTCCCTGCTACCAAAAACAATGGCCCAATGATCTTTCTGGCCATGTGTCCTTATGAACCTATGTGAGAACTTTTCTGGGAAATGTACACAGAAATATGATTCTCAGGCCACAAGGCATATATGCACAGAAAATTTCACTAAATATTACCAGAGTGTTTTTCCAGAATAGCTATATCAATTTATATACCACCAGTTTTACTCTAGATTCAAATTTATGTTCTACCACATTTTACTGTAAGACCTTAGAGAAATTACTTAACCTCTCTGGGCCTTAGTCTCCCCATCAGTAAAAGGGAATAATAACAGCACCTGCATCATCAAGTTGTTAAGAGAATGAAATGAGTTAATATATGTAAAGCATATTCCTGGATATAATAAGCACTTCCTGAATATATAATAAATGTTAGCTGCTTTTACTGCTATTGTAACAACTCCTCTTACTTGTTAGCCAGTTAAGTGAGCTTCTCCTTCTTTGAATTGCCTAGTTACGTCATTTGCCCATTTTTCTCCCCATTGGATTTTTTTCCCTAAGGTTTCCAGGAATTTCTTATGTATTCTAGATATTAACTCCTTGTTGTCTTTAAACTTTATAAATATCTCCTGGTTCTACCATTTGTCCATTGTCTGTTAATCATATCTATAGACTATAGAGTTCTTTGACAGAAACCTTTAATATCAGTATAATCATATTCATCTTTTCTTTTTTTAAGCTTTTGGGGCAATGTTTAAGAAGTTTCCCAACCCCTGCTTCAAAGATACCCTCTGACATTTTCTACTGTTAGCTTTTATAAATTTACCTTTCACATTCAGGTCTTCCTCATATGGTTTGTAATAGTGAGCTCATTTCTTTCTATGTTTTTCTTTTTTCCTGTGAGAGTCTCTGTGCCTTGGGTTTTGAAAGTATTCTGTTTTTTCCTCCTGCATGTCAAAGACCAATTTTTATGTTAATTTCTCAGCCCAAGATTCTTATATGATATAATATATAAATTTGGATCCTTCACCTCTGTATGTCATAAGCCTACATTTTAGATTTCTTGTGGGTGCCATTTCTTCTACTCAAGGCCCAGATAATTAGCAACTTTTATTCTGTTTCCCTGAGCCAGTGAGCAGAGATTTTTCAGACTGCATATAAAGGAGGGATAGTTGTTTGAGGCTCTGTGCTTTGTGCAAGGGTCTCAGTTCCAACTCTCCCACCTTCTACCTGCCTGAAGCTATATTTCCAGTCTCCATGTGAGCATTAATGCTTTCTCCTCCAAGCCTAGGGCCTGTATTGGAGTTTGAAACCCCTATGGGCCATCATGGTCTGAACGCCCACTTTACTGTTTCAGCTTTGATTTTGATGTCACTTCCATTTCAGGTACCTGGGGATTCCCTTTTTTTTTTTTTTTGCTTGTCTATATATATATATATTTTTTAAATTTATTTTATTTATCTTTGGCTGCGTTAGGTCTTGTTGCTGCCCGCGGGCTTTCTCTAGTTGTCGTGAGTGACTCTTCGTTGTGGTGCTCAGGCTTCTCATTGCGGTGGCTTCTCTTGTTGCAGAGCATGGGCTCTAGGCACGTGGGCTTCAGTAGTTGTGGCTCGCGGGCTGTAGAGCACAGGCTCAGTAGTTGTGGCGCACGGGCTTAGTTGCTCCGCAGCATGTGGGATCTTCCCAGACCAGGGCTCGAACCCATGTCCCTTGCATTGGCAGGAGGATTCTTCTTAACCACTGCGCCACCAGGGAAGCCCTAGCTTGACTGTATATTTTTAAAGCATTTTTGTTACATTTTATCCAGCATTTCTGTGTGTGAAGTAGGAGGAAAAGGTCCATTTACATCAGTTCAGTGTGCCATTTTGCCAAAAGTCTTTCCTTTAATTAGTATTCCTATTAATCTCAGTAAAATTTCAAGTTTCAACTTTACCAGCTTACATTCATTAAGTAACCTTTATTCTGCCTTAACTATCCCCATTCTCCTTTTATTGCTCAAGTTTATAACCATGTTTTTAGTATCTATACCATGGTATAGATAGGGTTTGGGGTGATTAGTACTGAAAATTTACATTCCTAAAAGGAAAAATTTTTTAATAGATGAACTTTATTTTTTATAGCAGTTTTAGGTTCACTGCAAAATTGAGAGTAAAGTGCAGAGTTCCCATATAATCTTGTCCCCACACAACCTCTCCCACTGTCCCACAACACAGTGATACATTTGTTACAATCAGTGAACCTACATGGATACGTAATTGTCACCCAAAGTCCATAGTTTTCATTAGGGTACACTTTTGGTTTCATGCAGTCTCTGGAATTTGACATGTATATGATACATGAATTCACCATTGTAGTTTTATACACGATAATTTCACTGCCCTAAAGATCCTCCATGTTTCACCTATTCATCCCTCCTTACTCCCAACCACTGGCAACCACTGATCTTTTGACTATCTCCATCGTTTTGCCTTTTCCAGAATGTCATATTGTTGTATTCATACAATATAGAGACTTTTTATATTGGATTCTTTCACTTACTAATATGCATTTAAGTGTTCTCCGTGTCTTCCCATTGCTTGATAGCTCATTTCTTTTTGCACTAAATAATATTCTATTGTCTGGATGTACCACAGTTTGTTTATCCATTTATCTGGTGAAAGACATTTCAGCAATTATGAATAGAGCTGCTATAAACATCTGCATGCAGGTTTTTGTGTGGACGTAAGTTTTCAGTTTTTTTAGGTAAATATCAAGGAGCACAATTGCAGGATCGTATGATAAGGATATGCTTAGTTTTATAAGAAACTCCTAATCTGTCTTATAAAGTGCTGTACCATTTTGCATTCTCACCAGCAATGAATAGCAGTTCCTGTTGCTATACATCCTCACCTGCATTTGGTGTTGTTAGTGATTTGGGTTTTGTCATTTCTAATAGGTTTTATTTGCAATTCCCATATGACATATGACGTTGAACATCTTTTTGTATGCTTACTTGCTATCTGCGTCTCTTCCTTGGTGGGATGTCTGTTAAGGTCTTTGGTGCATTTTTTAATCAGGTGGTTTTCTTATTGTTGAGTTTCAAGAATTCCTTGTATGTTTTGGATAATAGTCATTTAACAGATATATCTCTTGCAAATATTTTCTCCCAGTCTATGACTTGTCTTCTCAGTCTCTTGACATTATCATTCATAGAGCAGAAGTTCTTTAAGTTTAATGAAGTCCAGCTTATCCATTATTTCTTTCAGGGATCATGCCTTTGGAGGTGTATCTAAAAAGTCATTGCTATACCCAAGGTCACCTAGGTTTTCTTCTTTGTATTTTCTAGAGGTTTTATAGTGTTGTGTTTTTAAGTCACATTTAAGTCTGTGATCCAACTTGAGCTAAATTTGTGAAGGCTATGAGGTCTGTGTCTAGATTCATTTTTCTACATGTGGATGTTCTGTTGTTCCAGCACCATTTGTTGAAAATACTGTCTTTGCTCCATTATCAAAGATCAGTTGACTGTACTTTTGTGGGTCTATTTATCTATTCTTTCACCAGTACCACACTGTTTTGGTTACTGTAGCTTTGTAGGTAAGTATTGAAGTTGAGTATTGAGTAGTGTCAGTCCTCCTACTTCATTCCTCTACCCTGATATTGATTTGACTATTCTGAATCTTTTGCCTCTCCATATAAACTTTAGAATCAGTTCGTTAGTATCCACAAAATAACTCGCTGGGATTTTGATTAGGATTGTGTTGAATTTATAGATCTATTTGGGAAGAACTGAAATTTTGACACTACTGAGTCTTCCTATCCATGAACATGGAATATCCCTCCATTTACTTAGTTTTTCTTTGATATCTTTCATTAGAGTTTTGTAGTTTTTCTCATATACATCTTGTATGTATTTTGTTAGACTTATCCTCAAGTATTTTCACAATTTTTTTTGTTTTTTGTTTTTGTTTTTGTTTTTCTTTGCGGTATGCAGACCTCTCACTGCTGTGGCCTCTCCCATTGCGGAGCACAGGCTCTGGACGCACAGGCTCAGTGGCCATGGCTCACGGGCCCAGCCGCTCCGCGGCATGTGGGATCCTCCCGGACCGGGGCACAAACCCGTGTCACCTGCATCGGCAGGTGGACTCTCAACCACTGCACCACCAGGGAAGCCCTATTTTCACATTTTTAATTTCTTTTTTGGGGGTGCCAATTAAAAGGTAATGTTTTCATTTCAAATTCGACTTATTCATTGCTGATAGACAGGAGAGCGATTAAGTTTTTCATATTTACCTTGTATCCTGCAACCTTGCTGCTATTGCTTGTTATTATTATTAAATTTTTTGTCAGTTCTTTTGGATTTTCTACATATCTCATCACAGTCATATCATCTGTGAACAAAGACCATTTTGCACCTTCCTTCCCAGTCTGTATACCTTTTAGCTAGGAATTCCAGAATGATATTGAAAAGCAGTGGTGAAATGAGACATCCCTGCCTTGTTCCTGATCTTAGGCAGAAAGCTTCGATTCTAATGTTAGCTGTTGGTTTTTGTAGCTGTTCTTTATCAGGTTGAGGAGGTTCCCCTCTATTCCTAGTTAGCTGAGAGTTTTTATCATGAATTTTGTGGATTTTGTCAAATGCTTTTTCTGCATCTATTGATACGAACATACGATTTTTCTTTTTTAGCCTGTTGTTATAATGGATTACATTTACTGATTTTCAAAGGTTGAACCAGCCTTGAGTACCTGGGATAAATCCCACTTGGTCATGGTGTTAAATTCTTTTTATTATTGTTGAATTTGATTTCCTAATATTTTGTTGAAGATTTTTGTATTTTGGTCTGTGTTTTTCTTATAATGTCTTTGTCTGGTTTTGCTGTTAGTGTAACGCTAGGCTCATAGAATGAGTTAGGAAGTATTCTCTCTGCTTCTGTTTTCTGGAAGAGAGTGTGGATATTTGGTATAATTTCTTCCTAAACGGTTTCATAGAATTTACCAGTGAACCTATCTGGGCCTGCTGCTTCAAGTGTTGGAAAGTTATTAATTATTGACTCAGTATCTTTGATAGATTAGGCCTATTCAGATGTCTAGTTCTCCTTGTGTGAGTTTTGGCAGATTGTGTCTTTCAAGTAATTGATCCATTTCATTAAAGTTACCAAATTTGTGGGCATATTATTATATTATTCCTTTTTTATCTTTTTATTGTGCATGGGATCTGTACTAATGTCCCCTTTCTCATTTCTGATATTAGAAATCTGTGTTCTCTCTTTTTTCTTAGTTAGCCTGGTAGAGGCTTATTGATTTTATTGATCTTCTCAAAGAACCAGCTTTTAGGTTCGTTTTTTTTTTCTCTTGATTTCCTTTTCTCAGTTTCATTTATTTGTCCACTATTTTCTTTTTCTCCTGCTTACTTTGGATTTACTTTGTTCTTGTTTTAGTATCCCAAAGCAGAGGCTTAAATTATTGGTTTTAGATCTTTCTTCTTTTCTAATGTATGCATTCAGTGCTATAAGTTTCCCTCTAAGCACTGCTTTTGCTGCATCCCATAAATTTTGATAAGTTGTATTTACATTTTCATTTAGTTTAGGATATTTTTGAATTTGTCTTAAGATTTCTTCTTATGTGTTATTTAGAAGTGTGTTGTTTAATCTCCAAGTATTTGGAGATTTTTCCAGCTATCTTTTTGTCATTGATTTCTAGTTTAATTCCATCCTGGTCTGAGAACAGAGTGTATGGTTTCTATTCTTTTCAATTTGTGAAAGGTAACTTATGGCCCAGAATGTGGTCTATCTTGTTGAATGTTCCATGTGATATTAAGAAGAATATGTAATCTGCTATAGATGAAGTAATCTATAGTCAATTAATTGATGGTGCTATTAACTTCACCGGTGTCCTTACTGATTTTCTGCCTTCAGGCTCTATACATTTCTGATAGAGAGGTGTTTAAAGTCTCCAACTATAATAGCGATGCACCTATTTCTCTTTGTATTTCTTTCAGTTTGCCTTACATGTTTTGATGTTCTTTTGTTAGTTGCCTACACAATAAGGATTATTATGTCTTGTTAGAGTATTGACCCCTTTTTCATTAAGTAACTCCCCTTTATCCCTAATATCTTTCCTTACTTGAAGTCTGCTCTATCTGAAACTAATATAGCTCCCCTGCTTTCTTTTGATTACTGTTAACATGGTATATCATTCTCCATGCATTTATTTTTCATCTATATACATCTTTAGGTGGGTTTCTTATAGACAACATGAGAGTGGGTCTTGTTTTCTGATCCACTCTGACAATCTGTCTTTTAATTAGTATATTTAGAGCATTGATCTACCATAGTTGTTAATGTTGTCTATATGTTGCCCTTGTTCTTTGTCCCTACTTTTGTCTAACATACTGTTTCATTCTTTTGTAGTTTTAATTGAGCAGTTGACGTGATTCCATTTTCACTTCTTTTTACCATATCAGTTATACTTCTTTTTAAAACTTATTTTAGTGGTGTCCTATAGTTTGCAATAGATTTACAACTAATCTAAATCCACTTTCAAATGACACTGTACCACTTCACATGTATTAAAAGTACCTTATAATAATAACGTAATCTTAATCCTTCCCTTCTCTCCCTTGTATCATTGCTGTCATTCATTTCATTTATACATAAGCATATAGAATTGACCCTTGAACAATGCAGGGGTTAGGGACACTGACCCCTGGCACAGGCAAAAATCTGCATATAACTTTGTAGTGAGCCCTCTGTATCTGTGGATTCAACCAACTGCAGATTTCATGGTACTGTAGTATTTAGTATTGAAAAAATCCACATGTAAGTGGATCTTCACAGCTCAAACCTGTGTTGTTCAAGGGTTACCTGTATAAACATAAGCATACATAATCACATACATTGTTGCTGTTATTATTTTGAACAAACTGCTATCTATGTCAGTTAAGAATAAAAAATAAAACTGCTATCTATGTCAGTTTTTGTTTTACCTTCACCTATTCATTCTTCAGTGCTATTCATTAGTTTATGTAGATCCATATTTCTGTATTTTATCATTTCCTTCTCTCTGAGTAACTTCTTTAACATTACTTGGAAGGCAGGTCTACTGGCAAGCAAGTCCCTCAATCTTGCTGGTCTGAGAAAGTCTTTATTTTACATTCACTGTTAAAGGAAAAAATTTCAGGGTAGAATTCTAGGTTGGTAGTTTGTTTGTTTTCTTCTCTCAACATTTTGAATATTTCACTCCACTCTTCTCTTGCCTGCATGGTTTCTGAGGAGAAATTAGATGTAATTCCTATCTGCTTCTCTGAAGGAAAGGTGCTTTATCCTTTGGCTTTTTTCAAGATTTGTTTTTGGTTTTGGTTTTTTTTTTGCGGTACACGGGCCTCTCACTGTTGTGGCCTCTCCCGTTGCAGAGCACAGGCTCCAGACGCGCAGGCTCAGCAGCCACGGCTCATGGGCCCAGCCGCTCCGTGGCATGTGGGATCTTCCTGGACCAGGGCACGAACCTGTGTCCCCTGCATTGGCAGGCAGACTCTCAACCACTGTGCCACCAGGGAAGCCCAAGATTTGTTTTTTAAACTTTGATTTTTCTATAGTTTGAATGCTTAAGTATAGTTATTAAGAGCATTTATCCTGCTTGGGGTTCTGAGCTTCTTAGACCTGTGGTTTGGTGTCTAACATTAATTTGGAGAAATTCTTAGTCATTATTGCTTCAAATATTGCTTCTATTTCTTTTTCTCTTCTCCTTCAGATATTCCCATTGCACATATGTTTTACCTTTTGTGGTTGTCTCACAGTTCTTGGATATTTGGTTCTGTTCTTTTCATACCTTTTTCACTTTGCTTTTCAGTTTTGGAAGTTTCTTATTGTTATATCCTCAAGGTCAGAGATTCTTCACTCAACCATATCTAGTCTACTAGTAAGTGCATCAAAGGCATTCTTTATTTCTGTTACAGTGTTCTTAACCTCTAGCTTTTCTTTTTCATTCTTTCTTAGAATTTCCACCTCTCTGCTTACATTGCCATCTGTTTTTGCATGTTGTCTACTTTTTCCTTTAAATCCCTTATCTTATTAATCATTTTTTAAAAATTCCTTGTCTGATAATTCCTGACATATCTGACTGTGGTTCTGATGCTTGTTCAGTCTCTTTGAAGTGTGTTTTTTGCCTTTTAATATATGCCTTGTAGTTTTTTCTTTAGAGGTAGACATAAAGTACTGGGTAAAAGGAACTGTGGTAAATATGCCTATAGTGATGGAGTGGTAAGGTGTGAAGGGAGGAAGTGTGTTTTATAGACCTATTATTAGGTCTCAGTCTTTTGGTAAGTCTGTGCCCCTGGACTGTGAACTTCACTGATACTTTTCAGTCTCCCCCTCCCCACCTCCTTAAGTGCTACAGGATGGCTAGAGTGGGCTGACGTTGGGTATTTCCTTTCCTCCAGTTAGGTTAGACTCTGGTAAAATAGTTTCTTCTGATTCTAGGCCTTGTTGAGAAGAACAGAATCCTCTATCATATTTTAAAATGGTTACTTTCTCCTTCCTCCTGCCAGAAGCAGGAGGGAATTTTCCCCCAGTATTCACTGTGAGTACCCAGTAGAGCTCCTGGAGTTAAAACTCACAAAATTATGACTCTGTCCCTCTGGAGTTTTTAACTCTCAGACTTGTCCACCCTGACCCTCCATCAGTTCGTTAACTTAGGTTTAGTTTTCCTATTCTGGCACTGCTTCCCATGGATTTCTCTTGGTGGGTTTCTGCTCTGAGAAGTTGTGATTCTCTGCCTGTTGCTCCAATTTTGGGAGCAGTAGTTTTGCCCTGTGACCTCACTTCTCTGACAGAGCTAAGAAGAGTTGTTGATTTTTCCATCTGTTTACCTTTTTACCAAGTTAGAATGGTGACTTTTAAGCTCCTTCCATGCCAGACCAGAAACCTGGAAACCAGAACTCGGAAATATTTTCATTTTTATTTTTATTTGTCAGTTTCAAATATGGGAAAATAAGGAATAGTGGTGGAGTGGAAAGGTAACAAAGGCAACCAGTGTTATTTTGACAAATGTCAAAGACCATGTGACTTTCCTGCTTAAAGCCCCTCAAACCCTTCATTGACTCCTCATTGTCTTTAGGATAAATCCAAGCTCCTAAGCATGGCCCATGCATCTTTCTGTGGCCAGAACCTCTGCCTGCCTCTCCAGATTCATCTCCTGACACTCCCTGTCCCTTTCTATATGTTCTAGTAGCACTGAACTCCTTATAATCCCCCCCTCCTAAGCCTCCTTCCTGCCATGTGATGTTTTCTTATCTGTGTGCCTCACGCAGACTTCCCTGCTTGGAGTGCCTTTTTCTCCCACTCTTTTCACCTCATCAGTGCCTGCTCATTTATTAAGGCAGGTTAGCTGTTAGCTCTTCCACAAAATCCTTACTCTAACTCTTGGATATCCCTGTTCCCCAAACTGGGCTTCTAAGTACAAATCTCTTATCATTACATTTCCTGCCATTCATTTATTCATTCCACCAACTAACCAACAATGTTTGTGTCAGGCAGAATTTTAAGCACTGGGATGCAGCAGATGACGAAAAAAAAGTTCCTTCCCTAATGGAGTTTATATTCTAGTGAAGGGGGTACATGATAAGTAAGTAAAAATATGTGTCAGGAGGCTATGATAAAAAATAGAGTCAGAGGGATGGAGTGTTCTGAGGTTGGAGAGGAGGTTGCTATTTAAAGAACATGGTCAGATTTGATTAAATGTTCTAAATCATTAAAAAATAAATAAATAAAATAAAGAACATGGTCAGGGAAGACCTCGTTGATCATGTGGCCATTGAGCAGAGTCCTGATGGGAGTGAGAGAGTGAGCCGTGCACACATGTGAAGAAACCTACAGGTGAATATGCTTAGCGTGTTCCACAATCAGCAAGGAGGGCATGGTGCTTACAGCAGAATGGGTGAGCGAGGCAGAAGATGAGGTTTTAGAGCTAATGACAGCCAGAGTAAGAATTTTGGCTTTTGGCTTTTACTCTGAGACCAGGTACCATGGAGGCTTTTGTGCAAAGTGACATATATGGCTACGTGCTAAAAAGATCACTCTGACTACTGGGTTAAAGATAGAGTAGGGTAGGGGTAGGGCTAGGAAGGGATGGAGGCATGGGGGACCAGTTAGGACATTGTTGCAATATCCAAATAAAAGGTGATGGTGGCTTGGGCTGACCAGAGTAGAACCAGTGGAGGTAGTAAATAAGTGATTGGGTTTTGGATATATTTTGAAGGTAGAGCCAACAGGATTTGTAAAGGATTAGGTAAGGGATATGAGAAAAAACAGGAGTCAAGGATGATTTCTAGGTTTTTGGTCTGAACAACTAGAGGGGACAGAATTGCTGTGAAGTGGGGAAGATGGCAGGGGAGTTTGGATTTAAGTTTAAGAAACCTAACAGGCCTCCAATTAGAGATGTTCAGTAGGTAGTTGGAAGTGTGCGTCTGCAGTTCAGAGGAAAGGGCTGAGCTGGAAATATAAATCTGAAAGCTCTTAACATTTAGATCTTTCAAAGGCGTGGAAGCAGGTGAGAGAGAAATGAGATGACAGTCCTGGAGCACAGCAAACTTTAGAGGCCGAAGTGATGCAGAGAACCCAGCAAAGGAACCAGAGAGCGCAGGACCAAGTGAAAAATCCATTTTAAAGGGGAGGGAATGCCGACCTGTATTCAGTGCTGCAGACAGGTCAAGTAATAGGAGGGCATTGTATTATAAATCTGTTTCTATATATAGGTTTCCTTCATTTGGCTGAGAACTAGAGAGCAGAATGCATTTAGCAATGTAGTTACTTACAGCTTTGAAATCAGTGAGACATGGGCATGCCACTTAATGACTGTTTTTCCTTAAGCTGGTTCTCTCAGTCTCTTTGAGCTTCAGTCTCATCTATAAAACGGGGAGGATACAGTACTTTTCCAGTGAGTTTTTGTGAGGATCAAATGAGATCATCCAGATGACACACTAAGCATAGTCCTGTTCATGCAGTTAAACCCATGCCAGTTATTATCATGATTAATTCAGTATACCTGGCACAGTACCCCTTCCTATTCAGCAGCATTTGCTGAATGAACCAATGAATTGCCTGTTCATTTTAATATTTCATTCAGGGCATTTCCCTATGTGCTTATGAAGTGTTAACATGACATTTTTGGGGTTTCTCCAGGATCTAGTGCTGATCTTCACAAAGTGATTCTGCAAGAAGAGAGGAAAGGAAGTCCTCAGACAGAGCTGATGCGATGGAGCTCCCCAACTATAGCCGGCAGCTGCTGCAGCAGCTCTACACGCTGTGCAAGGAGCAGCAGTTCTGTGACTGCACCATTTCCATTGGTACCATTTACTTCAGGGCCCACAAACTTGTCCTGGCTGCTGCCAGCCTCCTGTTCAAAACCCTGCTGGACAACACAGACACCATCTCCATCGATGCATCTGTCGTGAGCCCTGAGGAGTTTGCCCTCTTGTTAGAAATGATGTACACTGGCAAACTACCTGTGGGCAAGCACAACTTCTCCAAAATCATCTCCTTAGCCGACAGCCTACAGATGTTTGATGTGGCTGTTAGCTGTAAAAATCTTCTAACTAGCCTTGTAAACTGCTCCGTTCAGGGTCAGGTGGGGAAGGATGTCTCCACACCATCCTCAGAGTCATCCAGGAAGGAGTTGGAGAAGCCTGAAGTAGAAATCCTTTCCTCTGAGGGTGCTGGAGAGCTTCATTCTTCCCCGGAGGTTTCCACCCCTCCAGGGAGCGCTGTGAAAGCCGGGATGGGGGAAGTGATCCAAACAGTTGTGCAAGAAATGAGTGTGGATCCTTCCACTGCCCAGGGGATTCAGGGGAATGCAGACACCCCAGTGGAGACTCCTCTGACAGCTGAAGTTTTTTCCCCTTCTCCTGTTGTACAAACCTTTAGTGAGGCAAAGGAAGCAAGCCCAGAACCAGGTAATATTCATTTAATAGTTGTTTTGTAATCTATCCTGTTGTCAGTTACTAGATTCAGTGATCTTTATGAGTTTTTTGTTTGTTTGTTTGTTTCACTGATAAATTTATCAAAGACCACTGTTAGATTGGAAACCAAAATCCAATGCAATACTTGTACTAGGACATTTTTCTTTTAAAAGTGTCTGTGGTTTTAAGTGTTGCAAGCCTGAAGATGAACCACAGAGCAGAAAAGCAGTATTGAAATAAGCATGTACCATCTTTGATTCTTACCATTATTTTAACCAGGATGATGATGGCACAAAGGAGGAAGCTATTAGAGATGCTGTTTGCTATTACTCATAACTGATACATTAGCTGTTATTTACAAACGCAGTACATGACCTAACGGTTCTCAGACAGCTTAAACTTTTAAAAATCATTTCAAGTAATCAATCACTGATTTTTTAAAATTTTGTTTTGTTTTACATTCAGAGTATGAGGGGAAACATTACCAGCTGAATTTTCTTCTAGAAAATGAAAAAATCTTCTCAGATGCACTCTTGATTACCCAGGATGTTTTAAAAAGACTAGAAGAATGTTCAGAAATTAAAGGTACACAGAAGGAGGTAGGTACCATGAGTTTTATTTGTTTGCTGGTTTAATGTTCTCAGGATAGCAGATCAGTTATCAGGGTCTCAATTTTTTTCAAACTTAAAATTTTTTTTTTGACATTTATCCCCTAAAGGACAGTCATGCAAAAGTGCTAGGCAAGAGACTTTCAAAACGAAGTTATATTTTGATCACTAGGTGGATCCCAGCTTATAATCGGTTTTGATCCAGGATACTTAACTGGGCTTACCATTTCCTCCTGATTAATCAGGAATAAAATGGGGCAGAAGGTAGTCATGGATAACCCCAAATCAGAGATCAAGTAATAAAAACAAAAAACCAAACAACAATAAATACTCAAAACATGGTACGAAAAGGATTTAATATGGACTCACACAGTAAATTGCATCGTGTTTAGGAATACAGTGGTCATTTTCAGACATAAAAACAATAATGGTGGACACTTATTGAATACTTACTTTGATACACTTGGTATCAATACAAATGTTATCTAATCCTCACAAAAATCATTGAGGTGGATACTATTTTATTTTATCACTGTTTTATGGATGAGAAGAACTGTCTCAAAGAGGTGATGTAACTTGGCCAAGGTTGCAGAGCTCATAAAACTAAACTCTGAGCAAGAATTCAAACCTAAGCATTCTGACTTTAGAGCTGTTCTCTTACACATTGAGTTACTGCCTCCCAAAGGGGTAAAAATGATACGTGTATGTCTTGTATGTATAAACGTACATAGGCATCACCTGACAGAAAACTGTCAAATGGTTATCATGCTCTATTTCTTAGCTGACGTTTTCTGTTTTTTTCATTATCTCAGTGAGGTGCATCCCCACCTGTGGGCTCCCTCACTACCCAGTCCCTCACACTGGACGCTGCAGGGTTGACTGCCCTGCCACCTGAGGACCCCCTTGCTTCCCCTTTCTCCCGGCCATGCCTCCCATTCTGAGAGGTGCTGGCAGAGTAAGCGGGCACTGCCCCTGTAGGCTTGCTCATCTGACTGAGGGGGTAGTGTGGGGAGGCCTCCCATGTTGCTGTAGACAATTTAGTGTCTGTTAGTTACTATTAATCCAAGCAATAAATGCCTTCTACTATTTAACTAGTTCCCTGATTCATAGCAGGTTACTTTAAAAAAAAAACAAATTCAGGGTCAAGTGTTTACTTTAACCATGGTTTATCGACAGTTGGCTATAAATTGTTTTTTTTGAGAGATAAGCTGTTTACAAGACTGGGCTGACCCTGATGACTCTCTTAGGGGAGGTTTCAAGTGGTAAATCCTTGGTACTCTTTGTACTGATTATGCTGAAGGACATTATGGTTTTATATTTTTGCACTTGGATGTTCTCTTAACTGTTCAATCCATCATTTTGTCACTAGTTTGTTACCTCAATAGCTTATAGACACACCTCTTCATTTTCTCTCTTAAGACTTCCTCTCCACTTAACTTTGGTTACAGAGGAGCAACATCATTCCTTAGATCAGCAATACTCAAATTATTAGTGTCACCTCTGTACTAACTTAAACTGTGTCTTATGCATTTTTTTTCCTAACTCTGGTACCTAAAAGTGTCTGGCACATAACAGGTGTTCAAGAAATGTTTGCTGTACAGGGATTCATTCAGCATTTCCCCCCCACTGCTTGTCCTGATCATTTGATGGCAATAACGTTAATAGTACTTTGCAATAACACTGATTCACTGTTGGTGATCATTATAGGCTTATGTTATTTCTTCCTCGGTTTTAGAGGTCAGAGTAAGAGCACTACAGATCACTTGGTAGCTATATTTAAAACTGATTCTGTTTTATTCTATAATAAATTGTTCAGCTACAGAAAGAAAAAAGGAAAACTACTTTAAGAACGTAAGATTAAATTAAATATAGAGTTGGGAGGTACTGCTTTGTATGTAGGCCTGTACTTCTCTCTTTCTCTCTCACTCTATTTTAGACAGCTTGAGGTATGATTGATGTACAGCAAACTGTACACATTTAAAGGTTATAGTTTGCTAAGTTTTGAAACCTGAAATCATCATCACAATCACGATAGTGAACATATCCATCACCCCTAAAAATGTTTTCACATCCCTTTGTAATCCCTCCATCCTGCCCCTTTCCACTCACTTGCTCTTCCCCAGGTAACACTTGTCTGCTTTCTCTCTCTCTAGATGAATGTGCATTTTCTAGAGTATTTTATAAATGGAATCATATAATCTGTATTCCTTTCAGTCTGGCTTCTTGCATTCAGCATAACTATTTTGAGGTTCACCCAAGTTGTTGCATGTTCATTCCTTTTTATTGCTGAGCAGGGTTCCATTGTATGGATATACCATTTATTTATCCAGCTCTACCATTTACTAGTATTGTTAGCTTCAGCAGCTGAATCTCTGAAAACCTCAATTTCCTAATTTGTAAAATTTGGGAGTGTTATCACCTACATCATAGGGTCATTGTGAAATTAATTAAGATTTATGTAAGACTCACATTAAAACGCCAGGCACATAGAAGGAGCTCAGTAGGTGACTGATACATTAACTCAGTATTTTTATTTTTTTTTTAATTTTTATTTATTTATTTTATTTATTTTATTTATTTATTTTTAACATCTCTATTGGAGTATAATTGCTTTACCATGGTGTGTTAGTTTCTGCTGTATAACAAAGTGAATCAGCTGTATGTATACATATATCCCCATATCACCTCCCTCTTGGGTCTCCCTCCCACCCTCTCTATCCCACCCCTCTAGGTGGTCACAGAGCACTGAGCTGATCTCCCTGTGCTACGTGGCAACTTCCCACTAGCTATCTGTTTTACATTTGGTAGTGTATATATGTCCATGCCACTCTCTTACTTCATCCCAGCCTACCCTTCCCCCTCCCTGTGTCCTCAAGTTCATTCTCTATGTCTGCATCTTTATTCCTGTCCTGCCCGTAGGTTCTTCAGAACCTTTTTTTTTTTTTTTTTTTGCAGTACGCGGGCCTCTCACTGTTGTGGCCTCTCCTGTTGCGGAGCACAGGCTCCGGGTGCACAGGCTTAGCGGCCATGGCTCACGGGCCTAGCCGCTCCGTGGCATGTGGGATCTTCCCAGACCAGGGCACGAATCCTTGTCCCCTGCCTCGGCAGGCGGACTCTCAACCACTGTGCCACCAGGGAACCCCAGAACCGTTTTTTTTTTTTTTTAGATTCCATATCTGTGTTACCATACAGTATTTGTTTTTCTCTTTCTGACTTACTTCACTCTGTATGACAGTCTCTAAGTCCATCCACCTCACTACAAATAACTCAATTTTGTTTCTTTTTATGGCTGAGTAATATTCCATTGTATATATGTGCCATATCTTCTTTATCCATTCATCTGTCGATGGACATTTAGGTTGCTTCCATGTCCTGACTATTGTAAATAGAGTTGCAATAACATTGTGGTGCATGTCTCTTTTTGAATTATGGTTTTCTCAGGGTATATGCCCAGTAGTGGAATTGCTGGGTCATATGGTAGTTCTGATTTTAGTTTTTTAAGGAACCTCCATACTGTTCTCCATAGTGGCTGTATCAATTTACATTCCCACCAACAGTGCAAGAGGGTTTCCTTTTCTCCACACCCTCTCCAGCATTTATTGTTTGTAGATATTTTGATTATGGCCATTCTGAGCAGTGTGAGGTGATATCTCATTGCAGTTTTGATTTGCGTTTCTCTAATGATTAGTGATGTTGAGCATCCTTTCATGTGTTTGTTGGCAATCTGTATATCTCCTTTGGAGAAATGTCTGTTTAGGTCTTCTGCCCATTTTGGGATTGGGTTATTTGTTTCTTTGATATTGAGCTGCATGAGCTGGTTGTATATTTGGGAGATTAATCCTTTGTCAGTTGCTTTGTTGGCAAATATTTTCTCCCATTCTGAGGGTTGTCTTTTCGTCTTGTTTGTGGTTTCCTTTGCTGTGCAAAAGCTTTAAAGTTTCATTAGGTCCCATTTGTTTATTTTTGTTTTTATTTCCATTACTCTAGGAGGTGGATCAAAAAGAATCTTGCTGTGATTTATGTCATAGAGTGTTCTACTTATGTTTTCCTCTAAGAGTTTTATAGTGTCTGGTCTTACATTTAGGTCTTTAATCCATTTTGAGTTTATTTTTGTGTATGGTATTAGGGGGTGTTCTAATTTCATTCTTTTACATGTAGCTGTCCAGTTTTCCCAGCACCACTTATTGAAAGGCTGTCTTTTCTCCATTGTGTGTTCTTGCCTCGTTTATCAAAGATAAGGTGACCATATGTGTGTGGGTTTATCTCTGAGCTTTCTGTCTTGTTCCATTAATCTGTATTTCTGTGTTTGTGCCAGTACCATACTGTCTTGATTACTGTAGCTTTGTAGTATAGTCTGAAGTCAGGGAGCCTGATTCTTCCAGCTCCGTTTTTCTTTCTCAAGGTTGCTATGGCTATTTCAGGTCTTTTGTGTTTCCATACAAATTGTGAAATTTTTTGTTCTAGTTCTATGAAAAATGCCATTGGTAGTTTGATAGGGATTGCATTGGATTTGTAGATTGCTTTGGATAGTAGAATCATTTTCACAATGTTGATTCTTCCAATCCAAGAATATGGTATATCTCTCCATCTGTTTGTATCATCTTTAATTTCTTTCATCAGTGTCTTATAGTTATAGGTCTTTTGTCTCCTTAGGTAGATTTATTCCTAGGTATTTTATTCTTTTTGTTGCAGTGGTAAATGGGAGTGTTTCCTTAATTTCTCTTTCAGATTTTTCATCATTAGTGTATAGGAATGCAAGAGATTTCTGTGCACTAATTTTGTATCCTGCTTCTTTACCAAATTCATTGATTAGCTCTAGTAGTTTTCTGGTAGCATCTTTAGGATTCTCTATGTATAGTATCATGTCTTCTGCGAACAGTGAAAGCTTTACTTCTTCTTTTCCAGTTTGGATTCCTTTTATTTCTTTTTCTTCTCTGATTGCTGTGGCTAAAACTGCCAAAACTATGTTGAATAATAGTGGTGAGAATGGATAACATTGTCTTGTTCCTGATCTTCGTGGAAATGATTTCAGGTTTTCATCATTGAGAACAATGCTGGCTGTGGGTTTCTCATATATGGCCTTTATTATGTTGATGTAATTTCCCTCTATGCCTACTTTCTGGAGGGTTTTTTATCATAAATGGGTGTTGAATTTTGTCGAAAGCCTTTTTGGCATCTTTTGAGATGATCGTATGATTTTTGTCCTTCAGTTTATTAATATGGCTTATGACATTGATTGATTTGCATATATTGAAGAATCCTTGCATTCCTTAGATAAACCCCGCTTGGTCATGGTGTATGATCCTTTTAATGTGCTGTTGGATTCTGTTTGCTAGTATTTTGTTGAGGATTTTTGCATCTATGTTCATCAGTGATATTAGCCTATAATTTTCTTTTTTTGTGACATCTTTGTCTGGTTTTGGTATGAGGGTGATGGTGCCCTCGTAGAATGAGTTTGGGAGTGTTCCTCACTCTGCTCTATTTTGGAAGAGTTTGAGAAGGATAGGTGTCAGCTCTACTCTAAATGTTTGATAGAATTCACCTGTGAAGCCATCTGGTCCTGGGCTTTTGTTTGTTGGAAGATTTTTAATCACAGTTTCAATTTCAGTGCTTGTGATTGGTCTGTTTATATTTTCTGTTTCTTCCTGGTTCAGTCTCGGAAGGTTGTGCTTTTCTAAGAATTTGTCCGTTTCTTCCAGGTTGTCCATTTTATCGGCATAGAGTTGCTTGTAGTAATCTCTCATGATCCTTTGTATTTCTGCAGTGTCAGTTGTTATTTCTCCTTTTTCATTTCTAATTCTGTTGATTTGAGACTTCTCCCTTTTTTTCTTGATGAGTCTGGCTAATGGTTTATCAATTTTGTTTATCTTCTCAAAGAACCAGCTTTTAGTTTTATTGATCTTTGCTATCATTTCCTTCATTTCTTTTTCATTTATTTCTGATCTGATCTTTATGATTTCTTTCCTTCTGCTAACTTTGGGGTTTTTTTGTTCTTCTTTCTCTAATTGCTTTAGGTGTAAGGTTAGGTTGTTTATTTGAGATGTTTCTTGTTTCTTGAGGTAGGGTTGTATTGCTATAAATTCCCTCTTAGAACTCCTTTTGCTGCATCCCATAGGTTTTGGGCCATCATGTTTTCATTGTCATTTGTCTCTAGGTACTTTTTGATTTCCTCTTTGATTTCTTCAGTGATCTCTTGGTTATTTAGCAGTGTACTGTTTAGCCTCCATGTGTTTGTATTTTTTACAGATTTTCCCCTGTAATTGGTATCTAGTCTCATAGAGTTGTGGTCGGAAAAGATACTTGATACGATTCAATTTTCTTAATTTTACCAAGGCTTGATTTGTGACCCCAGATATGATCTATCCTGGAGAATGTTCCATGAGCACTTGAGAAGAAAGTGTATTCTGTTGTTTTTGGCTGAAATGTCCTATAAATATCAATTAAGTCCCTCTTGTTGAATGTGTCATTTAAAGCTTGTGTTTCCTTATTTTCGTTTTGGATGATCTGTCCATTGGTGAAAGTGGGGTGTTACTATTATTGTGTTACTGTTGATTTCCCCTTTTACGGCTGTTAGCATTTGCCTTATGTATTGAGGTGATCCTATGTTGGGTGCATAAATATTTACAATTGTTGTATCTTCATCTTGGATTGATCCCTTGATCATTATGTGTGTCCTCCTTTGTCTCTTGTAATGGTCTTTGTTTTAAAGTCTATTTTGTCTGATAAGAGGATTGCTACTCCAGCTTTATTTTGGTTTCCATTTGCATGGAATCTCCTTTTCCATCCCCTCACTTTCAGTCTGTATGTGTCTCTAGGTCTGAAGTGCGTCTCTTGTAGACAACGTATGTACAGGTCTTGTTTTTGTATCCATTCAGCCAGTCTGTGTCTTTTGGTGGGAGCATTGAATCCATTTACATTTAAGGTAATTATTGATATGTATGTTCCTATTACCATTTTCTTAAATGTTTTGGGTTTGTTATTGTAGGTCTTTTCCTTCTCTTGTGTTTCCTGCCTAGAGAAGTTCCTTAAGCATTTGTTGTAAAGCTGGTTTGGTGGTGCTGAACTCTCTCAGCTTTTGCTTGTCTGCAAAGGTTTTAATTTCTCCATCGAATCTGAATGAGATCCTTGCTGGGTAGAGTAATCTTGGTTGTAGTTTTTCCCTTTCATCACTTTAAATATGTCTTGCCACTCCCTTCTGGCTTGCAGAGTTTCTGCTGAAAGGTCAGCTGTTAACCTTATGGGGATTTCCTTGTATGCTATTTGTTGTTTTTCCCTTGCTGCTTTTAATATTTTTTCTTTGTATTTAATTTTTAATAGTTTGATGAATATGTGTCTTGGCGTGTTTCTCCTTGGATTTATCCTGTATGGGACTCTCTGTGCTTCCTGGACTTGATTGACTATTTCCTTTCCCATATGGGAAGTTTTCAACTATAATCTTGTCAAATATTTTCTCGTCCCTTTCTTTTTCTCTTCTTCTTCTGTGACCCCTATAATTCGAATGTTGGTGCATTTAATGTTGCCCCAGAGGTCTCTGAGACTGTCCTCAATTCTTTTCATTCTTTTTTCTTTATTCTGCTCTGTGGTAGTTATTTCCACTATTTTATCTTCCATGTCACTTATCTGTTCTTCTGCCTCAGTTATTCTGCTATTGATCCCTTCTAGAGAATTTTTAATTTCATTTATTGTGTTGTTCATCATTGCTTTATGCTCTTTAGTTCTTCTAGGTCCTTGTTAAACGTTTCTTCTATTTTCTCCATTGTATTTCCAAGATTTTGGATCATCTTTACTATCGTTACTCTGAATTCTTCTTCAGGTAGACTGCCTATTTCCTCTTCATTTGTTTGGTCTGGTGGTTTTTTACCTTGCTCCTTCATCTGCTGCGTGTTTCTCTGTCTTCTCATTTTGCTTAACTTACTCTGTTTGGGGTCTCCTTTTTGCAGGCTGCAGGTTCGTAGTTCCCGTTGTTTTTGGTGTCTGCCCCCAGTGGCTAAGGTTGGTTCAGTGGGTTGTGTAGGCTTCCTGGTGGAGGGGACTAGTGCCTGTGTTCTGGTGGGTGAAACTGGATCTTTCTGGTGGGCAGGACCATGTCCGGTGGTGTGTTTTGGGGTGTCTGTGACCGTATTATGATTTTAGGCAGCCTCTCTGCTAATGGGTGGGGTTGTGTTCCTGTCTTGCTAGTTGTTTGGCATAGGGTTTCCAGCACTGTAGCTTGCTGGTCATTGAGTGGAGCTGAGTCTTAGCGTTGAGATGGAGATCTCTGGGGGAGCTTTTGCCATTGCTATTACATGGGGCTGGGAGGTCTCTGGTGGACCAATATCCTGAACTCAGCTCTCCCACCTAAGAGGCTCAGGCCTGACACCCGGCTGGAGTACCAAGGCCCTGTCAGCCACATGGCTCAGAAGAAAAGAGAGAAAAAAAAGAAAAAAAGAAAAAAAGAATAAAATAAAGTGATTAAAATTTTAAAAATATTATTAAAAATTAAAAGTCATTAAAAAAATCATTTTTAGACTCAGTGAGTCTTGAAACTCCTTTTTCACTTAATGCCTTATAATATCCTAGTGCTGTGGTCACTTACTCTGACATGAGACGGTTTGCTGTTGATGTTTAAGCTTAATTTGCAAGTCATGCTTTCAAATAGGTACCGTTACCCTTGGAAGTAGCTTCCTGAACTGCAGGTGTGGTGTCTCGTACAAAGCCATCAGTCTCTAGAACAGCAGTTCAGTATATATAAAAATGATGCACTTGTTAAAATGGTGGATTTGTTAAAATATACACCTCCAGACCGCATTTCCAGAGTCTGATTCTTACGTTGTGGTAGAGCTTGGGAATCTCCATCTGTAACAAGTTCCCCATGGACTGCTTTTTTGGTATCTCTAGACTACATTTTTTTTTTTCTCGTGGTATGTGGGCCTCTCACTGTTGTGGCCTCTCCCGTTGCGGAGCATAGGCTCCAGACGCGCAGGCTCAGCAGCCGTGGCTCACGGGCCCAGTCGCTCCGCGGCATGTGGGATCTTCCCGGACCGGGGCACACCGGGGCACGAACCCGTGTCCCCTGCATCATCAGGTGGACTCTCAACCACTGCGCCACCAGGGAAGCCCTAGACTACATTTTGAGAAGCATTGCTGGAGAAGTTAATGGCTTAATAAAATTCTTAATGTATGATGGCAGATGTCACAGTGTCTATGCTGACAGATCTCAGTGTTTTGAGTAGCTGCTGAATACCCATTTCCCAAGTGTTATTCTTTGTTTTCTCCTTGATTCAGCAAATATTTACTGAGAAACTGGTATGTGCCAGGCATTGAGCTGGTTGCTAGGAAAATAAACATAAATAAGACTGGACCCCTATCCTTATAGAATGTCTTGACAGCAAAGAAATCCTGCCACGTATGTAATTTTTGGGGAAGTATATACAGAAGTCACCCAACTACAGGAATCCCCAAAAGACTTCAGTGTCAAATGTATTTATTAGAACTGTTCACTTGGAACATCATTCTGCATTTCAGCTACAGTTGTAAAGGTTGTTTGGGGGTTTTGTTTGTCACTGTTCTGTTTATACATCTTTAGCTCCCAGAGAGCTTTGAATGTTTTTTGTTGTTGTTGGCTGTTATTTGGGTCATCATCATAAATTAAAAAGATGGCTCAACGTTAACTATAATCTACACTTAGGTGTGTAATTTTGAGGCCTGTTAAGGCTTGTGAGTCATGTTCTGACTGAGATGGACTGGCCTGTTCCTTTTCTTAAAAACAGATATGAAGTATGTACCTGGCCTGGATTGCGTTAAGGGAGGACATCATGAACCAGTGTCCTGATTATTTTCTTTCCTGAGATAAATGATGAAAGGTGGCAAAGCCATTCCCTGAGCAGTGATTGCAGCAATAGGAGAAGAACCTGGGCAGCTTGAATTGCGTGAAACCAAAACTGATTAAGGAGAAGTCTCCTGGGTGCCGGGATGGGAAAGTGGCTTCCCCTTGTCTTTATCTCAGTGTAGTATCTCTTCCATTAGAAAAAGCTGATACCGACCTAAGAGGCTTCTCTGGCTGAGCTGAGTAAAAACCTGTATTTAAAGGCAAACTTATACTTTTTTTCACCTTTTATGCTAGAACTTTTCATTGTCTACTTGCTTTATTCCTAGCCGTGTCCCTGCTTTTAATTAATTGTGTAGATAGCAAGGTGAGTGTTTGACTAGAGTAAGGAGATAACTTTTTCTACTATTGATTTCCTTGCTGTTTGATCCACTTTTCACCTAAAGTTCTAGAAAGACTCCCAAAGCTGAAGACCTGGTAGCATCCTTTTTTCCTTCAACTTTGTTTCAAAGGCAGACAACAGTGAAGGCTCTTACGTGAATCTGATGTTTTTCATCTGTGTTACTACTTCAGAGGTTTGTCAAGATCTGTAGGTCTGTGTTTTGTGGACTGTGTTTACTGACACAGTATAAGGTAACCTTCTTGAGAAGTGAGTGGATAGGGTTCACTTTACAGGTCTATGAGAGATGAACTTAAGTTGTTTTTTTCAGATCTCCTCTCTGCTAATTATTAAACTAAGATTTGCAGCTATAGCTAGAAGGGCTAGTGGTCTTATGGGAAGGGAATTTCATTGTTAAACAAACATTTATTAAGTACCTATTTTATACCAGTCTCTTCACTAATCAGTGAGACCAGGAGGAATGGTACAGATTGTCTAAATGCTACCCAGTGTTCAAGTGATGTTGATTCTAGTAAGTCCAATAAAATCCAGTGAAATGGATTTGGTTACACTCAAAGTTTGGGAGATGGAACTGGGTGAAAGGCGTGCCAGGTCATTGGAATGAGTTCAGTGTTTCATCCGGGTATTCTGCTCACTAGCCATGCAAACTTGGGCAAGTTACTTCAGCTCTCTGACTCTCCTTTAAGTAGTCGTAGTAATGCCTCCAGGATCTGATGTAAGGAGTAAAGTAGATGGCAAGTATGCACGGTATCTGGGATGGTATTGAGCTATTGTGGTCTGTCTCATTATTACCATTGCCTGGCCCTCAGCATTCAGGAAGGCATGAGCAAACAAGAATATAGTGTAACAAAGACAAATCCAAAGGCGGCAGTAGGCATATGGTTGGGAAAATAAGTAAATTCAATTAAAAGATCTGAGTGTAAGGGAAAGATTAAATGGTTTTTTCACATATAACAGAGGGAAAGAAAACTGTCCCATCTTTAAACATATTGACCTATATTTCACTCATAGATAAAAGTACTTTGAGTACTTCTGTGACCATGAATTGATACAAATTTATTGAAGTACCTTTAACTCTAAGAATCAAAGGAGTTCCAAATGTCTGGTTAAAGAATAAAACTCTGTTTTTGTCCATTTCTTAGAGTTCTGTTACGTGATAGCAATCAGTGAATTCCAGCCTGTTGCAATATGTGACACCCTTCTGTTTAGTCAGATCCCCTATTTCAGAAAAGGGCTCACTCCACTGTGGAGCCCCAGGCAGCTTAGGGGGCTGGTGGAGTAAGCTACAGCACTGGCTCTGGTACAGGTCCCCAGTAGGTACTGGAAGAAAGAGCAGAGAGCAGGGCTTTCCAGGCATCTGTCTGCTCCCTCCTGGCCCTTTCATCAACCTACCCCTGCTTCTCTTCCCAGATGGTCACCCTGGTGTCACTGCTGAGCAATGAAGTTAACAAATGTTTTAATTTCACTGCTGAGCAGTTCTGCAGGGGAGGGAACAGCAGAGAGGATAATGAGAAGCGCATCAGATGCCACCATTGATGGAAGCTTCTCTTCCCCACTGGCTCAAACGATTATGCCAGACAAATTGGATACTGAGAAAGGTGGATCTGGGGTATTCGGAGAGCTTCGGGGGGAAGAAAACTGGCCTAGGATAGAATGAGATAGCTGTATGCTGTATCAGTTAAGTGCACAAGAGGGAGGGAGGGAGGATAGAAATGGAAAATAAAGAGGAAAAAACAGGTTTAAAACTAAGGGCGTTAGCAATAGTGGGTCTTTATAAGATACCTATTCCTGTGTTGAACAAATTAGTCTTAAAATTTAGCAGCTTAAAAGAACAAATGTTTATGACCTCACAGTTTCTGTGGGTCAGAAATCCAGGCATAGCTTACCTGAGTCCCTGGCTCAGGGTCCCTCACAGGGCTGTACTCAGGGTGTCAGCCTGCGCTGCAGACATGTCGAGGCTCAGCTGGTGAGTGTCTCTTTCTAAGCTCACTCACTGACTGTTGACCCGGGATGTGAGTTCCTTGCCACATGGGCCTCTCTATAGGGTACCTCTCAACATGGCACCTTGCATCCCATAGAGGAAAGACACTGAGGGAGTCCACACATGGGCAAGATGGAAGTCACAGTAACCTAGCCTCACAAATGGTGTCCCATTACTTTTACCATATTCTTTTCCTTAGAAGCAAGTCATTAGGTTCAGCTCAAGGGCATGAAAACCTGGAGGCATACTGGGAACCTGAGGCTGCCTACCTCAGGTCCCTACTGCTGTCAGGGAAGAGGCATTCTAAAGAGATTTTAGGCCAACTAATAAAAGCAAGAAAGGATGAATAAATGTGACCAAAGAGAATTAAGCATTCAACTTACATTTTTATCTCATTTGTTTATTATTTTTAAAATAGAGACAAAATGAGTTTATCTTATGTTCATGGAAGTTACTTATTCCAGTAAAAACTTAATAAGGATTATTAAATTGTGTTTTATCTACGTCTACTTTTGGAGATGACCAAAATTCATAGGAACCTTTTTTTTAAGTTTAACTTAGCTCTCTGATCAGGAAACAAGCTAGAACAAACTCAAGAAACACAAAGTCTAACTCATTTATAATTCTGTTTATTTGGGAGGAGAGAAGAAGATAAAGTCCCTCTAAACAACAATTTTAAACATATAATTACTGTCAGAATATATAATAACTGTCTAGGTGAACTTTGCCAGTGTACATATTCAAGAGATGCTTTTGTGTTGTGTATGTGGCTGTGTGTGCATGTGTGTGCCTAGAAAACCTTTTTGCTCTCTAAAGACTCTCATGAGAAAACTATTTTCTTTTATAGTATTGACACTAAAAAACATCAGAGGTAAGTTGTGGTTTTGCCAAGTAGAAATATGAAGATTAGACATAAGACTGTACTCATGAAATTAAGTTTCGATTACCAGATTTTTCCTTATTGCTGAAATAGAAATATTAATTCTGCCTTCCAGTTGGCATCCCTCCCATTTGTGTGAGAGATGCTCTGTCAGACCGAAGAAAGGAATGCTAATGTTGTTTTATTTTACCCCTGGAGTTGTTGATATTTTAATGCTCTAGGTTTTGAAAAGTCATGAAGGGAGTTGGGTTTTAGGCATATGGTGCTGAGACCCCTGGAGGATAAGGCACATCTAACAGACACTGTGGCTCTGGATTGAGACAGAGTTCAGGATTAGTGCACTGGTTTTCAGGGTTGTCTTCATAAAGGTGATAGTTACAGCTATATGTGTGAGAGCTTTTCAGAAGGAGAGTATATAAAGTGAGAAAAAATAAAGAGTTGAAATCAGTCTTAGGTACTGCTTTTGCTTATGGATTTGGAAGAAGAGCCAGTGAGGAAGGCAGAAAAAGAGTGGTCAGAAAGGTGAGTTCTTACCCAAACTGCTTCGGTGTCAAGAAGTCAGAGGAGAATTGTGCTGCAGAGGTGACAGTGCCGTCAAATGCCAGAGAAAGGTCAAGTAGGTGGGGATCAAACTGTTGAGGGCCCACTTGCCAAATCCAAGGAGCATGGAGTTCTTTTGGCTGGCTAATCTGTCTTTCTGGGCACTTGTGTTCTACAGACCGTAATGGGATGTCTTGTGGGTGAAGAAGGACAGTCAGCATTCCAGAGAATCCTGGATAAAGTAAGAAGTTCAAGCCTGGATGTTCAGACTGTCGTGTCCCTTTTGAGGCTGTTCCAAGATTCTAATCCTGCGGTAAAGACAGCACTGTTAGACAGACAGCCAGAGGCTGTAGAAGCAGTGCAGCCAAAAGGTACGAGAAACCCTATCCACCTGAGTGACTGAATTTTATTCTGGGAAGATGCTGTAAAGCTTGCTCCAGTGATACATTTCTTCAATGGCTTAGTTATTGTTAAAGTGATTTTCACATAAATTCCACCTGTAGTGCCAGAGACTGCATGTTAATATATACAAACTGATTTTGAGTCTTCATTTCTACCCCCTAGTTAACTAATCTGACACCTTTTAGTTGGAGAACACCATCAGTGTTCTCCTGCCCTGCAGAAAGCCACACATCCAAATCAGTGTTTTGGGTGCCCACCGTGAACTGGTTTGCTGACAGCACTTAAAGGCTGAAGTTTCTCTCATTTGGGTTAGACACAAAGCAGTGGCCTTGCCAACCAGAGGTTAACCTCTGGCTGGCTCTACAGCTTTGTGTTTCAACAGATACATGAAACATTTTTCCTTTCATAGAGTTTAAACAGAATAATAAAGTATTTTCCTCTCCAAAAAGAGATTCTGCATTTGGGTGCTCAGAATTGGCTGAGAATCACTTTACTATTCTGTTAGATCTCTCTTGACAAACCATGCTGTCATTTTCTTCAAACTGACGAGCTTCTCTCATTCGTCTCTAGCTCTTTCTCCCCCAGGGAGCACAGAGGAGGGAAAGACCTTGTCTGTTCTGTTACTGGAACACAAAGAGGACCTGATCCGGTGTGTAACACAGCTGAGACCTATTTTGGAGTTCCTGGAAACAGGCGAGGAGGAATTCCTGACTGGCTCTGAGAAAAGGGTAACCGTCGAGTATCTCTTCCTCCTTTCTGCAGCACTTTGTTTTAAACCTCTTTTGTGACACAGAGCACTTTTTACCTTGCAGTATTTCTTCACATACTACATAGTAAGCACCTTGAAGCTCAGGTTCATGCTTCATACCTCCGTGTATCCCCTGCACCAGCTTGCTGAGTGCCTTGCATACTGTAGTCAGACATTACATCTTTAGATGCATGGATGGATGGCTATTCCTGCTCTGACTCCATGGGATTTTGATATAAAACATTTGCCCCAAGAGTTAAAGTGTTTAGGCACATTTCTAATTGTTATGACACTTTTTACAGAAATGATACACTGTTCATCTTTAGAAAATTGGGAAAACAAGCAGAAAGAAAAAAGTCCAAATCTTCCACCATCTCACCACCCAGAAATGATCACTACTAACATTTTGGAACATGTGCTCCCACTTTTTCTCGTTTGAATCATCCTGGGATGGGATTATCATATAGCTTTGTAACTTTATTTTTTAATTGAATATATTGTGAATATATTTCCATACCTACATACGGATTTTGGTAGCTGCATTGTATTGTCTAATGGATATACCATAATTCATTAATTATTTTGGGGCATTTGTTTCTTAGTTATTGCTACTTAGTGTTTTGCTATTATAAATAATGTTACAGGGGAACATTTTACACACAAATCGTTGCATACTTCTCAGATTATTTTCTCAGGATAATTTCTAAGAAGTGAGATTTTGGAATAGAAAGTAAAATTTTTCAAATGTTTGATATATATTGCCAAATTGCCCTTCAGGAAGGTTGTACCAATTTACACTCCCACCAGCCAGCTGCTAAAATCCTCATAAAACTGCTGGCATGACTTCTCAGGTCAAGTAGATAACTGTATTTGTTGGTGTTATTGATTTCAACTTTGTGCTAAAAATATTTTTATATCTGGAAGGAAGGAACAGGGACAGAGAACTTTTGTGGTATCAAACTGTGGGAAGCGGCTTAAACGTTCAGGAGAGAAAATGTTTAGAAACCACTGGTGTGATGGCTGAGTACTGGATTGATAGTGAGGACTGGATCCTAGATTTTCTTCTTCTCGATCTTATATTGCTCTTTTTTTCATATAAAATGGGAAAACCTTTAATCTCAAAATTATATTTTGCAAATTATGTTTTTAAAAGTTTAACTCCTTTGCACTTCTTGAGAAAGATAATATACGAACAGAGTAAGATTAAACCCCTGTTTTCTCCTTAGACTTCAGATTAAGCTTAATTTCAGGCCCTCAGCTTAAGTAAGTTGCTTATAGCTCTAGAAATATCTCATTCCTTGTTTAGTGATTTCATTCAATTACTCATTCAAACTTTTTCCTTATTAGCTAGATTGAATGTGTCCTTTGAACTGTTTCATTATCTTGATAAAATAGCATTTATAGGTAGAGCCCAAACTCAGCCCCATTCCCTGCAGCCAGGCAGACCATGCTGTCATTTTCTTCTGTCACTTTCAGTTTACTTGACAAAAAGGGCTGAAGCAGAAAAACTTAAATTAGTTGTAAATCACAAAACCACTTCTTAGGATTGGGGTTCCACCAGAGCTTCATTAGGCTACTCTTTCTCATGAAAATTGAAGCAAAATAATAAAGTAGGAGTGTAGAGGTGAATGTTGATCGCATAGGCACAGTGTTTTTACACCATGTGGAACATGCTCTCAGGCCTTTTGGAACTTTTTCTCTCTTATGGAATGATGCTAATCATAGGTACCATGGCCCTTCTGTAAACATACCTTGGGTTCTGGGGATAAATAGGCATTTTTTCACTTCAGGATTGGAAACAGATACAAAAATAGTAATTGCTATAGCTGCCATTTATTTATTGTTTACTGTGTGCCAAGTAGCGTGCTGAGGACCTTTAAAGCATTACTAAATCCTACCCTCGCAGCAACTTTATGAAGTTATGGTTAATACCCTAACTTTAAAGATGAAGAAACAGAAGCTAAGAATGGTAAGCAGTATACCCGAAGGCGCAGCTGCTTGGGGCCAGCACTGGAACCCAGACTTGTAAACAAAGCCCATCTCTTAACCACTGTGCATCCTGCTTCCTAATGATATCAATAACCACTATCATTTATTAACAGTCACATATGTCCTAGGAGTTATGTCGGCTCTACAAATGGCAACTTCATTTTAGAGAACTGTCATACTGACAGTGCAAGAGCTGGTATTGTTATCTTCTTTTGCAGATGAGAAGAATAAGGTTTAAAGACTTCAATAACTTGCCCAAGGTCACACAGGCCATACATTTTAGAACTGGGTTTCAAACTAGGCCTGTCTGGCTTTAAAGTTCATACCGACTCTTTACAGTATCTGGCTGCCTCGTTTTGTATCAGGTTATTGTTTATGAGCTAAGAGATAGCACAGAAATCAGTACGGTTTTTAGATACAAGCCCTTAAGTTTTAAATTATGGCTCATTTAATAGAAATCTAATATATATCAGACCTTAAACAAAGAGAAAGACTATATTCTGTATGGACAAGGTATGTGACAACTTAATTTATAATATACACATGCCTTTCATATATGTAATATAGGTATTTCTTTTACGTATATAAAACCAATTTGGTTTTATAGCTAAATGTATTATTTTAAAACAGAAGTAATTTGATAATAGCGTCCTCTGGCATGCTACCGTAACCATCTGCTTGACTCTTTCTCCGGAGAGCTGGCATTTTCCCAAAGGAAAGTTCAAAATTCAGTTACTGTGAACCTGTAGATTACATGTATTGAAATAATCCCCTGCATTATCCACAAGAGCCGAGTTATACATATTTAGTTGCAGTCCATTAAGGCTAGTTCTATTGTAATTGGAAAATATCTTTAAAATAACTGTCAGGTGTTTGATTTTTCAGCCTTTTGCTGGAGGCCTGTGCCCTCTTGACTCAGAAAACCCTCTAGCATACCAGGGAAGAACAAGCAGGTAGAACTGTGGGATGATGACTGGAGCTGGTGCATGTGGCCACTGGGAAGGAGAGGGCTAGATAATGAGGAATCCGCTAGAAAAATGATCCTGAAGTGCACTTTAAATCTGTTATTTTGGAGGCCACAGACAAATGTATGAAGTATCTGGGTATTCAAATTGCAATGCAAATAAAGTAAAAGGAAGTAAAGTAATAGAATTGCTCTGAACTTGCAGCCTCTGCCACTGTCATGTACTTTACTGAACAGAGATGAAAAACACTGTAACTGTATTTATTAGTTGCCAGTCAGTGTTGCAATCTTAGTGTCTGAACAAACTCAGTCTAAAACTTAGATGTAAGCTGCTTGCTCTATCATATAGGCCTAGCGTTAGAATATTTTCACAAAATGCAAACTGTCAGAGGCAAAGAATATGCACAGACCCGCAATTGAGAAAGAAAGATTTTCATGGAGCTGTTTGTTTGGAGAATGTTTTGGATTTTTATTGAAACAGAATAAGGAACAGACTATGACAAAACTAGCGCTAGAGACAAGCAGAAGAGGACCTGGAGTCGGGGCGGCTTGTAATGCTGTCTTGCTGGTCTTTCCAGTGGTGTGTCAAATGCATTTAGAATTTCCAGTAACTGGTGTCGGGTTGATTGCTTGCCACTGCAGGTGATTCTGAATTGCTGTGAGGGTGGAACACCCAAGGAGGCAATAGAAAATTTGTTGCACAGAATGGCTGAAGAGAAGACCCTGAGTGCTGAGAGTTTGGTAAAACTCCTTCAGGCTATGAAGATGACGTTCCCAAACTTGGGCCTTCTGCTGGAGAATTTGCAGAAATTAGCTGCTTTGCCGAGCACCACAGGTATTAGTTAATTATTGACTCTCTGGACTGGAACCACTCCTACAGAAAATTATAGCTTAAAACACCCTTTTGGCTCCTTGCTGGGGAGATAAGACAATGTTAAGAAAGGCCATTGTGAAAGAGAAACTAGCTGTCACAAATCAGTGATTCTCGATATCTCTGGAGTTAGGATCGGAAATCTAAGAATTTCTTCTCCATTAAGCTCCCCCGTGATGTTCCCGTGGTTCAGGGTCTAAAAGTGTGGCTTTCCCGGGGCTGTCACGTGCCACCTGTGAACGCCTGTGGAGCAGATGGACGCACAGCGCTCACACGTGTGAGCAGCAGGAACTCAGGTCCTGACGTCCCCACTCCCACTGGAGTGCTGTTCGGTCCCAGCAGTGCCCAGAATTAACCACCTCTCGTGTCCAGCCAGTTTGGGACTATCCCTTAGAAAAACAACCCAACTCTAGCCAATCATCCCCCATCCCAGGACGTTTGAGAATGAAGTGGTTTTCAGAAGAAGCCTATTTGGGAAATGAGAGAACTTTCTAACTAGCTTGTAAGAATAATATGTACTTATACAAACTTGAACAGTTTAAAAAATAAAGAAGAAAACCTCAAATCCCACCACCTGATAATTTCAGTATTAACACATTGACATATTTTATCTATCACGTTATTTTTACAATGTTGAGATACTCTACCATATTTTACCATTTCCCCCACTTATCAATATAACAAACATTCTCCTCCACATTTCAGAACACTCCCTAGAATTCTATTTTTTTAGGGCTATGTAGTTTCTATCATAAGTATACTTACGTTGTCTTACTCATGCCCTTGTCTAGGGGCACATGTAGCATAATGGTTAAGACTATCAAGATTACTGGGATTTGCATCCTGACTTCTTTGGTAGCTCTGTGACCCTGAGTAAGTGACTTAACCCTTCTGAACCTCATTGTCTCCTCTGTGAGATGTTGGTAAGAATGGTAACTTCCACCTTCATTTTTGTGGCTACTGTGAGATAATATATGTAAAGATGGAGCACAGTGCTCAGCACATAATACACACTCAGTAAATATTAGTTGTTATCATCACAAGCTTCTCAGTGGCAAATACCTTTGTACACAGATTTTTTTTTTTTACCTTCAGATCATTTCTTAAGGCTAGATTCCCAGAAGTGGGGTTACTGGGCCAGAGAGGAAAATAAATTTTTAAATATCTGCAAAGCTAAGGGGAATGCCTGATAGTTTTGATTTTTCTTTACTTTCAAATAAATATAACCTCTTAAAAGAAAGTAACTAACAGATTGGCTCAGAGGGCATATAAACAGAAGAACAATGGGTCAGCTTTGCTACCGCTGTCCTGACTCGTGCCTGCCTGCCTGTACTTTGGATCGCCGCATGGATCCTTTACCTCAGGCCTGGTGGATAACATCCCTTGAATCTCTACATCTGCACCTCTTACAAGTGCAGCCTTCTAATTACCCCCTGGTTGAGCAATCACTAGTTTCTACCACTGGGCGCTAACTTTCAAAGTGTTGGTGGTTTTGTGACCCTGCAACACTGAGTGATTAAGTGTAGACCAGAGGAGACGTGAGCACACGTGTGAGGCCCCAAGCCACGAGCTGCACTTGTGCTCCAGAGGAGACAGAGCTCCTGTGCTGATCTGTTCTTCTGTCCGCATTTGTAACTCCCCTCAGGTCGTGTAGAAAAGGCCTTAAGGAGGTTTTGTTGTTGTTTTGCTAATATCCTTACAGTCCAAGCAAGCCCTGATGATTATGGGATTGAACTATTGAGGCGGTATAACGAAAACCTCTCAGAGATTTTCACAGACGACCAGATGTTACAAAAAATGATCCCACATGTGAAGAATTTAGCCCCTGGAGAAAGAGAGGTAAGAGAGAGAGGGAGGAAGGGTGGGCAAAATTGAGAGAGAAGAAAAAAGATTAACATATATATTTTTTAATGTATTTCTATTTTATATAAACATGCACACACACAGCCATGTTGAGAAATGCTAAGGGGTCAGCAGAGAAGGAGATAGTAGGTGATTCAGTTTCTAAGGCAGAGTGACAAGAAGGATAGTTGTAACTTCTGCAGTGATAAGGAAAAGCATTCAAAAGGAGGAATGAAGAACCTTCTCGTGTATAAACATCTCTCAGGTTGAAAGAAGTGAAGGCTGTTGAAAAACTCCTCCCCAGAAATACGTTCACTACGACCCAGTGCTCAGACTTGCAGCTCTGCAGCTGGGCCAGTGGCTAGAAAGTCCCTTATGTGTATGTTTGTGCCGCATCTTGAAGGTCATGGAGAAGCTTGTGAAACGTGACTCTGGTTCAGGTGGTTTCAGTTCTTTGATGTCAGCAGTTCTAGAAGAGCAGACTCTCTCTGCAGCAGCCATTTGGCAACTGCTGCTGGTGGCTCAGGAGACAAAGGCCTGCCCATTGAACCTGCTCACGGAGGAGATACGAAGGGAGCCTGGCGCAGACGCTTTCTTCCGGGCAGGTAGGTTGCCTGGCCTGTGTGCTGGCTTTGCCCCCACCAGAGATTATTGTCAGTCTTTGCAGAAAACAGCTCTCTTACGGTAGTCTTCCACATCCTGACCAGTAGAAGTAAGGACTGGCAATTTTGTTCAAGGACATGGGAGTTTGTAAACCTCTCAAAGTAAAATGTGCAGCAATTCTTCTAAGCTTATATTAATTATACTCTGATTACAGTGATGTTTGCCATCTTCTTCACTCCCAACTCCAGGTGGGAGATAGATGAAGTATATTCTCATTATGAAGAACTGAGTTGAGAAAAGATGAAAGGGAAAAATGGTGCTCATAGTTTTACTAATGAGTTTTCAATCCCTCTTTGTTCAGTGATGACCCCAGAAAGTGCTGCCTTCGAAACCATCCTGAGGCATCACAGGTTGATCCTAGAGGCCATCCAGCAAAGGGCTGAACTCAAGTGCTTGGCCTCAGAGGAAGAGCGCCTGGCAGAGACTGTGAAAGAGGTGTGGTGGGGATAACAACACAGTGTTTGGGGGAGTTTTACAGCGTTGATGCCCGGGACTGTCTTCACTCCTAAGGGAGGAACCAGCTCCTTGGAGCACCTGCTGCGGGCAGGCCCAGGCTAAGCAGCACTTGTCATGCTTTTGCTCTTATAATCCTCCCAACTCTGGGTGACAGGTGATACCACCCACATTTTACAGATAAGGGAGCTTGTGCTCTGAGGGGTCAGTGATGTATCTAGGATGTACCAGCTAGTCAGCGAAGCAGCCAGGACTGGAACTCAGGTTCAAGTGACTCAAACCCAGATTTATTCCATTTGTTTAAATCTAGGAAAACTCAAAGGGAACCATGATACTCGTCTCTCACATGTTCTAAGAAGCAACTTTTTTCAGAGGAAGAAAAGTAAAATTGGTCTTATTACATGCTCTATTCTGGCTTCTAGAAAGAGCCAAAATAAACATAGAAAGAACAAAGCTTTTGCCCATATGGGATAACAAATAGTGCCAACTCATTTTCTGTAAGGCTTCTCACAGTGTGGCCAGCATCCCAGAAAAACCAGGTGGGGATTGCAGGGGGAATTCACGGATGTTCATCCCGGGATCATGTGCATCTTGAGTGGGAAAGAATTATAAAGGAACATAAAATTAAACTACAGATTCACCTGTCATGCTTTTTGATCCAAGTAGGCATGGGTGGTGTGTAGAAAGGCTGTCCTAACTCTGTCCACACAGGTGACAGCCCCACCTTGGTCTGACTCTCAGATGGGCAGAAGATGGCACACATTTCTGTGGGGCTTCAGAGGAGAGATTCGTCTGCTAGACTCTCTCCAGCGTGCCTCGCACTTCAGAGATGGGGCTTCTGCCGTTGATCCGTTTTAGCCTCGCTAATTAGTCTCAAGCCTGCCTCCAGGGACATCAGGTTTATTTAGATAGACTTGAAAAGAGCAGAAATAAAATATCTTCCAAAATGAAAATTCCATTTGGCCATCTGTGGATGGTTTAGCTTTATTTTCTCAGTGTACTGACTCTTTTCTGCTGATAGCTCTAAAATTCTGAGAGGATGGCATTGAAATAATATTCTTGGCCTCTTTAAAGCCCCTATTTGAACCTTCTTTAAAAACCCGAGTTTCTTTATGAAAGAAAATGATGTTTAAAAGGGTACATCTAAGTATCTAAAAATGTGAAGCCAGTGATCATGCAGAATTACTTCCCAACATTGAAACAGTTATATATTATGAAAAATTATCTTGATCATCAAGACAGAAATGCCAACAACCAAGTCCTATAGCTTTCCAAGCATATAATACTAAGCTCTAGAAAAGTCCTTTGGGAGACTCCTGGTTTCTGAGAAGATACTTCTCACAGAAAATCCTCAGTGCTTCCTTGCTTGCACCTTTATATTTGCACATTTGTCTCACATGTGCCTCCTTGTTAAAATTTTGTTAATTTCCCTGCTCTTGGAGAAAGAGGGCTCTCCGCTATATTTATGGCACGAAATGTATACTTGTTACAGATGGAGCAATGCCTCCCTGAAATTAGCTTTGTTTTCTACGTTGAAAACCATGGAGAAAATCTGCTGATATTAACCGCAAACCTTTGTCTCACGGTATTCATTTAGATTCTGAGCATTTCCTCTGAGACAGCCAGCCCTGAAGCTTCCCTGAGAGCATTGCTGAGCAGAGCCATGGAAAAATCCATCTCGGCCATTGAAATATGTCAGCTCCTGTGCAGCATCCACAGATCTTTCCCAGGCCTGCAGCCTGTCATGCAGGAGTTGGCGTATGCCGGTAAGAAACAGGGTGGGTGGGGTCCTCTTAGGCCCCCAGGTTGTTTCCTTATTGGAGAGAAGAGGCGGCAGTTCATTTAAGAGTTCACCCATCGCTGCTTTATTTTATACGCTCTCAAATGCTTAGAAAAGTCACAGACATAGATGTACAATGATGCTATCTGTGTTTATCAGAGAGTAAAGATGACAGTCCCAAGTAGTCTCCATTCTCCCCGAAGAAGGAAAGTTAGAAAGCAAAGTAGAAACATAGGAAATTCCCAGAGCCATCAGATCTCTCTCCTGTGCAGGTTTCCTTACTCAGGAAAAGGGAGAGAAGGAAAGGTGGATGGTGAGTAATAAATTTCACCTTGAAGCCAAGGACAAAGCGGATGGAAAGGCAGCTGAGCCAGCTGAAGAAAACTGCCAGCCTGGGAAACAGAACGGTCAAGGAGAGACTGGTTCCTTGCCAGAACAACAAGAGAAAGATACTTCTGCCTCCCCAGACTCTGCCAAGAAGAGCTTCGTCTGTAAGGCCTGCGACAAGAGCTTCCACTTCTACTGCCGCCTCAAGGTGCACATGAAGCGCTGTCGGGTGGCCAAGAGCAAACAGGTGCAGTGTAAGGAGTGTAACGAGACCAAGGACTCTAAGAAAGAGCTGGAGAAACATCAGCTGGAGGCCCATGGTACAGGTGGAGAGCCTGACGTCCCCAAGAAGAAGAAGAAGAGGCTTCCAGTGACCTGTGACCTCTGTGGAAGAGAATTTGCTCATGCCTCAGGTACATTCAAGAAGGCGAAGTAATAGAGGATGATAATTCAGATATTGTAGTTTGGATTCCAGGCCTTGCCTCCAGTATGCAATAAGGGCTGTGGAAAGGCTTAGAAAACAGAGCAGAGGAAAGGCTTAGAAAATAGAGCAGAGGCAGGGTAATGTTTTGAGAAGAGCATGAGCTTTGGAATCAGCTCCCTGAATTTTAATTTCCCCCTGTTAAATAGGCACCCTGATACCATCTACTTTTTTGAATTGCTATGAAGATTTAAGATAATATAGCTGAACACCTAGTACAGTGCCTTCAATAGAGTTAGTACTCAGTAAATTGTGGCTATTATTATTCATAATAATAATAATAATAACTATTAATAATAATAGCTATTTCACACCTGACTTTTAGGTTTCCATGTATCACTTGTTTCTTGATAGTAAACAAGAGTCCTAGAAACCAGGGGATGTAGAATTTGAATTGTTTTCCGTTGCCCCAAACCTAATGAAACAGAAAAGTGAGTTTTGTTTCACTCTTTCTGGGTGACTGGGTCCTATTTAAGAGAGAGAGAGGAGATAGACAAGATAAACCCGGAACACTTGATGCCTGACCCAGCCAGGAAGGGACCAAGGTGGCTTGGAGCGCTGGGTGGTGGGCTGATGAGCAGCATGGCCTGGCGTCCTGTGGCTCACGCTGTGCTTTCTCTCGAGGCCTGGCCTGAGACAGTGCTCGGGTGTATCCTCCTGCTGAATTCATAACATTGATCACTAGCATCTCTGGTCCCTGGCATGGCTTCCCTAGGCATGCAGTACCACAAACTGACGGAGCATTTTGACGAGAAGCCGTTCTCCTGTGAAGAGTGTGGGGCAAAGTTTGCGGCCAATTCTACCCTGAAGAACCACCTTCGCCTTCACACTGGGGACCGTCCGTTCATGTGCAAGCACTGCCTCATGACCTTCACCCAGGCCTCTGCCCTGGCCTACCACACCAAGAAGAAGCACTCAGAAGGTAAGGTGTGGAGAATTTCTTCACGTTTCCTGCAAACTTTCACACTGTGAGCTGCCTAAAAACCTATTTGGGATTAGGCGTGACATATATCTCAAAGAGATCAAAAACAGAAACAGACGTGGGCTCTCTAGGTGCACAGTTGCTGGGAATACATATGTGCACAGACATGTAAAATGCTTTTGGTGAGAGTTTCTGAAGAGAGGCTGGCTAACATAATATTATGACTTTCTAGTTATAGAATTTAGATAAAGCCAGGAATTCTTTGGGCTTTGAGGTGGAGTTCAAGCATAAGAAAACCCTTGGTTGAGCACCTGCTGTGGATCAGGCAGTGGCAGACACTAAATGATTTACCTGGAATACCTGGGATCACAGAGCTGACAGTCCGGCGTGTCTCTAGGATAGAGACAGTTACCGTGCAGGGTCAGGGTCATTGATCAGAGGTGTGATACGGAATAATACCATTACGGGGAGATACGGAAGGATGAAGTGGGGGTTTCTAGTGCAGTTGTTGGTGGGGGCGGTGTGTTGTCAGGGAGGGCTACTCGGAGGATTCTGTACATCATTTGGAGCATTTATGTGTGAGTACAAATGCCACCAGCATCTCGCCTGGATTGTTGTTGTAGCCTCCTAACTGGTCTCCTCCTCTCACCCTTTCTCTGGACAGTGTCCTCAGTACACAGGCCCAAGTGATCCTTCTAAAGCTAAACCACGTTAGGTCATCTCTGCTCAAAACCCTGCAAAAGCCTTTCACCTCATTCAGTAAAATCTGAAGGGTAGCCTGCCAGGCCCCGCATGATCAAGTCCCCGATACCTCTCCAACCTTATCTCTTACTGCTCTCCCCCTTGCTTGCCCTGTTCTACCCGTTGCAGCCTCCTCGCAAGGCCTCTGACCGGCAGGGCACCTGCTGCAGGACCTGTGTTCCTGCTGTTCCTCTGCTTGGAATGCTTTCCCTTCAGACATCTCCAGGCTTCACTTCCTCACTGCCTTCAAGTCTTTACACACACCTCATGTTCTCTGTTAGGCCTTTCCTGACCACCCTCTGTAAAATCTCAGTGCCCCAGCCCCAGTTCCCCTGCATTATTTTTCTCCCTCTCACTTATCATAGGATCTGTCATCTACATGTTAATTTATTTTGTTTATAGTTAGTCTCCCCCTGTTAGAATACAAGCTCCATGAGGGTAAAGCTCTTCGTCTTTTGTTTTCCTTCCCTCTGCTATACCTGTGGAACTTAGAATAGTACTTAGCAATAGGAGGTCCTCAATAAACATTTACTGAGTGAATGAATTTCTTGAGCATTATTCCAGGCACTAGGGATAGTGTAACTATACACAAGCCCATGGAGCTAACTTTCCAGCGGGTAAAACAGACCATATAAAAATGTGTAATATAAATTCAGGTAGTAGTCATTGCAATGAGGAAAAATAAAGCAGAATAAGCAGCAGGGGTGGGGATTGGGAGCTATTTATTAATATTTGTCTCATCAGAGAGAGCAGAGGAGATTTGAATAGAAACCTGAACACAGTGAGAGACAGAACCAATGGAAGATCTAGGAGGAGAACATCATGAGTGCAGAGCACCCCCTCTCCAAGTGGGAACGAATGAGACTTACCTGTTGGAGGGACCGAAGACAACTAGAAGGGGCTAAAGCACAGTGAATGAGGGAAAAGGGTTGAGAGATAAGGTCAGAGAGGTCACCAAAGGGCGGATCTTGGGACTTCCCTGGTGGCGCAGTGGTTAAGAATCCGCCTGCCAATGCAGGGGACACGGGTTCGAGCCCTGATCCAGGAAGATCCCACACGCCGCCGAGCAACTAAGCCTGTGCGCCACAACTACTGAGCTTGCGCTCTAGAGCCCGCAAGTCACAAGTACTGAGCCCACGTGCCACAACTACTGAAGCCCATGTGCCTAGAGCCCATGCTCTGCAACAAGAGAAGTCATCTGCAACAAGAGATGCCACCGCAGTGAGAAGCCCATGCACCACAATGAAGAGTAGCCCCCGCTCGCCGCAACTAGAGGAAGCCTGTGCTCAGCAACAAAGACCCAAAAATAAATAAATAAAAATAAACAAGTTGGGGCTTCCCTGGTGGCGCAGTTGTTGGGAGTCCGCCTGCCGATGCAGGGGACGCGGGTTCGTGCCCCGGTCCGGGAGGATCCCACGTGCCGCGGAGCAGCTGGGCCCGTGAGCCATGGCCGTTGAGCCTGCGCGTCCGGAGCCTGTGCTCCGCAGCGGGCGAGGCCACAACAGTGAGAGGCCCGCATACAGCAAAAAAAATAAATAAATAAAATAAGTTTATTTTTAAAAGAAGAAACCAAAAGGCCAGATCTTATAGGATCTTCTAAGCCAAGGTAAAGGCTTTGGTTTTTATGTGAGGTGTGTTCGTTTCTATTGCTGCTGTAAAAAATTACCAGGAACAGTGGCTTAAAACAGCGCAAATGTATTGTCTCATCACTTTGGAGGTTAAAAATCCAGAATGGGTCATACGAAGCTGTGTTGGAGGGGTTGTAAAAAAATGTTCAAGTTTGGGGAAATGTTGTTGAAAGTGGAAGTGACAGGACTGATAATGGATTAGATGTGGGATATGAGGGAAAGAGAGGAATTAAGGGTGGCTTTGGGGCTTTTGGCATGAGCAGCCAGGTAAATGATGCTGCCAATTACTGAAAGGGGGGAAACTGGAGTGTGTGTGTATGTATAGGTGGGTGGGTTGCGGGGGTGGTGGCGGTGGACTCAGGAACTCTGTTTTGGCATGGTGGTAAATTTGAGCTACTCTTGGACCTCCAGCTGGACAACTAGGCTGATAGGCAGTGGATATAAGTCTGAAGTTTTAGGGACAGCTGGGAGATAGAGATGTAAATGTGGGAGCTAGAGAGAATGTGGGAGCTAGCAATGTACAGGTGGAATGTAAGGCTCTGAGATAAGATCATCTAGAAAGTGGAGACAGAGAAGAAGGCCAAAGGCTGAGTCCTGGGCTTCTCAATAATTTCAACTCTTGATTCAAGAAACCCTGTTTTTCTTTTTTCTTTTTTTTTTCCCTGCTGTACTGCTACTTTATTTATTTATTTTTTACATCTTGATTAGAGTATAATTGCTTTACAATATTGTGTTAGTTTCTGCTGTATAACAAGGCGAATCAGCTATATGTATACATATATCCCCCTATCCCCTCCCTCTTGCATCTCCCTCCCTCCCACCCTCCCTTTCCCACCCCTCTAGGTGGTCACAGAGCACCGAGCTGATCTCCCTGTGCTATGTGGCTGCTTCCCACTAGCTAGCTATTTTACATCTGGTAGTGTATATATGTCCATTGCCACTCTCTCACTTCGTCCCAGCTTCCCCTCCCTGCCCCCTGGTGTCCTCAAGTCCATTCTCTACGTCTGTGTCTTTATTCCTGTCCTGCCCCTAGGTTCATCAGAACCATTTTTTTTTTTTAGATTCCATATATATGTGTTACCATATGGTATTTGTTTTCTCCTTCTGACTTACTTCACTCTGTATGACAGACTCTAGGTCCATCCACCTCACGACAACTAACTCAGTTTTGTTTCTTTTTATGGCTCAGTAATATTCCATTGTATATATGTACCACATCTTCTTTATCCATTCGTCTGTTGATGGACACTTAGGTTGCTTCCATGTCCTGGCTATGTAAATAGTGCTGCAATGAACATTGTGGGACATGACTCTTTTTTTTTTTTTTTCTGTATGTGGGCCTCTCACTGTTGTGGCCTCTCCCATTGCGGAGCTCAGGCTCCGGACGCGCAGGCTCAGCAGCCATGGCTCACGGGCCTAGTTGCTCCGCGGCATGTGGGATCTTCCCGGACCGGGGCACGAACCCGTGTCCCCTGCATCGGCAGGCGGACTCTCAACCACTGCGCCACCAGGGAAGCCCCATGACTCTTTTTGAACTATGGTTTTCTCAGGGTATATGCCCAATAGTGGGATTGCTGGGTCATATGATAGTTCTGTTTTAGTTTTTGAAGGAACCTCCATACTGTTCTCCATAGTGGCTGTATCAGTTTACATTCCCACCAACAGTGCAAGAGGGTTTCCTTTTCTCCACACCCTCTCCAGCAGTTATTGTTTGTAGATGTTTTGATGATGACCATTCTGACTGCTGTGAGGTGATAACCTCGTTGCGGTTTTGATTCCCATTTCTTTAATGATTAGTGATGCTGAGCATCCTTTCATGTGTTTGTTGGCAATCTGTATATCTTCTTTGGAGAAATGTCTACTTAAGTCTTCTGCCTGTTTTTGGATTGGGTTGTTTGTTTTTTTGATACTGAGCTTCATGAGCTGCTTGTGTATTTGGGAGATTAATCCTTTGTCAGTTGCTTCATGTGCAAATATTTTCTCCTATTCTGAGGGCTGTCTTTTCATCTTGTTTGTGGTTTCCTTTGCTGTGCAAAGGCTTTTAAGTTTCATTAGGTCCCATTTGTTTATTTTTGTTTTTATTTCCATTTCTCTAGAAGGTGGGTCAAAAAGGATCTTGCTGTGATTTATGTCATAGAGTGTTCGGCCTATGTTTTCCTCTAAGAGTTTTATAGTGTCTGTCCTTACATTTAGGTCTTTAATCCATTTTGAGTTTATTTTTGTGTATGGTGTTAGGGGGTGTTCTAGTTTCATTCTTTAACATGTTGCTGTCTAGTTTTCCCAGCACCACTTATTGAAGAGGCTGTCTTTTCTCCTTTGTACATTCTTGCTTCCTTTATCAAAGATAAGGTGACCATATGTGTGTGGGTTTATCTCTGGGCTTTCTGTCCTGTTCCATTGATCTATATTTCTGTTTCTGTGCCAGTACCATACTGTCTTGATTACTGTAGCTTTGTAGTATAATCTGAGGTCAGAGAGCCTGATTCCTCCAGCTCCGTTTTTCTTTCTCAGGGTTGCTTTGGCTATTCGGGGTCTTTTGTGTTTCCATACAAATTGTAAAATTTTTTGTTCTAGTTCTGTGGAAAATGCCATTGGTAGTTTGATAGGAATTGCACTGAATCTGTAGATTGCTTTGGGTAGTATAGTCATTTTCACAAAGTTGATTCTTCTATCCAAGAACATGGTATATCTCTCCATCTGTTTGTATCATCTTTGATTTCTTTCATCAGTGTCTTATAGTTTTCTGAATACAGATCTTTTGTCTCCTTAGGTAGGTTTATTCCTAGGTATTTTATTCTCTTTGTTGCAATGGTAAATGGGATTGTTTCCTTAATTTCTCTTTCAGATTTTTCGTTGTTAGTGTATAGGAATGCAAGAGATTTCTGTGCATTAATTTTGTATCCTTTGCCAAGTTCATTGATTAGCTCTAGTAGTTTTCTGGTAGCATCTTCAGGATTCTCTATGTATCGTATCATGTCATCTGCAAACAGTGACAGTTTTACTTCTTTTCCAATTTGGATTCCTTATTTCTTTTTCTTCTCTGATTGCCGTGGCTAAAACTTTCAAAACTATGTTGAATAATAGTGGTGAGAGTGGGCACCCTTGTCTTGTTCTGATCTTAGAGGAAATGGTAAGAAACCCTTTTTTTCTTAACAAAATCTTATTCCAAAGTGTAACATATAAAAAATGAAAATGAGATAGATTGCCCTAGTTGAGGTCAGCCCTGGGATCTGGGCTGTCTGGACTCTCACCTTATTGATTTTCCCATTTCTCTGTTGGCCCATAAGGGAGATTGAAGGTACATTTGGTCTAGCATTTTTTTACAAATGCCGATTTTCCAGACTTGCTCTTTACCGGTATTTTCTAATACTCTCTGGCAGTCTGGTCATTGTATTTTCATTAGTGCATGAGAAAATAGAGAAGCCAAGAGAATCTTTATAGCAAGTCACTGGCAGAAAGCTGTCATTCTTTTCTGAATCCATGTCTGTCATTTTTATGTGCAGTTGCATTTCTGCCCTGTGTGTTTTTCACGGGATCCAGACTCACGTATTTCTGGGCTCAAGGATATATCTGTTCCCTGGGAATGGAATGAGCTCTTACGTACTTGTAGTGGCCAGGTTAACAGATGGCTGGTCTTGTGTGATGAGAACTCCGTCCTTATCCCTCAGGGTAGGGAGACACGGATACCCCCTCTGTGTGATCAACTGTGTTTGTGAGGTACCATCTGATAGGATGGCTCAGACCTCTCACCCAGTGTATTACAAATTGCCTCGTGTTTTACTGTCATGTCCCAGATTATATTTCCCTGCTGTGTGCCTTAGAATGTGGTTTTGTTTTTATGAATGCCCTAAATGTTTAGTGCTGCCTCTAAGAAACTCATGTATATTTCCAGGAAAAATGTATGCGTGCCAGTACTGTGATGCTGTGTTTGCCCAGTCCATTGAGCTGTCCCGCCACGTGAGGACCCACACCGGGGACAAGCCATATGTCTGCAGAGATTGTGGCAAGGGCTTCCGGCAAGCCAATGGCCTCTCCATCCACCTGCACACCTTTCACAGTATGTACTGAGTTTGTGGGTATTAGGCACTCGGCACCAGGCCTGGCGCTGGGAAGGCGTGCAGCAGTCGTAACAGAGTCATCACTCCACCAGAGCTGGGCCCCGTTCAGTGCCTTCCCCTCTCCTATTTTCCTGCAGAAGCCAGAGTCCCTCATTCCTATTTCAAGAAGAATCCCATTTTAACGTGTCATTGTGTGATTCTCTGTCCAGGCTGTTTCCTTGTCTTCCATTTTAGCCCACCTGGCTCTTTTTGGCTGACGGAGGCCCATTATGTTTGAAGGAAAGCATCTCTATAACAGACAGGCTCGCAGAGCACCAGCATATTTCCATTTGTCCGCTGAGCTTCTTTTTCCTACTCCCACTCTCATCTTATGGTCATAACCTGCCTTTCCCCATAGGAGCAGCCTGGACACTTTCTGAGTTAATGTGTACCACTGTGAGTGGTCCCTGGTCATGTTCCCTTAAAAGCCTTCTGCCCAGCATTCTCTTCCAAATGCCTTGTATTCACCCAGTTAGTAGGGTCTGCCCCCATCTTTGTCCCCTTCTACTAGAACTGATACAGACAAAACCACACTTCCATTCAGCACACACAGGGGAGGAAGAGGAGATTTTGTGATTCCTCATCACATCATCAGGAAATCGCCAAGGAGGCATCCGCTGGTCACGTCACATCATCTTCAGCTGCTCTTGTAGCAGTCGTGTGATCAGCACAGCCCAGCAGGGTGGTTAAGAGCTTGGGCTCTGGAATCACACGGGCCTGGGCTTGAATCTTGATTACTCTGCCATTTACTTCTTTGAGGCCTTAGACAAATTTCTTTACCTTTTTAAGCCTCATGCCCCTTCTGTAAGGTAGAGAAAATAGTAATACTACCACATTGGGCTGTTGTGAGAATAAAAGAGATATCACACATAAAGCATGAAGCTCCATGCCTGCCACATAGAAAATGCTGAATAAATGCCAGAGAGTATTGGTGACAAGAGCAGCCTTCTCCAGTGCCATCTTGTCACCATAAGAGCCTGCCTTTTTTTTTTCATGCCATGCACCTTGCATACCCTTCTTCCCTTTTCCCCTCCCTACCTCTGTTCCCCACACACCAGTTTCTAGCTGTTGGCAAATACAGTATCTCACAAACATGTGCTTTCTGTCAACACATTCAAGCCTGTTGTCAGCCAGCCAACAAGGCACTTCGCCAGAGCTTGTATGTGCCCAGCATGTGGCTGGGCACTGGGCAATACAGGAAAACATAAAGTGCTGCCCCCCACTCACCGCAAGGAGTTTACAAGGTTGTCCAGCAAATCCAGTTGCAGTAGACTTCCAGGTGAGTGGGATTTGGCTTGGATCCAGTGCCACAACTTTGAAGTCCTCTCAATCTCTTTAAATGACATTCCGCTTCAGTCTCCTTTTCCCAGTAGCATCACATGAAGTCAGGAAAGGGGAAGACATTATCAATTTTCAGAATAGAGAAGACCCAAAACACTTTGCCATGACTTGGAGTGGATCACCCAAAGCAGGCCCCGCATCCAGGCCCCTCTCTCATTGACTGTTCCTTGCCTGTTTCATAGGATCACATCATTGCTTACGGAGAATTCCTTCAGAGTATCTTAAAAGATAATGTGAAACTGAGATCTCAAGAGCTCACGTCCATGGGGATACTAGTTAATGATGCCGAGTGCTGCTGCATGTCAGATCCCTGAATTAACCTGGATCAGTGCACACATAAGATTGGCTGATGGGCTGGGCCTTTCTGTGGGCAAAGGATTTTATTATTCAAACATTTTACTTTCTGTTACCTTCAGAAAAAGACTGAACTTTCCTGCCACAGGGATGGCAAATGTATTCTTCATCAGTGCTAGTTCTTATTTTTGAGGTCCCACTGAGGAGTTGCCTTGTCCAATACAGCATGCAGCTCAGAGCATGACCTTGGGAGTGAAAGCTGGGATTGTTACCCAGCTCAGCAATATCATACTTGTGCCATTGGGCACTCTCTAAACCTTGATTTTCCTAATCTATAAAATAGGACTGGTAGTAGAACCTACACATAGGGTTATTGGAAGTTTTAAGTGATTTAATATATGTAGGCACTTAAAACACGCATGTCATATAGCACTTAATAAACATTACTTACGAAAATGTTTTTGTTGTTGAATCTAAAGTGGGGATCAAGGAAGCATTCATCCTCTGCATTGTACTACTGACAAAAGAAATAGTGATGCTTTGGGGAGTATGTGGGAAATCTCTATAGAGAATTAGAAAACCCCAAAACACCCACTGCAGGCAGGGGAAGAGCAAAGGTGATACTCCCTGGAAAGTAGTAAGATGGAATTTAACTTGTTAGATGTAAGATGAGGAATTGAGGTAAACTAATGCTCAGAGGTGGTTAATCCAGAAGCCTCAGAGGAGCCCCACCTCCCAGGATGAAGGTAGAAGGTAGTTAGGTGATGGATGCGGTGATTTCTGGTCCTTCGAGTCTGTCACCCCGCATGACCTCTAAACAGTCTTGCTTCTGGAGCTGCACACTGAAAACCACTTGTCACTGATTGTTGCCTGTGGTGTCCCCCTCCCTCCCCTCATGGAACCAGACATAGAAGATCCGTATGACTGCAAGAAATGCAGGATGAGCTTCCCCACTCTGCAGGATCACCGAAAGCACATCCATGAGGTGCACTCCAAGGAGTACCACCCCTGCCCCACGTGTGGGAAGATCTTCAGCGCCCCTTCGATGCTGGAGCGGCACATGGTGACCCACGTCGGAGGGAAGCCCTTCAGCTGTGGGATCTGCAACAAGGCCTACCAGGTGAGCTCAGCTTCTGCGGGCACCTTTCCTGGGCCCTCATCCACTCTCCCTTTGGTCTCCCTTTGGTCTCCCTTGGTCCCCGTGTTTGTGGCTTGCAGAACACCTCTTGTCTCCAGGATATGACCATTTGGCTGGTTCTCATGAAGAATGCAGCTGATAGGTTATTCAGATCCTCTGTGGTGACCTGGTCAGAGTGGGGTCAGTGGGGGAGCTTCAGTTGGAGCCAAGAGTTCTTGCACTTCTTCTCTTAGATTTCAGCCTTGTCCTGAACTGAATCCTGCATTTTCCCTGGGTATTTACATTCTTTAGAACCTATTGATCCCATGTGTTGAGGGATGTGAGAATGACACTGGGGTGTGTAACACTACCTGGAATTATCTTGTTTAGCACAATTATTGGTGTTTTGTGGGTTTTTTTTTAACTCCTGGGGAAGAGCTCTGCTTTTTTACCTTAGAGTTTGCTTTGTAATTGAAGGGAAACCTCATACAGATCTGAAAAGAAGCCACTTCTTTGAGAAACTCTAAGACCACAGAGAAAAGAATGGCCCTCGCTGGCATGTATAGCATTTGAGTACAGAGAGAAAAACCCAGCAGCTAATTTCAGCTCAACAGAAATTGAGAGCTAACTTTGTTCCAAGCCTTGTGCTGTGACGTTAGGGTTACAGAGCTGGGTAATACCTGGGCTTGGTCTCTAGGAAACCATGGAATTGTATGGAGAGTGTTGCAGCGCTGCTCTGGAACCCGGGAAGAAGGGGCTTATGGAGTAGGGACAGCACTGCCCCTCTCCAGCGGGTTTCCCTGCTGTGCCCTGGGCCTCTGACAGGCAGCAAGACAGCTCGGTGGTGAAGCACAGATTCTCCATTCAGAAGGCCAGGGTGTGAATCCTGGTCCTCCTGTTTACTAATCGTGTGACCTTGGGCAAGTCACTTCACCCCTCTGTGCCTCAGCTTCCACGTCACTGGAAAGAGCCTAACACCTCCCTCCTAAGCTTGTGAGGAATGGGTTTCTGAAGGCCCCGGCCCTGCCCTGTGGTGACCTCAGTAAATACGCAGGTGCCTTGTTCCCATGAGCACCAGCGTCCCCTCGCATGTCAGCACTGACTGTGGTGGGTAAGGGTGTGACTCCAGGTCCATAAGCTTCCCTGGGAGCGCTTTTCTCTCACGAGGCTTTGTGAACTCTCCAGCTTGCTAGAACATCCAAGACCTAACATTTGCCACATTCCTTTTAGCAATTGTCTGGTTTGTGGTACCACAATCGGACCCACCACCCTGACGTGTTTGCTGCTCAGAACCATCGATCTTCCAAGTTCTCGTCACTCCAGTGCAGCTCCTGTGACAAAACCTTTCCCAACACCATTGAACACAAGAAGCACATCAAAGCAGAGCATGCAGGTGAATTGGGGTGCCCTGGACTGGGAGTGGGGGCTGATGAGTGGAAGGGGCTTGGTGACGTAGCATCCTGGGTTCCAGCCCTAAATCCCGACTTCTAGTGCTAGAGTGTGGTGTGCTGCAGTGACAGCCTCTTCCTCCCCAGCACACCGGCAGGTGCCACGTCAGTCCATCAGTAACACTAGCTTGAGTAGCAGTAGTTCTTGCAACTGGAGACGTAGAGCAGTGTGACTCCTGCCAGCCTCGGTGGTGGTGATTGGTCGTGTCACATGGGAAGCGTGGCACACAGGCCAGGGTGGGACTCCTAACTCTAGCTGTGTGACCTTGGCAAGTGATTTCTCTTTCTGAACCTGTTTCCTTTTCTTCAGAAAGTCAATTATTCATACCTGTGTTACAGATAAATTGGGGGATAATCACAACAGCTCGCAGTTATGAAGTGTTTCCTGAGTACATGGCGCTATGCTCAGCACCCGTGTGTGTTTTCTCCTTTAATTCTCACAAAAACCCTCTGCATCCGGGCACTTGGATCCAGATCTGGCGCTCTTTACCACAGATTGCACTAATGTAGCATAGGTATCAGGATCCTGGCACTTCGTAGATGCTCGCTAAGTGTGAACCATCACCCCGCCCCCAGCCCTGTTACTCCCCAGGCTCAGAGAATCTTCCTTTTGTTCTTTCCCACCACTTCTTTCCTCGTGTGTTTCGCAGATATGAAGTTCCATGAATGCGACCAGTGCAAGGAGCTCTTCCCCACGCCAGCTTTGCTGCAGGTTCACATCAAGTGCCAGCATTCAGGTCAGTGCCCCTTCCAAGATGCTCCTGAGCTGCACTGCCCAGGGATGGGTCTCATCTCCACCATCTGCAGCTGTGCAACCCAGGCTAAGTAACAGCTAACTTGTGCCTCAGTTTCTTCATCTACAAAACAGGGACGATTGCAGTACCTACTTCATAGGGTAACCGTGAGAGTTGAATATGTTAGTACACAGAAAACACTTAAGGCCTGGCGCCAGTAAGCATCTCGTAAGCGTTACCCATGATTATCATTGTTCCTGCTATATCTTACCAAATCTAAAATGCCAGTTATATAAGAGGCACCACTTCTAATGAACTGTTAAGAAAGAAAAACTGCTGCCAGTTAAACTATGCTTTCTTATCACTTAGAGTTTGCAGGTTATCCTAAGTGCTGCTTTGGGCTTAATTTGATGTAGATTTTATGCACTCTTGTATGCATACATAAAAAAAGGAAACGTAAGAAATAAGTTGATTAACATAAGAATTCAGCTTCCCAAGTAGCTCTCAGTTCAGACTGTTGGCGTGAGTGTTACTCCACGCGGTGCTGCCCTCCACCGTCAGGAGCACTGGTGATGGAGCGCACGGTAAGGTGGCTTTGGTGTCTCGAGCATTAGCAAAACTAGTCTTCTGATTCCTGCTTTGGGAGTGTAGCTGAACGTCCAACCCTCACCTCCTCCCTCCTAAACCATTCGTTTCCTGTGAGTTTAAAGCATGCAGCGCTCCTGTCTTAGGGCTTTTCTTTCAGACTGTGGACGTGCGTTCTGCAAGTCTTGATGCTGCCCTTTTAGGTGTCCGTGCAAGTGCACTTGCTGACAATTACACCCAACCTCCGTGGCCCGTAACAGTAGTAAGATGCCATGGATCCCATTTCAGAGACGTTAAAACGTGCTTCTTAGAACTGACGAAATAAACATTGTCAGCATCATTACAGTTGAATGAATAATGGGCTTTGGCAGAGGCAGATTTAGCCTGAATCCGATGCTAATGAAGCTGTGCCTTGGAGCCTTTCACTTGGCGGGACCCTTCCAAAGATCTGCCCCTCATCCTGTATGTGTAATTTTGTATCCGTTTTCCTAGAGAGGGCTCCCCAAACTGTACACGCTCCAGGCCCCACAGGAGCTGAAGAGTTGCCTCTGGACCTGCCTGTGCTCCTCGCCCCCCCTTGCACCTTCCTCTCCCCTCCCTGCTCTCGTTTCCCTCAGTCACTCCCTCTGTCCCCCTCCTCCAGGGTCACAGCCGTTCCGGTGTCTGTACTGTGCAGCCACTTTCCGCTTTCCCGGGGCGCTGCAGCACCACGTCACCACTGAGCACTTCAAGCAGTCGGAGAGCACCTTCCCCTGTGAGCTCTGCGGGGAGCTCTTCACCTCCCAGGCCCAGCTGGACTGTCACTTGGAGGCTGAACACCCAAAGGTGACGGGCACTGAAAGCCAAGCGGCCGCCTCACAGATGGTGCAGGTGATTCTGGGGCCATCAGATATGAGGGTGCTGACACGGGGCTCCTAAGGCTTCTCTGGAGGCAGTCCCATCACGATAGCTAGCCTTTCTCCCCGGGGCTCTCAAAGGGCCCCGTGAGTGATGCATTCATGACCAGGAGGATCTTGCAGAAGAGTCTCTGGACCTCTTTCCAAACAGAACAGAAAATTCTAGCCTCCTGGTGACTACATGTGAAATGGCCCCTGAGTAGAGGGAAGCTGGAACAAGAATTTTCAAAAGCAGAATGACATTGGCCTCTCCTCCCAATTCACACACTCCCTCACCTTCTGCAGAACACCATGGGATGTGGTGAGAGTTGCCGGAAACCTCGGAGGAGGGTAGATGAGCTCTTTGTTGAGACCACCTTCAGCTGAAGTGCTTTGGTAGCTCCTCTGGGCTGGGCACAGGGCACATTTGAACGTCTGGGCTTCTCACCTTTACCTGGGTGAACAGCCCCCCTCTTCTGATATTTCAAGGCTACGCTTGCTCCAGCCCCTCTTTGTGTCTCTAGTTCTATTACTGCCTTCCCGTCTTCTCCAGAGAGGGTGGGCAGGAAGGGAAAAGAAACTCCATTCTGTTGATTGACAGTAATTTGTGAATGGACGGGAGAGGAACTGTGAGCTGGCTGGGCTGCCCCCTGTCCTGTCCCGTAGAGCAGCCCCTTATAGCCGTGTTCTTACAGGCCTCTGTGGGGAGCAGAGGGCAAGACAGGCGGCCAGGCCTCTGGGTGCCAACCCTGCTGCCATTTCAATGAGAACAGCTCTGCTTTTATCTTTTTTATATATTAGGATTCTGGGTAAGATGTCCTTTGGGGCGAAAAAAAAGATTCCATTGCTAAAAGAAAAAGAAAGAAAAACAGTTTGAAAACTGCTATCCTAGGTGATTTTTTACTGAACATCACAATTGGTCTCTTCACTCCTACAGCAGAGACGTGGCTGAGCTTGGCGTCTCCATTTCTGCCCACTCGGGTCTAGTGGAAAGCGCTTGCTGCTCTCGGCAGCTCTCAAGAGCCAGGGTTGCTGTGCCCTCTGCGGGCGCTCTGTATTGAAAACATCCAGCTGTTCCGAGCTCCATGGCTCAGAAACATCAACTCGGAGGTTCAGGCAGGAACTGGGTGTACTTAACCAGACTAGTTCTCCCTGAGATGGGAAAGGCATCTTTAACAGATGCTGCAGATTTGGAAGGGGCGTGTGGGGGCTGTGGAGGAGAGAAGCCAGTGCCCTCCAGCCTGGTGAGCTGCGTGAGGGAGCTGAGAGAAGCCACATTTTGTCTGCCCGTTCTCCTTCCTGTAGCCATTAGCTCTGTAGCCACGTAGCCTCCAAGTAAGGCCCTTAGCCTGATCAAGGTCCAGACATGCCACCTTTGGCAACCCGAGGCTTCTGGTAAACCATTCCCATTTCCATGGTTCAAGCTTGACACGAACCACTTTGATTCAGTAGCATTCCTTTCGCACGGCACTTACTTCTGCAGTGTAATCCTCAAGACAGGAAAACCCAGTGTGAGAAACTGAGCCCGCGTTCACTGGTGTGTAATCAGAGTCCAGGCACCCTGAGGTGGCATACTGAGCTAAATTATAGCAGTTTGGCACACAGACTTACTTAAATTGTTTGCCTGCCTTCTCTTGTGCATCACTGGTGTGAGACTTGCCTCTTCCCATTAAGCACATGTAACTGCTCTCCTCAGGTGAAAACATAAATATCATTACAGCGTGAGATGAAAACCATGTAAATTCTGGGGAGCCAACTGTGGACACTGCCCAGAGCAGCCTCACGGTGTTTCCCTTTCAGGTGATCCAAACCCCAGAGCCGGTGGCCCAGACGGAGCAGGTGATCACTTTGGAGGAGACCCAGCTTGCTGGTTCGCAGGTGTTTGTGACATTGCCAGATTCACAGACATCCCAGACCAGCTCTGAGCTTGTGGCAGTGACGGTGGAGGACTTGCTAGACGGTACCGTGACCCTAATCTGTGGGGAGGCCAAGTGAGTGGCTGCTCATCGTGGAGGGTCCTACGTTCGCAGTAGAGAGAATGCTCCGCACTTGCCTTTTGCCCTTCCTCCCTCGATGTCCTGAGTATTGAGCATCTTAGCTTAGCACCAACCTAAGTGGTCTCACTTGGGAAACGGACAGAAGCATCATGGTTCTCATAAAACCAAGTCTGAGTCATCAACACCAACGCGACCGCCCTCCGTCGCAGGCAGGCCTGCTGCTGTGGCTTCTCTGACACTGTCCATCCCCAAGTGGAGTATAGCTTCTGAAATAGAGCCTGAAAGAGCAGTGAGATAAGAGCCGGTGACCAGAGTAACCAGAGCGATGTGATGTGCTGGCAGCCCTCAGCATGCAGAGCAGCGGTTCAGTGCAAGACAGTGGCCCACAGAGTGGGGCTGCAGGCACTGCCAGTGCCTTCTGGCCATTTAAAAATGAGAGAAAATCGGGGGCTTCCCTGGTGGCGCAGTGGTTGAGAGTCCGCCTGCCGATGCAGGGGACGCGGGTTCGTGCCCCGGTCTGGGAGGATCCTCCCACGTGCCACGGAGCGGCTGGGCCCGTGAGCCGTGGCCGCTGAGCCTGCGCGTCTGGAGCCTGTGCTCCGCAACGGGAGAGGCCACAACAGTGAGAGGCCCGCGTACTGAAAAAAAAAAAAAAAAGAAAAGCACCATCAGGCCATCTGGGGATTCCCAGCCTTGAGCACACTCAGCCCCTTCCTCACGTCTGTCACCCTTCCAGCCTCCTCTCATGGTGGCAGTAGGACCGGTGGCAGCATGCTGACGCAGGAAGGCTTCATTTCCGTGCTGAGTCCCACTTTGTCAGTATAGTCAGCCATTCCCAAAACGAAGCCTCTGGAGTGTTTCTTCTGGGAAGGTTCAGTGTGAGGCCATCTAGCTGCAAACCGTCTCTGCCTTTCCAGGAAACTCTTCATGGTATTCTGCACCTGAGGCTGGTTCCCATAGCTTTTCTGTGGTGTCCTCAATCCCCTTTCCCTAATCAAAGCCTAAAGCTTCTACCCAACCTGGAGGCCTCATCCCCTCCCTGAGGAGCACGTGATACATGTAACGTAGCAGTGAACCAGCGCCAGGTGGAGTAGCGCCCATGGTGGCCCCTGGGTCTTCCTCCTGCCAGGGTCTTCCTTGCCTGTGAGTAGCCTGTTGTCTGAGCTCTTTCCAGCTGCCACTATGACTGCAGGTCAGTGATCCTTTGGAGTCTGAATTTTACAAAGCTTTTTCATCTTCAGTTCCTAAAATATAATCTGATAATTAATGGTTTATGGAATCCATTATGAAGTGCAATTAGGTGGAGGGAATGACTAGCATTTATCTTCCTTTCCCTGATGGCAGAAGGTTGAAGTCTGCTAGGGCCGTGTTCACACAACCCAGCACAGCTCCCTGCCACCTCGTGTGGTTGACCCCCTGCGGAAGGTAATGCCCAGTTTGATCACTCACCCTCAAAATACAGGCTGGCAGAAGACAAGGCCACCCCTTCTTTCTAAGCACATTTCACATCACCAGGTACCAGCAGGGGAGGGGTCGATCTGGGTCATGGTCGCTACTTCTGTCGCCATCACACGTTGCTGGAAGGGCAGAAGGTGGGACCTTAACACTGGCCAGTGTGTCTGCTGGCGTCCATCCTGCTCTGTGCAGGCAGCTGGGCCAGCTCACCCCGCCACCAGTTGTGTGCTCATTTTATGTGCAAATCATTTGAGCTTGTCAGCTCAGGGATTGTCCCATTCTGAAGTAAATGAAGTTTTCAGAGGCCAATAACTGACCAGAAGATGGTGCTCAAACCTTTAAGACTTTGCCTCCCTGTGAGGCCCTCACTGCTTCTGCCACGGCCGTCTCTGTCTTCTTAAGGGTTTTCAGTTCTGTGAGCTGTCGGACCAGGATTGCTCTTGATCAGCAAGTGATGAGATGGCACCGAATCTCCCCTTGGCACCAGATAAAACCCATTGAAAGAGTGGAGCAGCCCTGCTTACAGGGCATGGAGGCCAAGCCCAGCAGATAAGAGTGCATGGGTGGGGCTTCCCTGGTGGCGCAGTGGTTGAGAGTCCGCCTGCCAATGCAGGGGACACGGGTTCGTGCCCCAGTCCGGGAAGATCCCACATGCCGCCGAGCGGCTGGGCCCGTGAGCCATGGCCGCTGAGCCTGCGCGTCCAGAGCCTGTGCTCTGCAACGGCAGAGGGCACAGCAGTGAGAGGCCCGCGTACAGCAAAAAAAAAAAAAAAAAAGTGCATGGGTGGGTGGGAAAAGCAGTGTTATCAGAACTTCTTCCAGCCAAAAAAAACAAAATTTTAAAAATTAATTGCTGAGGACCTGTAGGGGAAAGTGATTTTTCTTTTTAAAAAGTCTTCTGAATAAAGAAAGCTATAAGCTTTAAACCCAACTTCCAGATCCTTTTAAGTACTGAGGCACCCTTTCTCTGGTTTCTGCTGGAGACCCAGATCGTGGCAGGACACTCGTTTTCTTCAGCATCACCAGACTCACAACTCACTTTGCCAAGAGCAGACAGAGCCGTGAGATAATGCTGCTGGCTGCACCCTCACCCTGTGGCACAGCCAGCAGGAGCACGAGGCCTGTGCTGGTTCTGGTCAACGTGAGCGAAAGGTCCGCCCTGAATGTCGTCTCTGCTCTGAGTGGACCTCGGCAAGCTGCTGCATCAACAGCGCTGTTACAGTGCTGCTCCCTAGAGACGCCCAAGCATGGATTTTATTGTAGGAAGACTTTTTCTAGCCCTACTTGGCCATTTTATTCTTTTCTCCCACTTCTGCCCAAGAGACCTTCTGAATTGCTGCCACGGAGGACATGTTATCGGGGTCCCCTTGGCCACATCACTTGCTCTCATGTGGCAGTGGTGGTCTCTGCCTTGTTGCCATGGTGCTGCCCTTGTGGCCTCAGGGCTGAACCCTGGGGGCGCTGGCAGTGGTGTAGAGGGTCTGTGGACTTGTTGGAACGCATATTTATTCAGTAAGACCCCAACTCTTCTCTGCTCCCAGAGCTTATGAAACACCTGCTGAGGAGGAAAGGGCAGACAGATTCCAAGCTGGAGTCTGATTCCGTGGGGATCACTTACGGAACGGCATTTGCCCATCCCTGGTGAGTGAGACAGACAGCAAGTAGATGGCTCAAGAGCGAGGATCGCTCTGGGAAGATGGGACTGCAAGTGTGTGAGCAGAGCCTGAGGTGCAGCAAAGGGGCAGAGACTTGTTTATTTTATAAAATCTGAGTCCAGCAAGTGCCACAGTCTACAGTGTGAATGCCAGGTTCCCTGGTCATTCAAGTCCTCTCTGAGGAAGCTGTCTGACTCTTCCCCTCCCACCAGCCATGGAATGTATTTCAGCTTCATCCCCCAGGGAAGAGCCCTGAGAGTCGCGGACTGAGGGTGAAATAGATTCAGTCAAACAGGGGTAAATGGGGGAGACAAGGGCCCTGTTCTCTGCTCATGGTGTAAATCGAGGAGAAAGATGAGATGGGCCCAAAGAGTTTCTCTACCCCAGGTGATGTTGCGGTCACCATAGGCTGATTACTTATTAATAATATGGGGTGGGGGATTTAACTCTCATGTGCCTGAGATCTAAGAATTGACTAAGGGTTGGAGGAACTGCCAGCCTTACCTAGCGTGGTTCTAGGGGACAAGCAATATTTCTATTAAATTGGGACTAGGAAGTTGGACAGTGGTGGAGAAAATCCTGGGATGCTTTAATCAGTCCTCCCAAAGGAAGACTTCAGCAGCCCCTGCCCTGCTCCGCTTGGCCTAGTGTATTGCAGGGATACTTGGGAAGTAGGGAGAAAGTGGGAGTGAAAGAAAAATTAGGGGTTGAAAGGAGTATTTTGTTGCCATGGAAAACCTTGGGGCTAGTAGGACTTGGGCCAAAAGCTCAGAAGCACAGCCAGAACTCAGAAACTTGCTACACCTATGACTTGTCCTGTAAGGAAGGGAGAAGCTGCTGTGCTTCGGGGATTACATTGTTGAAAAAAAAAAAAAAAATTTTATCCCATCGGCTAATTTAGATTGCTTCCAAATCATGGAAATGTTGTATCATTTCCCTTACAAAGGCCAGTCACACCTGCTACCACCCGCGGTCAGGACAGGGTGCACATGTCCGGCCAGGTCAGCCAGCACACGGTGGCTGTTTAAATTGGATTACAAACCATTATTTGTGTTCAACTTGCACTATATGTAAATAAAATATGTACTTTGAAAAAAACTATGCCGCATGAGTTTCAAATGGCCTGTGATGCTATAAACCTGTTTTCTCTTTGGTTCTGGGCAGCTGTCAGATGGGACCAGGCTTGATAGGCCTGGTTTCCTAGGGGCTATTGTGTACCTGTGGGCCATGTTAGCATGGCCTGGGAAGGACAAAAAAACTCTCCTGTCGTGTGGAGTCTCATTTTTCTAAACCCTCGTTCCCAGGGAGCAAGTGTGGTGCAGGGTTTCAGAGACAGGCTTTGGTGTCCAACCTCGGTACATCCCAGCTATGCCACTTTATGACTGTGTGACCTTGGTGAGATACTTATCCTCTCTGAGCTCCCTCCTTCCAGCTCCCATTCACAAATGGAGGAAATTATTGTATTTACCCCACAGAATTGTAGTACTAATTAAAAGCCTAGATTTAATGTTTAATGTTTGGTGTTTGAAATTTGGTGTTGAAAATTTTAGTTGTAATTAACAAAGTCCTTCACCTACAGGTCAGCCATTCCCTACACTTTCTAGCACTGGGAAGGTTGTTCATTCCTGAACCTTTACGTGTCTTGTTCATTCCTGCACCTTTACGTGTCTTTCATCTTCCTCTCTCTGCATCCTTAGGGATCTTTATAACAGCACTTTTCATTTATCTCTTGAATCTCAACTGCCCCCAAAGCACAAAGTGCTCAGCAGATAACTATAAAATAAGCAGAAACTTATTCATGGTGAACAGCTGAAAATGTCATGTTGCTGACAGCCAACAAGGAGACAAGAGAGGCAGACACACAGATAGGATGTGCATACTTTCTGCAGTAAGAGTCCTGCAGGTAAGACCAGGGGCGGGGGCATCATATACTGCAGCCGCTAAGCTCAGGTCCGCCCTGAGGCAGGGCTGGGGGTGACTCTGCTCACTTCTCCTGGGACAGTCCTGACCCTTGCCCAGAGCCCACAGGGCCTTTAGGAAGTTATGCCTTTCTGCCTAAGTGGTGTCTTTGGAGAGAGGGGCTGGAGCGGTCGTATCTGGAGCAATAATCCTGAGTGTTCCAGGCAGCTGGGCTCCGGCCATGAAAGTGTGTGTGTTCAGAGGGTGAAGTGCTGCTGTGGGTCAGGAGTGATTGAGCAGAGTTAGGAAGTGGGCCGAGTGATTCCCCGGTGGTGTAGTTATCCTAAGCCTGGGCCAGGGGGCTGGCTGCAAGGAGCAGAGCAGAGCGGTGCAAGGTGCACGGGCTGGGGAGCTTCGCAGCCCCCCTCTAAGCAGACTGTGACCTTGGGTTAGTCGTCCCTAATGATGACAGTGAGGAGGATAGGCAACATCTGTAAAATGGCTAACAGTATAGACGCTTCATAGATGGTGTCTGTTAGTGTTTCTAACACTTTAAAAGAACCTGAGGGAAGAGGGCAGAGAGGGCAGGAAAGGAGGATGCCTGAGGTACCCTAAGATAGAGGGCCTGGGGTGGAGGCTAGGGGAGCCCCAGACCAAGGTCACATGGAGCTCTCTGGGCTGCATCATATATAATAACCCAGAGCCTCTGTCCCAGGCCAGGGTGGACGGGGATAAGAGGGGGGACAGGACCTCCTGGGTTGGAGCCGGACTCTCAGAGCTCCTTGGTGCCACAGCTGAGGGGTCACGTCTGAGGAAAGACACAGACTGGATGTCAGGCAGGAGCACATCCAGTGAGAGCGAGGGAAATGGAAGCACTACGTTTGTGACGATTTCCAGCCTTCCTACCTTGCCTCTGGAGCTCTCAGATTCATTGTTTATCTTCCCCTCCATGAGCTGGTACTCAGGCGTGTGTTTGGGTGAAAAAAGAGAAATAGCTTATGGCTCAGTGTGGACTCGTCCTAGACCTTTGTTGGGAAACACTCCAGGACTCAGGCTTTCACTGAGAAGAGAGGATCTAGGACGTGGGCTTGGAAGCTGCGCTCACCTTCTGGTGAATGTTCTCCAGGCTTTTCCTTGTGCATCTGTCCCGTCCTCTGCTCTGTCACACAGTGCTACCAGAGCAGAGGTCCCACGTCCACTAGACACTTGTCTCCCTGACATACCTGGCACCAGACAGTGAGCCTGGGGAGCTTGGTAGGTGTTGCTGCCGTTCAGCCAGGAGCGGGCAGTGCTCCTCCCACCAGCCCTCATGCGCTTAGGCAGAGCCCAACTTCCACCTCTCACCCTGGCCAGCGAGCAGGTTCCCCAAGTTCCCTGTGGGCTGGTCCATCAGAACATCCTCCTTTCTTTGTCCTCTGAGGAGAGCGTAGCAGAAGGCCAACAGCAGCTAGCTGGGCCCAGAGCTTCCCAGCTTTTCTGATCAAACACCACTCCTGCCGGCTCTTCTTGCACTGGTTCCCCCAGCGCAGACCAGAAACAGCTGATCAAACACGTCAGTCCAGGGACCCACAGCCCTCTCCAGGGGAGATTTCATAGACCTGCCATCAGGAGTGTCTGATAAAAATGGGCATGGGGTGGGGAAGGGGACCCATGAGGCTGGCATGGGGCCAAATCGCTTTTCACTCCACTTAAGGTTGAAACCTCTGTGCTCCACGCAGGGTCCAGACCAAAGCTAGCATTTCCAGAGAGGCCAGGGCTAGAGCTACCTGTGAGCCCAGGGAACTGAGGGGAAATGTGCATGCATGCATGACTTGGGGGGGCGGTGAGAGAGATGTCAGGTAAGAGTGCGTGTGGGTTTGGGAGCATGGGATTATTAGATTGTCACAGGATGATTTAAGATCCTCCCTCGCTAAACTGTGACCCTTTCAAGGGCAAGAGCTGTGCGTTATCCTTTTAGTTACACACACACACACACACACACACACACACAGTTAGCCTGGCACAGCAGGTGTCTTAGTCCTGAAGTTCTGGAGTCTCTGAGGTCCTATTATGTGCATGGACCCATGCCCAATGCTGTAGAGGTTGGGGGCATATTGAGCTAAAATAGTGTGTGATGTCTGCTTCTAGGGGACTGTTAACCTGGTTGGCCAGGCAAGGGTTGTATATGAGAAACAAGTACCAAAAACACCATTCCAGGGACTTCCCTGGTGGCGCAATGGATAAGACTCCATGCTCCCAATGCAGGGAGCCCAGGTTCAATCCTAGTCAGGGAACTAGATCCCACATGCAAGCCATGACTAAGAGTTCACATGCCACAACTAAGGAGCCCGTGTGCCACAACTAAGGAGTTGGTGAGCCGCAACTAAGGAGCCCGCCTAACGCAACTAAGACCCGGCACAACCAAATAAATAAATATTTAAAAAAAAAAAACACCATGCCAGTCCAAACACACGACCTAAATATCTATAAATGCTGTGTTTCTTTTTTATTTTTGTCTTTTTCTTTGGAGAGAGATTAGTATTTTATTTTTATTTTTTTATTTTGGGCTCTGCATGGTAAGATAGACCCCCTCCAGCACTGTCTGCGTGTAAGGTTGGAGTCAGATCTGCCTTCCTCCTGTGTCTGATCATCTAATGAACTAAGGTTTATGCGAGAAGCAAACCAAATGACTCAAAACAGTCTAGTAGATGTGTTTGTGTATATTAGCCAGGAAAAATATTCTCATAATTAATAATTACTGTTATTAGGTGCTTACTACGTGTTGGATACTGGGCAAAGAGCTTTATGTAATTTTTATTTCACCAGCACCATGATGTAGGTACTGTTGTTACCCCACGTTACAGGCAAGGAAACCTACACCAGAAAAGCCACTTGACAGTTAAGTGGCCAGTGAGCTGCACAGCTGGGATGTGATCCAGGCTGCCTGACTCCAGAGCTTGCTCTTAAACACCAAGCTACATTCAAGCATTTCTTGCTTAATACCCAGGTAGCCGGAAAATACCTAGGCAGCCGTACTTCCCAGTCCTTCAGCCACGGGTCTGTGCCACCTGGACTGTTGTCATGGACCTACCATGTCTCCCAGGCTCCTCTCTCCTTCCTCTTCCCCTCTATCCATCCTGCCTGAAACAGCCCGCCAGGCCTGAAACTCTGCTTTTCTCAGCTGGAAATGTGTCCAGTAGCAGCAAGAGTCGTGTTCTTTGCCTTGTTTGGGGACTAGATTGTTTGTGGCCTAGGAACTGTCACTTTTGGGTGCCCCACTGCCCCTCACAGTGTCACCCATCCTCAGTCGACCCTTGACGGCTCGGGTGGGGCTCTTCCTTAGAGTCAGAGGACAGCTACAGGTCCTGCCTCGGCTCCCATTGAGCCCAGCACTGGGCCTGGCCCAAGTGGGTGAGGGTGGTTTCCCACCAGGCAGCTCAGGGAAGCATCTTGGCCTCTCTGCCTTCCCCATCTCTCCTCTTATCCTGGGCTCCTGAAGGAAAAAATGTTTTCTAGAACAGCAATCATTTCATTGGAGAATACAGGATCAGAAGACAATATAAAATGCAGTGGTTCAGGGTCCTGTTTTAGAGTATTCAGACCTGAGTTCAAATCCCTGCTCTGTCCCTTGTTAGATGTGTGCTTGGGCACGTTAACTTTTCTTTACCTTGATTTTTTTTTTTTCTTATCTGTAAATTGGAGGTAGTAAAAACTCTAAGAATTGTGGAGATTAAAAGGAACACGTGGGGCTTCCCTGGTGGCGCAGTGGTTGAGAGTCCGCCTGCCGATGCAGGGGACACGGGTTCGTGCCCGGGTCCGGGAAGATCCCACGTGCCGCGGAGCGGCTGGGCCCGTGAGCCATGGCCGCTGAGCCTGCGCGTCCGGAGCCTGTGCTCCACAACGGGAGAGGCCACAACAGTGAGAGGCCCGCGTACCGCAAAAAAAAAAAAAAAAAAAAAGGAACACGTGTAAGACTCTGGTGTAGATCATAGCATGTAGGAAGTGCTCAATAAAAATACCACTCATGTTATCAAGGGACCCAAAGCCTCGGGTGGTCCCTATCCCAGTGTAGAGACCCCACTGGGTGCTGCTGAAGCTCAGGTAGGGTGGACTTCTGTGAGGGAGTGGAAGATGAAAAAGAGGGCCAGCCGGACAGAGTCCCTGGAGGGCAGGGCCCGGTATTAGCCATCTCTCCATCTCCATTTCCTTGGTGTCTGGCACCTGTCTGGTGTCCAGGGAACACCTGCTCTGTGACTGGTGAGCAGCAAACCCAGGAGCAGCGCTGCGCTCTGGATGCCTGGGACCTCGGAGCCACCTGGAGCGAGATCCTGCAGCCCAAGGGACACGTCACAGATGGAAGCAGGCTTCCTAGATGTGACCTGGCCATGTGGCCCAAGCAGGCTTGGTGTCTTGTTCTGGCATCAGCAGAACAGGCTGTCTTGACCCATTTGGTGCCCCCATTTCTGTCCCAACCTGGTCTCTTGGCCTGGAGCAGGACAGGTTTCACCTGGTGGGAGCAGGGCTCTCAGGCAAGTGGAGCACAGAAAGGAGTGGAGGTGGCAGATGCTTGGCTCAGCTGGGCCTCCCTCGTTTTGTACAGGAGCAGTGGTCCCATGATGCCTTGCTCTTGAGTAGCACTCTGCTGCTTTCAGATACATCATTGATCCTCTCAGTAACATGAAAGTCTACAGTATCTTCATTGTTACCCTTTTACAGTGAAGGCATTTAGACGCGGCCTCCTCTGAGGACTTAAGTGTCCTCAGCTAGTGATAGGTGGGATTGCAATCCGGTTTTGACACCAGATGGAGGCTTTCCCCATCTCACTGTGCTGTCCCTGCGACGCTATAGTCCCCACATTTCAGAGCACTTGCCATCATTTACTTGCTTGACTGGCAGCATTGCTCTGAGACTGGAGGGGTATGAATTACTGGTTTGCAAATGAAGAAATTGAAGTTCCAGGAGGTGCCGTCACTTCGTCACATGGAGAGTCAGTAGCAGAAATGCAGTCAGAGCAGCTGGGCCCAGCATTACATCCACGCTGCAAGAAAGAGCACAACGGGGGCCAGGGGAGTGAGGAGACTCAGGGCTCAGCCAGAGTGCTCGCAGCAGGGACGGGCTGAGCGCCCCTTGTGGCCCTCTGCCCTGCCAGGCCCTGTGTGCAGCATCCCCCGTGCAGGCGCCACGTCCACATTCAGGGCACAGGTGAGCACTGTCCAAGAGGACTCCCTGTGATGAGGGAAGCGGTCTACTCTGCACTGTGCCATGCGGGAGCCACTGGTCAGATGTGGCTTTGAGCACTTGAGACATGGCCAGTGTGACTGAGAAGCCGAATTTTACATTTTAATTTAAATAGTCGTGTGTGGCTAGTGGTTACCGTCTGGATGGCAACTAGCTGGAGGCCCAGGGATGAGCGTCATATGGGAAGTGGCTGAGCCTAAATTCAAACCCAGGTCTGTCAGACTCCGACAGCCACGACCTTTCCCCTGGTGCCGTGTCAGGAGGGAGGTGCACGTGAGTGAGCGGTAGACATTGGCTGCGGGGCTCAGAACACTTAGTTTCGTTCAGTGAGGCTGTCCCTCGCTTTACACTCGTACAGTTAGTGCCATCGCTGCTCTGTGCCCCCCCCATCTTCATCCTCGTCGTTGTCTACACCGCTTATCGTACCAGGGGCTCTACCTCCATCGTGACTGATCCTGCTAATTCCTCCACAGTGACGTCACTGTTACCCCATTTCAGACGAGCACGTTGATGCTCAAAAGGGTAGAGAAACTTGTCCAAGCTGGGTAACCTCTTGCTGGAAGAGTCACGCTGGTATAAATACAAAATGCCCAGTTCTTGCTCCTGTTTCTCTCCAGCTCTAGACCAGAGCTAAACTGAAGTTAGAAGGTGCCATGGAGGCACCCAGGAAGCCCTCTCCCTGTCCTGTCCTTGAGAAGACATTGCACTGAGCACACTGCCTGGGCACCAGCCACTGTCCACTGTCCAGGAGGGGGGCGGCAGGGGCCAAGCATGCTTTGGGGGGACAGGCTCACCTTTGTGTGTCTGGCTTTCTGACAACTATTGTAGTAGAAGGCACTGGCCTCAAACACATTTTTTTAAAAAGCCTACCACAATCTTAAATGCAAGTTTTGTTTATCTTGGAGCTAATAAGATATGTGGCAACATGCCAGCACGTTTATAATGAGAGTCATGGGAAAACTAAATTCCTTGTCACTCATGAGCTGCGTGACCTTGGACAGGTCTCTTCAGCCCCACCCCAGCGAGTGGATTAGATGACCTCTAAGGGCCCTTCTCCGGTGTTCTATGATTCCTTATATTGCACAAGTAGTAGAGAAATCAGGATCTGGGCCTGACCCTGCTGCTTTCACATTGTGTGACTTACCTCTGAACCTCTGGTTCCTCACCTGTCCTGGTGCTGCCCGCACAGAGCTGTGAGGCCTGAGCTGGGCAAGGGGCTGCCATGTGGCGAGTGCACAGGGAAGGCCCTGATGGGCTTCGGGGCTGCACGCACAACCCCCAGCAGTACCTTGTCGCCCTGCTCTCAAGGAAGAGAAGTTGGAAGAAGGGGAACGTGTCCTCTTTGGGCCAAGACACTGGCGCAGGTGCCAAGAGCTATACCAGAGAGAGCCTCCTGTGGTGCCATCCAGCTGGTACAGCCCTGCCTCTCCTCACCATAGGAGGGGCCGCGCCCACCGCCGGCACAGCGGGCGACAAAAGCATCTAGGCCTGGGAGAGGGAAGTTTCCTGGAGCTTGTGGGGAGGAGCTGCCCCAGGATTAGAAGGCCATCAGCACAGTGGCCCTGCGAGCCCTGGTCTGAAGCAAGCCTAGGGCCTAGGGTAGCCCAAGGGCTGAGAGTCCCGGCCCGTGGAGTCATGTGGTCTAACGTCAGCCCTGCCACTGCCCAGCTCTCTGGCTCCGGGCAAAGCACTTAACCTCTCTGAGCCCTTACTGTCCTTATCTATGAAATGGGAAGGATAATAGTCCTCGCCTGCATCTTAGGTTATCAAATTACACCCGTGAAGGCCCTTATGTGCCAGGCAGAGAAGGGACTCCATAAGTGGTTATTCTTAGCTTCCCTGGACCTGACCCCAGAAAGGCCAGCTGTTGCAGGAGGAGACTGTGCCTCATAGTCTGGACTCTGATGCCCACAGGGTAACAGGAGGAGGGAGTCCTGCTCGGAGTTCCACCCCTGACCTTAGTTAGGCCGTGGCCTTAGCACTAACAGAGAGAGGCCTGGCTGGCTGGCTGGGCAATCGAGACCAGAACCCCAGGTTTATGGCGGGGGGGGGGCGGTTCCTCAACCCACCACTAAGGAGGCCTGAGGAGATAGGATCCCCTGGATTCCACAGGTTGCCCCCATCTTCTGGTCAGAAGCTTCCCCACGAGCCTTCCTGGGGGCTCATGCGCAGGCTGCCAGGTGGAAGGGAGAAGTGACAGGGATTCAAGATTCCCAGCACGGAGCCCTGTGTACCCCAGCCAAGCATACACACTCAGGGGCAAGCTTACCTCCAGGCCTTGGCCCAAGCTGTCCCCATCACCCACCCATGCCCCCTGCCAGCCTTTTCCACCCAGATTTTCCCTATCCTTCAAGGCCCAGCCCAAATGTCTCTCACTCTAGAAAGTTTCCTTCAGTTACCTCAGCCAAAATTGTCTTCCCCTGGACTTTTCTGATACCCTGTATGACCCACAATATTGATCATATGGTAATTTGTGTTCATAACTTTTTTTTGTGGCAAAATATACATAACACTTACCATTTTAGCCTTTTTTTTTTTTTTTTTTTTTTGTGGTATGCGGGCCTCTCACTGTTGTGGCCTCTCCCATTGCAGAGCACAGGCTCCGGACGCGCAGGCTCAGTGGCCAGGCTCACGGGCCCAGCCGCTCTGCGGCATGTAGGATCTTCCCAGACTGGGGCACGAACCCGTGTCCCCTGCATCGGCAGGCGGACTCTCAACCACTGCGCCACCAGGGAAGCCCCATTTTAGCCATTTTTAAGTGTAAAGTTCAGTGTGAACTACATTGACATTGTTGTGCAACCATCACCACTGTCCATCTCCAGAACTTTCTCATCATTTCATACTGAAACTGTGTCCCCATGGAACATTTTCATCACCCCTGAAGGAAGCCCCATTCCTGTTAGCATCACCCCCCATTCCCCACTCCTCCTGGAAGCCACCATTCTATTCTGCTTCCTGTCTCTGACTTTGGCTAGTCTGAGTTTCTCATAGAAGTGGAATTATGCAGTATCTGTCTGTGTTCATGTCTTTACCCTCCATAGAGCCCTGTGCCTCTACTGAGCGACTGAGTAAAAGCAGCAAATGAAGGAGCCAAAGAACAAAGGTGATGCCTAAGGCTTCCCAAGACAGGCCTGGTGCCCTTCCACACCCCTCACATCGCTAACCTCCTAGAATTCATTCATTTGACGACAGGCATCTATTAAGCACTCACTGTGGCTGAGACAGGGTTCTAGGTGCTGGAGACACCACAGTGAACAGAACAGAATAAAATCCCTGCTCTCATGGAGCTCATGTTTTAGTAGAAGAGACAGACAATAAATGAGTATATATGTAGTCTGCTGGGTATTGCTGAGCGTCAATGAGAAAAATTAAATTGGCAGGGGGGCTGGAGGCATGGCGGAGGTTTTGATAGGGGGGCTGGGAAAGGCAGTCCACAGCAAAGACCTGATGGCTTTGAGAGCCTGGCCGTGTGAATGTCTAGGGGAGAGCATCCCCAGCAGTGGGAACAGCCCATGCAAGGGCTCTGAGGCGAGTGCACGCGGCCAGTGTGAGGGGTACACAGGAGGCCAGTGCGCTGGAGCAGAGTGGGCCAGGGAGAGAGTAGTAGGAGATCAAATTAGAAACGTAGTCAGGCCCAGATTACATAGGACCTTCTAGGGCATCGTGAGGGTTTGGTCAGTGGAGGGTTTGATCGAATGCTGCGGCTGCCGTGTAGAGAATAAATATAGGGAGAAAGGGTGGGTGCTGGGAGATTACTTAGGGGTTATTGCAATATTGCATCACAGAAGAATTTCATAAAGATAAAAAATTAAAACGAGGCTGCAACCTCAGTAAGTTTCTGAGTGGCTCATTTGTTAGCCAAGCAAGGAAAATGACGTTGGCTTGGACCAGGGTGCTGGTGAGGAGTGGTCAGATGCTGAAAGTAGAGCAGACAGGGTTTGCTGATGGATTAGATGTGGGATCTGAGAAAAAAAAGAGGACTTAAGGATGATTCCCAAGATTTTCAGTCTGAAAGTGGGAGCATGAAGTTGCCATATGCTGTGGAGGGGAGAAGAGTGAGGGGCAGGTTCTGGAGGAAAAATAAGGAATTCACTTGGGGACATGTTAAGTTTGAGATTTCAGTTAAACACCCAAGGAGAGATGTAGAGTAGGCAGTTGGAACGTGGGTCTGGAGTCAGGGACGTTAGTGATCACCTTGTCTAGCATTCCTATTTTGTTTTCTGAGGCCCAGGTGGCACCTGGCATCACCAGAGCCTTCCAGAGACCCAGGTGTCACAATCTGCCCTTCCTTTGTGCATCTTTCCACCTGTCTGTCCATCCATGCATCTATCCATCCACCCGTTCATCCATCCACCCATCCATCCACCCGTTCATCTGTTTATCCACCGTGCCCTGCACATCTAACCTGTGTCAGACATGGTGTCAGGTGCTGGGGATACAGGAATTAGTAAGACATGTCCCCCCCTCATCAGGCTCACAGTCTGGTTATAAATTCTCCAGGCCTCCCACTCCCCCATGCCTCCCTTGGCCTCAATCTCTCCTTTGGTAAAATGAGTTCAGACCAGACAATCTTGAAGAGCTCAACCAACTCAGACCCCCCATAAACTCATGAGGCCAACTTTCCCTCGGCCTCCCCTGAGCTGGGCTCCACAGCTGGGGTGGATGGAGCTCGGGTTGGGGTCCACACTGGCTTCCTGTTCCCATAACACCCATCTGACCAGAAAATGGGCCCTAACCTAAATTTTGCTGTGTTCATCTTCCACCAAGAAGTGATTAACTGTGGTGAAGCAATTAAGTCAACCTAGCCAGTGTGGTTTGCAGTCCACAGAACTTACGAGTGACGTGGGTTAAGGTTAAGGGGGAAGATAATTGGCAACTGGAGAGTGAAAAAAAATCTGACTCTTTTCATGTATAAAGTGTAGATATGTGAAAAGTACATACACAAATATACAGTGTATCTATGGTATTAAAATTTCATGAGCATGGAGATTAGGGGAAAGGATGTCTTAAAAGGCTCCTTGGGGAGCAATAATGAAAAAAAGAGTGAGGGGAGGTCCCTGGCAGCTCAGTGGTTAGGACACGGCGCTTTCACTGCCGTGGCCTGGGTTCGATCCCCAGTCAGGGAACTAAGGTCCCACAAGCCACATGGCACAGCCAAAAGAGAAACACCGGTTAAGAGAGGGAGGGAGGGAGGGTCAGGGCTTGGAGCACACACTCATTTGGCCACACGATAACAGGGCTCAGTCCTGGTGCTGGGGACAGAGGTGACCAAGCTCAGAGACACTGCCCTTAAGCTACAATCTAGTGTGGGACAGGCAAGAAACTAGGCAATCATTATACCCAATGACAAGCGCCGTGCTGGGGCCAGGGGTAGGAGTGGGGATGGGGCTCTAGCATCAGGAAGGCTCCACAGACAGGGCCAAGCAGGGCTGGACAGGTGACTAGGTAGCTCTGGGCAAGGGCAGCCTGCTGGATCCCAGCTCCCCCTCCAGGGGCCGAGTGAGCAGATGCCTATGTAGAGTGATTCCTTTGGGTAAACAGGGTGAAGCATGGGTTGAGGGGAGGCTGAGAATTTCCTTCTTTCAGACCCTCAGCTCAAAAATAACATCACCACTGGAAGATGCCTGGAATCCTCCCATGAGAGCTCCATCCCTCAACTTGAAATATTGCTCTTGATGGCAAGCAGATATGGTGGAAAGAATTCCAGACCAGGTGCCAAAATACCCGACTCTTGGTCCCAGCAGTGCCCATGATGTACTGAGTCAGCATCCTCTATCTCTAAAACGGGAGATAAGTACAATCTCTTCCCGACCCCGCCTACTTCACAAGGGCGATGGATATGGGAAGACACATAGGAGCCGCCAGTCTCAGCCCACGGACACATGAGCTCATCTACTCACACACCCCACCGTGATGAGGAGATTCCTCCCCATTTTATAGGTGAGGAGACTGAGGCACAGAGAAGTTGGTCACTTTCCAAGACCACACAGGTAGTAAGTGGGAGAGCCAAGATTTGAACCCACTGGCTGAAAACAGGCATGCGTGGGGTGTGAGAAGACACAGACAGGGGTGGGTTTAGGGAGGCAGATGCACCGGATGCTCAGCCAGGGCAGCCCTGGGATGTCCGTCTGAGAGCCACGATCCCTCACTCTCTGGGCGCCGTTTACAAGCAGAGCACACGCTGAAGAGGTGGGCTTGGGGCAGCCGGAGGCCCTGGAGATCCCAGGCTGGAAAAAGGAAGGCCCATGGGGCCATACAGCTGTCTTCACAGACCTGCAACTGTCAGAGGGATCTGCTTAGGACATGGATGGGGTCACATCGTGCCCTGGCTCCAACCCCCCAGAGAGCCCAAGATGAAGTCCCGGCGACTCAGCTGGACAGACAGGGCTCTCTGCAACGTGACCTTGGCCAGCCTCTCCAGCCTCATCACTCACGATTCCCGGCCTCAAACCTTACTCTCCAGGTTATCAAACTGCCAGCAGCCCCACACGCACTGTGCCTGACCCCGCTGCTGGGGCGAGAAGGAAGAGCGGCCCCCCACTCCCTGAGCCTCTGCTCGTGCTGTCCCGAAGGCCAGAGTGCCTGTCCTTCCCCTTTCCCTGGCCGACTCCTGCTTCCGCTGGAAGGCATTCCGAGCTGTGACTCAGATGTCAGCTTTTTCAGGAAGCCCTCCTTCATGCCTCTGCTGCAACCTAGCCTTTCCCTGACCCCAGGGGCCGCTGTCTCTGGGTCTGCCTTGCCGGACAGGGCCGGGCCAGAGTCCAGATCTGCGGGTGGACCAGCTGCCTCACTGGCTCTCACAGGAGGCCAGCGCAGCCTCGTTCTGTGTTATCATCCCCACTGCACAGGGGAAGAAATGGAGGCACTTAGCCAAGGTCGCACAGCTACTAGGAGGTGGAACTGGGGTTGTGACCCAGAAGTCCAATGCCAGAGCTGCCATCTCAGCTGTGCAGGAAGAGCACCCCTTCCTGGTGGGGGCAGGGGGAGCCCCGTAGCCTTGGTGGACCTTCCCAACACCAGGGTTCTCGGATTCTAATAATATTAATTGTAGCTCAGTGTCACCTTCCCAGAGAGCCTCCCCTGTCCACCCTGCCTAAAAAGGTCCCATATCACTCTCCATCCTTTCACCCTCCTTTAGTCGTTTTCATCGCACTTGTCTCCATCTACATTTTTACAAATGTCTCTACTCATCGGTCTGTCTCCTCACCTACACTGTAGGCAGCGTAGGGTCAAGGGACCTGGCCTGTGTAGCTCACTGTTGGATTCCCAGCGCCTATGACAGGGCAGGAGCCCAGAAAGCACTTGCTGAGCTAATGAATACTTCCCAGGCCCATCTGCCCAGAGGGCCTGAGCCCTTCACGTCTGTCACCCACCCATCCTCCCAGCAGTCCTTGAAGTTAGGAGCTGGGCACATTTTTTCAGAGAGGAAGTGGGGCCTCAGAGTCGTTAAGTAGTAATTTGCTCAGGGCCTCTGATAGGGTAGCCAGTGTCCAGGTCCATCGGATTCCAAAGACTGCACTCTCAGACACTAGGCCAGAAACGAGCAAGCTGGCACCAGAGAGGCTAACGGACTGGCCCCGGTCTCCTGCCTGAAGACACTGGCTTTGTTCTCTGCACAGCCCTCTGCGGGGTCCCTAGGGGCCTGAGGCCCAGAGCAGGTCCTATTTGCAGTACTTCCACTCTGCCTTTTATTAAGCACGTAAGGACTGCAGCCTTCACAGTTGCCCAGAGTTCAGCTTTGCCTTTTTTTCCCCCCTCTTTAAATGAGCACACCCTTCAGTGGCTGTGGCATCATTAATTCTCTGGTCCCCATCCTTGGTGAGAGCCTCAGGTCAAGATCTTCTGATGGCCGTAGTAGGAGCATTTTCAAGCTGCTAATCCACCTCGCAGTTGTTAGAACTGGGAAATTTTGCCTTCTCATCCCGTCCAGTGGCCCAGGTAACACCAGAGGAGACTAGTGTTTGTTTTCCCAATTCTGTCCCTGAGAACTAAGTTCCGTCTTCTGGACACTCCTTTCTGGCTGTGTGACCTGGAGCAAGTCCCTTCCTTTCTAGGATGTTTAATGGTCCTTCCAGCTCAGATGGTCTGAAACCAATAGAAATACGATACAAGCCACAAGTGTCATTTTAAATTTTCTATCAGCCATGTGAAAAGGGTAAGAAAAAAACAGGTGAAATTAATTTAACAATATCTTTTACTTAACCCAATACATCCAAATTATTTTCATCTTAATGTGTAATCAATATAAAAATGCTAATGAGATATTTGACATTTTTTTATACTAAATCATCTCAGTTCAGACTATCTACTTTTCAAGTGCTCAGTAGCCACGTGGGACTAGTGGCTGCCATATTGGATGGTGCTGGGCTGGAGTTCTCACCTTGTCCTGACCCCCAGCCTCTGCTCTCACGTATCCAGGAGAGCTGTGGCCCCTGCCTGGGCCTGTGGGCTGCCTTCTCTCTCCCCATCCCTCCCCACCTGCGGAGAGCCGGTCTGGACAGCAGCTATAGGGCCTGTGACACCAAGAGCTCCCTCTGAGGCTGGGGGAGTCCTACGAGGGCTTGAAGGTACACGCAGCCCTGTAAGGCTTCTCTCTGCCCAGCATGGGAAGAGAGGACGGAGGGGAGAAGGGCACTGCCTTCCTCGTCCCCAGGAGGGGGTGATGTCATGGGGAAAATAGCTCTCAGGACCCAGGTTCCATTTCTGAGTGTGTGTCCCTTCAGTTGAGCCAGGTGCTGGGCTAAACCCTTTACGTGAATCATCGCATTTACCCTCCCAAGAGCCCAGGGGGATGTGTGATATTCTGATCCTGATTTTTCCCAGAGGAGGAAACTAAGGCTCAGAGAGATGAAGTGACTCTTTTCCTTGCTCCTTGAACCCTCTCTCATTCTGCTTCTCCCTTTCCCTCTCCTTCCCGGCTATCATGCGTAAGTGCCAGTTTGTGTTTGTTGGGGTAGGGGGGACTACAATCTCCCTGGGACACACACTGCCTTGGGATTAGGCATTATCATTCCTGCTTGCAAGCTGCCCCTTTGCTGGGGGTTGGGCCAGTGGAGGGAGGATGGGTTCACAGCAGTTCTCTGGGATCGGGAGACACAGGACTCAGCTCCCTCACCTCAGCTAAGGTGTGAGGGGGAGGGAGTCTGGGAGCAGAACTTTCTTCTCCTGCCCCACCCAGTGCCCTGAGCTATGCCCCTCCCCACACCCAGGATCCAGCACCCCACGTGTTCACTGGGACCCCAGGGCCCCTGGCCTGGCCCTGGGCGCTTCGTGAACGAGCATCGCCCCAGCGCTCTGATCTGTCTGTCCATCCTCCCCTCCCTGTCTCTTTCCTGCCCTCCCCTGTCCTTGCATGTCCGTCTCCACCTCCGTCCTTGGGCTCCCCCAGCCTGTCTCTCTGCCCCTTTCTGACTCTCTCCCTCTCTCCTTCTCTCACCTTGTTCCCTCTGGGTCTTCTTCTCTTTGCCCTCCTTTCAGGGTTGATCTCTGGGGCTCTGTCTCTCCCGAGGTCTCTGGCCTCACCCTCATCCTCTCCAGCCTCCTCCTCCTCTTCCTCTTCCTCCTTCTCCCCCCCTCCCTCTGCTCCTCTGCGTCCGCTCTCGCCGCCCCCTTCCCCTCTCTCCCTGTCACTTGTTTATTCTTCTCCTCCCTGAGCTTCAGTGGAGCCCCGGCTCCTCTCAGCCTCCTGTTTCTCCTCCCCGGGAATGTGGGTGGCGGCAGCGGCAGCCAGCGAGAGGCCCTGCTGGATGACAGCCGAGCCCAAGCCTCCCTCGGAGCTGTCAACAAGGAAATCACACACCAGCGCCTGAAATTCAAATCAGAGTTTTGCTGAAGCTGCTAAAACACATCAAATACTATCTTTGAAGTCCCCTAGCAAGCTGGTCATTGCTCTTAAACGAGTCTCTGTTGGAAATGAGGGCTGGGCAGAGGGTTTGGGCAGGGTCACCATCCCCGGGCCTGGAGTGGGGGCCCCTCCCTGCCAGGCCACCCCCAGACATGCCCTGTTACATGGTCCCCCCTGGGGGCTCCCTGGGTCAGCCGCCAGCCTCACCAGGCTGAGATCCCACTGCCCCATAGGCTCCCCACCTCTCCCCAGGGGATCAGCCTGCCATGGACTTGTGGAGAGGCAGCAAGAAACAGAGGAAGGAGTCCTGGACGGAGAGTCTGAGGCCCTGGGAGGAGGTGTGATGCGGACTCTGCACAGATTCTTCTTCCAGGGCCCCGTCCCTCTGCTGCTCCCTGGCAGCTGACTCCACCCCTCGGGGCTTCCTCCACGGGCCGGGGTGAGAGTATTTACCCACACGGTATGGCAGGGATGAAATGAGCCATCACATGACTAGGGCCAGCACACTGCTCAGTAAATAACCACCATCACTTCAACAGTCAGAGCAAAAGCGTGGGTAGTCAACCAGCATCTTCACCAACTTACGCCCCAGGCCTGCCTCTCAGAGCTGTGTCTATGTCCACTCATTCCATCCTCAGAACAACCCTGGGAGGAAGCTGCTGGGATTATCCCCATTTTACAGAGTTGTTAAGCAGCTCAGGCTCCTCCCCAGCGGCTCTCCCACACCCTCCTCTGCTGGCCCTCCTGCGTCCCCAGTCCCAGGGTCTGGAGCTCTGTCCCAAGCCTGCCCTTCGCCGGTGGCCTGCACTTCAGTATCCCCGGCAGCCTTCCGCCCGCCCTTGTGACGAGGTGTCTGAGGGCCCCTCGCTATTCCCGCCGCCTGCCTGGAGCACCCTCCCTGCCCGCCGGGCCTGCCTGCTTTTCCACCATTGCTGTCCCCCCACTGGTCTGACCTTTCCCACTGCAGATAATCCTTTGAGTTTGGTCTCGTCACAAGCTACCACCGGCAAGGACAGGATGTTTTCTGCTCAGGAACTTGAAAAGTCCTTGGACTCTTCTTCCCATTATGGCTGAAAGATGATCCCTGAAAACGGCAAAAGTCATGAGACTGAGATGGGACGATTGAGCCCCGAGGCCCTTGGGAATGTGCGAGGGACCCGCTGTGTTTGGAAAAGGCACCCAGAAGGGCATGGCTGACATTTGGGCACCGGCCCTGTGCCTGGCACTGTAGAAGGACAGTCCCCAGCTGAGTGTGGCTCTGGCATAGGCGTGGAGCCCACTGGGCAAGCAGTCCCGTGGAGGGGTCTTGGCCCCAGAAATAGCCACATGTGGCAGGCCCTCGACTGCCTGAAGAGCCAGGAGGGCACTCAAATCATGCAGTGGGAACCAGTGGGGGGACATGAGTGTATGCCAGAACCCCCCCAACCCTGAGTTTCTCTTGGAGAGGACACCACCCCAGCTCTCCCAAGTTCAAGGTGGCTGGAAAAGGCGCCCAGCATGGACATGTCACAGAGATGAGTTCTGGGATGGCAGAAGTTCGGGAGGCTGAGCAGCCTGAGGACGCACCCACCCAGGGCGGGGAAGCAGGGAAGGCGTTTTGGACACCTGAAGTTTGAGTAGTTTGAAGCTGAGTTCACCAGGCAAAGGGATAGGGCAAGGGGAAGAGGAGGGGGCCAGCCGAGGGAATGGCGGAGGGGCGCTGGGGAACCACGGCAGACTGCGGAAACTGAAGTTCAGTGTGGTTATTGCTTAGTGTGGGGATGGAGGAGTGGTGAGACCTGCGTCTGAAGAGGTAAGCAAGAGCCAGGCCACAGAACTCTCTCTGTGGGGAATTGACACAGAAGAAGGGATTTCTGAACGCTTCTTGAAAATTCACTCTTACAGGATTTGGTGGCTGAGTTCAGACTAGCCAGACTTCCCTGATTATCTACTACGTGCAGTGCACTTAGCACTACATGAACAAAGATGATTGTCAACAGAGGAAACACCCCTCACAGAGCCTTCTCGGCCCTGAGGCCAGGCTGCAGGGCCCACAGGCCAGCCAGTATTCACCACGTGATTCAGACAGCCATCACGGATGCTCCGATGACCAGGGCAGGACAAGAACTTTTCAGATAAGGAAACTGACACCAAAAAGGGGGACGCCTTGGTCATACAAGAAGCCAAGGTCACACAGGAGTTAGTGTCAAGGCCAGAACTCAGAGTCCAGACTCCCCATCCAGGGCTTTCAAGTCAACCAAATGAGCCTCAGACAAAGCGTAAGGGTCTCGGTTCGGAATCTCTGATGGCTACAGCAACTGAATGCATTCAGCCAACACACATCTCCCCATGCCTGCTGTGTGCCAGGCACTGTGCTGCGCATTCGGAGGCTGTGCTGTGGGGACAAGCGGGGGGAGGGGGGATATTAGATCACATCTGACCCACTTCAAAGCTGTTTCAGAAGGATGCAGGGGATGAGTGAGTGCTATGCAAATATAAAGTGCTATTTGAAAGAGGAAGAGACTACGAGGGGTGCAGACTATGGAAAGATGCCTGGGACCCATCCTGCACCCCTTTCTCCCCATCCTGAGGCCAAGGGGACTGCTGAAACCATCTGCCGGGGTTCCCTATCCTACCCTTGTGGGATGCTCGCTGAGCCTGTGTGCGTGCATGCGTTTGCACACTTGTGCACGGCTCGCATGTGCACGTGTGACTTGTCAGCAGGAGCTGCTGACAAGCGCCCCAGGTGTATTTCGGGGGCCGTTAAAGCTCTGTGTTTAATGGCCACAGTGGTCACGGCTGTCATCCGGGATTTCACGGGCTCGTTTACATCTTTAGCTTCCTCCTTCGGAGACGACTTCATCATCCCCAGCACCCCAGCCCCTCGGCAGTGGTAGGAAGAGGAGGTGGGGTCAGAGCGCTGAGCTCCCACGTTGGGGTTCAAAGCCAGACGGGACGGCAGGGCAGGGCCTTGGGTGGGATCCCCAGCTGCTGGCGCAGAGTCAGCAGGCTGGAGGTGGGCTGGGCCAGAGGCAGATCTGAGTGTGGAGATGGGGATCCGGGCCAAGCGGGAGACGAGATCCGATCTGGAAGCCAGGAGGTCACAGCTGGGTGAGGTCAGGAACTCCAGAGTCAGCTGAGGGGTTGCAGAAATGGAGCTGAGAGAGTCCGAGGAGTGGGCTGTGAATTCTCGGCCGCACTGGGAAGAGCGGCCCCTTCCTGCCACCAGCTAGAAGCTGCTCAGACCTGTCAGGGCCCAGAGGCGCAGGGCTGCTGGGAGGGGTGGCCCTGGCTACAGTCTGACTTACCAGGGCTACTTCCAGCTAGAGCTCGGGACCAGCCCCCAGAAGCCGAGATACCAAGGGTAGGATGTGAGCTAGAATGTAGGTAATCAGGATCCTTGAATTCTTGGCTCTCAGCAGCCACTCACCTGCTGGTACCTTTGAGCACATCATTCCCACCTGAAGCCCCCATTTCCTCCTTTATAAAGTGGGTGATCATAAGGCACTCAAGGTAATCATAAGGTGGATGAGACAGACAAACAGGCATTTACCACACTCTGGTGGCTGCTAGGATGGAATGAGGCAACATGGACACAACACTTAGCGCACACCCTGCACACCTTGAGAATTTACCCCAGTGAGCTGTTAGGATGATGAGGATGATGAAGGGGTAAGTGCCAGGGACACTGGGAGGGGGGCACCCAATGCAGACTTCTGGGCTTCAGTGCAGAGAAGGCTTCAAGGAGGAGGCTATGTCCAAGCTGAGACCTACTGGAGAAGAAGAATTAGGCCCCCTGGGGAAGTGGCAGGGCGAGGGGTGGGTGTTAGGAGACAGAGGCGTGTGCAAAGGCCCCATGCAGATAGGAGAAGAGTGCAGGGTGTGACCACAAAGAGGAGAAACCAGGCCATGAAGGGCTTCGCTTCTCAGGCCAAGGAGCCAGGGCTTTCCCCTGGGACAGTGGGATGGCTGCAGCTGGTAAGCAGGGGAGTGTCGCACTTTAGAAAGATTACCCTGCCTGTGGGACTGGAGGAGTGGCAAGGAGAGAGGGAGGTGATGGAGTTAAAGAGGGGGATGGATTCACTGGGTGGTCCCAAACCAGAACAGGGATGGTGGCTGGGCGATTCCTTGGGCGTCTGGGGAGGAGGCTCAGAGAGAGGCTGAGCCCCTGCCCATCGCTGTCTCCAGGAGAGGGGCCAGGCTGTCTCCCCCTCATCAGCACTCCCTCCGCAGCCCAGGCCTGTCACCAGCAGCCCCAGGAAATATCCCCCTGGAGAGGCCCTGATGGACCTGTCACCACAGTGCCATCCTGCCCAGCCGGCCCCTCACTGGGTACTCTGCTTTCACCAGGAACATTGCCCTTCAGCCTCCCCCAGCTCCCAGCTCAGAGCAGGGAGGGCAGGGCGCACAGGGCTGAGAAGCTGTCTTTCTTCCCCGAACAAATGACCTTGGGCCAGGGTCGGGAACAGCTTGGCCGGAATTCAAACATCCTGGGCCTCCGGCAGCCCTGGGCTCTTACCCCCTCTTCCAGTCACATCCCAGGGAGTAAATCTGCATCTGGGACAATTACAAACTAAACTGGACTCTTGGGAGCTCCTTCTAAGTGACCCCAGCCACAGATGGGTCTCCAGCTTCCAAGGTACACTCTGTCTCCTTCCCAAGAACCCCGCCCCAGGGAGTCATCTCATCTGGCTGAGAGTGACATACACTGGTTTGAGCGTCAGATATCCTTGGGTTCACATCTCATTTCGGCTACTTCCTGGCTGGGTGACCTTGGACAGCTTGCTCTCCCTCTCCGAGCCTCCAGGGAGCCTAAAGTAAATGGTATGATACCCCTGTAAGCTTGGTGTGGGGTGACTGGAGAGGGTACCTGCAAAGCATCCAGCCCCCAGCTGCCACCTCATAGATGACGACCCCTTCTGGCTGTTCATTTCCCCTGCCACTGGGAAGCAGCACGTAGATCCACCCCACCTGTCCCTGAGGCTGGCATGGGAGCAAACCCACGGCCTGGTCCCCTTTCCATGTCCTGGCTGCTCTGTGGTGAGATGGCCTCCTGTGAGGGCCATAGCACTGGACAAAGAGCCAGGAGATTGGGTTCTGGTCCCAGATTGGCTGCTGGCTGTGTGACCTTGGGGAAATCATTTGCCTTCTCTGGGCCTGTGACACCTCCCCTCCTCCTCCCCACATGCACACCATTACCGCCCTGTTTAGTTCTCCCTCCTTTGGGCTCTTCAGTAGCTTGTCGGTGTTGCCACCATGGCCATGAAAGGATCTATTCTAGGTCTCTCTGTACGGGCAGACAAGCAGTTCCCGCAGCGCTGTTGGTGTGCACCCCCCCTCCAGCATGCAGCACAGCACCCACTCCCCATCCTAACACTTCTGGGCCTCAGAAAATTGGGTGGAGAGAATGGGATGAAAGTGCAACAGGGGGCTTCCCTGGTGGCACAGTGGTTGAGAGTCCACCTGCCGATGCAGGGGACGTGGGTTTGTGTCCCGGTCCGGGAAGATCCCAAATGCCGCGGAGCGGCTGGGCCCGTGAGCCATGGCCGCTGAGCCTGCGCGTCCGGAGCCTGTGCTCCGCAACGGGAGAGGCCACAACAGTGAGAGGCCCGCGTACCGCAAAAAAAAAAAAAAAAAGTAAATAAATAAAAAGAAAGTGCAACAGGTTCCTTGCCCGTATGACAGAGGAGCACGTGGGCCCAGGAAGGAGGCCTGGTGCGGCACTGGGGGGCACCCTTCGGCTTGGAGGAGCAGTGACTGAGGCTGCTCAGTGACCAAGCAACGTAGGGCCAGGGCTTCCCCTGTGCTGCAGTGACCGTGGTGAAGGCAGTGGTCGTGGCAGCTGGGAAGGTGGCAGCCGTGGTGCGGGTGAGAGTGACCTCGGTGCTGGTCACGACCCTGGCTCGGCCTCCTGTAATCAGACCTTCCCAGACAGTGAGGGAGCCCCCTGCCCCTCCCGTCACACCCTCTGCCTCAGCAGCCTTAATGAAAATCAGACACAGATCTTTAGAGCTGCTTAGCATTTCAATACATTCAATATTGGGTATTACCCAGTCACCCTCCTAAAGCTATTCCCTGCTCTGGAGAGGTGCCATCACTACCCACCCACCCCTAGCCCCACACTCACACCCACCCCCGGCAAGTCATGTCACCCAGGCACTCTCATTCTCCTACACACACACGCACACACACACACACACACACAGGGTCTCTGTGTGTGTGTGTCTCTCTGTGTCTCTCTGCGTCTCTCTCCCTCCCTCCTTCTCTGTCTGACTCCCTCCCGCAAACACCCGCAAACACAGAGAGCTGCTCCCATCTGTCAGAGCGCTGACGGGGGCTCATCTCCTCCCGACAGGCAGAATGATGATAAGGTTATTTTTTAATATCAGGGATATTAATGCTCCTCTTTCTGATAATGAGCCACAGCCCGATCCCTCCTCCTCCCTGAGGAAGGTCCTGGGGCCGGGTGGAGAGGAGTGGGTAAAGGGCTGTGATGCATGAGGGCCTCCTGTGTGCCAGGCACCCTTTAAATCACCATACCCCTTAAAGAGCAGGCGGTGGTGTCCCATTTTTCAGACTGGGACCTGAGGCTCAGAGGGGTGAAGTGACCTCCCAAAGACACACGGCTCAAGGAAGGGCCAGCACGCCCCCAGGGAGAACCCACAAATTGTTGCCCAGTATGGCATCTGCTCTCCCTCGCTGCCAACCAACCCCGAGTCTGGACCTCCCACTCATCTGAGTACCCCCTCTCTCCCGTGTCCCAGCTGCCTCAAGACGAAGCCCGTGGGCTCTGGAACCACAGACCTGGGTTTGAATCCCGGGTCTGCCGCTTTGTAGCTGGGGCATCGTGGACAAATCATGTCCCCGCCACCCCCACCTGATTCTCCTCATTTATAAAGTGTAGATAATAATAGAACTTATTTCAAGGGCTGTTATTAAGATTAATAAGAATAGCGAATACTCTGCCACATCATCCCAGGTGTCGAGAGCCCCTGGAGGCCTCCCCCACGTTGAGCAGCGCCCCAGAGAGGTAACGTCATTTGCCTGGAGTCACACAGGCAGGTAGTGGCAAAGAGAATCCAGCCCCCATTCCAGGTCTGGGCCAGGCCCCCAGAAGGTGCCAGGACCAAGGCAAAAATCCTTATGGAAGAGGTCACAAGCTGGATATTGAGGATGTGGAGTCCAGCAAGAGCAGAGGTGGTCCCTGCTCCCACAGGAAGGTGCAGGTGAGTTTCCTAACTGAGCCAGGGCGTGGAGGTCCTGCAAGAAAGCTGACTTGGGCCAGGGCTCAAGAATGGCTTCCCTGAGGACGAGCAGGGGGTACTGGAGGTGGGGGGGGGGCGTCCCAAAGACAGAGTTGCAGAGGCAAAGGCTGTGCGTGGGAGGGGGCACCAGCACCGCGCATTCGAGGAAGGGCAGACAGGGAGGCGGTGGTGCCTGGAGAGGTGACAGAATCCAGACCACCTGGACAGGGCCTTGCAGGCATGGTGAGGACTGGGGTCTTTATCTAGCAGAGTACTGGAAGGCTCTGGAAAGGTTCTAATCAGGCGAGGGGAGGGCATGGGGCAGGGCCCGGCCATAATGTTTTGCACTGACCAGTCTCTCTGGCTGCATGCAGTGTGGTGCACTAAGGAAGGGGCTTAGAGAGTGTGCACGGGGGCCAGTGATGTGGCCCCCGCAGGTGTCGCGGTTGGAGCTGATGGGGTTCAGGCCTGGCTGCTGGCCATAGTGAGGGGCAGATGGAGTCGAGATACATTTGAGTGGTAAAATCAAAGGACTTGAGGATGTCCTGGGTACACAGCTGATGGAGAAGGAGGAAGGCGGACAAAGCTCAGGTTCCTGACACATACAACTGGGTGGACGGTGGTGTCGGACAAGGACCAGGCGTGGGACAGAGAATCACGGAGTGTGGATCTGGGCAGGGGGTGTTTCAGGGACCGTGGAGGTGACAATGGACAAAGAGAAACAGAGAGGGAAAAAATAGAGTCCGTGAGGACAGATGATTCCTTCAAGAAGTTTGCTGGGAAGGGGAGGAGAGAGGGATGGCCAAGGGGGATGAGGGATAAAGGAAGGGTTGGTTCTGTTTTTTCAGGACAGGAAAGACTTGAGCATGAAGGATGGAGCAGCCCAGACCTTTGAGGCCCATCCCAATCTTGTCATCTTTCTGCTTCGTTCTGCTGCTGGCCAGTGGTTCCCAACTGTGGAAGTGATTGATTATATGCAAACAGGAGGAAGCAATTAGTCTGTGCATGCCTGGTCATTAATAAGCCTCTTATGTATTTATAACAACACCTCATTTACCCTCCAACCTGAGAACAAACATCCAGAGACCAGCCAGGAATAAGCGGAAGAGACCTCTGAACAGCCACAACCATTGATACCCATCTCATATATTCTTTTTTTTTTTTTGCGGTACGCGGGCCTCTCACTGCTGTGGCCTCTCCCATTGCGGAGCACAGGCTCCAGACGCGCAGGCTCAGCGGCCATGGCTCATGGGCCCAGCCGCTCCGCGGCATGTGGGATCTTCCCGGACCGGGGCACAAACCCATGTCCCCTGCATCGGCAGGCGGACTCTCAACCACTGCGCCACCAGGGAAGCCCTCATATGTTCTTTACTCATGGGAAAGTCCCTCACTTAGAACCCGTTGACTCTTACCTTACATGCAATGCTAATAAACATTCTTTTTTTTAAGTCCACAATAGATTCGAAGCAGCAATTTAGGGGGCAATTGGCAACTGTCAGAGATGGGAGCGCCACAGCAGAGAGAGCAGAGGCAGCTGACAGCCTGAGAGTGAGGGAAGAGACAGAAATGCTATTAAGCAGAGAAGCCCGGGCTCATTTGGTGGACAAGGGAAAATAGGTCCCCCCATCTCTGTGGCCCTGAAGGCACCTCTGTCTCCTACTGTCCCGCAAGCAGTGGCTTGACTAACTCATCTCTAGGTCTTTTTCCACATGGAGATTCAATGATTCTGTGTTCACAGCAATGACTCTGAGCCCCTGAGAAAGGGCTGAATTACATTCGGTATTTTCTGCTTCAAGAGGACTTTTTTTTTGAAATATTTTAAATTGTAAATTTTATTTTAAGTTTTGGTGCCTACAGTTCCTGAAATATTCCCTTATGTGGAGGGGGATTTTGTAATTGCCTATTTAATGATCTGCTTCCCCATTAGACGGAAACTCTGAGCAGGGGGGCACTCCCATCTTATTCCCAGCATCGGGCACAGCCCTGCAGGAGGGGCTCTATACATAGCTGTTGAATTACTGAATTGATTAACAAAATGAATATTACATACTGGGCAATTGCACTCAACAAATATATTATTACACTTAATTCCACCTATTTTTACTTTTTTTTTTTTTTTTTTTTTTGCGGTACGCGGGCCTCTCACTGTTGTGGCCTCTCCCATTGTGGAGCACGGGCTTCGGACGCACAGGCTCAGCGGCCATGGCTCACGGGCCCAGCCGCTCCGCGGCATGTGGGATCTTCCCAGACCGGGGCATGAACCCGTGTCCCCTGCATCGGCAGGCGGACTCTCAACCACTGCGCCATCAGGGAAGCCCTATTTTTACTTTTTAATATAGCTACTAGAAAAAAAATTAAGTTACATATGTGGCGCATGCTATATTTCTATCTGACAGGGCTGTCTTAGGCACTCCTGCCCTGGCTCTAGAAGTACAAGGTTTAAACACCTTCCCCGTGGTCCCGGTGAATCTCTCCTATGTAATGTAAGCTACTTCCTCACTAGTTCCTGGGGGGCTGCCTCCCCTCCAGCCTGGGAGCACATCACAGGCAGGGTACTATCTTATGACCTTGGAACCCCAGCACCAGCCCAGTGGAGGGCCAGCTCCACGCTCCCTTCAGGCCCGTTGCAACTCGGGAAAACGGGTATAGCAGGCACGTCACAGATGGGAAAACTGAGGCCCTAAGCGAAGCAACATGGGTTTCATGTTAGGAAGCCGGCTAAGATCTCCAATGACTCGTCCAGGCCTGGGGGAGAGGAAGAAGTTTCTATGCAAATGTGAGGAATGCCCATCCCCTCCAGGCCCCTCACAGAGTGAGCCAGGAGGAGGGTGAGGAGGGGCAGTGGAGTGGTGTTTCTCTGCAGGAGTCTAGGCCCTGAGTGGATAGTTTGAGGCAATAAGACATCCAGGGCAGGGGCTAGGGTGGCTCAAGGATGAGCGGGGTTTAACCGCTGGCCACTGAACCCAACCCCACACACTCACGCACACCCACCTCCCGCCAGACACCTCCTCTACCTGTGCCCGAAGTGGCGCCCTGCATAGCTCATCCCTCGGGGTGCAGGACAGCCCGGCTCCAGCCCCCTCCTTTAAAGTACAGAATGCCTTCCAATCCTAGCTGTCTTTCTAGGTATCCAAGCACCTTTGCACCTGTGAACTCATATGAGCCTCACAGCAACCCTCTGAATTGGTGGCATATCGTCATTATGCATTATTCTCGTTATTCTCACATAGTTGGAGAAACTTGAGGCTCAGAAAGGTACAATGAGCAGAAATACTCTTGGGAGAGTATTTATCCCAGGAAATGGAGAGTGTAATGGGCTTGTCAGACGTTCCTGCAACTCCCTTTCCAACTCCCTTTCCAACTCCCAGAAGGAAAAGACAAGGGTCAGGGAGGGGCCCTCAGGTGGGAAAGGACTGGCTCAGAGGCCTCCCTGCTTGGTCAAGTCCAGCCCTTTCTGCCCCACCTCCACCTTGCTCCATAGAGTAAGGTCCCAAGGCGCCAGTGTGCCGATGGGAGGGGGTGAGCGCTGCTCAGATTCACCCCCTGGAGAGTTGAGGTCAAGCTCACGTAGCAGATCCGGCTAGCACAGCTGTGCAGCAATCCAGAAAGCAAGGTGTTCTGTAACCCAGAAACGGCCTTCCAGCAATGACGGCCTCAAGCACTGGGTCAGCGGGGTGTGGGCTTCTGCCCGTTTGCTCATGATTTGCTGGATCATTCAGCAAACGTCCCCAGAGCACCTACTGTGCACCAGGAGGATGCAACAGGACCCAGCCGGGACCCTGCCGTGGGCTTTCAGAACCCAGTCCGGAGAGGAGACACATTCCACAACCATCACGGGTCCCGCTCGTGCGCCTCACAGAGCTTCCCACTCCGTCAGTCAGGCCCTCACAAACCTCACTCTCTTTGCCTTTAAAATGGGGTGAAAGCCCCAAGTTGCAGGGATTCCATGAGAGAGGGATGCAGAGTCCAGCCTGGGAGGTGCACAGTGAGTGAAGTGAAGTGAAGCTGGCAGGGGGGGCTGATGGCTTCTTCCTCCCCGTTGGCAAGCTGGCAACTTGCTACTTGGAAACCCCGGACAAGCAGAGGGGAAGGTGTGGGAGGAGAGAGCCCAGGAGAGGGTGCACCTGGGCTGGGGTGTCCTGGGAGTATCAGAGGGGCAGAGATACAACTGAAAGCAAACCGCTCTTAGCCCGCAGAACGTTTGGTGAAATGAATTTATTTTGTCAAAGACGATTCAGAATATGGAGCAGGCCCCTGACAGAGACCCTCATGCTCACCAAGTCCTTCAAGGATTCCCCAGATTCCTCACCTGCAAAATGGACAAAATGCAGGTTTGGTTGGCTCCACCTCAACCTGGGGATGCAGAACCCCAGCCCCCAACAAAGCTTCCTCCACCAGCAAATATTTCTGGGAGCCCTGGCCGGGGTACAGGATGCCCATGAGTGCCGTGACTGCATCCTGCACGGTCTGCATCTTTCTGCCCTACCTTGCCCACTGCCCCAGTGGCCCAGGAGTGAGGTGCCAGCCAGGGACTCTTCTGTCTACAAGAAGCCCAGAAGGAAGGTCTAGAGTCCTGCGGGCTGTGGCCACCTCTCCCCAGGTTTGCACACACTTGTTATTAAAATGTTTCCATTAGCTGCCAACTTTAAACATCAGGAGACACCACATAAAAATTCCAGATATACAGCTTCTCTTGAAAACGCAGAAAATTGGGCTCATACCCCCAGGGCAACGTTGACTGGAGCTGGGAACACTTCCCTTGGCAGGTTTCATTAGCCTGCCTGCCTGTCTCACATGGGCATTTGAGTTTGCCTCTCCGGGTCTAATCCAATCTGCTCCCCTTCACAGCATCCCTGAACAGTCTCTAGCTAGTGTCGGTCTGAACGCTTCGGCTAACAGGGGGCTTACTACATCTTTGAGGCAGTTGGTCTGAGCTGTTAGAAAAGGGCTCCTATTACGAGCTGACTTCCCCTTTCTGTAACAAAGAAAAACGCACAGGAAAGAAGTGGGTTTTGGAGTCCAGCGGATCTGGATCTGAGCACCTCTCTGGCATTTAACCAGCTGTGTGATCTAAGGCAAATGATGGCCTTTCTGCACTTCAGTTTCCTTAGCTGCACCTCCCCTGCAGGGCTGTGTGAGGCTTAAAGTAGCGCAAGTTTATAAAGCGCCTAAAACAGGGGCTGGTACACAGCACACACTCCCCAAATGGCCTTTATCATCCCATGTAACCTCCAGCCGTTGGTCCAACTCTTCCCCAGTGAACACAGGAGTGGAAGTGTATTCAGACGGGGCTGAGCAGTGGTCTGCATCAGCTGAAAGGCAGAGCAGTGGTGAGACTTGCCCCAGTGGGCACACACTTGCCAGCCAGTCCCCAGGAGCTGCAGATCTCTTATCTGCTTCCTGGACACCTTGGCCCACCAGGTGCTCACCGGGCTGGAGGCTGGTAGGTCAGGCTTCAGGAGGGAGCCCCACGACACCATCCTCCGCCTACAGACTGCAGCCTCCCCAGGATGAGGTCTCTAATCCTGGGAACAGAATTGGAGTGAATGAAGTCAGGGGAGGGGAAAGCAGGGAATAGTAACCACCATCATCCAAGCTGGCCACCTGGCTGTGTGCCTGGCAGTATGCCGGGCACTTTACCTGGGTCCTTGAATATAATTCTCAAAACCACCCTAGGACATAGATACTCTTGTCCCTGTTTTACAGACATGAAAGTTGAGACTCAGGGAGTTATAAGAAACTTGCCCAAGGCCAGCATTGAAACATCTGGTCCCTGAGTCTGAGCTCATGATCACTGCACTCTAAGGCCTCCCGGGGTGCCCAGTCATTGGGGTGGGGGAGGGGAGAGAATGTTTAACTAAAAGTGCTTCTGAGTTTGCCTCTGAGCCTCTGTCCGTGAACTAGTGCGTATGCATCACCCCACGAGGCACTTTCTGGGGGCGCGTGTACCTGAGGGTCACGTGTGTAAGAGAGAGTGTGCCCGCGTGTGCCCACGCGGGGCCTCCCCGGGTGGGTCCGTGGGTCCCGGTGTCGCGTGGCGTCCGAACCGTGGCTGGTTGCGCGGTGGCTGAGTCCACGTGCAGACGTGGGGCGCGCGCCGCCCCCGAAGGGCGGGCGAGGGCGAGCGTGCGCACGGGCGGCGGGCGGTAGTGTCCGCGGGTCGGTGTCCGCGGTGCGGGCTCCGTGTCCCCCCCACCCGCCTCGGTGCTGATTGGCTCGGCGCCGTGACTGGCCGGCCCCCGCCCGCGGCGGCGGCGGCGGCGGCGGCGGCGGGCGCGGGTGCCCGCGTGTGAGCTGCGAGTCGGCTTGTGCGCCGGTGTGTGCGCCCGGCAGCCGGGTGTGCGGGTGAGCAGGGAGCGCGCCGACGCGCGGGCCGCTACGGCCGAGCCCAGGGTGCGTGGCGTCCCCGCCAGCCCGGCCCGGCCATGGCCCCCGCTCGGGGCCGCCTGCCCCCGGCGCTGTGGGTCGTCACGGCCGCGGCGGCGGCTGCCACCTGCGTGTCCGCGGCGCGCGGCGAAGGTGAGCAGCGGCGGCGGCGGGGCGGGGCGGCGGGGGCGCCGAGGGGCCTGGGGGCGCGGCGCGCGCAGCCAGAGCGAGGCTCAACTTCCTTTCCCTCGACCCCGAATGCCAAAGGAGCTGGGATCTCTGGGTTTGGGGGGGGCAGGCGTGGCACGGCGGGAGAGACCTGGGGTCAAGGCATAGAGCAATGGCGATGGGGACAGGACTGAGGGAGAGGGACCGGAGGGCTTGAGGATGAGGGACAGAGACACGGGGACAGGGACAGGAGGACAAGGACTTAAGGATTCGGTGCCGGGTACAGGGAACTGAGGCTCGGACACTGGGGATGAGGAGACAGGACGGGGGGACAGAAGACAGGAGAAGAGGTATAGGGCAGAGAGGAGACAGGGCAGGGGACAGGGGTGGGGACAGAGGACAGAGAGCAGAGTGACAGAGGGACACAAGGACGCAGGATGAGGTTCAGAGAGCGGAAGGAAAAGGGGCTGGGGATGGCGTTGGGAGATGGGGACCAGGAACTGAGAAACGAGGATCAGAGAACAGGACTGGGTTTGGGGGAAGATGGGAATGAGGGGCAGTGAGTGAGGGTCTTGGAAGTGGGCCGGGCTGGAGGGTTGGAGGACTGGGGGAGAAGGAGGGACAGCAGCCAGGGGGTGACAGCCGGAGGGGAGGCAGCTTTGGTGGGCACTGGGGAGAAGGAACCAGTGAGGAGGGGGCTGAGAGGGCTGCAGACGGACTGAGGCAGGAAAGGCCCTGGAGAGCTGGGTCTTGTCCGGAGTCAAGGCTGGGGCAGTCCGGTCACTCAGGGGACACAGGATGGGCGTGAGGGCTGAGCAGTCGGAACCAAAAGGGTCTGGGTCTCCACACATCTACGTGCAAGCATGCACGCGTGCGTGCACACACACACGTCCATCTTAGCCCCACTGGACACTCCAGGTCCAGCTCAGGATGCCACCCTAGGTTCTACTCCTCACCCCAGCCCCTGCCCTGGGCCTCCTCTGCTTTTGCAACTCTGCCAGGGGGAGGCTAGACCTGGTGCTCTGTGCAGCATCCTGGGACTGACATCCTGGGTCCAGAGCTGTGTTCTCACCCTGGCAAGATGAACTTCCAGATTCCAGGAAGCTCCAGAACCAGTGTTCCTCATCCACGCTCAGATATACCACAGATCCACCCCCACACACGAACGGCTCACAGAGATTCAGTCGTACCCACAACCAAACATGCACAAACAAACACATGTTAGGATTCACACACCTAGACCCAGGCCTGTAGAGACTCATGTGCATGGACAGCCCCCACCCCACGCCATAGTCAGATGCACAGAAGTGCGGCCAGTACACATGTGCACACATATACATGTAAAGATTCATGCACATGAAAATATGCACATCCATGGGCAGGCACCACACATACAAAAAGACCCTCAAACTTGCATTCACGTCCACAGAAATGCATGTGCACAGAATAAACGCACACAGACATAGATAAACTCATAATCTCCAATGAAACAGGGGCCACGCAGGGAGCAGGGACCATAGCAAGGGAGCTGAGGGGAAGAGTGCACAAGGGGCCTGGGAGCCCTTGGAGCTGTGGCCTGAGGACACAGTTTTCCCAGGGTTGGGTGGGGAGAAGGGGACAGTGTCTTCACCCAGCAGGATTCTGAAAGGCCCACATCAAGGCTCTGGGCATTGGGTGGTGCATCCCCAGCTCCTTGCTTCAACTCTCTTCTCCAGCGAGGAGCCAGCACCTTCCAGAATCCCAGGCTGGCCAACCCCAGAGCCCCTGGGGAGGGGACTTTGACCAGGCTCCCGAGCAGAGGATGGACCATTAGCCTCGGAGAGAGGATGTGTCCAGGGAGGGGCGACAGTTGGGGAAGAGGCTAGGTCTCAAAGAGAGGAAGTGGGGGGCGTCTGTCAAGGGTGAGAAGGAGGGAGATGTTGTCCAAGGGCCAGGCCATACCTATCTGGTCAACACAGCAGGATACCCATGGCTGGACATGGGTTACCCACGCAGGTCTGACAGTCCTGGGTGGAGACCTGGGGCATGGGTTCCACGTAGAACAGCCAGGAGTCCCTGGGCTGGTGCAGAGCCAGGATTGGCCAGGGAGACTGTTGGAACTCAGGGAGGGGGCTCTTTTCCCAGCTGGCGTCCTGCAAGGTGACAGTGCCCCAGGCTGCCCAAGTGCCCATATGCCAGGTCCCTCACAGTGCTGGGGACGGCCCTACACCTGCAGAGATGCCCCTGAGCCCCACCAGGCTCAAAGCCTTATCACTCTGTGGTGTGGATTATCCACTACTTTGGGGTGATCTCTGAGGCATTCACATCTTGACTGACATCCCCTGGCCACCCCGAACTCTCCAGCCTCACCATCATGAGCTGAGTCCTCAGGGAATGTAAATCAATTTAGGTATTAGTCTCAGCGAAATGGAATGGGGGAAGGTGACAGTGCTGGAGAAAAAAAGAAATCGCATAATGCCTGCCACAGTCAAACAGGAGAGGCTTAGGAATTATCTGTGCTTCTCAGAGCAGCAGAGGGACCCAGAACAGCCTGGCAAGTAGGCCCAGGAAGGATGCCTACAGACATCTTGCTGATGAGGAAACCGAGGCACAGAGGGGTTAAGTGGTTGCTTCACTGAAGGCCCTAAGAGACCATGGGTCCAATCCTCCCACTTACAAGTGGGGAGACAGGCCCAGAGAGGGTCATTGACTTCACAGATGTCACACAGACCTGCAGTCCAGCAGTGCAAGAGGCAGGAGAGAGCCCAGCCCAGGTGAGCAGAAGGGTTGGAATCTCCAAGGGGATTCAGGCCCAAGCTGGATGGGCTTAACGCTGGAATTCTCTCCAGCCCTGATGAGCCCTCCTGTGGGCCTGGAGCTTCCCATGAGAGACACTCTGTGTTCCCACCACAGAAGGGGACATGAGGTAGGGAAGAAGGGGACAGAGGGGGAGGAGGGGAGGGGATGGACAGAGAAGGGTCTGGAGGGAATTGGAGCAAGCAGCCCTGGAATCCTATAACTCTTCCTGAATCCAATAGAATTGACTTCTGACTTATTTTTGGATTATCTGAGCCCCCTGGCTGAATGATCAAGAAGCAGCTGCAGGTGTGGTTGGGGATTTCCAGGGGGGAGGGAAGGGTCTAGAAAGTGGGGTCTGCAGGCAGTTGCCTCTAGAGTCAGGGTGTTCATGGGGAGAAGTCCCAGTGGGGGACATTCATTGCCCCTGGGTAGGGGCAGGTCTGAGCTGTATCCGGGTGATGCTGGCGAAGGGCTGAGACCCCATCTGGGGTGTGGGTGGGGCGGGGGAGCCCACACGTCCCCTTTCCCCACCCTCTCCCCAAACTGGGCCCTGCTGGTCTGGGGAAACTGCAGTGCGGCCCCCTCCCCCTCCCCCCAGCCAGCAGGAGGAGAGAGCTTGCCTGACCCAGTTTTCTCTCCATTGCCTGAGAGGGAGTGAGGGAGGAGGGAGGGAGGCGGGAAGGCTTCTCTGCCTGTGCCCCTGGCATGGGGCCGGCTGGGCTCAGGGAAGGGAGATCCCTCTGCGGACATTGGCTCCATCCCCTGATCCCACCTGGCCCCTGGGGACCCGGGGGAGGACCTCAGAGGCCCCTTCCTGGTTCGGCAAGTCCTCTCTCCAGCCAGCCTCTGGGGCCCCTGACAATGGGTGGGGAGGGTGAGAGGAGGAAGAGGAAGAAAATCAGCGAATAAGAGCATCCTCACTCCAACATTTCCTGAGGACACTTGTCTCCATCTTTGAGGGGCAGGCGCAGAGCTATGCAAATGTCAGGCAGAAGGACACCCAGCCTGTCTTCGGGAAAGTTCCAGGAGGGCCCCGTTTGAACCCTCTGTGACCTGCCGGAGTCTGCAGATTGGGTTGTTTGGAAGCCCCTGGTTGCTGGCTGGGAGAGTGGGTACATAGAAGAGAAAATGAAATGAAAGCTGTGGACCTTGGAGCCCAAAGCGCTTTCATCGGCTAGATCAAAGGAAGCAGGGGCCCAGAGAGGGGAAGGGACTTACCCAAGGACACACAGCAGTTAGAGACAGTGCTGAGATTCAAGCCCTGCTCTTCACAGTTTAGTGCATCTTTATCACCTTAAAGTGAGTGGGTGGCTCCTAGGTCCCAAGAGAGAGGCAGGAGGGCCAGGACTTAGGGAATAGGAACCAGCTTTGGTAAGGCATTGACTCCAGGCTTTACAGTTTACCCTCGCCCACCCTTACGTATTATTATCCCCATTTTACAGATGAGGAAATTGAGGTTCGGTGAAGTGCAGGTCACCTGCTACCAAGTAGCTGTATTGAGATATGAGCCCAGTGATGTCTGATTCCGAAGGCAGGCTCTTTTCTCCACCCTGTTGTTGGTACTTTGCAGGGTCCCCTTTGAGGGTCTGGCTTAGAGTATACTTGCCTTTCAGGCCAGCGCTCTTTCCCACCACAGTGACAGCCCAGAGGTTCTGCTCCTTGGGCTCAAGCTACCAGGGCTGGTGGCCTTGTCTGTGGTGCTCTGGATGCCAGCCCTGCAGCTACACCTGTGGGGCTCCAGGCACGTTCCTGATCTTCACTGAGGCTCAGTGTTTTCATCTGGAAAATGGAGATAAGAATGAACACCTTTCAGCCTTGTTGTGCGGGCCGCAGATGAGGCATCTCAGGCTCCCCTAACAGAGCCCAACACATAGCACGTGCTCCCTGCGAGGCAGCTCTTCCTCCTCCAAAGCCCTCCATGTCCCGTGTGCACAGAGGACCTGTTGGTGCGAGGCACCCACTGGGGGACACTGGTGATGGGAAAGCTGGGGCCAGTCCTCTGGGGGGAGGTTTGACCTAACAGCGCGAACGTCGGTGGGTGCTTTTGAATGCCATCATGTCCCATGAGTGGCCCAGGGTCAGGTCATCTTCACAAGCCCCTGTAAGGCAGGCATCACTGTCACCCCATTTTAGGGGAGGAAATGGGGGCTCGGTGAAGGGAGGAAACTTGCTCAGGGACACACAGCGTCTAACTGACAGAGCTGGGATTCTGACCCAGGACCCCTGGACTGCTGAGCCCAGCTCTTAGCCACCCCACTGCACCACCAACCAGGGTAGCCTGGCACTCGGGGCAGCTTGTATTCTGGGAGGTGAGAAGATTATGTTTTGTCTGTGATGGTGGAAGAAGGCTTCAAGGAAGGGAAAGAACTTGAACTGAGCCTTGAAGGATGGAGAAGTGAGAAAGGAACCAAAGACTGGAGCTGGCATGTTTGGGCTAAGAGCAGACCAGTGTAGCCAGGCTGGGCTGGTCCTATGGGATCGGGGAAGGGGGGCCCAGGGGACTGATGTACTCTTGTTTCCTGTTCTACAGTGAATTTGCTGGACACGTCGACCATCCATGGGGACTGGGGCTGGCTCACGTATCCCGCTCACGGGGTAAGTGATGGGCAGCGGGGCCAGTGTTGTCCCTCTGTGAGCAGGGAGAGGCTGTGACTCACAGTCTTATCATCAGACAGATCAAAAGGAAGCAGAGCCCCAGAGAGGTGAAGGGACTTACCCAGGGACACACAGCAGTCAGAGACAGAGCTGCTGATTTCTTAAATTTAGCGCATGCAGACCTTTGGGATTCCAGAACCAACCCTAGTGCCGCCTCCCGATTCTCCAAGTCTGAGGCTTGGATGTGGGATGCTTTTGTCTGTGTCCCAGGCCCATCTGGCCTCCATGGTCTTGGCACTGTGCCTGGCACACGGTGCGCCCTCATTAAATGTATTATCATTATCATTGTTATTAGTGTGTAGTATGGTTACATCTCAATAAATTTCCTCCTGCAAACGTGCTTAGAAACGCACGCACATCCCCACCATAGACACAAACGCATCATACACCCAAGACTTCTTTCATGAACACTTTGGCAGCCCCCATGCCTCTGGAGACAGAGGGATAATAATGTATTGATGACGATACTGAGCTGGTATTTGAATATTTCTTTACTTTGGGGTAAGATTGTCATCTGGGCTCTCTGTGGCCTGTGACTGGGGTCAGGACGAGCCCAACTCCTCTCTCTCTGGGGGTCTCGTCCCCAGGTATCAGTAAGCTGAGTCTGCTGTCATCAGCCCCGGTGCACCAGGCTTCAGGGAGCTGGAGGGGCAGGCCAGGGGCCCCGAGAGCCTGGAGGACCCCCTTCTCTGCCTGAGGACAAAGGCTGGGTCCTGGGATGTCCCTTTACCCCCAGGGCCTCCGTCTCTCCCTGTGAAGCACTCTTTTGTGTGTCCCACGTGGCTGTCTCAAGGGGTGAGCGTGGGTGTGAAAGGGCTTTGGCACGGTGAACCGGCTGTGCCAGTGGCAGGGGCTGACCCTGAGCAGGTGACTGCCTGGCTGTTGGCCGGGTCAGCATCTCCCCTGAGACCCAGCAGCTAGGAAGGAATGGGCCTGGCTCCCCGGCTTGGCTCTGGGTGTCTCTGTCCCTCTGTCCCACTCAGGGCTTAGGACTTGGTTTTTAGGGTAACAAGAAGTTGGAAGGGTTTTAAGCGGGGGGTGAGGAATATGGCCAGACTTGGGTTTTGGTCGATCACGTTGGTCACCTAAGGTTCTTTTGTTTACTGGGTGCTGTAAAGAGTGGCTCAGGGAATCCCCTGGCGGTCCAGTGGTTAGGACTCCGCACTTTCACTGCTGAGGGCACAGGTTCAATACCTGGTCGGGGAACTAAGATCCCGCAAGCTGTGTGGCACAGCCAAAAAAAAAAAGAGTGGCTCAGAGTTACCTCATTTCGTTTAGGAGTTAGAACAAATAACTTATATTCACATAGCTCTTAACAATTCATGGACATTATCTCATTTCATCCCCACTACCAATCCTGCAAGTGGGTGTAACCACCCCATTTCACAGATGAGGAAGCTGAGGCTCAGAGCAATGAGAAAAACCTTGCCACCGTCAGACAAGTTCCAAGTGATGGACGCAGAGTCAGATCTCTCTGGGCCTGGAGCCCATGTTGAGTGTCTTGTGCCACCTTGTGAAGGGGTGGGAACCAATGCTGCATTATCCACTGAGCCAGGGACCACCTCCCATCATTATGGGGCCTGGAGATTGGGCTTGCCCAGAGAGGAAAGAAGGTTTCCAAACTCTAGATCTTGAACCTGTGCCAGGCTGGCAGGTGAAACACACAGATGCCCACATCCAGTGGGTCTGGGGAGGGGCCTGGGAATCCTTTGTTTAATAAGTGTCAGCTGGGTGGAGAGTGATGGTCCTTGAGGTTCCATCCACCCTTCTGATTCTGGAGTCTGTTAAGCACCCTGGGTACCAGGGTCATCCAGGGCCGTCTTCAGCATCACACAGTTATCGGATTGTCCGCCATGCCACACGGCCTAAAGCCAGCGGTGCTGGGTCTGAACGAGCTGGTGCTCCGCCACCTCTCATCAGTGTGACTCAGGCCAGTCGGTTTACCTCGCCTCCACCTCCCCGTTTATAACACAGGGATGATCACAGAACCTGTTCCACACAGTTTTCATCCGTGAGATGATGCAGGAAAAGGACAACCGTACTGGCGAGAAACCAGACGCTCTGAGAGGTTAAACATCTCTGCTAAGGTCAGGAGAGTCTGGCCCCAGAACTCATGCTTTTAACCAGGCTGCGCCCCTCTCTTTGGACCCCTCCTTCCACATACTGGGTGGTGCTCCACCTTACCTGGTGAATTAACAGCCATTCGTGAACTTTCCTGTTTATTGTCTCGCTTGATGAAGTAGATGAAAGGGGCAGGCATTAGCTACCCCCTTTGACCCATGAGAAGCCCAAAGCTCAGAGAGGGAATGTGATATACCCAGGGATGCACAGCTGGTTTGCTGCCTTCTGTTCCGGGAAGGGGACAGAGTTCCAGAGCGGTGGTGGGGGTTGGAGGAGGAGTGTGCCAGGGGGTAGAGAGGTGGCTGGGGTGGGAGCGCCCCAGGTGGAGAACAGGGCTGATTCCGCCCTTTCCCACCCTCCAGGAATTTATGCCCCTCTGGGTGTCTGCAGCAGCCCCTGGGCTAAGCCAGGCCATTGGCACTGGTGGAGCGGCTGGAGCAGACTCAGATTGAGCTGATTAATTTATCCAGGTCCCTGGCAGGAAACAGACAGCGAGCAGCTGGCTGGCTCTTTGGTGCTCCATTAATTGTGACAATGACTTTAACCCCAGATGTGACTCAGTGCTGCCCAGAGCCCCAGCTGCAGAGCGGGGCACAGCGTGGAGGTCCTACTTGGGGTGGGGGGTGCAGGAGGCACGCAGCCTTTCGGGTGAGGCTGGCACACCCTGGACTGCTTCCCCGGTGGTCCCTAGAGGCAGGCACAGGTGGGCTGGGAAAAGGCTGCCAGTTCAGCATCATACCAGTCCTGTTCCTCGGGTGCCTTCTGTGCCAGACCCAAGCTAAGCACTTTGTAGGCATCTCCTTCCATCCTCTCAAGCCTCACTGAAGTGGGGCCTTTCTGAGCCCCTCTTACAGATAAGGGCACTGAGGGCTGACACATATAACTGGCCAAGACGAAGTCAGACCGAGGGTCTTTCGTCAGGCAGGAAAGACTTGAGATGCCCACAGTCCCCACTCTAGAGCTTGTGGGGCAGCTCAGGACCCCGCAGATTCTCAGAGCCCCGTGAGGCGTGGTCTTTACCTCCTTCCTCCCCTCCCCCACCCCCTGCTTAAGCAGTAGGATCTCTAGTTCAAGGACAATACACATAGAGGCCCAAGAGAGAAGATCAAGGCACTACATCTCTGGTGGAGCCAGGACAGGTACCCAGAGCCCGGCCCCTCCCTCTGCCCTTGGCCACCAGCCCCTCCTCAGAACCCTCTGGAGTCCACTGAACTCAGCCCAACAGTGACTGCTCCTGGCTGATCAGCATTCTGCAGCTGAGGAAGCTGGGGCCCAGAGAGGAGCAGCAATTTGCCCAAGGTCACACAGCCATTTAGAGACTGACCCAGGCCCAGAACCCAGGCGTCTCGACTTTTGGATCATTTCACAGCACTGTGTCTTCAGTATGACTCTTCTGTGTCCAAACTGGGCTTGTTGAACACTGCTTACACTTCCCAGCTTCTGCCGGGGCTCGTCCCTCCCATCCCTGAAAGAGGGTCCCGCTTCAGCCTACAGGAAGTTTCGCCATACCCTACATGCCCACTCCCTTTGGTGTGTCACCCTCCATGCCTTTTCTGTGAGGATGTGAGGTGCTTGGGGGCAGGGAGTATTTCTGGTGTATTTCTTTCTTTTTTTAAAAAAAAAATTGTGATAAAATACACTTAACATAAAATTTACCATCTTAACCATTTTTAAGCCTACAGTTCAGTGGCATTAAGTACATTCACGTTGTTACATGACCATCACCACCATCCATCTCTAGAACTCTTTCATCTTCCCAGACTGAAACTCTGTATCCATTAAACTGTAACTCCCATGCCTCCCTTCCCCACGGCCCCTGGCAAGTACCACTCTACTTTCTGTCTCTAGGAATCTGACTTAAGTACCTCAAATAAGTGGAAGCATACAGGATTTGTCCTTTTTTGTCTGGTTTATTTCACTTTTCATAATGTCCTCAGCGTTCCTCTGTGTCGTTGCAAGTGTCAGAATTTCATTCATTTTTAAGACTGAATAATATCCCATTGTATGGATATACACATTTTGTTTATCAGTTCATCCACTGATGGACATTCGTGTTTCCACCTTCGGGCTGCTATGAACGTGGGTGTGCAAATCTCTGTGTCCCTATAAATAAATAAATAAATGTTTATTTTTTTATTTTTGTTTATTTATTTTTGGGGTCTTAGTTGCGGCATGAGGGCTCTTCGTTGCAGTGCGCAGGCTTCTCTCTAGTTGTGGCATGCAGGTTTTCTCTCTCTAGTTGTGGCGCATGGGTTCCAGAGTGCGTGGGCCCTGTAGTTGTGGTGCACAGGCTGTCGCTGAGGCATGCAAGCTCAGTAGTTGTGGCCCACGGGCTTAGTTGCCCCGCGGCATGTGGGATCTTAGTTCCCTGACCAGGGATCGAACCCACGTCCACTGCATTGGAAAGCAGATTCTTTTACCACTGGACCACCAAGGAAGTCACCCCTGCTTTTGTTTCTTTTGGGTGTACACCCAGAAGAGGAATTTATGGTAATTCTGTGTTTAATTTTTTGAGGAACTGCCGTAGTGTTTTCCACAGTGACCGCACCAGTTTACGTTCCCACCAGCAATGCACAGGGTTCCTCACCAACATTTGTTATTTTCTGTTGTTTTGATAATAGCTAATGGGTGTGAAGTGGTATCTCATCGTGGTTTTGATTTGAATTTCCCTAATGCTTAGTGATGTCGAGTATCTTTCCATGTGCTATTTAGCCATCTGTGTATCTTCTTTAGATAAATGTCTATTCAAGTCCTTTGCCCATTTTTTAACAGGTCTGTTTGGTTCTTTGTTGTTAGGAGTTCCTTATATATTCTGGATATTAATCCCATCTAAGATATGTGATTTGCAGATATTTTCTCCCATCCTGTGGGTTGCTTTTTCACTCCGTTGATAGTGTCAGTGATGGTCGCTGGTTTATTTCTCAATCAGTGATTCCTGGCAAGCACCTGGCACAGGAACAATCATACTCAACTTTCCCACATCCTGGTACCCCCCTTGCGTGGGATCCAGGCCAGCCCGTGAGCCCCCAGCCTTAGGTTGGGGGCAGAGGGAACATCACACACAGCAAGGCAGAGGGAGTCCATCCATCAGACAGTCACTCAACAAGCACCAATGCAAGGGTTGCATCTGAAGGATTTGAGGCGGGGGGTGCAACACAGTCAGGTTCATGCATTAGAAAGGCCCTTCTGGCAGCTGATACGGAAACTGGACCAGTGGGCTCACTGATTTCCCCAGGCAAGTCACCCCACTCTGGGAGTGACGGAGTAGCCATGTAGAAATGAGGTCAGAGCTTTGTAGCTTTGGCATCAATTCCAGTCCCAGCTCCATCATTCACTAGCTATGTGACCCCAGACGCATGGCTCTATGTCTGAGCCCCTCTGTTCCTCATCTGCGAAAAGGCAGCAAATAACACTTCCCCAGAAGGACGTGACACTCTATGAGATCACTTCTGTAGGGGGCATGGCATCTGGTTGACAGTCTGCTGGAAGGTCAGCTCCTCGAGGCTGGAGAACATTCCGTCTTCTTCCCCAGGAAGCCACCAGCACAGTGCATGTGGCTTGTGGTGAGAGAGGGCCAGGTGCTGCCTCTCGTTTCAGCTGGCTGTGCTCTCTCTGCCCGCAGTGGGACTCCATCAACGAGGTGGACGAGTCCTTCCGGCCCATCCACACGTACCAGGTGTGCAACGTCATGAGCCCCAACCAGAACAACTGGCTGCGCACCAGCTGGGTGCCCCGCGATGGCGCCCGGCGCGTCTACGCCGAGATCAAGTTCACTCTGCGGGACTGCAACAGCATGCCCGGCGTGCTGGGCACCTGCAAGGAGACCTTCAACCTCTACTACCTGGAGTCGGACCGTGACCTGGGCGCCAGCACACAGGAGAGCCAGTTCCTCAAAATCGATACCATCGCAGCCGACGAGAGCTTCACTGGGGCCGACCTGGGTGTGCGGCGCCTCAAGCTCAACACGGAGGTGCGAGGTGTGGGCCCCCTCAGCAAGCGTGGCTTCTACCTGGCCTTCCAAGACATCGGTGCCTGCCTCGCCATCCTGTCTCTCCGCATCTACTACAAGAAGTGCCCCACCATGGTGCGCAACCTGGCCGCCTTCTCAGAGGCAGTGACGGGGGCCGACTCGTCCTCGCTGGTGGAGGTGCGGGGCCAGTGCGTGCGACACTCCGAGGAGCGGGACACACCCAAAATGTACTGCAGCGCCGAGGGCGAGTGGCTGGTGCCCATTGGCAAGTGTGTGTGCAGCGCGGGCTACGAGGAGCGGCGGGACGCCTGCGTGGGTGAGCGCGCCTCTGTGCGGGTGGGCCGGCAGCTGGGCTCAGTCTGGGCAGGGATGCTGGGGGCCGGGGAGCAGGCTGGGCACAGTCAGCAAGCTCCTGGGCGGTGCACACAGCACCTGGGAAGACGCGTGAACCTCCAGCATTCCTGTGTCACCAGGCCATCCACATGTGTGTTGTGTGTGTGCTGTGGGGAGGGAGACACACCACAACCAGGTGGACCCTCTGTGGGCATTGTGATGTACCCAGAGAGGTACATCTCTGGGCACCAGAGTGATTGGGAATACTACTGGGTACATGCCTGTGCTAGGGAACAGTGATGTGACCTAACGTGTCCAGCATTATTCTAAGCACTTTTCACGTATTAACTCATTTAATCCCCACAACCATCCAGCGAAACAGAAACTACTGTTATCCTGGCTTTAAACATGAGGACACTGAAGCACAGAGAGGCAAAGCAACTTGCCCAAGGTAACACAGCTAGGAAGTGGCAGAGCTATGATTTGAACCCAGAAGTCTGGCTCCAGGGTCTGGGCTCAGAACCACTAAACTTCTAACCTGTTGGGCGGGAGGAGGTATGGGTTGGAATCAGGGCTCAGGGCGGATGTGTGGCATACAGGGCCATTGTGAGCTTATGCGGGCAGGGGCACCCCGGGAGGACTGTCTGGGGTGGGCATGTCACAGCCTGCCTGTGTTCAGGGGAAACTTATCTAGGGATGTGGGGGAAGAGACGGCCAGGAGCACTTGGGTCATGAAATAGCACCTGTTCCTACGGTGTACTGCTGGGGTTCCCGTGTAACAGACCAGGAGCTGGATCCAGAGCCCAGGCTGTGTGCATGTGTGTGTGGCCAGCAGACCCCTATGTGGGGGCAGTGCAGCCAGGCATCCTGACAGCCCAGGAACACTGGGGGGGCTGGTGTGCACAGACAGCTGGTGCCCCAGCTATTAGTGGTCTCCACCTGGTTGCCCTTCCTTGATCTCCCCAGGGACTAGACACATGGCAGCTCAGCCACTCAGAGCTCAGTGAAGCCTGCTTCTGGGACCATTGGTTCTCCTGAGGGAGGAGATGTTCCTGGGCAGAGATCAGAGAGACCAGGGCCTGTCCCCAGACAGCCTCAGTGAAAACTGGGACGGGGCCCTGAAAGACACTAGAAATATCCTCTGAGCCCTTTGCTGGTACTACACAGGCCCTGAGACCACAGTTAGAGGGACCTTCAGGCCTCCCAGCACCATCCCTCTGCCCTAGCCAGCAGGAAGGCCCCTTGGTGCTCGCAGGACTGAGCAGGACACAGGCTGACAGTTTCAGGTCATGTGCAAAGTAGCTTCAGAGCCCAGCCTGGTCCAGCTTAGGCGTTATCTTGCCCCGAGATCTCCAGGACTAGATTCTTCTGTCCAGCCACCAGGCCCTTTCTGGCCCCTCTCTGGGGCTCTCTGATTTCCTTAAGAAATCTTTTTTCATACTGCCAACTGCCACGAGTCTTCACTCTCCTGGGCCCTAAACCTCAAAGCACCTTCTGTGACATTTGCCTGTTTCTGGATTGTTCTACCCTCTGTGGCCTAGTTTTCCAGGCTCTCCAGGCCTCCAGCCTCTCCTGGTTCCTTCACAGACATCCCTGTACTTCTCAACTTCCCTCTGGGTAGTAACAATAACAACAAACATCCCTGTTGCCTATACAGCTTGCAAGGGGATTCCTAGCACATCCATTCATTGGCTTGTTGTAGCAAGGCAGGTATTACAATTCCATTTTACAGATGGGGAAACTGAGGCTCAAGAGGTAGTGTCCTGCTTAGGTTCAGAGCTGGTGAGAGGTGGAGCTGGGCTCTGAGTCAGGTCTGCCTTACTCTGAGCCATGTGTGTAGGCTTTTCACCTATCCCTGGCCTATCCTGACTGCATTCCCCACTAGAGCCAGCTCCCAACATCCCCTTATTCGGATGGGGATATAAAGTCCCTTCGTGACAATTTTTAGAGTGTTTGCCACGTGCCAGGCACTTTAATGAGCACTTAGTACACATTATGTCAGTTACTCATTCTGTTGAGCATCTACTGTGTCGCAGGCATCAGGGATAGAGCCACAGGGCATCCCTGCCTTCGGGGAGTTCACAGCTTCTCATCCTTACAATAGTCCTCTAAGCTAGGTATTATATCCCCATCTTACAGACATGAAAAACGGAGTCCCTTCAACTTAAGTGGCAGAGTAGGGATCTGATCCCATGTTGTCTCACTCCAGAGCCCTGAACTGCTTCCTCTGCCCACAAAGCTCTCTTCAAAGCCCCCTGGGGTAACGTTAAAAAGGTTAAAAAAAAAAAAAAAAAGAAACATTTCTTTTGGGCTTCCCTGGTGGCGCAGTGGTTGAGAGTCCGCCTGCTGATGCAGGGGACACGGGTTCGTGCCCCGGTCTGGGAGGATCCCACATGCCGCAGAGCGGCTGGGCCCGTGAGCCATGGCCGCTGAGCCTGCGCGTCCGGAGCCTGTGCTCTGCAACAGGAGAGGCCACAGCAGCGAGGGTCCCGCGTACTGCAAAAAAAAGGTTAGTAATCAGGACAGTATAAGCTGTAACAACCGGGCGGGCTAGCCAGTAGATACCTGCTCAAGGTCAACTGCCCCCAGCCCTGGATTGAGCCAGTGAGCACAGCAGGCCACTTGTTTGTACAGCGTGCATCCTTGCCCTTAGGAGGGAGACTGGTCCTCCTGACTTCGGGGTTGGGGCTTCACTCAGAGGTACTGCTCCAGCCTCCTTTTTTGAGAGAGATGGGAAGTGGAGCCCAAAGAGGGAATGCGTCTTGCCCCAGGACCCACAACATGTCAAGGGCAGGACTGTTGGTGGAAACCCCACGGCCTGAGCAGGGGGACTTCCTCAGAGCTGGGAGAAGCCAAGGCCACTCCCATTTCCTGACGCTGCTGGCACGTTAATAAAAAATAATGAAGAAATGCCACAGCAGGGTTAGGGAATTGCAGCATATTTTGAATTTTACATTTAAATCACAATGCAGCGTAATTATGCCAGTTGCAAGATAATTACAGGTTTTATAAAAAATATTAATTCATAGTGCACTGCAGGCAGTGACGTTTGGGGGCGGGATGCCGGTTTTAAATCGCACGAGGAGAGACTTTTCTTAACCCTGTCGGTGGGCTTCTGTGATTGTTAACCTCCTTCAAAGAAACAGCACAGGTGCAAAACCGAGGCCCTCCCCCAACAGGAGGCCTGGGCCAGCGGCCCTGCAGTGTCGCCCATCCCCACCCCTCCCTAGTGGGTAGCCCGAGAGTGGGAGAGGGTGGAACACAAGCAGGAGCTGGACACAATCTGGGGGTGCCTTTGCTGGGCTGCTTGAGATGGCCTCTCAAAGCTGGAGCCCCCTGCCCGGCCTGAGCGGGGCCTCCTGAGACCCGAGGGGCCCTGGCCTTCTCCATCGGGCAGTTCTGTCTGAGCAAACAGGGCTGGGAGAGGGGGTCCCGGCTTCCCCCACCCGAGTGCCCCTCCGCCTTCCTTCTGGTGATAGGAGAAGGGACCCAGAGCTTGAGGGCTGCAGCAGCGGCCAGGCCCATGGAGAGAGCCACCCTCCCAGCTGCCAGGTTCCCATCTCGCTGGTCTCACCCTCAAGGCTCCCCTCAGAAGTGGCTGGGCAGCAGTTGCTTTTACGGAGAAGACAATAAAGCCCAGGAGAGGGGACCAGCCCAATCACATGGCTTTTTAGAATCCTTATGGAGACTGCACTCGGGCCTCAGGGACCCACGGAAGAACGTCAGAGCCACACGGACCTAGTCCAGTTTACCAGTGGGGAAATGGAGGCCCAGAGAGGCGAAGTGACTGACCCAAGGGCACACAGCTAGGAGTGGTTGATTGAATCCCAAATCTCCCAACCCCCTGACCAGACAGCTCCCCACACTACCCAGTTCCTGACCCAGTGACCTCCCCCCACACCTGGCTGCATCCCCCCGACCCCCTCCAGAGAGAAGAAGGACCTCTCAGAACATCACCCAACAGAGCAGCCCCCAGAGTCTCCTGGCTACCATCCTTTCTGTCACCTGGACACAGAATATAAACCACCCTCTGCGGCCCTAATCATCTTTCTATAAATATCAGAGCATCTCATTTCGGAGGGGCAGCATGAACAACGAGCTCTTTTGCCTTCCTGACTGTGTTCAAAATCTGATTTAGAATTAATTTCCTTTGGTCGGCCACCGGCAGACACCTTATTTGTCAAATCTCAAGCTCTTCGTGGGGGAGAGGAGAGAGGTGGCCGGGGTCTCCATCAGCTTGCCGGCCTGACAGGCGGCCGGGGCAAGGTGCCCTCGGCAGGGGCGGGAGCCCCTCCTGGCGCACGGCCGACACCGGGCACTGCAGACTCCGGAAGCGCCCTGGGTCTACGGGCAGGCCCGGGCCCCAGCCCAGAGCCGCTCCATCTGTCTCGGCCATTAATTCCCGGCTCTGCCTCCAGGTCTCTGGGCTCCCCGAGGCCTGGTGATTAGTATTCTTATTCAAGATTATTTTATTTTCATTGAGCGGATTAATCTAGCCTTGACACTTTATAGCCATATGGGTATTAGCTTAGCGTGTGAGAACCACCCACCGGTGAAGTGGCAGGATGGCAGGGCCGTCTCTAAGCAGAGGCCGGGTGTTGAGAGGCTGGTGGGGGAAAGGCTGGGGTTTGCATCCTGGCTCAGCGGGGACTCTGGGGCGAGGCACTCAAGCTCCCCAGCCTCTGTTTCCTCTCTGCCAAACAGATGTATTCATGCTGACTGCGGAAAGTGGTAATAACGAGTGCCAAGCGCTGTGCTGGTGTGAATTCACGTGTATTCACTCTTGTCATCCTCACAACAGCTCTCGGAGGTGGGAACTATTATTGTCCCCATTTTCCAGATGAAGACAACAGAGGCCCAGCCATTTGCCTAATGTCACTTAGCCTAGGGGAAGGGTCTGGAAAAGAAAAGGAACCCAGGCAGCCTGCTCCCGAGTTTCTGCCCTTTAACACCTGAGGACTAGCAGAACTCCGAATGGTCAGGGACTCAAAAAACAAAGGCTGTCATGCTGTGCCATGCGTCACACCAAGGTGTCACCGCACGTGTCCTGATCTGCCCCTCACTGCTCTAACAGCTCCTTGAAAGCAGCTCTAGCTCTTGTTTACTTCCGGTCCGTGGCTCAGTAAATTCGGGTGAAGGAATAAATAAGGGACAGAATAAGCAAACCGTTCCCGAGATGTTGGTCAAGGTGGACCCGATGTGCACAGTGAGGAGGAGTGTCATTCAGTTCAGCCACAGGTTCAGTAAACGTTTGCTGGTCAAGTGCAAAGCCTGTTTCCTCTGTCTGCTTCTTGGGCTCAGAAGGAAGCTCTTAGGCTGCGCCCGGGCTTCTGGGAAGAGGAGGGGAGATCACAGGGTGTCAACTAGGACCCTCCCCACAACTCCAAGCACCCAGCCCCCAGTCAGGCCTGAGCCCTCTTGGGGGCTCCCCAGGGGGCAGGAAAGAGGTCTCAAAACTGAGGCACATTCTCGCTGACTTCCCAACCTATAAGCCCCTTCTGGCTCCACGGCCTCTGAGTCTGGGAAGCAACTTAAGGGCATCATCATTTCTCCTGACTTCAGGTTTTCTCTCAAGTTTGTAGAATTTTACAAATCAACCTAATTTTAGCTATTATGATAAAGAGGTACAATCAAATAAATGACATAGCTTTGCAAATGAAGCTTCTCTCAAGCACTGAGTTTTCTAGAACGGGACTTAGCGGAGAGAGATCCCAGTGTGTTTCCTGGTGGCCCCCGTTGCAGAGGAGTTTAGTTCCACAGGTGGAGCTGGGAGCTGCCTGGCTGGGCAGCATTTGGTCCTCCTGAACCCCTGGGTTGTCTTTCTGCCCAGAGCAGATAATGGCCGGATTAGCTCACTTTGAAAACTCCCACCGGTGTTGACAACTTCTACCCTGAGCCAGACCCTAGGAACTTTGAGATGAATAAGGCGGCCCTGCCCTATTCACAAGGATCTACCCACGAGGAGAGAGAGTCAGACACACAGATGAAAAAGTACAGCCATAATGTTGCAGGTGGTGAGGCCGAACAGGATGCAAAGATGGGGAGGGGAGTGGTTGCTTCTGTGTGTGTGTGTGTGTGTGTGTGTGTGTACATGTGGAGATGTGGAGCAGTCCAGAAAGGTTTCATCAAAGGCACAGTTAAAATGAATCTTGAAAGAATTCGACACGGTGACAAAAAGAGAAAAGGCACAGCATGTGCAAAGGCCCCGAGACAGGAAACAACTCCTGAGTGTGGGGAATGGCCAGTCCTTTAGTTCGGCCTGAGGGAGAGGGAGTGGCACTGAAGGAGGCTGCAGGGAGGCTTTGAACACCAGGCTTTATTGTTTAGGCCGTGGGGAGCCTGTGAGGGTTTGGCCCAGCAGCAGTGTCATTTTAGCATGTCCCTCAACCCACAACATCTGCACTCCCTGCATGGCTGACTCGTTCTCAGCCTTTAGGCCACAACTCAAAGACCTTCTCAGGGAAGGTCCTCCTCCCACCATTTACCCTTTGCCACATCCTCTGCTTTATTTCCTCTGGAAATGATCACAGCCTCATTTACTGTGTCTCCCCCCGCCGCCTTGAAAAATGCCAGCTTCTTGAGGGCAGACACCATGTGGACCTTGTTCATGGCTGTGTCTCTGGCACAGAATAGGTGCTCATAGATACTGGCTAAAGGAATAGTCATCTCGCGGGCAGTGGGGCTGGGGAGGTGGGGCTGGGGGCCAGGTTTGGGGGCTGCTGTGGTCATCAGGGGCAAGATGTGTGTGCCTCTCAGAGGCCGGAGAGAATGTCAGATACGAGAAACATATCAGGTCGGCCAGGGTGAGACTGGGAGGGTCAGGAGCCTGCAATTCCTGGACGATCAGCATTGTTCGGGGCGCTTGTAAAACACAGATTCCCAGGCCCCACCCCTGGCTCTTCTAACTCAGCGGCTGTGATGGGGCCGGAGTCTGTGTTTTTATAGGGATGGTTCCACGCCTGTCCGTGTTTGGGAACCTCTGGTCTCATCACACAAGTCTCTTCCAGTCACGTTCCTCCCCCACCCCCATTCCCTCTCCAGCTTTCAGGTCACACCCCTGGGGTTTCGGCCCCCCTCGGATTCTTAGCATTGACCCCTGCCCCTGAGGCTGGTGTCTCCTTCAAGGACAAGTGCCCTGTGAACGACAGAGCCTGGGTGGGAGGGGCTGTTGGAGGCCCGTCGAGGGGGATTCAGAGAGGCTCCGCCCTGTGCTGACTATGGGGCTGGGACTCAGGTGTCAGGGTCCCAGCCTCAGCTCGGCCTCCGACTCACTGTGCAACCCTGTGTAAGTCAGAGGCCCTCTCTGAGCTTCAGTCCCTCCATCTGCAGATGAGAGTAGGAACGGGTGATGCTGAAAGTCTGTACCTCTGTCCCTCAGGGGATCCCCCAGGAACCCCGGGGCCGGAGAGCTGCCCCTGAGGCCCAGCAGGGTGGCCCGGCAGGCTCACCTGAAGCCTCCTTCTCTTGCACAGCCTGTGAGCTGGGCTTCTACAAGTCGGCCCCCGGGGACCAGCTCTGCGCCCGCTGCCCTCCCCACAGCCACTCTGCAGCCCCTGCCGCCCAGGCCTGCCGCTGCGACCTCAGCTACTTCCGTGCAACCCTGGACCCACCGTCTGCAGCCTGCACCCGTGAGTACCACCCCGTGGCCCCAGAACCCTCGAGACTAGGCTAGGACCCCATGCTCGGCCCCTCAAGCTCCCAGGGAGCCAGGTCTCAGCGGGTGAGGCAGGGACAGGTGGCTCTCATAGGCCAGGGGCCAGTCTGGGGATGGGGGGTGACTCTGACCCCTCAACAATGGCCTTGACCTCTCTGGGCTCCCAGCTTCTTGTCATAGGTCACCTGCCATCTCTCCAGGGAAATCTTTCCATTCCTTCCTCGGTCTCTCCTCTCTGCTCCAAAGGGCAGGACGGAACTGGACTCATGCCCTTCCCAGCACCAGGTGGCTTTGGTCATCTTCTGACCCAAGGGTCATGCCAGTATCCTGGGGGCTGGGGTGGGCAAGCTGGCGGACTGCCTGTGAGGCAAGGCGGGCATCAGAGGAGCCGCCCCCACCCCTGCCCCGCATCACTGCCATCCTTGAGAGACTGGGGGGAGCTGCTGAATTCTGGGAGCTGCTTTAGTGTGTGGGGGGGTGCATGGTTGTGTATATGGAGTGGGTGTGGCTGCTGTGTGTCGGATTCTGTGTGTGCCTTGGGAGGCCTACAGCGATGATGACTGTGTGTGTCCTTGTCGGTAGCAGTTCATGCAGAAGATGACTGCATAGAGTGTGAGTGTCCAAGTGCTGTGCCCACGTGTGTAAAGTGTTCTTAGAGGGGTGTGTGCACACGTGTGTGTGCATCTGGGTACCTGGAACGGACTCATGAGTCCCCGTGGAGCTTGAACGAGCCTGCTTTGTGAGCTCAGCATGAGCACGCCTGGCCCTGCAGGGGAGCTGTGCGCCTGGAGAGGGTGAGGCGGCAGCGCGCATGCCCCGTCCCTGAGGGGACGCAGGGACTCTGGCGCCGTGCCTGCAGGGCTGCAGGACTGTCTTGGCATTTCTGCTGATGCAGCTCCTCCATGGCCTCCCCTCCCCTGGCCCAAAGGGGCCTCTCACTCCCACTCCCGCTGGGGAGGAGCTGCAGCTAGTTCAGCCCACCCTGTTCACCAGCCTCGGGCTCTTGTGACGGGGTGAGGGGTACTTTACTCGGTGCTGATGGGTTTTGCCCCAGAATTTACCCCAACCTGATCTCCATCTCCCCCTCCCCCAACTTCCATCACCACCCAGCCCCAGACCCCCTGCACAGGGCAGGTAAGGGCCCAGGTGTATTCACATTGCTGCACACACACCACACACGCACACAACACACCACACACACATGCGCATGAATAAATCTTTCTTCCCTCCCTCCCCCCCTCCCCTGTTCTGCCCAGACCAGTGCCTTTGCCCCATGTGGGACCTGCTGGGGCAGAAAGGATTGCTGAGGGGCATGGCAACTGCTCTGGGCTCCTCAGGCCAGGTGAGCCCAGCTCTAGGTCATGAACATTTGCACTCAGCTGGCTGGACTCTAGTTTCTCTCCAAATCCACAATCCAGTGCCCTTCAGTTCTAGGAACCTTAAGATTGTAAAAGACTAGGCTTTTAGTATTCCATACCCTGCAGATTCTAAGGTTCTTTATGATTCTGAGATTCTACAATTCTATTAAGATCTAAGATTCCCAGCTTGAGATTCTGAGAGTTGGAATTCCATCTCCCCTCAGGCCCTCCTGGTTCAAATCCCCACCCCCAGGATCCTACCCCAACTCCCAGCCCCCAGCCCCACCCCTCTCTCCAGTGTCCTTGTGTTGCCCAGACTGGGGCTCCCATCCTGGGCAGTGGGGAGGGGTCACTTGGCACACGGGGCTCTGCTTTTCTCCACCACAGTGTTCAGTGTCATTTACATTAAATCCAGCCATGGGGTTAAGGAGTGGAGTGGGGGATGCAGATGACTGGGGCATCTCACACCCAGGGTAGCTGCTATGTGCAGTCTCTCCCCAGCTCTGGGTGAAAATCTTGTGAAGCACAAACCCCAGGATCCAGGTGGTGCTGCAGGGGGTGGGGGAAGGGTGGCTTCTGTGCCCAGACCCTGACTGTGCTCCCAATCTGATGGCAGAGACACTGCCTCTGCCCTCGGGGAGCTTCCAGAGGATGGAGTAGGTGTGCCCTTATCCTTAGGGAGCCCCAAGTATCATGGGGGAACCACAGCCCTTCCCTGACCTGATGGGGGAGACTAGACCAGCCCAAATACATGCCCTCCAGGCCCACCTGTCATTCTCTGCTTTCCAGGCCCCCCCTCGGCACCAGTGAATCTGATCTCCAGCGTGAATGGGACTTCTGTGACCCTGGAGTGGGCCCCTCCACTGGACCGGGGCGGCCGCAGTGACATCACCTACAATGCCGTGTGCCGCCGCTGCCCCTGGGCCTTGGGCCGCTGCGAGACGTGCGGGGGCAGCACCCGCTTCGTGCCCCAGCAGACCAGCCTGGTGCAGGCCAGCCTGCTGGTGGCCAACCTGCTGGCCCACATGAACTACTCCTTCTGGATCGAGGCCGTCAACGGCGTGTCTGACCTGAGCCCAGAGCCCCGCCGGGCTGCCGTCGTCAACATCACCACGAACCAGGCAGGTAGGCGGAGACGCCCGTCCCCAGCTCCCGGGCCCTTCGTCCTCCCTGGCATCCGAGCACTGCGCGGACTTGCTGGGGCGTTTGGGCAAGTGCCTGCCTCTCTGGGCTCCGCCTTCCTCACCGGGACTCTGAGCTACAGGCTTTGCGCCCTTAGAAAAGTAAAACATGTTCTATAAGTGGAAGGAAACCAAAAAGCACAGAGGCAGGCTAGCATGACCATCCCAGGCCTGGATTCTAGAATTTTCCCTCTCTGCCTCTGTCTCCTCCCTGTTGTAATAGGAGTAATAGTACCTGCTCTGTTACTGAGGCTTAAATGAAGGAAATGAAAATGCTTAGCCTGGTACCTGGCCCACGGTACGTGCTCAATAAATGTCATTAAAATATCAAATCACTCTGATTATCATTTTCCAGAACAGCTGCCACTGCTGCCCCTGGGATGGATTTGGTCATACTGGTTTGGACGACAACCACTTATCTCTCTGTTTCTAGCCAGTTGTTGGACTGAAGTTAGCCCCTTTCTTTCCAAATTCTGGTGGGTCCTGCCTGCCGAGTGGCAGCCTGACCCGAGGGCCGCCTGCGGCAGCTTCCCTGTTAACAGCGCCCCTGGCACGTGCCCTGTGGCTACCCACCCCCATCTCCTCCCAACACCACGCAGGCCTGGCTCAGTGACTCCGTTCCCACCACGTCACAGAGGAGGAGCTGAGGCCCGGAGCCAGCCAGGGTCACCACATAGAAGCGGCAGAGGCAGGATTCGAATCCAGGTCTGCCTCACTCCCAAGTGAAATAGGCTTCCCAACCCTGAACCCAGGGCACCCCCTCCCTGATGCCAGGGCTTCATCCTCCCAAGAGGCCCTCATTCCTCTGGCACCTGTGGAGCACCTGTGAGATGCCAAGCTCTCTGCTCAGTGCTAGTGACGCAATGAGGAGTAGGCCCTTGTGCGTGGTGCCAGGCCCCAGCCCTGCCCGTGGGTCTCTGGGGTGGCCGAGGCAGGTGTCCGGCTGGTCAGGGGTGGAGGGCGGAGCAGAGAACCTACGGCACTCACATTGCTCCATGTGCTCCGTCATTAAAAAGAACAGCCTCGGGCTTCCCTGTTGGCGCAGTGGTTGAGAGTCCGCGGACACGGGTTCGTGCCCCGGTCTGGGAAGATTCCACATGCCGCGGAGCGACTGGGCCCGTGAGCCATGGCCGCTGAGCCTGCACGTCCGGAGCCTGTGCTCCGCAACGGGAGAGGCCACAACAGTGAGAGGCCGGTGTACCGCAAAAAAAAAAAAAAAAAAAAAAAGAACAGCCTCCCGTGAGCCCGCACGCCCTTCCAGCCACGAGACTCCTCTTCACATGGAAGCTTCCTTAAAGAGCTGTCTTGCTCACACATCTGCGTCCTCTCCTCTGTGGGCCTCTTCGGGCACCTCCAGTTGGGCGCCTTTGCCCACCTGTCCCCAGAAATTCAGTTTGCAGTGGGCACTCCACCCTCCCACCCCCTGCTCTTCTTTACTCCTTCTTGGAGTACTTTTCTCTTGCCTTCCATGCCCAGCCCACCCCCCACTTTCCATCCAGCTCTCTGGCCTGTCCTTCTCCATCTCCACCAGCCCCTTCTCTCTGCACAACTTCCCGAAAGCTGGAGGACCCCAGGCACGTCCGGACCCTCGTCTCTTTCCTACTTACCCAGCTCCATCTTGCCAGAGTGACCTTATCAGGGCCCACGGCTTTGAATTCCACCTTCGTGCTGATGTCCCCCAAGTGTGTCACCAGCACAGGCCTCTCCCCTGAGGTCCAGCTGCCCACTCCCATCTCCACTCGATGTGTTTCAGACACACAGCATCCCCAAACCAGCCCCTTCCCCAGGCCCCCATCTCAGGACGTGGCACCACTGTTCGTGGGGTTACTTGAGCCCCAAACCCAGCCGTCATCCTTGGCTCTCCCTCCCTCGTGCCTCGTCCACCCACCAGCCAGTCCCACTGGGTCTCCCTTCAGCGTGACCCCCTCCACGCTCCGACCCCTCCACCCCGTACATACACGTGCCCTCGGTCCTAGTCAGCTCAGGCCGCCATAACACATACCATAGACTGGGGCTTAAAGCACAGACGTTTACTGCTCACGGTTCTGGAGGCCAGAAGTCCAAGATCAAGGTGCTGGCCAGTTTGGCTCCTGGTGAGAACCCTCTTCCTGGCTTGCAGATGGCCACCTTCTCGCTGTGTCCTCACATGGCAGAGAGAGAGAAGGAAAGAGAGAAAGAACTCTCTGGTGTCTCTTCTTAGAAAGGCATCCATGCCATCATGAGGGCCCCCATCTAAACCTCATTATCTCCTTAAGGCTCTATCTCCCAATACTATCGTGTTGGGGGTTAGGGCTTCAGTAGACGAATTTTGGGAGGGGGACACAATTCAATCCATCTCATGTTGCCTGGACAACCCTGCACCATGATTCAGGGGACCCATCAGACCCTCCCTTGCCCACCTCCCCAGCCTCACCCCATCCACTGTTGCCGGGCTCTCTCCCTTCCAGCCACGCTGGCCTCTGGTCCTCATCCTTGGACACACCAAGCCCTTCCTGGCCCTGGGCCTTGGCCTTGCCTCTCGGTTGGAACGACGTGCTCCTCCCCGTGACGTTCCCCTCGCTGCCTCCTTCAGTCCTCGGTTAGCCGTCCCCCCGCCTCTGGGAGGCCCACCTGGACCACCTCAGCTGAAATGGCCCAGTTCCCTCCTGGGCCCCTGCAGACGTAAGGTCCTCTCCATCACGGCACCCTCTTCATGTCTTTCATGGCACCTAGCATACCTGCAATTATGCATTGATTTGTTTTCTTATTAACTCTGTCTCTCTTAACTAGACCATAAGCTCCTTGAGGGCTGTCTTGGGCACTGCAGTATCTCCAGGTCCTAGCCCACTGCCCGGCACGTGGGAGTCATTCAGGAAATTCTAGGGGGGTGATCCAGCAGACACCCACAGCTCTGGGCTGGGGGCCTGGGGCAGACAGCAGCCCTGAGCAAATGGGGGAGGTCTGTCCTCAGAGACCACTTGCCCCTCCCCCTCCCCGTGCCTCCCCGTAGCCTCTTCTCTACAACCCCCTCCTCCCTGGAGCCCTCTCTGGTGCTCCGCCCTGTTTCCCTCCCACCTCTGAGCCCCAGTCTCCCTCTGTGTCTGCCCCACTCACACAGCACCTCTTGCCTTGCAAATTTTTTGGTTTTTAAGAGGCACCCATGTGTTCTGGCACTGGTGTCTGTCCCACACATACAGTGGTCTTCTCTGATCCTCACCTCTGCCTGGCAGCTGGTGCCCACCAGCTTCACTTTCTGGTTGGAGAAACTGCCCAGAGGTAGTCATGGGCCCAGCCAGCAAGAGAGGGGCTGGGTTGTGAAGCCAGACCTGAGTCCCAGGCTGGTGGGGTCTCCCCTGTACCACACCCTCCAACTTAACTGTGAAGTTGCTTCTTAATTTTTCATGTCAGCGTCATCCAGCAACATTTATTGGGCACCTACTATGTGCCGTCCCTGCCTCGGGGAGCTCCCACCTGTGCCAGAGAGATGGGATGCCCAGTTACGAGGCCAGAGCTGGCCACATGGGGCAGGTGGGAGACACGGGAGGAGTAGGGCAGAGTCGGAACTCGGGTGAGCAGAGGGGGAAGAGGAGGCCTGCGGCTGGAGGGGTCAGGGAGGACTGGGCTGCAGCTCTGAGGGCAGTCCCTTCGGTTTGGCTGTGGCTGGGTCGACATCCGGCCCTTCCCAACAGACTCACCTCAGGGGTAATTGCACTGAGCACAGGCGTGGGGGAGGGAACGGGTGGGTGAGGGAATGAGCAAGGGGGCGAAAGGGTGACCTAGTGTGACTTCGAGAATACTTGAGTTCACAGGGGCCTCAGGCTCAGCTCATGTCCCTCCAAGCCCAGGCCGTGAGGGCGTTGGTTCCTTTGATTCTTCCCCTCCCTTCTCCTTTTCTTCCTCCCTCCTCAGTGCTCCTGAGAGCATGCTCCACACCAGGCCCTGGGCGGGGGTGGGTGACATGGAGACAGAGACATCAGGTGATGGGGCCTCAGGGTTGACAAGTGCGGCTGCTTGACGGGACTGGCGGGGGTCCAGCATGCTTCCAGTGGATGGGCTTGGCCAGAGAGGAGGAGGAGACAGTGGAAGTTGTGGGGTCAGGCCTCATCTGGGTCAAGCCAACCCCAGTGTCCCAGCTGGGAGTCAGGCTGTGCCAACCCCAGATAACTGACCAGAGTGCCAGCCAATGATTTGCCAGGAGGAGCAGAGGGTACTGGCTCTCCTGGGGCGGCGGCAGGACAGTTAGCAAGGTGAGTGTGGCCCAAGCCAGCATGCCTGAGCGGGGCCTGAGGAAGGGTCAGACAGAGGCCAGTCCCCATCATCACCCGTCCACCCATCTGACCTGACCGAGCTCCCTTCCCTCCCCATGCCCCAGCCCCGTCCCAGGTGGTGGTGATCCGCCAGGAGCGGGCGGGGCAGACCAGCGTCTCGCTGCTGTGGCAGGAGCCAGAGCAGCCCAATGGCATCATCCTGGAGTACGAGATCAAGTACTACGAGAAGGTACCCACAGGGGAGGGAGAAAGAGGGAGGCCACCAGGCCGGGGACCCTTGGCTGACCACCCCTCCCACGGGCAGGACAAGGAGATGCAGAGCTACTCCACCCTCAAGGCTGTCACCACCAGGGCCACCGTCTCGGGCCTCAAGCCGGGCACCCGCTACGTGTTCCAGGTCCGAGCCCGCACCTCGGCTGGCTGCGGCCGCTTCAGCCAGGCCATGGAGGTGGAGACCGGGAAACCCCGTGAGTGCAGGGAGGGGGAGGGCGAGGGAGCTGGGCCAGGCGCCAGGGCCAGGGTCGTGGTGGTCAGAAGAGGGGAACTAGTGCATGCTGAGCTGGTGCATGGGCCAGGTCAGCATTTTTACAGGTGAAAAGACTGAGGCTCAGAGAAGGAAAGGTACACGCCCGAGGTGACAGAGCTCATAACAGCCCATTAACTGCAGGCTTTCCCTGAGCATTAGTGTGACTTGCAGGCATCTTGGTGCCCTTTGCTAGCAGGATAACCTTATAATCGTCCCAGAGACCCTCTAGTGAGTTGGCAATATCCACATCCCCATCTTACAGGTGAGGAAAATGAGGGTCAGAGAAGTAAAGCGAATTGCCCAAGGTTACCCAACAGAGCAAGACTTGAACCTGGTCAGCTCGGGGACAGACTCTGTGCCCGTCCCCAGTATCATCTTGCCCTGTGCCCCCCACCTCCAGAACAGCGGTTCCCACAGTGTAGTCCAGGACCAGGAGCAGCTGCAGCCCCTGGGAGCTATCAGAAATGCTGATTCTCAGGCCCCACCCCAGACCTTCAGAAGCAGAAACCCTGGCGCTGGGGGCCCAGAAATTTTGGTTTGATCATACCTTCAGGGTGATTCTGAGGCACATTCAAGCTTGGGAACCCCTGCCCCCATCTCCAGCCCGTTGGGGTCTTCTCCTATACTCAGCACCCTCCAGGGGGGCAGTGCTAAGACAGATGGTTCAAGGCTGAGTTGATGACCTTCCTCAACCTGGCACCCCCTTGGCACTTGTGTGTCTCAAGTGCTCTTAGGTCCGATACCATGTTGAGACCGCCCAGGTAGGAATCCTGCCCGGCTCCATCCCATTTACTGTGTGTCCTTGAGTAAGTTCCTTGAGTTCTCTGGGCCTCGGTTTTCTCATCTGACAACTAATGACAATACTGGGTTATCCCTGGAAGGGATGTGGGTTACTGACTGGAATGTGCAGCTCTCAGTATATTCAGCTTTGTCACTGTTAGAGTAACGGGCAGGACAGGCATTTTTGGACTCATACTACAGGTGAGAAAGCTAAGGCTCAGAGAAGTCTAGTGACTCTGCCCAGGTTACACAGTCCCAGGAAGTGGTGGCACCAGGTTGGAAAGCAGGATACTGAAGGGGAAACTTGTAGAGGGGCGGGTGGGGCAGAGGAGGGTGCGGCCTGCGCCCCAACTCTGGGCTGGCTCACAGCCAAGGAGGCTGCCGCCAGGCCCCAGAAAGGCTGCCAGACCTCTGGCCCTGAGGCCAGGGCTGAGTGGCTGGCCCCCCAACCTGGTTTCCCCCCACAGGTCCCCGCTACGACACCCGGACCATCGTCTGGATCTGCCTGACACTCATCACTGGCCTGGTCGTGCTTCTGCTCCTGCTCATCTGTAAGAAGAGGTGGGTGGTCCTGGCCCCCAGCCACCCCAGACCCCTCCCCTGGAGCACTGTGTCTCCTGCCTGTCCCCAGCCCCGCTGAGCCAGTGATCCCCTGTGCCTGGGCTCACTTACAGATATACCTGTTCTTCCTTCCCCCTTCTTGGAACGCTTTTCTCTTGCCTTCCATGTCCGGCTCACTCCCCACTTTCCATCCACCTGTCTGGCCTGTCCTCCATCTCCTCCAGCCCCTTCTCTCTGCACAACTTCCTGAAAGCTGGAGGACCCCAGGCTGGTCTGGGACCCTTTTCTCTTTCCTACTTACCCAGCTCCATCTTTCCTGAGTAACCTTCTCAGGGCCCACGACTTTGAATTCTACCTTCACGCTGACATTCCCCAAGTGTGTCACCAGCACAGGCCTTCCTCCTGAGGTCCAGCTGCCCACTCCCATCTCCACTCGGATGTGTCTCAGACACACAGAACCCCTAAACCAGCCCACCGACTAAGTAGGTGTCAGAACTGGGACAGGGCCCAGGTCTGTTAAAACTAAAGACCGTGCTTTTAGTTACTCTCCCCCTCCCACTCTGTTCCAGAGGGAGGTGGTGTGGGCTTAGGGTCCCACTCAGCGAGAATTGGAAAGATCATCCATAGATGGAGAAACTGAGGTCCAGGGAAGGGAAGGAGCTTGCCAAGGTCACACGGCGGAGTTGGCATCAGAAGCCTCATCTCCCAGCCCCTCTACCAGGGGTGCTTTCGTGTAAAATTGAGCTAATAATGCCATAGACTTTGCTGTGAGGGCCCAAGTGGACTTGACTTTGTAAATTATATGGTGTTTATAAATGTCAAGGATGTCACAGTTCAGCTGGGTTGAGAGCCTGAGGTTGGGACTCCCCCCCTTCCAGGGGCAGGGGCTGGGGTGGCAAAAGCTGACCTGAAAGGGGAAGGGGGGTAGAAGGGAGGAGTTTGGACGTGTCCCTGAACGGGGTCAGGGCTGAAATCAGGGACAGTCCACCCTCCACAGGCACTGCGGCTACAGCAAGGCCTTCCAGCACTCGGACGAGGAGAAGATGCACTATCAGAACGGGCAGGGTGAGTGCAGGGCCCAGGGACCTGGATGCAAAAGAGGAGATCACAGTAGGAACCAGTGCTGGTCTGGGGGTGGCACAGGTGGGAAGGAGAAAGGTGCCCACAGAGAAGACGAGAGCCCCAGAGAGAGACAGCAGGCTGTCCCAGAGACCTGAGACCCCAGAGGTGCCGTGCTGTGCAACTTTGCTGGGTTTGAAGGGGATGCTAAAGACCCTCTCCCCAGGGCAATGCACAGATATGGGCATTCACACACAATTTCACATACAACTTTGGGGGGTCATCTACTCTTGGACAAGAACCCCTGCTACAAAGAACTTTTTCAGGACCCTGCAGAAACCTCAGAAAACAGGGCAAATATGGGGATGCCTACCTCAATGCCCCATTTCTTTGCCCATGGCAGAATCAATCATGGTACTGATTCCCATGGAGCCTGAATGCAGTCTTAGAATCCTTCTTAACACAGTCTTCTAGAGACCCGCTTTCCATCAATCTGAGTTGGCACTGTGATGTGACCTTTTTTGGTCACATTCCTACCCTAGGACAATTGAGAAAGGTCTTAAGAGACCTCAGAGCTACTCCACAGAGACCCTGCTTACATTTGGCAAGCACTTATTGGGCACCTACTGTTTGCCACCACATCCTGGGATTCCCGGAGACACTTCTCACTCCGCCCCCAGTCCCGTCCCAGGCCCAGGGAATGCTGGGAGAGAATGTCCTCATGGAGCCCACCGATGGCCCTTCTCTCCTGGCCCCTCAGCGCCTCCACCCGTCTTCCTGCCCCTGCACCACCCTCCGGGGAAGATCCCAGAGCCCCAGTTCTATGCAGAACCCCACACCTACGAGGAGCCGGGCCGGGCGGGCCGCGGTTTCACCCGCGAGATCGAGGCCTCTAGAATCCACATCGAGAAGATCATCGGCTCCGGTGAGCTTCAGGGATCGTGAGCGTGGGGTCACACGCTCACAATTGTGAGATTGTGAGGGGGTGCCCAGGGGAGGGACACCCAGTGCAGAGGGACAGGTGAGCCAAGATGCCCGGCATGGCCAGACACTCGGGTGTGCAGGGCTGGGAGAGTGCGGAGTCTGGGGTGAGGGGAGGAAGGTCCCACCGCCCACCCCCTGCCCGCCCCACTTGGGTTCACAGGAGAGTCCGGGGAAGTCTGCTACGGGCGTCTACAGGTGCCGGGGCAGCGGGACATGCCCGTGGCCATCAAGGCCCTCAAAGCCGGCTTCACGGAGAGACAGCGGCGGGACTTTCTGAGTGAGGCATCCATCATGGGTCAGTTTGACCACCCCAATATCATCCGCCTTGAAGGTGTCGTCACCCGTGGTAGGTGCCAGGCGACGGCAGCCTCACCCTGCAGGGCCCCTCCTGCTGGGGTCAGGGCTCTAGGTCCATCCCCAGACCACCCTACCCTGCCCCATCCCCCTGGCTCAGGTCCCCAGATGACTTGGCAGGGAAGGGGGCCCAGAGCCTGGAACCCCAGTGGAAGCCCTACGTTCCCTGGGGCCCTGGGTGCTGGCCCAGCTCCTGGCAGCTCATAGCGGGGGCGGGTGGGACATGTTCCTGATTCCCCCACCAAGAGCCACCTCCTCCCCGGCGCCCTCCCCAGGCCAGCTGGCAATGATCGTGACCGAGTACATGGAGAACGGCTCTCTGGACACCTTCCTGAGGGTGCGTGCCCCGCCCCTCCTTTCACCCGGGCCGGGGGAGGGAAGTTCAGTCTGGGTAGTGGGAGATAATGTGAGACCTCCAGATACCCCCTCCTCCCCAGAGCTTGGACCCAACAGACCTGGGGAAGGGTGAGCCAGGTGTGGGGAGGGGTCTTAAGGGTCAGCCCATCAAACTGCCTTTCAGCCCCCCATCATGTGGAAGTCCCTCTGCTGCACGGGTCCTGCTGCCCTGTCCTACACACAGGCTAAGAGGGGTGCCTCTGTGGGGACCCAGGGCCCCAGTCAGCTGGGAGGCATGGCGGGTGGCGGTGGAAATCCCTAGATTCCCAGCCCTTGCCGTGCCGTTTATCTGCTGGGTGCTCTTAGGCACAGGGTGAAACCTCTCTGGGCCTCCATTTCTCCTTCTGCAAAATGGATGACCAGTCACTGCCACCCTACCTACCTCTCAGGGTTGCCAGGAGTGTAAATGAGACGTGAGAACAAACCTTAAACAGCCATATGCTTCCTAAGCAGTGAGGCACTTTGTAAACTGCAAAGAGCCTTCCTGAAGCCCAAGCCGCGTCCCCCTGCAGACTCACGATGGGCAGTTCACCATCATGCAGCTGGTGGGCATGCTCAGAGGAGTGGGCGCCGGCATGCGCTACCTCTCGGACCTGGGCTATGTCCACCGCGACCTGGCTGCCCGCAACGTCCTGGTCGATGACAACCTGGTCTGCAAGGTGTCTGACTTCGGGCTCTCACGGGTGCTGGAGGACGACCCTGACGCCGCCTACACCACCACGGTGCGTAGCCCGCACCCCCTTTCCAACAGGCCCTGGGATGGAGCCCCCCCACATGTCGTTAGGGAAGTTGGACGTTTCAGGGTTGCCTTCAACCTGGGGCGAGTCCTACCTCTTCTCTGCACCTCAGTTTGCACCAAAGCTTTCCCACCTCTGCTCCATCACTAACTGGCTTGCGGAGATACCAGGGCCGGTCCCCCCATCACTCACTCACTGGGAGATTGGGGAGAATTGGCGTCTCTCTGAATCACCTCCACTCCACGTCTGTCTCTAACGTTTCACTAAAAACCAGCATTTTCAAAATGTGTTCTGGGGGGATTTGGGCTTCTCTAGCAGTGCTTTAGGGGCTGCCTTAAGGGCGGAGGGCCTCAACCCCTGCCTCAGTCCGGACCTTCCCTTAGGATCTCGCCCACTGTGCCTCCAAATAAGGTTTCACTTAGAGAAAGGATTTTGTGACCAAAAAAAAACCCTCCAGGGGAGCTGGAAAATTACTAGACCACGTTCTCTGAGCTTCGTCATTTGTTCGGGCATCAACCTGTTGACCGATACTTACTGAGCATCTACTGGGTGCCAGGCCCTCCACCCGCTGTCTTTTGTTCAGTCTCCACACCAGCTCCATGTGCAGGTCTCCCCCATCAGAACAGGTGCTCTTGGAAGGTGGAGGCCGTGTCTCTCCAACCAGCCTTCGAGTTTCCCAGCCCAGACCCCTGCCTTCAGCTCCCTGATGAGCTGGGGAGAAGCTCTCAACACTCGTGTGTCCGTCGCAGGGAGGGAAGATCCCGATCCGCTGGACGGCCCCCGAGGCCATCGCCTTCCGGACCTTCTCCTCGGCCAGCGACGTGTGGAGTTTTGGGGTGGTCATGTGGGAGGTGCTTGCCTATGGGGAGCGGCCCTACTGGAACATGACCAACCGGGACGTGAGTGCCAGAGCCTGGCTGGGCAGAGGCGGCCGGGGTCTCGGAGGGAGGGGCCGCTCCAGCCCATCGCCGTGTTCCCCCCCACAGGTCATCAGCTCCGTGGAGGAGGGGTACCGCCTGCCCGCGCCCATGGGCTGCCCCCGCGCCCTGCACCAGCTCATGCTTGACTGCTGGCACAAGGACCGGGCCCAGCGGCCTCGCTTCTCCCAGATCGTCAGCGTCCTGGACACGCTGATCCGCAGCCCTGAGAGTCTCAGGGCCACGGCCACTGTCAACAGGTGCCTGGTGCCCACCCCAGCTCCGCCCAAGCCCGGCTACCCTCCCTGCTTGCCCTAGACAAGGCCCAGACTTAGTCCAGGCCTTGGGATGGCTCTGCCCTGACCCCTGGACCAGACCCAGCCTGGGCCTCTGACCCCTGTTCAGAGCTCTACTTCCAAGCCTGCTGTCTAACCCTTCAGACCCTCCTTGCAACTGCCAAGCCTAGATAGAGGCTGAGTGGCTGGCCCCAGTGTCTCCTGGCAGACCACTTACCAAGGACCCCTGTGCCTCAGGTGCCCGGCCCCCGCCTTTGCCCGGAGCTGCTTTGACCTCCGCGGGGGCGGGGGTGGCGGCGGGGGCTTCACCGTGGGGGACTGGCTGGACTCCATCCGCATGGGCCGCTACCGGGACCACTTCGCTGCTGGGGGTTACTCCTCTCTGGGCATGGTGCTACGTATGAATGCTCAGTAAGTGGTGGGCCCCTGGGGACGGGAGCAGGGGGAGAGGGCAGAGGCCAGAGGTGGAGCCGCTGAGGATGGCAGCTCCAGGGATGGGTATGGCCCCGTCTCCACAGCTCCCAGACTCCCAGGTCAGCACCGCCTTCCTTTACAGGGATGTGCGTGCCCTGGGCATCACCCTCATGGGCCACCAGAAGAAGATCCTGGGCAGCATCCAGACCATGAGGGCCCAGCTGACCAGCACCCAGGGGCCCCACCGGCACCTCTGACCAAACCGAGCCAGCCCTGCGTCATGCCAGCCATCAGAGGACTTGCAGGGTTGGCCACCCCAGGCCTCTGTCCCTCCCCCTTGGCTGCCTTCCCCTCAGGTGCCAGGGAGGCCGAGGACTCCACCACAAGACCTGGAGTTATCTGGGGTCAGGCCACCTGGGAAGGGACCTTTGGTGCCCAGCAGGGAGGGGACACCTGCCCCCAGGGCAGAGGGGCTTCTCTTTCCCAGAGGCTGGGGCCTCAATGCCACTGAGCCCAACAGCGATGTCGCTTACCTGCCTCTGTGTATGTGTGTGTGTGTGCGTGAGGGTGCCTGTGTGCACGCACTCACATGCTGTAGGGGTGTGTTCTCATGAGGTCACAGGAGCCCTTGTGAACACGTGTGATCATGTGTGTATGTGTCCACCCATCAGGTCCCCCGTGGCTGTGTGCCAGTTATGGTGAGTGTGCTTATTCGTTAAGGCTGGGGGCACATGTGTGTGACTGTGGATGGCATGTCATGAATGAGGATGCGTGTCACAGCGTGAGGGTGCGTGAGCAGGGAGCTCAGTGTGATACTGCCCATCAGATGTGGGCCCAGGTCCCAGCACCCACAGGGACTGGGGAGAAGCTCACCCCCCTCCCCCAAGCCTGGAGGCTGGAGCCAGGGGCTACTTCCAAACCACACCAGCACCAGGCCCACCCTTGTCTCCGCCCGGGTGAGCCCACCCCCGGCTCTATCTCAGGTCTGAGCCCTCCTTCTAGCTGATGGGGGCCCACCTGCATCCTCCACCTGGCTCCCACAACTGCTTCAACAGGAAAACAGGGTTCCCGGCCAGCCCCTCTGGCCACCTTCTGTGTAGGCGTCAACACAGGGTACATGAGATGCCCTCAGCTGAACTTGGCTACCTGGCCAGGGGCCAGGGGCCACCAACTTCCTTCTAGTCTCTGATGCCCCTGCACAGCCTAGGGCTCCTCACTTGGAAGTCCCTCTGCCAATCTCACTGCTCAGCCCTGGCCTGCCCCCCAGACCCACACCTAGGAACAAGGACCATAACATCCTAGTTTTTCAATCCCAAGTCCACCCCTCCTGCACCTTCCGGGCAGACCCAGAGAGTGTGCCTTGTCCAAGGTCACATGGCAGGGAAGTTTCAGAGCTGAGCCTCCTCCCGGGGCTTTTCCCCCACGTCCTCCTGCACAGAGGAGGAAGTCACCCCCCACTCAGAGTTGACCCTCCCTCTAACGGCCCACCAGGGTATGTAAATATCTTTTTCTACCATGTCAGAATATTTTTTCCTCACTCCTGACAATGCAAAAATGGTCTTCAAAGCACATAAAAAGCACCCAGGGTGAGAAAGCCCCATCCCAGGGGAAGCTGGCAGAGCCCAAGGAACCCCACTGGGCAGGATGCCGGCTGACCCCTGCCGGCCCCGAGGGAGGGGCAAGCTCAGCCCCACCCCCTGCCCAGCCCTCCCAGTAGCCAGCACAGCTGTTCCACGGAGACACCAGCACTGAGCCCCCTCTCCCTCCTGCAATAATTCGGGGAGTCTCAGCCCCGCCCAGGTGCCGCGGCCAGCTCTCTACACCTCTATATATTATATTACTATATAGCCGAGCTGTTCTTCCTTCCTATGGAAGTCGGAAACATGGTCAGGACACGATCCGGGGAGGACCCTGTCTTCCTCCCACCCCCACCCCACTCTCACCCAGTTCCTGGACTCTGGATCCTCACAGCCAGGGGGAACAGAGTGGGCCTGGCACTGGGGAAAGTGTGGCCCCTGCCCCCAGTATGAGGTGCCCCTCGAAGTCCCAGGGATCTGCCTCTCTGTGGTCTCCATCCTGAATCTTGTACTTACATTGAGAATAAATTCTGCCTCATCTTTGCCTGTGTCCCCCATTTTTTCCCATTCCTACAATCTTGACCTCTCCTGGTAAGGAAGGACCAACCTTATGCTGTGCACCTACTGTATGCATCCCATACATTTTTTTTCCCTCTCTGGTCTTCTCATCTATCCTAGAAGGTAGGATTCATGTGCCCATTTTGTGTAAGAGGAGGCTGTCTTTTTTTGTGTGTGTGTGTGGTACGCGGGCCTCTCACTGTTGTGGCCTCTCCCGTTGCGGAGCACAGGCTCCGGACGCACAGGCTCAGCGGCCATGGCTCACGGGCCCAGCTGCTCTGCGGCATGTGGTATCTTCCCGGACCGGGGCACAAACCTGTGTCCCCTGCATCTCAACCACTGCACCACGAGGGAAGCCCGAGGCTGAGTCTTATAACTTGCCTAAAGTCAGTTTTGGGGGGTCTGAATCGGAACCCAGGTTTTGTCCAACTCCAAAGCTCATGCTCTGCTAGGCAGCACCCCCATGGGACCCCAGTTCTTTCTTCTGTGAGGTACAGATGGTGCTTAACACTGGAGCGCAATCCCTTGTAGCTGGGCAGCACCCTTGCCTTGCGTTCTCCTGGGGGAGAAGGACAGCTCTGGAGGAGGAATGCATGAGAAAAGAGCGTCTCATGGGACAGCTTCCCTGGGAACAAGGGGCCCATCGAGAGACCTGGGTCCTATGGGGCAGGGAAGGGAAGACAGTATGCAAGCAGCTTCCATAGTTACATCAAGAGGCAGAGGACCCAACTCTGCTCCCAGAGAAAGGGGACAGCAGCAAGAGAGAGGGTGGTGACAGCAGAGCCCAACTGTGTCCATTTGAGTCAATGGCTCAGACATTTGGGGAAGATACCCCTGGGGTCTTGCTGATGAACAAGTAAATGATCTCCAGTAGCCCCTCCAGCTGAGGGAAGTGTCTTCGTTCCTGCCTCTCCCTCAATTTAGGAAAGGGGGACCACGGAGAAAACACATTTAATGTGTTTCCGACAATCTCACTAATAATCATGCTCAGAGAGGCCAATGTCCCACGTGGCAGAACCATCATGTAAGCTAGATCTGCCTGAGCTCAAGCCAGATGTGTTTCCCCCTGAAACTCTAAACTCCGATCTAGGCGCCACCCCACCGAACCAGCTGTCTCCTGTGAGGAAGAACCTGTTATTACATAATTTCTCTTCCCTAAGGACCAACCATCTCGGTAGGACCTACTGAGCACCTACTATGTAGTGGGTGCCACTGGGGATACAAAGCTGAACTAAAGGCGGAGGTACAGAGTGCACAAAAATGGTTCCCTCAATTGGATCCCGGGGGCTAAGTGTCCAGAAAATGGTGCATGCAGAGGGGTTAAAGGAGGCTAGAGGAGGAGTGGGGGGGAGATGGAGCCTGGAGGGCCAGGGCTGTCACCAAGGACCTCCTGGAGGAGAGAGAATTCAGCTGGGCACTGGAGGATGAGAAGGGTTTGGAGATTCATTTCCTAGGCAGCGCCCTGTGCAAGGATGGAATGCAGAGGAGATAAAGAATAACAGCCACAGGAGAAACAAATCATGCTCGTGGATGGGAAGCCTCCCTGTTATAAAGTTGACTAGTAGCTTCCAATTTAATCTATACGTTTTAGTCCCAATAACATTTGCAATGAGGTTTTGTCTGCAACTTGACAAGGTCATCCCAAAATGTATATGGAATAATAAAGAGCCCAGAATAGCTAAGACAGTTTTGAAGAAGAAAGAAGAGGAAGAGGAAGGGAACTTCACCCTGCCAGATCTCAATAATTATTATAAAGCTTTAATAATTAAAATCATTTGATTTAGTCCCAGGAATAGAGAAACGGATAAAAAGAACAGAATAATGTCTAGGAACAGATCCAAATATATATGAGTGTTTGAAATATGGCAAGGAGTAGTCAATGAGTGGTGTTAGGACAATTAAATACCCCCATGGGAAAAGATAAAAGTAGATTCCTGCTCACACCAATCACAAAATATGTTCCAGGTTGATCAAAGTCCTAAATGTAAAAAAGCAGACTATAAAGCTTTTACAAGAAAACAGGAGAATAACTTTACGATCTTAGAGTAGAAAATAAGACACAACAAGCACAAATGATAAAGGGAAATGATGATAAATCTTATTTCATTAAAATCAAAAACTTCTACATGACAAAAAATAAATTTGTTAAAGCCATGGCTGGGAGAAGATATTGGTAAACTGTGCAACCAACCAAGAGAGAATTAGTTTCCAAAATTAAAAAAAAAATTTTTTTTCAAACTTCAAAGAATCAATTTACCAAAACATTCCAAAGGAATAGGAAAATGGACAAAAGCTATGAACAGACAAATAACAGAGGAAGACATTTGAATGGCCAGTAAAGATATTAAAAAGATACTCAACATCACTAGTAAGCATGGAAATGAAAATCAAAACAAAAATTAGATAGCATATTACACCAATCTGATTGGCAAAATTAATCTATAACACTAGTATTGATGAACGTGGCGGGGGGGAATAGCAATGTTTATAAACTGCTGGTGGGAATGTAAATTGGTACAACTACTTTGGAGAGAAATTTGGAAACAGTAAATTTTAAGATGAGACCCAGCAGCTCTGCCTTAGCGTGTGCCTGTCCTAGGTTAGGTCCCCTAAACAGTGCTTGAGATTCTTGTGCAGGTGATTTATTGAGGGAGGGCTCTCATGTGAAGAGAGAGAGGCAGGCAGATAGGGTAGGAGGAAATGTTAAGTAACGGTGGGTTCTCAGTTGGAGATTAGCTTCAATCTGATCCTGTGGGGAGGTCTGGAGCATTAATAACATTGCAGAGCAGATCTGCCTTGAGGCAAGGGGGCCAGACTTTTGCACCCCCTATATCCATCAGTCATTGGCTATGGGCTGCCCAATGCAGGGGGGCAACTTATAACTTCCTGGATGAGGACATTCCCAAGAAGCTGTGAGCAGCTGTGAGCCCTTAGCAGCCAACACTCACAGCAGCTGGAGGATGAGTGCACCTGCAGTTCAAAGAATCTGGGTGGAGAACCCAGAGTGTTTTCTATGCATCCTAGAGAAACTCATATGAAAAAGGATACATGGACAAGGATATTCATTGCACCTTAGTATGCGATAGAAAAATGAGGAGCAGCCTAACTGCCTCTCAGCAGGAGAACAGGAAAATAAGCTGCTTTATAAATATAATGAAATCATCTATCACAGTTAAAATGAACAAACTAGATCAACATGTCCCAGTATAGGTAAATCTCCAGAACATAAATATGGAGTGAAAAATTAAATGACGAAGGAATGTGTACGGTACTATACCATTTATATAAACTTTTAAAATTTATGTAACAATAGAATTACAGGTTTTGCATGCATAACTAGATGAAGACAGTACACGTCTGGAACAGATAAACACAAGCTTCAGCTCAGTTACATCTGGGGAATAAAGGTAAGGAAGAGAGGGGTATTGAACTGTATTGATAGGTTTCAGTTATTTTCCTTTTTAAAAAGAGAGGGCTCTGAAACAAATACGGCAAAATGTTAAACACCCATTTAATCTTGGTGGACACATACCCGTCTGTCACATTATTTTCTGATTTTTCTGAATGTTGAAATGTTTTATAATTAGAAAGTGAAATGTTTTATAATTAGAAAGTAATGAGGGCTGCTTTCAGGAATCTCAGCGTCTCGGGAGAAACCCGAACCAGCCCTTCGGAGAAGTGGAGTGCGCTGTCCAGGGTGCTGGACTCCAATGTCTGGGAGCTGGTTGTGCAGCAACAGATCAGCAGGTCCTGTCAGCTCTCTCCGAACTGCGAACTGCGTTCTAAATCTAACCATGTATCTCCACTTGCCCCCAAGTCTGAGCCACCACTACTCCCCTCCCCTGGAGGTCTGCGGGAGCCTCCTCATGGGTCCACCTGCTTCCTCTCTCGCCCCCATAATCCATTCTCCACGGATGGCTAGAGGGATCTTAAAAATTTTAAAGAGATCATGCCACTTCCCTAGTTATAAAACCCTCCAAAAGCTTTCTATCAAGTTGATAATGACATCTAAAATCCTCACCTGGCCTAAAACACCCAACATAACCTGCTGCAGCTGTGGCCTCTCCAACCTTCCTCCATTCATCCTCCCCCTCACTCACGCCCTTCTTTTTACTTCTTGAACGTGCCAGGCCTTGGCATTAGCTCATCCTCCTTCATGGGATGCTCTTCCATGTCTTCAAAATGTTCAGCCCAACAGTGACTGCTTCTTCCTGAGTCACTTTCTACCATGTTACCCAATGTTATTTTTTTTATAGCCCTTAAAACCTGTTGAGGTTATACATGGTCTATTTACTTATTTTCTTCCCCCATCATTCAATACATTCTAAAAAGCAAGTATGGCATCTAATTTACTCAGTGCTTTAACCCTAGCACACAGCACACTTGTGGCCCGCATTTGTGTGTAACAGGTGTTTGTTGAATGAATAAATGAATGAATGAATGAATGAGTGAATGTATATTTACTGAGCACTTCTTCTGTGACAGGTCCTGCCTTGAATCTGTGAATTCTGGAATAAATAAGATAATTTTTGCCCTCAAGATGCTCACAGGCTAGAGAAAACATAGAAGCCAAATCATAGGATCATAGAATGTTGGAATAAGTTCCTTTGTTTTATTATAGAATTAGAGGGCTTTGAGGAACCAGACTGTTCATTCTCCACACCCTCTAGCTTTCTTAAATAAAGAAACCCAGCCCTGCCCAGAGAGAGAAAAGGATTCACCCAAGTTCCCACAGCATCAGAGGCACAGTCTGGGTCTGAACCCAGGCCACCTAACTTTTCATAACGTGCATTAAAGGAAGGCTTCCCAAAGCAGCTTTGGACTGTCTTCTACCACCTGGATCTTGGTATCGCCATTCTAGGACCACCTGCAGAAGGGAAAAAAATTCCCCAAAGGAGCAGTTTGATGATCAAAAGGAAATCCTCAGACATATGAACACCTTACACTTTAATCAGATACAATGCCTGAATTTTCACCATTAGTATCTCATCTCTTTGGAGCAAGCCTTGCTCTACTTGGACTCCCCTCAGGAAACACAGAAGCCCCCTGGAAGAATAACCCTCTGGGCCCTGAGTGTGGACAAAGCTGGCCAAACCCTCCCAGCCCTCTGAGGGAGCTTATGGGGAGAGGAAAACAGATGGTACGACTGGGGGTTAGAAGAGGTGTAGGAAGAGGTGATCCAAGGCACCAAGCAAACGTTTCTTATCTGGCCCTACCCATGTACCTTGTCTCATCCCTTGTGCCCACTCCCCAGAAAACCCACAGAGGACCCTACAGCCACAAGAAAACACCTGCAGGTCCATAAACATTCTCGGCCCTCTCCCATGGCTGTGGAACATGTATGTTTTCCACTAGAGAAATGTTCTTCCTCTCCTTCCCCCTCTGGTTAATTCCTCCCCTACTGAAGGTCCCAACCTCTGGTACCCCTCTCCCTAATTTGGGGCTGGATGCCTCCCTTCTCTGAGCTCCCACAGAGCCCCAGACTTCCCATTAAAACACTTATATTGCACTGTGATAGATCCCTCCCCACTCCCTGTGGACTGATTAAGGCCAGAGCTGTTCCTATTTAGCCAGAGAACCCCAGTGCTCAGCCCAGGGCTGGATCATGGTCAGAATTCAGTGAATGAGAGACACAGGTAAATAACACTTACTGGGGCCCTGGGTATGTGCCCTACCTTGGGGTCAGTTTCTTCATCCTTCCCTTCCATGTGACCTTGAGCCCATTACATGGGGTCAATACTATACACCCCACACAGGCTTGTCATGAGGATTAGAAGATGATATGAGGGTAAGATACAAGAGATCGTGTCTGGTGTTTGTCACTATAGCCGAAGGAAGGTGGCTGGGTATCTCTGGGATGGTGCAAGGGTGAGGCTGTCAGTGAGCATGGGGGAGGTCTTGGAAGCAGGAAGGGGTAGGCTAGCATCCTAGCCCCAGGGAAGGCCCCTCACCATTGTTCCTCTATCTCTCATTTCACCTAGGGGACGATGACCTAGGGCTGTGGACCACCACCTCTCAAACTCCATTCCCAATGCCTGGGCAATGTCCTCATTAGGACACCTCCATCTCTCCCACCCTAGGTGACTGGGGAAGGGTCAGCTACTGGCGTGAAATTCGCAGTCCTTGGAGGGTTTGCATTTCCATGTCTCCTCTGTTGGGGCTGGTGGAAGGTGATGAATAAAAGATGGGAACGGGGGGGGAGCGCCTGTGGCTTTAAGAGAAATGTGATGAGCATTTAGAGTGGAGAGATTATCACAAGAGCTTCTCTCTGAATACCAAAGATGAGAGGTCCAGCATCAAATAAAATAAACCAAAATAAACCAGAAAGCCACCTTCCTGCTTTGAGGTGGCAGGAGCCCAAGGGAAGAAGAATGGAGCCCAGGGTCTTGGCTGGGCCGAGGGCAGGGGTAGAGGTGATGCAGACTCAGGTGAAGGAAGCCAGGAACCGTCAAGGGAAGGTTCAAGTGGAGGCATGGCCAAGGTGACACAAGGGCTGGAGCCAAGGCGGTGAGGGAAGGGGAGCCCAGGGGCAGTCCCCACCCTCCCAATGCTGACATCATCTTTGGATGCTAAAAAGTAATTATTCCTCCCCGCCTCCCCAGCCACACACTTGTGTGAAAGAGGCCGTGAAGGGAAGGCTGTCTGTATGGTATCTAATGGGAACCTATATGGGTGGCTTATTGTTATTAATACTAACGGGTCACTATTTACCACAATTTTATCACGTGCCAGACACAATGTCAGGTGCTTTCCGCGCATGCTTCCCAGTCCTCACAGCAGCCTGATGAGGACATTACTATTACTATTCCATTTTTACCAGTAAGGAAACCAAGGCACCGGGAAATTATGTAACTTGCTCAGAGCTGGTGAGTGGTGAACCAGGATTCAAACCAGGTCAACCTGACTCCTTGGGGAAGGGGCACTGGTGAGGTGTGCTGGAGGGAGGGGTTAAGGCTGTGGGCCCTGTCCTCAGCTCAGGAATCACCCAGTCAGTCAGCAGATCACACCTGGGAAACCCTCCCAGGCTCACTGGACCAAGAGGACGAGTGATGGGGCAGAGTGGGGTTGGGGGGGGCACTGTTATGGATTTGTGTTTCGATGACTCTGAGAGATCGTGCAAATATTTTTGTGCATGCGGTAGCACGTAACTGTGCAAAAGGGTATGTAGGACATTATCTCCAAAGGTATGTATGACTCTTGGTGTAGGATTGTATGTGCATGTGTCTCTGCGAGTATGGCTCTCATGAGTAAGTATATGCCATGAAGGTAAAGGCAGCTGTGGTTAATGGATGTGTCTTTGTATGTAGAACCCAGTGACTAAAATACATAAAACACACAAATGTGTGTGATTGGTGTTGGTGTACTATTGTATATGCAATTGCATGTGTGTGTGTGATATAGATGCATTTTCATGACTGTGACATGAATCAGTGCATGACTGAGTATATGAGTGGTGTGTCACTATGTGGAGGGTAGTAGGAGCGTGTGTGTGTGTGTGTGTGTGTGTGCATGCAGGGATGCCAAGCTCAGATGGTCACCTCTGATTCCCTCCCTCCCCTAGTCTCTGCTCCAGTGACAGAACTGCATGTTTGTCAAGATGCTCAGAATAGGAATCACTCTGCCTCAGTGTATGGACCCTCACAGGAACATCGTGGACACGGAATGTCCAATTTCAGATGCACAGCAGAGCCCTAGAATCCAATTTAACACATGCATTTGGCCCCTCCTCTGAGATCCTCCCAGCATCACTCACAGGCCAGGCAGACACTCCTGACACTATCCTCAAGAAAGGCCAAGTCTCAGAGGGATTATGTACCAGGCCCTTTATATATATCTCGATCCTTCTTCCCATCCTTTCACAGCTGGGGAAACTGAGGCTCAGACAAGTTGAGACTCTTGCCTCCAACTTCAGGTCCAAATTGCTTTCCCCCAAGGTCCCCAATTTCTGAACTTATGCTCCATAATTTCTCCTAACTCTTGTCCTGCCTGAAACCAACGCTTAGTCAATTATTTATTCAACATTTATTCAGCACTTCCACCCTGTGACCAGATAACTTGGCCTGCCAGTCTTTAGCCAGTTGTCTGAGGACTGGAGCCGTCACCTTCCCTGGACTGCACTGAGCCTCAAACCCAGCAGGACACTCTTGCAGCCAAACACTGTGGAGCTGTCCTTGGTGCTGATTCTGCATCTGTGGGCACCTGACTCCAGGGCCTGGGCTGGGGCCACCTCTGGACTTTGAGAAGAGCTGAGGCTGGATTATTGGAAGTATTGAGTCATAATCAGGGGAAGTGATTTTCCTGCCATGCTCCATGCTGGCTTGGCACGTCTAGAGCCTTGCCTCTCTTCTTGCCTAAATACTTCTTTTGGAGTTTCTCAGGGACTGGGTGAGGCTCATGCAGCCTAGGTCCTGGTTCAGTAATATTTGCTAGACTCTGCTGAAGGAGGTAAACAGAACCTTGGGTGTGTCAAGGGGAGGATACCATGCTGAAAGTGGGGTCTGGGAGCCATGGCAACAGGAGATTGTGTCAAGACCCTAGTAAGGACAGGGGAGCATCGCCTATCATTGTCTTCAGATCCTGGAGAGGCTGTCCTGGGAAAGGGACTTGGGATATTTCCTCCCACAATCAGAAGCTTGAGGCTTCAGAAAGGCAGATTTCGACTCTACTTAAGAAACCCTTCTTGGGGCTTCCCCGGTGGAGCAGTGGTTGGGAGTCCACCTGCCGATGCAGGAGACACGGGTTCGTGCCCTGGTCTGGGAAGATCCTACATGCCGCGGAGCGGCTGGGCCCGTGAGCCATGGCTGCTGACCCTGTGCGTCCGAAGCCTGTGCTCCGCAATGGGAGAGGCCACAACAGTGAGAGGCCTGCGTACCGCAAAAACAAACAAACAAACAAACAAAGAAACCCTTCTTACGGTCAGAGTTCCCCCAGTGAAGGATAATTTTGCCTCAGGAAGAAATGAGCTTCCAGACAGTGAGAAAGGTAAAACACCCCATTTTTCTAGGGTCCTCGTGAGAGCAGACCAGCCCTTAGGCACAATGGCTGCAATTTATTGAACACCTATTATGTGACTGCCATGACCTATGGGCACGTATTCATTAGCCTCATGTTACAGAAGAGGAAACTGAGGCTCAGAGAGGGGAAGTGACTTGCTCAAGGTCACATGACTAGTAGGTAATTGAGCTGAAATCATGGCAACATATGTGATTCCAAACTGTGCTAATAACCTCTGTGCTACAAAGTCTCCCTGAGCCAATCCGGAAGGTGTGGAATTACTACCTTCTCCTCGACATCCCTCCACAGCCTTCTCTCAGCTCCGTCCCCACCTCCGCCTCATGGGTTAACTTTTAAGGAAGAACTAAATTAAAAATGGATGAGGTGCCCAGCACAGGGTGTGGGGCCTGATCCGATTAACACTGATGTTTCTTTCATGAGGGATGGGACAGCGATTCTCACCTGCAACAGCCCAGGGTGTCTGTAAGTCACCAAGGCCACCTGCCTCCCAGCTCTGCAGGTTCTGGGACCCGCCCTGCCCTACCATCTGCCACCCCCTTCCCCTCCTCCCGTGCTCCCCGTGGTCCAACCATGGCTCTCAGAAGCCCCACCAAGCTCTGGCTGCATCTGCAATCCTGCCTGGAGCAGCAGAATGAGCCCAGGCTTTGGATTAGACCAGAAGCTAATTCCTGACTTTGCCTCTTACTATGAGACTTTAGAGAAGCCACGTAAGTTTGGCTTTCTCTCCAGTAAACTGGGGAGGATGCCTGCCTCACAGACTCACTGTGAGGTGTGAGTTACCCTATCTAGAGCTTGGAACGTAGTTTATCTTCCCTTAGTGAATGCTCCATCGAAGGCTGTTACTGCTACTACTGCTGCTGCTGCTACTATCATTATATTGATGAATGGAAGCATTTCTTGTCCTGAGTGCTTGATGACCAAAAAGAGAAATGGATGAAAATCAAGGAAGTGGGAGCTGAGGCTCCATTCATGGAGGAGCAGGGCACTCCTTAGGGAAGCCCCAGATTTCTCCCCACCAGCCATGTTTACAGAGCAGGGAACAAGCAACAGAGTCAGACTGACCAGGGCCCTGATTATTGGGGATTTGCCCCACCTAACTTTGCAACCAACTGAGAGGCAGATGGAAGGCCCGCAGATGGAGCCCAAAAGCATCTTGATCACTGGAAAAGCTGACACTGGAGGAAGTGGCCTCTATCTGAGGGCTGGGAGGTTTCCTATGGCGACCCCAGGGGCTGACAGACACACTGCCCAGCCACAAGGGCACTGGACCCAGCAGCAGCTTCAACTGCCAAGGAGCAGAGTGCACGTGGGCTTCCTGTGGGCAGCCTGGCTCCCATCACCTCAGGCTGAGTCCTTGGCCTGCGTGCTTTCCCTCTCTGAGCCCCAGTTTGCTGCTCTGTTAAATGGGGGTAACAACAGAACCTTCCACACAGAGTTGTGGCCAGGGTTAGAGGGTATAAATGAGGCGGAGGGGCAGCGGACCAGAAGGCTCCCTCCAGGGCTTTAAAACGCCCCATGTCCCCAGGGCTAGGACCTTTCACTGGATCTGAGCCCCCTACAGACACCTGGGCCCAGGTGACCCAGGGAGGGGTCCAGGCACGGTCCGCAGCCCCCAACCATGGAGCAGACCTCAGCGGTAGCTCCGAGCCTCCTGCCCTGCGTGACAGACGCTGCATGTGGCTGTGAAGAGAAGGAGGGGAAGAGGCCGGGAAGCCTGGGGCCCAGGGGAGCACCCGGCACACCTGTCTCCCTTACGCAAGGCCTTGACACGCGAGAGGAAGGCATCCCCCAGGCCTGCTCCTCCCCTCCCCCCAAGCACATCTAGGGAGGGTTAGCAGCCCCAGCCTCTGCCCCACCTCCAGCCTCCACTCCCTGTGGCCCGTAAGTCCTTCTGTCCATCTGTCCTCTCAGTGGGCAGACTGGCCACCTGCCTCTCCCTGATCTGCTTCTTGGACTGTCACTGTGCCCGTCTGTCGGCCTGTAATTCTGTCAGTCTGCCTGTTGGTTGTCAGGCTTCTTGTAGGTCAGTCTGTCTATCCACTGGTCTTCCCCTCTGTTTTCCCACTAGGTCTATCTACCTGTCCTCCCAATGGTCAGGCTGACCTCCCACCTCTCAGTCCACCTGTAGTCTGTCATCACAGTCGTCTGTCAGTCTGTCTGTTCATTAACTCCCTTATCAGTCAGGCCGGCTGCCCATCTATCTTTCAGCATCTGTGTGCTTTCCTCTGTCTACCTGGGGGTCGATCAGTCCTGCCTTTCTATCTGTCTGCTTGTCCGTCCACCTTGCTCTTCCCACGCCTCATTTTTCTCCGTGTGTGGAGCTGGGTTCACTCATCACCAAAACCCGCCTCTGTCTGCCATGGACCAGGGCTGGCTGCCCCCAGCAAAGCAGAGCAGACTGGCCAGCCCGCCCAGGAGCCCCTCCAGCCCCCCAGCTCCAGTTCCCGCCCCCCACCCCGCCTCCACTGCACAGCCTCTCCTTTCTGTCGGCATCCAGCCCTGGAGTGTTATAGAAAGATTTAGCAAAAGGTATTTAAGGGAGACTAGGTTCAAATTAATGGTGAAAATAAGGTTTTATGATTCCATTTCAGTTTTATTCCTCGACTGATTTTCTCCATTAGCACTGAGCATCAATCGTGGATGGCTGTTCTCTGCAGTATTTATGGTAATGCAGGTTAATGTCTGAGTTGGAGGAGCTCAATTAGCAAATTCATGGACAAGGGGACCTGCTCGCACTTCTCTTGTGAAGCCCATTGATTCATTAGCTACAGGGAGACTCTAAGTTTCATGTCCGCATACAAAATGCAGGCTGCCGTTCCCCCACGCGTGTGGAGCCTGACTCAGAGCTGGTGCTCAGAGAGCCTGTGGGTCTATGTTTCTTGCACCAGTCATAGTGCTTGGCACAGAGTAGGACCTCAATATTTGTTTGACACTCTGCACAGGGAACATGGCAGGTGTCTCTAAACATTGAATAAACCAACTAATCACTTTGTCCCCAGTGCCAGGCACAGAGGCTAAAGAAATTGACACACCCTTGATCTCCTGGACCTAACATGGGGTTGCCACGTGGTAAATGCTGGATGAGTGTTTGTTGGGTGACTGCTAACAAACAAATTAATGAATGAGTGAATATCACTGGTCTTCTCCAGCAGCAAGGCTGCCTAGATCCCCACCCTGAGGGTGACTAGAAGAAACAAGATTTCAAGGTCCTAGCCTGGAGGTTCTAGGGCCAGAGGAGACATACAGAGCTCCTTAGGGCCAGACTTTAACAGGAGGGGCAGCCATTTCCAGGTCTGTAGCTTTGGGGTATTCTGGGCAGGGCATCCAGGTTGAGTAGAAGTGCGGCAGGCAGCACCAACCTGTCCTCTGCTAGTTTCTCAGCCCTCTTTTTCGGGCTAAGGAAGCTGATCAGGAAGAGGATTCTCCTAGTGCCTCACTGGAGACTCATCTCTTGGTGATGCAAGGCTGGGCAATTACTTCCGTTTTGCATATGTGGAAACTGAAACCCAGAGAGGGGAAGCTCTTTTTCCAAAGTCACACAGCAAGTTAGCGGCTGAGCCAGGATTTGAACACAAGTCTTCTGTGTCCTTTCTTCTACTTCTTGCTGCTGCGCAGCTCCATCCTTTGTCCCCTCTGGACCACTCCCACTAGAATGTCAACTCCATGAGGTCAGGGACCTTTTCTATGTTCACTGATGTCTCCCCAGTACCTGGAACTGGGCTGGCAAACTATATTAAGTGCACAATAAGGCCTTATTGAATAGTAAATGAATGAATGGATGGATGAATCCCATGCCCAGCCGTGAGGGCAAGAGCATGACAATATTCATAGCATCTTCCACCTATTCTGTTCCTAGGGCACGTGTCGGGTGTTGGCACTAGAAGATTGCTGCAGTCTTCCCAACAGCCCTGTGGGGCGCGCATTAACCCTGTCCCCACTTTCAGTTGAAGAACCTGAGTTTAGAGACCTGCCCAAGGTCGCATAGCTAGTGAGTGGCTGAGTCAGGGTCAGGATTCCAACCCAGTTTATTCTGTCTCCCAGTCCTGAGCCCACACCCACTGGGCACCTGCCCTGTGCACCCCTTGCTTGAGGCTGAGCCCACCCAGCTGCCCACCCACCGGCTACATTTAAGGCCAGCCCCCGGACTGACGGCCCCCCGGGCCCCAGGCAACATTCAGGGCCATCTCCCAGGGGCTGGAGCCAGTGCAGTGACAGGGAGACCAAGAAAGTCTAGGTCCAGGGGGAGCAAGGCTGGGCCCCGGGCCGCTACCTGCCCACTCTGCCTGCCGGAGGGGTCTCATCAGTGTCAGCAGAGACCTCTTAACGAGATGAGGTTGACATTTCCCGCACAGCCTGCCGTGGGCTGCCTGTCTCTCCCAGGAAGGGGCTCTGGTGGGAAGGGTGTGGTGTGAAAGGCAGATGTGACAGCCAGGCCCTGGAGACTGGCCCCAGGTGCCCTCCTTTTCCAAGTGCTTGATGAAGAAACAGATGCAGCTCCAGACCCAAGCTAAGGACTTGCAAGAGGAGCAGCCGGCGTTTAGGGAGGGCTCCTGTGTGCCAGGAACCACATCTTATCCTTTATTCTTACAGCTGTGCACAAAGGAGGCACACGGAATAGCCCCATTTTACAGTTAGGGAAACTGAGTCTCGGAGACGTGAAATTGATTGCCTAAGGTCACACAAACGGAGCAGTGGATGCAGGGCCAAATTCTGTTCAACCTCAGAGTCCTCACCCTTAAACTCCCCTCTCAGGGGCCTCAGCTGAAAAAAGTAAGTCATATAAATGTGGCCCCTGTTCTCTGGGAACTTCCTCCTACTATTTAATGAGGTAGGAGAAAAAGCCCTTGGCTGGGGAGCTAGAAGACACAGATCCAATCCTGCTACTACAGATTCCCTCTCTGTGTGACCTTGGGCAAGTTACTTAACTCCTCTGATCCCCAGCTGTGACATCCTCAAAACGGAGACTTTTATGCACCCACATCTGAGAGGATCATCCTGCCTGTCTGATCTGTAAAATCCCCTCCACCCTCTCACTCTCTGATTTCTTGGGCTGAAGAAGACTTTCATATTGAGAAGGAGGAGGTGGCCTGGGGCAGTCAGTCTTGGAGAAAACAAAAAGCACAGCCTGTAAGAAGGCTCCCAAAATGTGGAGTGGGGCAGAATCGGTCCAACCCTCATCAGGGATCTGATGAGCAGAGAGAAGTGACTTGCCCAAGGTCCCACGGCACATTAGCATCCATGAAAGGATTCCCAGTCCAGCATCTTCCCCTGTGCAGCTGCCACAGCAGTTAAAATGTTCAAAGAAATTTAAAGCTTTACCTTTGGCCCTTATTTTTTTTTTTAATCTTTATTCTTTTCCTTTGAAGAGAACAGCGCATTAGGGTTCTTGGAAACTTTTTTTTTTTTTGTCCTTTTAAACAAAAAATAAGCAAACTCAGTCTAGAAGACCCTGAGGACAGAAATGGCATCTTGGCTTCCTCTCGCTACCCCCCTGGAGACCCAGTGGCTGTCTCTCCGAGTCCCTGGCGGCTGGCACCATCATGGAAAGGCCCGGCAGGGGGTGGGGGGAACTTGCTGGACCAGCTGCTGCATAAACAGCCAGTGACTTCAGACAGACTGGAAAATCAGGCATCACTTCAAAGGCTCAATGACAGTCGGCACCGGTGTTGGGCGCACAGAGGTGGCCTCCCCTGACGATCAGCCGTGAAGGGAGGCTGGACTCACTGCTGTGCTCTCACCATGAAACAGCCGACAGAAGGACGGGCACCACCTTGCCCCACCAGCGAGGAAGTTCTTACAATATTTGTCAAACCCGGAGCTCCAGGGTGGGTGGATGATCCTGCGTGAGGAAGCGGAAAGGGGTGGGAGCAGAACGGAGCACTGGCCCTGGGGTCCGGGGCCTAACCCCTCCCAAAGACAAGCATCACCTGCAGAGCTGGGGCCTCGAGCCGCTGGGGAAGGAGCAGGGGAGGGTGGCCATGGGGCTGGGAGCCGGGCTGAGATGGAGGAAGAGGAAGGGCCCAGCTCCCTCAGCCAGGCCCCTCGGGGTGCCGGGCAGTGTGCGGCCACCGCAAACCTCAGGCCACGCAGTTCCTGTCCGCCTTTACAGAGGAGGGAGGGCTGGACCCACTGGCCGCAGAGAAGCAGCAGGAAGCCCCACTAGAAAGGTTAGAGTGAAGCAGAAATAGTGGAGAGTGTGTATATGTGTGCATACGTGTGCATAGGTTGTGGGTGCACCCATGTGTGTGTCCTCAGCACCACCTCTTTCACACTCACACCTGCTGGGCGTATTCCCGACGGGCTCATCCCACCTCAGGCCCCCACTGACCCTCTCACTTCTCTCCGTCCTCTCCCTCCCCCTCCTCCACATCTGCTGCTCAGCGAGACATTAGAGTGAGGCAACCCAGGTTCCAGACCCAGTTCAGCAACCCCAGGCTGTGGGACCTCAGACTAGGGGCCCCTCCTCTCCGAGCCTCAGCTTCCCTGTCTGTAAAATGGGACGTATCGCTCTGCCTTCTTGGAGCGGTGGATGTGTGGGAAACACCGAGCTTGTGTCTGGTGCACACAAGCCCCCAGTGTACACAGGTCTTTCTTCTCCAACCCCCCATCCTCTTCTCCCCTCTCCTCTCTCTGTGCCTCTGTTTCTCCATCTGTAAAACAGGGATTATGCTGCCTATCTCCAAGGCTGGTGGTGAAGATTAGAAAAGATACTTTTAAGCAGGGCCTGTGGTTCCACCACTCTCTGGCCGTGTTCTCGTCATCCTGTCTCAATGCGTGGAGCATAAATGTAAGTTGTTAGTACTGAATGAGGGAGGGACATTGGTCTCGCGTGTTTAACGGTTTGCACTGATCTTAAGTGTACAGAAAAATGGCTTAGTACATGTAAGGTCGGATCTTAACAAATGGCACCGCGAACCAGAGGAAAGCTTCAAGTGAGCTTTATTAGGGGGCGCTCCCGGGTGAGGTTCACTGGTCCGAGAGAAAGGGGCCAGAGAAGTCGCACCCAGGCGAGGGTTGGGCAAGATTTTATAGGGGAAGAAGGGAAAGGGGTGTGGTGAATCTGGGAGGGCGCAGGGTATTCCTTATTTGGTGGTCTCTTCAGGTATCGTGGCAATATCTGTTGCCGGTTACATCAGTCTTGGGACCGCTAGTCCCGCCCCTCGAAAGGCGGGAAGGCTGGGCCAGGTGGAAAGCCCCCAGGTCAGTTCCTGGAACTGGGTGGTCCGGAATGTCTTCAGGTCAGTTTCTGGAACTGGGTGGTCCGGAGAGTTTCGGTCTTATGCAACCTGTGAATCTGATTGCGTTCCCCTGCCTCAGGCCAGTTGGCCTGACATCACATAGGTATACACCCAGGAAACCACCACCCAAATAAAACTGGAGACCATTCCCAGCAGCCCAGAACGTTCTCTCTTCCAGTCAGTACCTCCCCACCACCCCCCCCACCCCGCCCACCACCGGAGGTAACCAACCACTATTTAGGATACAGCCAAAGTTTTAACCTAGAAAAGCTGCGGGTTTAGACCGCAGGGAGGAGAATGGATTGGAGGACGAGGCAGGGGACCAGGGCACAGGCATCTGGGCAGAGATCTAGTGGTGATTGCATTTGGCATGAGGTACCAGGAAAATGCTGGCTGTCAGAGAAAGCCCTCGAGCCTGAGGTCTCAGGGGACCCCTTCTCCAGAAGCCTTGCTGCCTGAGGGAGAGGCAGGAAGTGTGCACGGTGTGGCTTGTGGTCACATGCATCTGGGGGCTCTGGCCTGGGCTGGGCCAACAGAGCCAGAAATGTGGGCAGCTGCCGCCCCCGGGTCTCTGATGTGACAGAGATGGAGACACACACGTGCCCGACAATTAATTAATTGTGATTTTCACCATGCAGCGGCCGCTTCCTATTGATCTACGCCCGTCTGGAGTGAGAGAGACAATTAAGAAGGAGCGCAGCGGCGGTAGCTAATTACCCGCAGAATGAAAACCGTGCCTTTCAATTTATTAAACTTTTATCACAAAAATAACCTGGCCACCCCCTCCTGCTGAGAAGCCAAGGGGGAGTGCTCTGGAGTGGCACCCCCAGTTAGCCCTTCACAGAGGCTGAAGGCCCTAGGAAGTCACGACACCTCACTGCCACAGAAAACCCTGCACACACCTGGGTTCTGGGAAACAGAGCTGGGAGGGGGTGGCCAGAACCAGCCCCGGGGGCCTGAAGCCTGAGTTCTGAGTAAAATCAGGCAGCGGAGCAAATGAAATCAGGCAGAGGCCTTCCAGGAAACCAGAGGCTTAGCTGAAGGCAGGGAACATTCAAGCCATGCTGCAAAGGCTCTTGGCAGTCACCCAGCCCCACCCCTCAGGTGACAGAGGCAGCCTGGCATGTGAGCAGTTCCAAGAGGTTACACAGCCCTGGTTCAAACCTCAGCCAGGTCTCCTAGGACTTACACTGCCTGCCATTATTTAGTGCCTGCACAGAAGAGACTGCCGCTCCCATTTTACAGATGTGGAAACTGAGGCTCAGAGAGGCAAAGGTGCTCGCTCAAGGCCACAGAGCTGTATACGGTAAAACCCAGTTTACACCTCTGCTCTCTTATTCTCTTAGTGTTTGGCCTGGGGCAAATGACATCACCTCTCAGAGCCCCCATTTTCTTATCTGTAAACTGGGAATGATATATTTCCCAGGCAGGGAAGTTGTGAACATTGAGATTTTTTTTTTTTTTTTTTAATCCCTGCCTGCCCTACAGTGTGGCTAACTGCCATCGCCTTTGGCAACAGGGAAGCTGAGGCCCCGAGATGGTGTCAGGGACTCAAGGCCAGCACACAGGCTGCAGAGGGAGCAGAGGCTAGCCAGCCAGCCCTCTTTCTGTTCCATAAACGTCTCTAAGTTCAGACCCAGTTCTGCCTATTGTGGGATGTCTGTGGGGGACCCTCAACAGGTCACCCGCAAGCAGAACTTTGATGCCCTTAGATCTGCCTGGCTTTGGGGATGTTTTTTCTTGAGCATCACCCCATGGATTCTGCCCCCGGCCCCACGAGGCAGGCAGGATGGTGCTTGTTAGAGGTGAAGATACCCCCCAAGAAAGAAGGGAGGGACTGAGGTAGCATACACAGAGCCTGGCCGAGCACCCAGTCTCCAGCCCCCAAGCCAGGGCCCCCTCTAGGTGCCTGAGCAGAACGAGTGCCCCAGCCTGACTCTAACAGCATCCTGGAGCCCACACCCAGGCCGGCCCCAGAGGCCAACCCAGGAGCTTTTGCTTCCTCTCTTCCCTGCCAGGTCAAGCCGGCCTCCGGAAAAACCCCCCAGCAGCCTCGGTTCCTGGGGGAGATGGTGGGAACAAAGGGAAGGGTGCTGATTCCACCAGCCTCTACCCCAGTGTGTGCCAACTCCCACCAGGGGTCCCAGCAGCTGCTGTCTGCTGGGAGCCAAGAGGCTGGAGAAATCGAGTGGGGTGGGGGCTGCCCAGAGAGGGCTGCTTGGAAGTCCATTTCCCAGGGGAGAAAATAGCTGAGCCAAGGCCGTTTGCACTGCTCTCCCTCCCAACCCCGTGCCTTCACCCCAAGCCCCCCACTAACACCTACAACAGCCTGGCAGTGTAGGCAGCAGGCACATTCTTTACTTCTTTACTTCGTGGAGACGAGGAGAAGCCAGAGGCTAAGCAGCTCTCCTTGCTTAAGTTGCCTCGAGGCAACCAGGCGCCTGCTGACTTTGAACCCAAGTTCCTTCTCCATGATCCTTCCCATTAACTTGGCCACATTTCCCTGAGCAAGCACTATGTATTTCTGGAATAAATAACATCTAGTATTTTGTAAGCACTTGCTGTGTGCTTGGCACTATTCTGAAGACATTACTGTCTTGACCCCATTCAGCCTCAGCCCAGTCACATGAGGTGGCTTCTGTTACTATCCACATTTTACAGCTGGGCACACGGAGGTGCAGAGAAGTGAGGAATAAAGTGACTTGCCTAATATCACACAGCTGGGGAGAGGCAGGGTCAGGATGTGAACCCAGGCTCTCTAGGCTGCTTCTCTAGCAAGTGAGCAAGCATGGTGGGTGAGGGGGGGGTGGATGAGACGGAGGAAATGGTGGCGGAGGTTCCGTTCATGGGCCAGGCACTGTGTCAAGCTGGTAACAGGTAACTCTCACCTGCCCCTGCCCCGGTCCCCCAGGACTAACAGTCTGCTGGGGCTTCTATGTGGCTCAAACAATTCAAAGTCCATCGTGACCCTTCTTGACCCACCACAGGGTCCACACACAAGGACCCTCCACTCCAGGCATCTCAAAACGGACGAAAGTCCTCTTACCTGGAATTCAGGGCCCACGCCAGGGAAAATGGGGGAGTCCATGGCCCCTGTCCCCCACCCCTGCCTTCCCCACATTTTCTCTCTTGGGGAGGACATGGTCCATAGTCTCTTGTGGGTGGAACTTGGTTGTGCCTGGGCTCCCATCTTCAATTGTGTGTTCTCATGGAGAAGCTTCTGCGCCAGGCCAGGTCTCAAATCCCCACCCAATAGAGCAAGAAGAGGCCACGAAGCTCAGCCCTCTTGCCATGGTCCCTCCCCACCCACCTCCCTTCACTATAGCCTTCAAGCTGGGTCTGGTTCCCCAGGGGGCCTCCTATCTTTGCCCCCACCCAGGGCTTGTTCGGTTCTAAGACCCACTCAGAAAAGGAGTATTTAGCTACTGACTCTGCTGCCTCTTCTAGCTTGAAAAGTCAGAGTGTGACAAGACTCAGGAAGCCACGTCACCTCTAGTTCATCCCTCTAGTGCTTTGAACCAAAGAGTCTTTGGTCACCCAAGCTGGACACATTCGGGGGGGCGCGGGAGGAGGACTCTCATTTTTGCTTTTCTTCAAAGGGAGATTATCTCAACAATATTCTGAAGGAAATTCCCTATTATGAAAGGGAGGGTGTCGGTGAGACCAGGCACAGATCATAGTAATCTAAGGTTTAAAGTAATCAGAGACTTAAGCAAGGGATAGATGGAGGGTTGGGTGCTATAGGGACAGGAGAGAACACTGGAGGGTAGAGATGGCTTCCTGGAGTCGGGGTGCGTTCAAGATGAGCCTTGGGGAATGTGTGGATTTGGACTATGGAGATGGTGCAGCAGGGCATGCCAGGTGGAGGGGAACTGTGATGGCAAAGGCATAGAGCTGAACAGGTAGCAGAATGGCCAGTGGGCTGTGAGCTGGGTAGGGGTCTGGTTCCTGGATCATTGAGAACTGGGGCTTCTGGCAAAGACCTTGGAGTGGCCCCCCCAAGATGGTGGCAATAGTAGGGTCTCATGAAAGCAGGGACTCTAATAGATATTTGTACATCCATGTTCAAGGCAGCACTAATCACACTATAACCAGAAGATGGAAGGAACCCAAGTTCCATCAATAGAGGAATAGATATTAACAAATAAAATGTGGACAATACATACAATGAAATATTATTCAGCTTTAAAAAGGAAGGAAATTTTGACACATGCTACGACACAGAGGAACTTTGAGGACATTATGCTAAGTGAAATAAGCCAGTCATGAAAGAGTAAATACTGTATGATGTCACTTATATGAGGTACACAGAGTAGTCAGATTCACAGAGACAGAAAAAAGAATATGATTGCCAAGGGCTGGAGGGAGGAGGAATGGAGAGTTGCTGTTTAATGTGTACAGAGTTTCAGTTTGGGAAGATGAAAAGACTTCTGGAGATGGATGGTGGTGACGGCTGCACAACAATGTAAATGTATTTAATGCCACTGAACTGCACACTTTAAAATGGTTACAATGGTAAAAATTTTTGTTATGTATGTTTTGCCCCAATTAAAAAAAAAAGAGTGGAATCTCAAAGGTCAGGCATGGAAAGAGTGGGAGATGTGGTCAAGGCAGAGGAAGCAGTGAGGTCACAGATCCTAACACCAAACAGGCTCTGGTGAAAGGCAGGCACAGCTTCCAGTCCACGCTCAGCCGCTTCTTAGCTGTGTGCTTTTAGGCAAGTCACTTGTCCTTTCTGAGCTTCCTTTTTCTCATCTGCGAAACAGAGACAATACTAGTTATTTCTAGTCTCTTGCAGGGTTGTTGCAAAGGTCAAATGTGGTCCTAAAAACAGCTCTTCGGACTTCCCTGGTGGCTCAGTGGTTGAGAGTCCACCTGCCAATGCAGGGGACACGGGTTCGTGCCCCGGTCTGGGAAGATCCCACATGCCACGGAGTGGCTGGGCCCGTGAGCCATGGCCGCTGAGCCTGTGTGTCTGGAGCCTGTGCTCCGAAACGGGAGAGGCCACAACAGTGAGAGGCCCGCGTACTGCAAAACAAACAAACAAAAAAAAAAAAACAGCTCTTCATTGAGCAATTACCACATGCCAGGCACTGAGTAAAGCGCTTTGCACATATTAACTTGTTCAATTCTCAGAACAGCTCTATAAAGATGTATTTTTATAGTCCCCATTTTACAGATGAGACAAGCAAGACTTTAGGAGGGAAGATGCCTGCTCTGCATTACACAGTGGGAAGTAAAGGAACTGGGACTCAGACCTGAGTCATGATGAGAGCCTATGAGTACCCAGAGGGGAGTTGCTGTGGCCACCTTCTTCCTCCTCCTCCAAGAAGTCTCCCAAGATTCCTGCACTGGAGTAACTCTTGTCTTACCCACTGGGAGCTCCCACCTCACGTTTCTACACTGTCTGGCACCCGATAAGCCTTGCACTTTGGGAGTTATTTCTGGATCTGCCTCCCTGCTGCAGAATGTAAGCTCTCCAAAGGTGAATCTGGATATTTTTCATATTAGAATCCTGGGAGCCCAGCCTAGCCAACCCAGAACTGATGAAAGTCTGGGCAGTGCTGGAGAGCTCAGGCTGAGGACAGGACCCTGGAGCTCAACGGGGATCAGCTGGGGAGGGTGCAGCCTGAAGGGTTCTTTGAGGGTGTTTGTTGTCAATGACAACGACAGCCTGAAAATGAAGAGGAGGAGGAGGATGGTTCAGACTATGAGGCCAGCAACAATGTCAACGTCATTATCATTCTGTGTCAGGCCCATCCTGTGCTGTACGGGTCAGGAGAAAGGAAGTTATGCTGTAGAAACAACCCATACCTCAGTGGTTTGACACCATCGCTCCTGAAAAGCCTGTTGTGGTCCAGATGACTCTGCAGGGCGGTTGTCCTCCATGCAGACACTCAGTGAGCCAGGCCACTTGGATTCTGTGGCTCTAACCATCGCAACATGAGGACTCCACAACAGCAGCAGAAGAACAAGAGTGTGTTAGAGGATTTGCACCAGCAATGTCACTTATGCTCACATGTCATTGCACAGAACTGGTCCCAGACCCCGCCTACCTGCTAGGATGAGGTGGGGGAAGTGCAATCCCCCTGTGTCTCCAGATGTGCAGAAACTCTTAATATCTCACAATATATGACAAACATTTCACATATCGCACCTCACTTAACCCTCATGATGATTCCTGAGCACAGACAATCCTGGGACAGTCAGTAGAGTAGAGGCCAAGGCTTTGGGCTCTGGAGTCAGATCTGGCTTCAAATCCTAGTTCCACTGCCAAACAAGTGATGTCCTGGCTCCATTGGTAGTGAGCTCCCTGTCACCGGAGGTATACAAGCAGAGGATGGATGACCACTTTGGTCATCATCATCCTTGTACATTAATGCGTGATGTATCCCAGAAGACACCTACATTTTATTTATTTTAAAATTATGTTTTACAGAAGTAAAATATATATACAGTGAAATACACATAAATGTACCATTTGGTAAGTTTTGACAAATGTGTACACCCGTGTACCTGATACCCCAGCGTAGATATAAAATATTTCCATCACCCAAAACATTTCCTCGTGCCCCTCTCCCTGCTCCCCTCTCCCATCCCTGCACTTTAAAGGACAATGTTTAACTCTGAGAGATGATTTGACAAATGTGGGCTTTCAGCAGAGCCTGGAACAGGATGAGGTGAGTGAGGTGCCCAGGGCACACATTTTAAGGAGGCATTCACTCTTGTTATCAGTTCTGCACTCACAGCGTCCTGAGTGAACGCCTCCTTAAATTTTCTTCCCTGGGAGCCTTAGGCTCCTTACCCTAGTCCTGGTCCAGAATTACAGGCAAGGTAGGAGAGATAACGTACCTGGGAATAGAAGGGCCATTCCTGAAGCCTTTCAAGTCACATGTCACAAGACTGACTGCAGCCCTGAAAGGCAGACTGGGAGAGGATGAGCCCCCCAAGGGGGCGGAGCCTTGACTCAGAAGTTCGTGACCCACAGGGATGCCCCGGGCATATTTTGATGCTTTCTGTTAAGAGTTCCCATTTACTGAACACTGAAATGCCAGGCCATGTTAGACACTTTGTGTGTTGTCCAACTCTCAGTACAAGCCTGAAAAGTGTGTCTTTGTATCCCCATCTTTCAATGAGAAAACCGAGTCTCAGGAAGGTGGGAGTGACTTGGCCAGGGTCACATAAGCAAGGACCAGTGGTGTGATTCAAAGCCAGCCCTCTCTGAGCCCTGAGCCTATTTCTCCCTCTGCCTTCCCGCAGAGCTCCAGACACAAGGACGGCAGGTGTGCTGGGGAGCCCCAAAGGTGAGCCCCCTACTCCTACGCTGACCCCTCCAACCTCCCTAAACTGGACAGCCCAGGACCCCTGCAGCTGGGGCCACCGTTTCCCAGAGCCTCTCCCTTCTCAGCAGCCGGCGCCAGCAGCTCTGACAGCCTTTCCTGGGAGCCTGAGAGGGTGGTTTGCATACTAGGGGTGTCATTTGCATATACTTAGGAAAAGCCTTCATTTTTCCCACCTGCAGCAAACTCCAGGCTGATTAGTTCTCCCCACGTTGGAGAGTTAATTACTCTCCCGTGTAGACTGGTGTTTATTTGTAATCAGCAGAGGGCTGGGAAGAGGGGGAGGAAACAGGCTGAAGCAGCTGTCATTAGCCCAAATTCCGAAGCCGCCCTGTGGGTGGAAAAATGAGTAGGAGCTGATCGCCGCAGACCTGTGCCCAAATCCCGGCTCTGCCCCTGGGCTTGCCCCCATTCAGGGAAAGGGGAAAGGAGACTGGACCTGAGGTAGGGAAGTGTAGGACAGTTGCCCGCTGTGAGTGGCCGGCAGGACAGAGGCGGAGGCTCAGAAGGTCACACTGAAGGAAGCAGCGCCTCAGGAGCAGGGCATTGTCTATCCCGGACATCTTCCAGGACCACCTTAGGGTGGGGTTGGCGGCGGAGTCCCAGCCCCAGAGACAGGAGACTGGACCAGCTCTGCTGTGTAACACGGGAAACGGATTGCCCTCTCTGAGGCTCGGTCTTCCCATCAGTTCACCGGGGCTGACAACAGTAGTCTCACCAGTCCCCTGGCAGGGAATCACGTGAGGCAGGCAGGGGCTGTGTAAAGCATAAATCTCTACTCAGATGTAAGAAATATTTCTGAATTCCCAGGATGAAAATGGTCTCAGCCCCAGGGAGATTTAGTGACCTTGCCTCCCTCCCACCCCCACCCAACCCAACAAACCTGGGCTTTCCCCCACTTCTCCTACTTCATCAAGGCATTTCTAGACACTTCAGCACCTGCTCCCCACTTGTCTGATAAAAAAGGCAGGCCAAGCCCACCTGTCAAGATTGGAGAGACCCTCAGGTGCTGTCAGAGTTCCAGAAAGATGCTGGGCTGCCTGCCTCAGCTTGCTCAGGGCACCTATGAAAACGGCAGAAGCCCCACCTCACAGATTCTAATGCAGTACGTAGGGATGCAGCTCAGGCAACAGTATCCTTGACCAGCACCCCCAGGTGACTCTGACCCAGGGAACTACTGCTTTGGTTCAACTCCTCCCTCTTTTTTACAAATAGGGAGACTGAGGCCCGGAAGGGTGATCTGCCCATGGACACCCTGCAGAGCTGGGGGTAGAACCCAAGTCCCCTACCTCCGCCCATAGTGGCCTCTCCTGATGAAAGTCTGGGGCAGGGACAGAGCTGGCAATGATATGGGGGGGTCACAGTGGGAGAACCTGGCTGGGGTTCTTGGCTCACCCACAAGAGTAGTGATCTTGGCCCCCAGACTGAGGTGAAGGCACCTATTCCCCTTCCCCCTGGGAGGCAGGGACAAGCATCCCCTTCAGCCCACATCTTCCTACAAAGACAGGCTTCCCAGTGAGCCAGGAAGAGTGGGGAGAATAGTCACCCACAGGCTGTATGACCTCTGTAGGCTGCCAGATAAAATACAGGATGAATAATGTTTTTAGTATAAGTGTATCCTATGCATAGTGTTGTTTATCTAAAATTCAAATTGAACTGGGCATCCTGTTTTTGTTTTTTGTTTTTTTGCGGTACGCGGGCCTCTCACTGTTGTGGCCTCTCCCGTTGCGGAGCACAGGCTCCGGACGCACAGGCTCAGCGGCCATGGCTCACGGGCCCAGCCGCTCCACGGCATGTGAGATCTTTCCGGACCGGAGCACGAACCTGTGTCCCCTGCATCGGCAGGCGGACTCTCAACCACTGCGCCACCAGGGAAGCCCCATCCTGTATTTTTATTTGTTAAATCTGGCGGCTCTAGACCCATGAGCAAGTCACTTTACCTCTCTGAGCCTTAGTTTCTTCCTCTTTAAAAATGAACCAAAATACAACTCTGTAAGGATACTGTGCAAATTAAGTGAGATGATATATGTAAAATGCTTGGCACAGGGGAGGTAAATTTGTGAAGCCTGCAAATCTTGCCGTCAGAGTCCCCATACCCAATACTTCTATCTCCTCCATTCCTCTCTCCCTTTCAGAGTTCCTGTTTTAGACCCCCGATCTGCAGGATGCCAGTGAACATCTTCAGAAAGGTACCTGCTGTGGTGGACATAACACTACCACTTACTGGCTGTGTGACCTGTGGGGATTGTTTACCCTCTCTGATCCTCATCTGTAAAAATGGCTTGTCATAGTACTACCTCCCTGGGGTTGTGATGATGAAATTTCTAGATAGTGTATTAAACACTAGTACTAAGCCTAGCAGTAGGGCTCACTAAGTAGATAGAGCCCATTAACGTCTTGCAAATGCACTAAGACACAACTTTAATTGTAAAACATCCCAGAGAGGGCAAGGCGTACCCCACGGAAAGAATGAGTAAAAGTGGAATCGCAGGCCAAGCGATGGGCAAATGGGGGACGTCATTTCTGCGCAGCGAGTTGGGGGCGGTGGTGGAGGAGGACAGGGGGAAGAAGGGTGGCGGGGGATTTAAAGGTGGGGGTAGGGTGGGGCTTTCCCCTGGCTACTCCCCATGCATCTATGTGAGCTCCTTTGAAGCTCGCATTATCCAGGCCCTCCTGGTGCCGCATTTCCGCGCTGTGGAGTCCAGGCAGCCCTCGGGACCCGGGGCCCTTCCCCCACCAGGCAGAGGCCTGTCCTCCTTGCTGGCTCTCACAGGCCGCACTGTTTGTTTTCCAAACTCTCTCCTAATCCTCTTAATCTTTTTACATCTCATCTGCCAGCATGCCTGGTGGCTTCCATTAGCGCCTTTCGAGCTCGACCTGCGCTCTGTGATCTACATGTTGGGAACTTCTCCCAGAGCGGCTCCACCTGGCCCCTTGCAGGCTTGGCTGCTTCCTCCTGGGCAGCCAGGATGCTGGTCTCCAGCTGTGGCCAGCTGTTAGGGGAGTTTGTCTTCTTCGTATTTTTCTTACTCTCCCCACAAAATCATTTGTGCTGTGTTTGGTCTTCTTTTTACATTTTTCCCGAAAACTTCTCCACTGGTCTCCGTGCATGGCCCCCTGAGCAGCAGGTGGGAATTTTGCTAAGTGCCTGCCACATGCCAGGTTCAAGCCACACTGATCAGAAACCTTGTCCCAGTCTGAGGGGTCACTGCCATTCCCCAGACACAGGAGTTCTCTCGTGCTAGAGCAAAAGGGAGGCAGATGCTGGATTTGAACCCACACTGCCTCCGTCTCCACAATAAATCATTTCTTGTTCTACAATGCCCTCCGTTTTTCATAAAACAATCCCCCAAAGCTCTTTTATCTGCCGAGAGAGGCAAAGAATAAAGAACATGCACTGAAAACGTGTAGCAGTTTCTGACAGCTCCCTCCCCAATTCCCAAACACCCCCCCACCGCAAAAAAAAAAAACCCTGATCTTTTGGGTGGAGGGAAGGAGAATGGAAGAATTCCCAAACACCCCCTCAAAAAAAAAGCCTGATCTTTTGGGTGGAGGGAAGGAGAATGGAAGGAGAGATTCAGAAGGCCCCAGAAGAGGGGAAGGATTTCACAAGAAAGCCAAGATTAAGACAATCTCCATAATAAAGAGCCGGGAAAAGGAGAACCAGCGGATCGGGTAGAGGGTCCAGGAGGTTTGTGTTTTTGAGGGAGAGGGAGTGGAAGAGGGAGGTGTGGGGCAGTGGATGGGACAGGAAGGAGTATCCACGTCAGCTCCACGTCCCCTTCTTGGTGTTCAGACAGTACAACAGGGATTTGAGCACATCCGTTCACAGGGTGGCGCAAGGAGGAGAATTGTACGAGAATGTTCTCCGCAGCTCTCTTCATCATAACCGAAAATATCCATGAACGGGAGAAGGGCTACGTGAAGTGCGCTGCACGCAGGCAATGGAGTACTACTCAGCAATAAAACCGAACCGACACGAGCAATAACACAGCTGAATCTCACAAGCATGTAAAATGAAAGAAGCCAGACACAAAAGACACACACTGAACAATTCTATTTACGTGAAGTTCAAGAACAGGCAGAAATAACCCATGGTGAGAGAAGTCGAAACGCTGGTCACGTTGCGGGGAGGGGGGAGTACAGTTGTCCCTCAGTATCTGCAGGGGATTGGTTCCAGGACACCCCTGTATCCCCTCGGAGACCCAAATCCGAGGATGTTCAAGTCCCTTCTATAAAATGGAGAAGTATTTGCATATAACCTACCCACATCCTCCCCTATACTATAAATCCTTTCTAGATTACTTATAATACCTAATACAATGTAAATGCTATGTAAATAGTTGCCAGCGCAAGGCAAATTCATGTTTTGCTTTTTGGGAACTCTGGAATTTTTTTCAAATATTTTTCATCCGCGGTTGGTGGAATCTGTGGATGCAGAACCCTCGGACGCTGAGTGCTGACTGTACTACAAGGGGCAGGAGAAAACTTGCTGGGGTGATGGAAATGTTCTGTATTTTGATCTGGGTGGTGGTAAAGGATATCTTCATTTACATGAGAAGCCATTGAACAGGGCACTTAAGATTTGTGCATTTTACCGTATGTCAATTATACCTCAATGTTTTTTAATTTAAAAAAAGGAATACAAGAACTTCAGGGTTACATTATATGCACATTTGACTATCTGTATTTTGCCTAGTAAACTTCAGAGTGAGAAAGAGCTAATGATACCAATGAAAATAAGGTAAGGGATGCTGCCCATCACTCCAGACCCTCAAGGAGCCTATTCTGGAGCGTTTTCCTGCCTCAAATCCAGAGCCTCTCGTGGTCTAAATGCCTCACCACTGAGTACAACTCTAAACTTTAAAGATTGAATTTCTTTCTTTTTTTTTTTTTGAAAAGGGGGTATATATTAGCCAACTGATATGCAACTGAAGAACAGGAAATCTGTTCTGATGTCAAAGCTAAAAGTGACAGGGCTTCCCTGGTGGTGCAGTGGTTGAGAGTCCGCCTGCCGATGCAGGGGACGCGGGTTCGTGCCCCGGTCTGGGAGGATCCCACGTGCCGCGGAGCGGCTGGGCCCATGAGCCATGGCTGCTGAGCCTGTGTGTCCGGAGCCTGTGCTCCGCAACGGGAGAGGCCCCAGGGGTAAGAGGCCCGCATACCGAAAAAAAAAAAAAGCTAAAAGTGACAGCATAGAAGTATCCCGAAATGGTAATACAGTCTCCAAACATGGCGCTTTCCTAAGAATTTCTTCCAAGGGTAATACTGACCATTTACAATTACTGCCTTATATGCTGATTTTGGAACCCAGCCCTTGAGTGAGATGTGACTCCACCATAAGGAATTTGAGTAATTTAGAAATTATTTTTCTGGTTATTCCTTAGACCCTTGGCTATACTGTGGGATGGAGCTCCTGGATCCTGACCTCACAAGCATGACAAGGGGTTTCCTCTCATCCCTATATCTCCTACCTCCCCTCCAAGAGCCTGAGCTCTGGAGAAAAGGAAGAGAACGCCATCCCCTCTGATTGAAGGTGTCCCAGCTGTGACATTCACAGGACTATTGCCAACCCATTACTTTTCACACTAATGATATGTTTATTACTATCGATGTCTTTTATTTCTTGGGAAGTGTTTATACTCTTGTAACAGCCTGATAAGTGAAATCATCCAACACTTGGAAATAAGGCAAATAGATAACTGGTGTCCTTTCAAAGTCAAATTCGAGTAGTGTCTAACAAGCCTTCCTAAGGATCATCTGACACTCCAGGGGAATGTCACTTTGCTTGACTTATTATTTACTATTGATTAGGGCCCAGGCTCTATAAAGATAGCTGTTAGCTGGTACAAAACTGATAAGTTGCCAATTATTTTTGTCTGATAGAGATGCAAATGATTTCTTTCCATTACAGAAGATAGCCCCAACTTTAGGATTTTATTGCCCTATAGAACATTAACCAGTTTTGTATGTAACTTAGCAACCTTATGAATATTCCAGAATTCTTGGTTTTTTGGTTATTGTTGTTTTTGTTTTTACTGAATCTTTTTTACCATATATAGGTATATATAAATTTTTTTCTCATATCCTTCATTGCACTAGCTTTGTTCCTTCATTTATAAGCTACAAAGAAAATTCACATGAGCTCACTATGTATTTCTATATGAATTGTGTATTTAATATTTTGAAAACTATATTTTGAGAAGCCTTTCACAGTATTTGTTTTTCCCTCATGCCACCTCTGCCGTCCTCTGCTTCCCACCACTCTCTCATCTTGAGAAAGTGAGGCTCAGAGAGGTTAGGTAACTTGCCCAAGGTCACACAGATATTATTCATAATGATGACTTTTTTTTTTTTTTTTTTTTGCGGTACGCGGGCCTCTCACTGTTGTGGTCTCTCCCGTTGCGGAGCACAGGCTCCGGACGCGCAGGCTCAGCGGCCATGGCTCAGGGGCCCAGCCACTCCGTGGCATGTGGGATCTTCCTGGACCAGAGCACGAACCCGTGTCCCCTGCATTGGCAGGCAGACTCTCAACCACTGCACCACCAGGGAAGCCCAATGATGACTTATTTTAATGTGGTGTTTGACAGTATAAACTTCCTCATAAATTCATATAATCCCTCGGCAGCTCACTGAGGAGACTGTATCATCCCCATTTTACAGATAAAGAAACTGAGGTCTGGAAAAGTGATGTGGCTTGTCCAAGGTCATAGAGAAATTCTAGTTCCCCTAAGCCCCTGAATCCTGGAGAGCAGTAGAGGGGCTGGCAGGAGGAGCTCTGTGTTCCCACCCTTAAACCAGAGCATCCCTGTCTAGATTTGTTATATATATATATATTGTATGTCACACAAGATTGCAAATGAAAAAGGAGTCCCAAAGGCTTGAAAACCCTGACCCTAGACTGTCTTCACCTGCCCAGGTACAATAGCCCTCCCTCTTCTCCTCCACCTCCTCCTCTCCTCCTCCCCCTCTTCCTCTCCTCCTCCCTCTGGAAAGCAAAACAAAACAACAACAATGACGAAAAACATGGTCATGGGAAGAAACAGAACGACATGGTCAGCCCAGGCCTGAACACATTGGTCTCCAGTCTGGAGGAGACAGAATCACTCAATCTAAAGGAAAACATTCTCCGGGTCCAAGCTGTCAATGACAAAGTGAGCTGTGCTGACAGGTAGTGAGCACCCCATCAGTGAGAGTGAGTAAGGCTAGATGATCCATCCAAATGTTAACAGCAATTTTCTAGATGGGCTTTTGTCACTAATTTTTAAATGTTGATAAAAGCTAATTATTAAGTGGTCACCATGTGTCCACTGTTTTGTATATGTATTATGTCATTAAAACTTTATAATATTCGACAAGGTAGAATCTGTTGTTTCCAATTTACGAACAAACAAACTGAGACCCCAGGAGGTTAAGTATCTTTCCAAGGACATGCAGCTAGGAAGTGGCAGGTCTAGGAAGCTGATTACTGAGCTTCCCATTACTATTGCACTGTTCTTCTTTCTTCTGTATTTCCAAGCTTTGGCAATGAATACATGCTGCTTTCATAATCATGAAAGTCTTACAAGTTACTGATTTTGTAAAGGTTCCTTCTGCCCTGATGTTCTAGGCCTCTGTGGGTCTCTCAGCCCTGCCCAGTATCCCCACCACGGCTCCCCCGGCAGACTCCGCCTTGCTGTCCCTGTCCCCACACCATCTGTGGCTGGGGTAGGATGTCCCATGTCCCAGTCTTGCTGAGGTCTGCTCAAAATGTCCCTTGCAGGCCTGTGGCCCTAGGGCAACACTGGGGGCAGTTTCAGGGAAGGAGAAGGGGAAGTGGGAAGGGATGTGAAAGTTGGCCACAGGCCAGCACCGCCCTGCTGGGTGTCCCACAGGGGTCCCTGGGTGAAGGACGGGAGTATCCAGTGCGTTGACGACCAGAGGCAGGTGAGGCCAGCGCTTGACAGGGAGGGAGCTGTAAAGTTCAGGGAACCAGGAGGGGTGGCCCAGGAGGCTGGACCGGGCAGGGAGGGAGGGAGACCTCTGCTGGCTGGTTCTGTGCCAGGACAGTGTTGTGGGGTGGGGGTGGGGGGACAATGATCTAGGACCCAGAATGAGTGAGTGGGGGGACCTTAACTCCAGGGGCTTGGGGGGAGGGGGGAGGTAGTGACAGACCCATGAGCTGTAACCAAAGTTCCTGGGTCCTGCTCCCCCCCCCACAAAACACAAGAAGCTGGGAAAAGGTTGGGGGTGTCAGAGCCCAGCAGAGGGGTCCCACGAAGGGATAGCGGTGGCAGTCAGCCCTCTGTCCTCCGGTGGGTGCTGAAAGGGGCCGAGTGTGTGGAGGAAGGAACAGATGTGTGTGTCAGGTGTTTGTGAATTCTGGTGTGTATGCACAGCTCTGCCATCTGGGTGAGAGGGTGTAAATTAAACAGGGAGAAGGCACTCAATAAATATTTGTTCAGTCATCTGTAGGAGTGTATGACTGTGTGTGTCCAGGTGAGTGAGGGGGGGCATGTCATTTTGGGTGTCAGCTTGTGTGTCCAGGAGTGTGTGGTGGACTTTTGAGTTTGCTTATTGTGTCGTGTAGGTGCGTGAGGGAAAAGCTGTGTTCGTGTGTCTGAGTGTGTAACTATATGGGTATGTTCAGTTGCATGCGTGTATCTGTGTGAGTTTGTGGTTCTGCGTGTATGTTTGGGGTCCCTGGAGCAGGATGGAGGGTGGATATTGAAGGCCCTCGAGGGGGTGTGTGTGCAATGGTCGGGGAGATGATATATATATATATAGACAGATAGAATTGGGCAGGGTTGGGGGGTTCAAGTGTGGGTGTTGGGTGTGCATGAGTGTGTGATGTCCAGCCTGCCCAGGCCCTGCCCATGTCTCCACAGTGGCACCATGGAAGCCCCCTGGGGCTGGCTGGTGATCGGTGTGCTGGCCATATCCCTGGCCTCTTCGGTGACCCAGGACGTTTGCCGAGCACAGGATGGGAGGGACGGGGCCGCAGGAATACCCGGCCGACCCGGACGGACAGGCCTCAAGGGGGAGCGAGGGGAGCAGGGTAAGCCCTCCCTCTGGACCCCAGCCCCTCATCCCTGGGCTTCGCCTGGCCACCAGGGTGGGGCTCGGGATGCCACTGAGAAACAGGAGTCCACCTGGGCCAACACATGAAGCCTCTCCAGTCTGCACTTGGTCCCAGGGGCTGAGGGGGGCCTAGCCTTCTTCCAAGGCCATGTCCACAGGCCCCATTAGCCTCTCTGTATCCCCTTTACTGCCCGGGTCCTCTTTCTTTGGCCTCACCTTCCTCCTCTGGACAGTGGGTCACTGCAAGCAATGAATATGAAAGGTCCCAAAGCTGTGCTCAGTCTTTGGTCTTTGTTCAGTTACCAGAAAGATTAATGCCCTTGGCTTTAGACTCAGGAGCCCTTGTCTTGCTGTGTGACCTTGAGCGACTTACTGATCTTCTCTGAGACTCAGTTTCCTCATCTGTAAAATGGAGAAATAACCCCACCTAGCACATTGAGAGGGATCAATTCATGGCAACTATCTTTTTTGCTTCCAGCTTCCCCACAACTCTGTCCCTGCGTCCCCCTTCCCTCCCCCTTCAGGCTTCAGAAACTCTCATGTTCTAGAAAAAAGGCTAAGGGTGAAGGGAAAGGGAGGAGGGCACGACCAGAGCAGGAAAGGAGAGTCTCATGTAATCGCCCTGAGCCTCCCAGTCCACAGCAGACCAGAAAGATCGGCATAGGCATTTGCAAACAATCTGCACACAGGCATCCTACATGTAGTCCCTGAATCTGAAGAAGTCAAGGTCAGTGCCCTGGGGGGAGTGTGGAGTGCACGGCTGTGGGCAGGAGTACAGTGAAGCCAGTGGACTGCTTTTTCCAGAACCAGACACTCCCAAGTGCCTGTTCACATTTCTCTCCATTTTACAGACAAAGAAGCTGAGTCTCAGAGAGGTTGAGACACGTGCCCAAGGTCATGCACAGCCAGTCAGAATCAATGTCTTGAAGGCCCAGACACTCCCCCTATCCTCTATCCCACAGCCGTCCGGGGTCCCAGCCACTTCCCTGAGGTCTGGAGGACACTAGACCAATTGGGACTCTCACTCCCAATCTGGCCTTTCTCCCCACAGGGGCCCCTGGTATCCGGACAGGCGTCCGTGGCCTTAAAGGAGACCAGGGAGAGCCTGGGCCCCATGGAAAACCTGGCAGAATGGGCTACCCAGGACCCAGCGGCCCCCTGGGGCCCCCTGGCCTCCCAGGGTTGAAGGGCATCAAGGGCAACCCCGGAAACATCCAGGACCAGCCACAGCCGGCCTTCTCGGCCGTGAGACGGAACCCTCCGACGGGCGGCAACGTGGTCATCTTCGACACGGTCATCACCAACCAGGAGAGCCCATACCAGAGCCACTCGGGCCGGTTCATCTGCTCTGTGCCGGGTTACTACTACTTCACCTTCCAGGTGGTGTCCAAGTGGGACATCTGCCTGTCCATCGTGTCCTTTGGGAGGGGCCAAGTCCAGCGTTCCTTGGGCTTCTGTGACAGCAACAGCAAAGGAGTCTTCCAGGTGGTGTCCGGGGGTACGGTGTTCCAGCTCCAGCAGGGAGACCAGGTCTGGATTGAAAAAGACCCCAATAAGGGCCGCATTTACCAGGGTTCAGAGGCCGACAGCGTCTTTAGCGGCTTCCTCATCTTCCCATCCACCTGAGCCCCTCCCCACCATGGCCTCCGCTTCCTGCTCTGTGACCCTGGCCCACTCACTCCACCCTTATGGTGTCTATGCCCTGCTCTGTAAAGTCGGGGTGCTGTTGCTTTAGCTGCCTGAAGGAAGATCATTTCTTGGAACCCTTCCTGGAATAAAGACCTGAGTCCATGTCTGCTGAGCTTGAAGTTCAGTCGCTACCCTGGCCGTTGGGACGGAGGCTTAAGAATGACAACAATTACTGAGTGCTTACAGGCCAGGCCTGCATTTAATATTTTACAATAAATAGTTAGCAGGTCCTGGGAGCCTCATCGGCCTGGCCTCAAATCCTGGGCCACCATTTACTTACTAGTTGTTCAATTATTTGCATTTTATGTTACTTCAGTGAATCTGTTTCCTTATCTGTAAAGTGGGAATTCTGATGGCACCTTCCTCAAAGGGTTGTTGGGAGGATTAAATGACTTAATATATGCATAGTCGTGCATAGTAAGGGTTACATACGTTTTAGCCTTAACTATATTTTGTTTGATCTTTACAGTTGAGCTCTGAGGTGGGTATTATGACCTTATTTTACAGATAATGAAACTGAGGCTAGGGGGCTGGGACAAACTTAAAGCCCAAGGTTAGTGTGTAAGGGGAGAAGCTGGGGTTTGACTCCAAGTCCTACTGACGCCCAAGCCTGTGTGTCTACCTACTACCCTAGCCAGCCTCCACAGACGCACGCCTGACAATTGACACGTGTCATTTCCAGCGCTCAACCAGAAAGGCAGATCCAAGGGCATCCAGAAGTCTTCCTGAAGCCAGGTTTCCCGAGGCCAGAGCTGGACTTCTACCCCGGCAGGCACAGAGGCTGGGGCTGCTGCCTGCTGGGTATCCCACCTGGGTGGGGACTGGGAGGGTCTGGAATGTTTGTGGTGCTTTCGCAGGGTCCCACTTAGCCTGTCTGGGTGCTGCTCAGAAGCAAAAAGCCCCACTATGCCCTTCGTATGTGAGAAAAGTAAGGCGACCAGAAGTTCAGTCCTGAAAATGTCCAGTGTCCTGTGCTTTTTCCCAAAGGAAGCCGATTTTACCTTTGTGCTGCAGACATTCACGTATGCACACACACGCACAAGAATACACATCACATTTGCGCACACACCTCCCGAGATGCACGTGGACCCACATTCCTGGACCAAGACTCGTCTACTCCTCACCCACACACCCACGCCCTGCGACCCACCGGCTGCACCCCTGGACGCACTACCTACGCCTCCAGACCCACAGGCGCACTCAAGGATACACATGCGTCATACCCGTGCACACCCACCTCGTACACCCACGTGCCCCCATCAACCATCAGTAGTGCTCTCACACACGTGTTCCAGACACACCCCTGACACGAAGGTGCACACACCCTCCTCTCCCTCTGACGTGCATGTGCCTTAGAAACGCCTGTGATCTCCGAGTCCTCATGTACCCACAACCTCCACGCCTGCCTTCCCCACACACTCAAGACCCACTTGGTGGGGGGGATCCAGGCCCATCAACAGCCTTCGGGGCTCAGGAAGAAGAGAGTAAAGCTCTGCAGCCCCAGAGCAGTTCTGGACTCCTCAGCCCCCTGCCCACCCAGAACACACACACCCACGGACTGGGAAGAGAAACAGATCTGTGAGCACCTACTATGTGCTGGACATTTTATAACCATGGATGCATTTAATTCCAGCAAAATCCATGAGGACCCTGAGGCTCACAGAAAGGAGACATCTACCCAAGGTCACACTGCCAGAAAGTGGCAGGGCCTGAATTTGAACCAGGTCTGCCTGACCCCAAAGTGAAGGGCTTCTTTCATTGCAACGGGGCTCAAAGACAACGTCAGGGGTAGAGGGCCCGTAAGAAGCTGGAGAGGCCAGGCTATAGAAATGGCGGGGGTGCGGGGAGCACCCCACTGCTTCTTACCATAAATTCCACCCATACCTACCCCTCTTTGCAGAGGAAAATCACTTGCCCCTCTGGAAGGAGGGGACCCAGCCGCAACCCAGGCGGGCGGGGCAGGGGCGGGCTGAGCACGGGCTGAGGCTGCCACCTGCTGGAGAAGCCGGACCCAGGCGCGAAGGAGGTGAGGACTGAAGATGGGAGAGAGGCCTGGGCGCCCTCGGCCGGGTCCCCCACCCTTCATAATGCTGTGTCCATCATTTCTGCTCTCTCCAGCCTTCCACGCACCTGGGAATTCCAGGGACAAGTACATTCACGTCCTCGCTCTTGTTGCACACCCTGTAGCCCTGTGCCAGAGGGTGGAGAGCCAGCTGGGGACACTGAGGCCCTGAGGGTCACCCAGCAAAGCAGGGGTAGGGCTCGGAACTCTGCTCATGGCTGGCACAGGGCTAAGTACTGTGTATGCATTGGCACTGCCCTGCACGGAAGCTACTGGAAACCCTCATTTACAGAGGCAAAGCCTGGTCCTCCCCTACCACCCAGTATACAGATGGGATGACTGAGACCTAGGGGCCAGTGGTTTGCTGAAGGTCTCGGGGCCAGGGAGTGGCAGGGCTGGAAGGAGAACCCAAGGCCGCTGACTTTGTAGCCAGAAGAATCTGTCGGCCACAGCAGGCTGCCTGCTGTCAAAGTTTGCCCTGGATGTCCACCCCCAAGTAAGGCAAATGGGAGGGGGCATATGGGAGCCTCTAGAATAAGACCTGTCACTTCAGAGGTGCATATGAGGCTTGTTTCTGAGGGCAGCTAAGCAGAGGGGTCAGAACGAGGCTTTGGACCCAAGAAACCATTCACTAAGTGACTTTGGGCAAGGGTTTTCACTTTCCTCAGCCTCAGTTTCCTCATCTGTACAGGGGGAATTATAACTTCCCCCTAGGGATCTTGCGAAACAATGGGGTCTCAGGCACAGTAGATGGCAACAAACAGGGAAGGGCATTAGCTGGGCTGAACTTGACTCTAAGGGAAGTCTGCCCAGGCGGCTGATGTTTACACGCACACACACATATAGGCACCCTTCAGCAGACCCGGGGCAGCGGACATTTCCTCATTTCAGACACTCATGACCTGGAGGTGGAGGGACACAGGGACAACAGTGCGGTCAGCCTGGCTCAGCACCCAAGAGAAAGTATTGAGTCAGGAAAAATTATGGGAAAGGGGATGTGGTACTGGGGAGAGGAGGGGAGGGGACAGCGCAGACTGCCCAGGCCCTTCTTGTTGTGTCCACACTGATACGGTGTCCTCCTGCCTTGGAGAGGGAAGCAGATCTGAGGACATCTCTGTGACCAGACCAGAAACCTCCCACCTGTCCAGGTGAGGACAAATGGCAGCTTCTCCACGCTGCCACTTCCTGAAATGTGGCCCCAGGGACAGCCTGATTTGTGAGAGGAAGGAGGGTCCCCATCTCCGCTAAGCCGGGGCCTGAGCTTGAAGAAGAGGCCCCATTCCCCATCCATTGTGCGGTCCCAAGGGGCGAGGGGCCGGGGAAGGGAGGTCAGCTCCTGAGGGCTGAGAAGGACGGCCCCTGGGGAGAGAGAGAATGAGGAGGGCAGGCCAGGGGCTGGGGGACAACTCAGCTCTCTCCCCATCCAGCTCCTTCCCCAAATGGACATGGGGTCCAGCTCCTGGCCCCCCCTTGTACCAAACCTGCTGCTGCTCTTGCTGGCACTGCTGCCTGGGGGCCAAGCTGGCACAGACTGCTATGGGATCGCCGGGATGCCGGGCCTGCCCGGGGCCCCAGGGAAGGATGGGCATGACGGATTGCCAGGGCCCAAGGGTGAACCAGGTGAGTCTGCTGGCCTGCTGGGGAGGGGTCACCTAGGGCCTGGGGGCAGGAGTCGGAAGTGTCCATCTGGGGCTGACTCTGGGGTAGGTGGACAGCTGCTTGATGGAGAGGAGTGTGGTCCCTCCAGCCACGCCTGCTCCCAGGGCAGAGTCTTAACTTTGTGGCAGGTCTAGCCCCTCTCCTCCTCAGAGCCCGGCCTCCGGCCACCCCTCACCTCTTTGCTCCTCAGTTTCCCCATCTGATAACAGGGAGAGAACAAGAGCACCTGCCCTAGAAGGTGGCAGGGAGGATCACGGAAGATGATCCAGGTGAAAGCCTTTGGCAAACTCTAAAGCGCTCTGTTACTATTTTATTCCAACCCCTCCACGACTTGCCCTGCAACATGGACCCCAGTGACTGTATACAATGCCCAGGTGGCCAGGGTTCAAGTCCCAGCCCCACCACTTCCCACTGTGTGAACTTGCACAGGTTACATAACCTCCCAGTGCCTCAGTTTCCTCATCTGTAAAATGGGGAGATGGTAGTACCTACTGCACAGGGGTGCTGTGATGATTAATAAAATTAAATATAAAACAGTACTAACACGTGGTAGGTATCAGTAAGTGTGGGCTATGGTTGTTACTGCTGTTGTCATCTTTGTTTTTATCAGAGATGTGTGCTCCCTTCACTCCCTAGGATTCTGGGTAGTTGGAGAGGTAAGGAGTAAGGAGTCAGGATCACAGTCACAGAATCTTCTGGTGGAGATTCACAGGCAAGCCCTAGCATGACTGAAAAGGGCTGAGGACATGAACGGGCACTGGCGTTGGGTGAGAACTGGAGTCTGCTGGTGACTTGTCTGAGAGTAGGTGCACATCTGGGGGTGGAATGTGTCCAGAGTGGGCATGAGGGAGGCTGGGGTGCAGCTGGGCAGAGGTGACAAGGGTGGCAGAGGCTCTGGGCGAGGGAGGCCAGTGGAGGGGAATGTCCTTAGGAATTTCCCACTGTCATCTTCCCTCCTGGCAATAGAGTGTAATTGTACCAACATTCCAGAAGGAATTCTCCAGTTCAGGGTGAGTCAAATGAAGCCCCCAGGTCTGCCATTTTTCCAGGACCCTGTACTTCACAGCTGCCTCTGGTCATCTCACTGTGTGGGATGGCTGATGGACACCAATTTTTTTTAATATAAATTTATTTATTTTTTATTTATTTATTTTTGGCTGCTTTGGGTCTTCGTTGCTGTGCGCGGTCTTTCTCTAGTTGCAGAGAGCAGGGGCTACTCTTTGTTGAGGTGCACGGGCTTCTCATTGCAGTGGCTTCTCTTGTTGCAGAGCACAGGCTCTAGGCGCGTGGGCTTCAGTAGTTGTGGCACGCGGGCTTCAGTAGTTGTGGCACACGGGCTTAGTTGCTCTGCAGCATGTGGGGTCTTCCCGGACCAGGGATCCAACCTGTGTCCCCTGCACTGGCAGGTGGATTCCCCACCACTGCGCCACCAGGGAAGTCCTGGACACCAATTTTTAGCTCCTAATTTGTGCCAGGCACGGTTCCAAGTGCTCTATGTATATTCATCTCATGAGGTAGATAAAATTAACTCTATTTTACAAATGAGAAAACTGAGGACAAAATCCTTTGAAGAAACGATTTACTCCAATTTTACAAATGTCAAAGCTGAGGTTCAGAGAGATTGAGCAACTTGCCCCAAGTCACACACTGGAATCCCGTCCAACTTCCAAGGCCACGCCCTTAACCGCTACCCTGCATTGCCTCTCAGGCCCCCTCCCCACTGCCGTGTCCCCCCCTCCCAGTTGGTTGCTGGAAGTCAACCTGAAACATGAGACACAGCCCTGCTTAACATAGCTGACAGCCATCACCGAGACCTGACATTACTGAGCACTGCCTATGAGGTGCCCGGCACGGGCATTCTCCCACCCCACTCTGCCAGCAGCTCTGTGGGATCCGTTCTATCATGCCCTTATCTCAACTGGGCAAACAGAGGCTCTGGGAGGGGAGATCACCTGCCCGGGATCACGTGGTCTGACGCTTAGGTCTGTTGGGTTCTGATTCCCCACTCCTAACCCTGGGATCTAAAAGGCTCACAAGCCGCAGAAGATCTGTCACAGTAGGTCTGCACAGACACCCACCCCAAAGGTAGTCGGAGGAGGAAGCAGCCACGAGGGCCAGCAGGGGTGGTCAGAGAGGGCTTCCTGGAAGGGGAGACTGGAGCCAGGCCCTAAAAGATGAGTATGGTTTGGACAAGGGGAGAAGAAGCTCATAGGGGCTCAGATAACTAAGGCGGTAACCAGAGTCAGACACTCACTGGGACTAGCCAGACTTGACTGTGAGTCCTGACTCCACCTCCTACCAGCTGCATGGCCTTGGGCAAGTTTCTGACCTCAGTTTCCTCATATGTAACATGAAGTAAGTTGAAACAGGCCAGTTGTCAGAGGGGCTGAATTGGGCTGAGTCGGGCTGGGGGAGCTGGGGAAAGGCAGCCTCTGTGGCTCCATCCGGTGGATCCCACGTGCTAAGCTGGCCTGGGCCTGGGTGGTTCCAGCTCAGAAATGGAAACAGGTTTTGTGGGGCCCTGAATCTTATAAAATGTTGAGGATCCTCTTTAAGAAAAGTAATACAGAATTTGATGCGGGGGCGGGGGGAGGTTTCACAAATCTACACGTGCTACAAAATTGTTTCAGAACTATAACCACACAAATAATGCATGTAAAAGTGGAGCTCTGTGGATCGTACAAAGGTTAATTTCTTGGTTTTGATTTCGTACTTTAGTTATGTAAGATCGGGGACAACTAGGTAAAGGGTACATGAGACTTCCTTGTCCTTTTTTTTTTTTGCGGTACGCGGGCCTCTCACTGTTGTGGCCTCCCCCACTGCGGAGCACAGGCTCCGGATGCGCAGGCTCAGCGGCCACGGCTCACGGGCCCAGCCGCTCCGCGGCATGTGGGATCTTCCCAGACCAGGGCACGAACCCGTGTCCCCTGCATCGGCAGGCGGACTCTCAACCACTGCGCCACCAGGGAAGCCCCCTTGTCCTTTTTTTTTTTTTTTTTTTTTTGCAACATCCTATGAATCTAATTATTTCAACATAAAAAGTTGAAAAAATTATAAATGTAAAATTATGCAAAGGGTCTTGAAAGGGCCAGTGCAAGTAAATGGGGCCCAAAGCTTAAGTTTTAGGACCTTTCCAGGAAATCTGCCTCTGACTGATCTTCTGATTTTTGTCAAGAAAAACTAAGAACCTAGACTTTTAGGTGAGGAGTTATCTGAGGCTGCATGCTGTCCGTGGGCTGACAGTCATGGCCTCTGGAATGCTCTCTGAGATGAAGCCCAGCTCTGCCACCTCCTGAGCTGGCTGGTCCTACCCTCCTCTCCATCACAAACATGGAAACTGAGGCCAAGAGACGGGGCCGTGCTGTAGCCAAGGTCAGAGGGCAAGACCATGGGGAGACAGGATTTGAACCAGGGTCTCTCTCCCCTCTTCTCCCTGTCCACTGCTCCCAGGTGAATAGGCTACCCTCTGGGGGAAAGAGAGTCCAGAGACCAAACCCTGGTGGCATGTCCCCTGGAGGATAGCCCTGTCCCTCTTCCCTGTCCCCTGCCCCATCACTTCCTTCCCACCTGCTCTCTCCCCAGGAATCCCAGCTATCCCTGGGACACGAGGACCCAAGGGTCAGAAGGGAGATCCTGGCACACCTGGCTATCCTGGGAAAAATGGTCCCATGGGAACTCCTGGGATTCCAGGGGCTCCCGGCAACATGGGACCCCCTGGGGACCCGGGCGATGAGGGCAGGTACAAGCAGAACCACCAGTCAGTATTCACTGTCACACGGCAGACAGTCCAGTTCCCGGCGCCCAACAGCCTGGTCAAGTTCAACTCAGTCATCACAAACCCGCAGGGGGATTACGACACGAACACGGGCAAGTTCACCTGCAAAGTTCCCGGCCTCTACTACTTTGTCTACCACACGTCACACACGGCCAACCTGTGTGTGCAGCTGTACCGCAGCGGTGTCAAGGTGACCACCTTCTGTGACCACATGTCCAACAGCCAACAGGTCAGCTCAGGCAGTGTGCTGCTGCAGATGCAGGTGGGAGAGCAGGTGTGGCTGGCGGTCAACGACTACAACGGCATGGTGGGCACCGAGGGCTCCGACAGTGTCTTCTCCGGCTTCCTGCTCTTCCCTGAGTAGGGCAGGCAGGCCCGCTCCGCTCCCCGGGACCACCCCATCTCCCTCAGCTTCCCTGCAAGAACCCACTGGGCCACACATCCTTGCTCAGGTCATTCTCGCCACTGGATGGACTCCTCCTCCAGGAAGCCCACCCTGCCCTCCTGCCCTGAGTTCTCTCCCTCCTCCAAGCTCCTTCAGGAGTCACTGCTTTGACACTTAACCAACACCTTCTGATACTGTCATTAGTGTTTTCCACGTCTTGGAAGAGGCAGAGAGATACATGAATAAATAATTAAATCAAAGGCTATGCACGGCTCCGAATCCTCACTGCCAATTCCCTAAGCCATCTGTGGGCTCCAGATTCAGGCATCTAGCTGGTGTTCAGTAAAGCTTGGTGCCAAGGTAGAGACACTCAGCACCATTTGGTCATTTGGGAGAGAGATGGTCAAATGTGGCTGAAGGCTGCAAGGGGTCCCCAAGGGGCCATCTGCTGTCACTTGTTTGGGTGAGAGGCACTGCTCTCATTAGAGGTATTCGTGCTCACAGGTAAACGGGAGTGTGTTTGAATTCCCAGACCTATGTTGACCGATGTTGAGTTTTGGGAGCACCCATCACAGGAGGGTTTCGGCTCAGGCAGGCCCAGCACAGAGGAAGGCAAGATGTGCAATGAATTTGTGCCGAATTGATGAGTGAATTGGGGTGAATGAATGAATGAATGAATAGTGGGTAAATGACTGGCTAAAAGCAGAGTGAATGAATGAGTAAAAAAATCATAATAGCTAACATTTACTGAGCGCTCACTATACACCAGGCATTATGCTGACACATCTATTAAATGATTTAATATTCGTAATTATGCTCTAGGTGGGCATGGATGGGTGAGGGAGAGAGGGAGAATCTGACTCCCGGATGTCTGATTTTCCCCGAATAACTGAGACTCTGGGGGCCCCCAGGAGACCATCCAAAACCACTACTGCCCACAAGCCATCAGGGTTTCACTGTGAGACTCCTGACAGTTGGGCCCAGCTGCCCCGATCCTTGTTGGAGGACCAGGAAGCCGGCCGTAAGCTGCTGCCCTTTCGCTGCGCTCACCATGAGAAGGGGTTGCCAGTTCAGGTTCAAAAAGATAAAAAGTGTAACTTTCCTGTGCAGATTGAGGGTTTGGCCTCAGAGCCCAGTGAAACCCAAGGCTCACTCAGGCCAGGGAAAACCACCGCTGCCTGACTGGGCTCTCAGCTTGGTTCCACAAGACCCCACAGAACTCACAGAGGCATGAGATGGGCTGTAACCGCAGAGGCTGGAGCTCAGCTCTCCAGCCACTGCCATCCACTTTGGCTCCTTTGTTCCTGAAGGAAGCTGTTTCACACCCCCATAGCTTTGCCCATGATGTTCCTTCATTCTGTAGAGCCCCCACCCCGCTCATACAAATCCTCCGTCCACTTAGATAATACACGCTCAGCTGTCAGGCATCAACACAAAGATCACCTCCTCCATGAAGCCTTCTCTGATTCTCCCCTTCGTGTCCCCACAGCGTCCTCCACCGACTTGGACCACAGACTCATGACTTGTTAGAGCCCAGGTTCCCAAATCTGGGGGTGCAACAAAATTACCTACAGACTTATTTATAAAATAAAAAAGCAGATTTCTGGACCCAAGCCTGTTACACAAAGCTTTGGGGAGGACTGCTATTTCCAGCAAGCTACAGGCTGTCTACATCTCGGGAGTGGGTCACAGGACAGCTCTTGGGACTGGGGGAACCTGCATTGACCTGTTTCACCAATCAGCCTATTCTGAAAAATTGAAAGTTGCTCAAGGTTGATTCACGGGCTGTAGCGGCTCCAGAGGCAGCAACGCCGGGTCCCCGTGGAGGTGCTCCTAGAGTTGTGTTCCTGGAGCCGTGGAAGTTCTGACCGCAGGGTCAGGATCGATCAGGTCCGATCAGGTTTGTGTTCTCACCATAGCGCAGAGGCCAGTTCTGGTCCTGTTGGTGCCCTGAGATCTCCCTCATCCCCCTGAGTTTCGGGAAAATGGCTGAAGCTAGTAAGCCCATGCTGAAGAAAACTTCAAAATCTGTTCCTTTGGGGAGGAATAAGAGAGAAAAGGAACAATTCCGTAAACTCTTTATTGGTGGCTTGAGCTCTGAAACCACAGAAGAAAGTCTGTGGAACTACTACCAGCAATGGGGATATCTTACAGACTGTGTGTTAATACGGGACCCTGTAACCCAAAAATCAAGAAGATATGGTTTTGTCACTTTTTCATCCATGGCTGAGGTTGATGCTGTCATGGCTGCCAGACCTCATTCCATTGATGGGAAAACCGTTACGCCCAAACGTGCTGTCCCAAGAGAGGACTATGGAAAGCCGGGGGCTCTTGTCACTGTGAAGAAGCTGCTTGTTGGTGGAATTGCAGAGGATACTGAGGAACATCATCTTAGAGATTACTTTGAGAAATATGGAAAAATCAATGCCATCGAAATAATTACTGATGGGCAGTCAGGCAAGAAAAGAGGCTTTGGGTTTGTTGCTTTTGATGACCATGATCCCGTGGATAAGATTGTGTTGCAGAAAAATCATACCATCAATGGTCATCATGCAGAAGTAAGAAAGGCCTTGTCTAGACAAGAAATGCAAGAAGGCCAGTGTTCTAGAAGTGGAAGAGGAAGAAACGCTGGTTTTGTATATTTTCATGGTGGTGGTGGAAAGTTTGGAGCAGGAAACTTTGGAGAAAGAAACTTTAGAGGAGGATCTGATGGATATGGAAGAGGACATACATTTGGGGATGGCTATCATGGGTCTGGACGAGGACCTCGAGGTGGCAATTTGGGGGTTAGCCCTGGTCATGGAGGAGGACGAGGAGGATATGGTGGTGGATATGGCAACCAGGATGGGAGCTCCAGAGCTGGTTATGACAAATATGGAAGAAGAAATTATGGAAGTCAAAATTACAGTGATTTGGAGAATTATAAGCAGAAACCTTCTAAGTACGAATTACTGAAGAGTGGAAAACTTAGTGACTGCAGGAACATGGGAGGATCATATAGTGGAGGAAACTCTGGTCCAAGAGGCAATGGAGGAAGTGGGGGTTATGGACAGACAAGATGATATTGAGCTTCTTATTTGCCATGGGCTTGACTCTATAAATAGAGAATTAGAGCCCAGAGGTAACAGAAGAGCTTTAGGTTATCGAAATAACAATGTTCAGGAAACTCTTATCTCAGTCATGCATAAATATGCAGTGATATGGCAGAAGACACCAGAGCAGGTACACAGAGCCATTTTGTGAGTGGACTCAATTATGTAAGAACATTACCTTCCTGTGGAGGAAAGACTATAAAAAAATGCTTTTGAAAGAGTTTCTTAGTTTTTGAATTGTTGTGTCTTTCCAGTGGTCTCTATAAAAGTGTGGAAGCATCCCTTCTTTGATAATGTCAAATTTCAAAGTTTTGGGTGACATGTGAAACCTTTTTCACGATTTTTCTCAAAGTTTTGAAAGACTATTAGCCAGAATCATGGTGTAATAAGACATAACATCATTCTTCTTAAAAAAATCTATTTCGTGTGTAGAATTAAGAAGCTGTTGTACATTTAAGATTTAATAAAATAATTCTAAAGGTAAAAGGGTAGTAGTTTGTCCTCTTTGATAATTTTGCACTTTTAGTTTTTACCTTTTAAATGTTTTGCTTGTTTTATGATATCAAATTTTGAAGTGTAATGATATGACTTACCTATATTATGAAATGGTTACCAAAAAAACCTTTTTCTTCTTGTGATGAATAGGATTTCCTGCCTTAACAACTTTGATAGTATCCCACAGCTGTGCTCATTTTGGTGTCTTGTACATTCCATCTTTTGTAATGGTGAGTCATGTATCTATTGGTCATTTGTATATCTTCTTTGGATAAATGTCGATTCAGTTCCTTAGTCCATATTATAGTTTGATTATTTGCTATTGTGGCATATGAGTTTTTGTTGTACATTACCTGTTTTGTGTTTATTTACCTTATAACTGGAAGTTTGTATCTTTGAACAACCTTTATCCTGTATTTCCTCCCACCAATTTTCTGCTGCTGGGAGCCACAAGCATGATGCATGATTTTTTTTCTGTGAGTTTAGTCATTTTTTTCGGGATTTCACAAATAACTATGATCATACAAAAAAAGAAGGGCTTGGGGAGGACAGAGACATGGGTGGGTGGACGGTCTGCCAGGTGAAGTCAATGCACGAGGTCCACCACCTGGCTTTTCTGCACTTATTTCCTTACAGGTCTGCATCCCTCACTGGACTGTGAGCATCCTTGAGGGCGGGGCCGCTTTGATACAGGCCAGGCACATAGTAGGTGTCAGTAGTGTCAGATGAGAAGGAAGGAGGGATGAAGACACACACACACACACACACACACACAGCAATAACAGAGGCCAGGGCCTAGGAACTCGGCCTGGTCCACAGAGTCTGAGAGCCTCTGGCAGGGACAAGGCGGGGATCACGGGGCCGCTCCACTCACAGCTCACCTCCAGTAACCACTTAGCAGTCCACCCGGCAATGCTGCAAGTGATACATCTTTCTTCTCATTTCTCTTTTGTTTAAAAAAATCAGTGCACCGTTTACATAGGCCACGGTGTCAGATCAGAAACCTGTATTTCGGAAACGACCATTTTTGTGCCATTTTTATTTTCCATAATTGTTTCCTTGTTGTTCTCTCTTTGCCAGGAGAGACAGGCCTCTGAAAATGCCAGCTTGTCTGCTGGGCTGAGGGGAGCTGGGGGAGGGCTTTTAAGGGGGGTAACAAGGGTGGGACAGGAGCTAGTACGAGGCACCCCAAGGACCAGGGGGCCTCTTTCGGACCACAGGATGTGGAAGGGTCTTAGGCTTCTCTTCCAACCTCTGTAGGGATTGTCCCCTCTCTATCAGGGATGCAAGCCAGTGTTTTAAGGGTACAGAGACCAGCTGGCTCTCACTCAGGGGCCAAGGGTCTCCCTAGCTCCTGACCCCTGATCCAGGCATGGCTCCTGTGCCTCCAGGCTCCAAGATTTCTATCTTCTCTTCAGAGAAATCATACTACTCCCAGGTTTACCTTGGGTGCCTACTGAGGGCTGGGCACTCAGCTGGGCCCTGGACATGCGGGGTTACCACACTGGCCCCAAAATCACCCCAGGAGGGGGTGCCCATGTCCCTGACTCATATACGGGGAAACTGAGGTCAATAAACGCACCTGAGGCCACATAGCTAGAAAGAGGTAGGCCTGGGATTCAAACTTAGGAGGGGCTGATTCCAAAGCCCGTGTCCTGACCCCCCCACCCTGTTGCTTCCTGTTCTTAGGCTCATCTTGTTTCTACCCCGAATTCAAGCCCATCATTTCCCATTTTTACCAGCCACCAAATCATTGGAGGGTCTATAGTTGGCTGAACCCAGAGACCCTTGGGTTTTATCACGAGTCTCTTCTTTCCTTATCACCCTCGGCAGTAAACACTTAATTTCTGCCAAGAAGTATCCACAAGCCCAACGATTTTCTTTCTCTAAGCACAGATGTCAAGAGAGCCCTCCTGACCTATGGCAGCTCCTGGGACTTGCTGGGCAACCATCCTTGAGAGGGGCATCACGCTGTTTTAGACGCAGCCTCAGCAAGAGGGCTGCTATCCCGGTGCCAGGGATGCCTGGCTCCAAGTCCTGCATCTGCCACTAGCGAGAGGTGTGGGCTCCAGCAGCTACTTCTTGTGACATTCATCACAGGAGCAATGAAACCATTGTGTCACTTGATGTTTAATACCAGTCTCCCCCAGGAGAAGAGACACCCCATGGGGCAGGACCCAGGGCTGATTTGCTTGTGGCTCTATCGCCAGCGTACATAGAGGCTCACGATAAATGTTTGCTGAACAATGCTCTCTCCCCTCTGGGCCTTGGTTTCCCCATATATAAAATGAGCGGCATGGGCTGGGTGACCTGCAAGCCCCTCTCCTGCCCTAACTTGCTGTGATTCCAGGATCGACAAGCAACAGGCTCCTGCCTGTGTCTATCACAGTCATCAGCTACAGGTCTGCTGGAAGCAGAGGAAGGGATATAAGTAAATAATGACCACATTTAAAATTCATTTTTCATTATTAGATTATTTTCTGAGAACAGGAAAAGAGCCGGGGTGTAGAAGGGAAAGAAAGCAGAAGAGATGAGCCCAGAAAGGGGAGGCCTGGGACATGGTATGATATTAACAGTTAACATGTGCACTGCACTTTACAGTTTACCTTCCTCTTTCTCCTCCACTATCCCATCTGAGCCCCCCAGTGCAATCTGTAGAGCAAGTGCAATTATGGTCCCACCATATGGCAGAGGAAATCGGGGCTCCCTTGGGTTCCCTTGGCTGAGAATGTTTAGTTGGTAAGTGGCAGAGCCAGCATATGAATCAAGGTTCCTGACTCCAAATCCAGCCCTCGGGCACCAGGGCGGCCATGTTTCCATTTCATTGAGGAACACCCCTGTTCCTGAAGAAATTCATGAGGTCAGGGGCCTTGGCAGGCAAGCCCCCAGTTGTGGACATTCTCCCGGAACAGCCCGATTCCCCCACAGCTGCTGAGCTGGCAAAACCAAACTGGCTACCCACCCATCCTATTTACAGTAAACCCCTCCAGATTGCAGAAATGGGACCTGAAACTGCCTGAGGACAGCAGAACAGGGTGAGAGTGGGGTGACAGGGAAGGGGGCTGGCCTGCTGGGCCCCTGGGAGGGGACCGTCAGGGGAAGGCCCTTGTTTTCGCTGGAGAATGGAACTTCCGCTTTGGACTGAGAACAGGAGGCTCCCAGCTGCCTGTCCCACTGCTGCCCAGCCCAGCGGCATCAGAGGACGCTAGGTTCCCAGGTGAGGATGGGGCTTGGTGCCTGGGGGGACTGGCGGGCATGACCAATATGGCAGAGGGTGGTGATTCCCAAAGTATAGGCCCTTCATCCCCTGCCTCAGAGCCACCTGGAGTGTCTGACAGTGAGGATTCCTGGGCCCAATCTCAGACCTCAGGAGTCAAACTCTCTGGGGGTCAGCTTGGGAGTCTGCTGCTACCTGGGGCCCCAGGTAATGGGGAGGCACCAGGATAAAGGCTTTGGGGTCACCAAGACTGGAGCTGAGCCCTGCTTCTGCCTCTCAGGTGCTGGTGATCTGGGCCAAGTCACATGACCCCTCTCAGCCTGGACCCTCTCTGGGGATATCAGAAACTTTCAGGGCTGCTGTGAGCCCTAAAGGATATCAGCTCAGCCAGAGCTTAGCACACTACCTGGTGCGAGACATGTCAGAGGCAGGGATGAAATTAGAACTCAGGTTCCCCTCTGCTCAGCCCAGCATTTCTCCAGCACCCGCCTTCTCTTATTTCCTCGCAGTCAGATGAGAAAGCTCAGCTTGACTCTTTCAAGGAAATGACTTGACTTGCAGGCGGAGTTGTGATGAGTTGTTAGTACTGACACCACTCAATAATGCTTGTGAAGGAGGGTGTGGGGTCGGGCACTGCACTAGGGACCTGGCTCCTTCTAGGTTCCCTCGCGTGTAATCCTCTGGCAGCCCCATCAGGTTGAAATTAACTTTGCCAGAGGCTCAGAGAGAGGTTAAGGCGCTTGCCTGAAGTCATGCATCGAGGCAGCAGCAGAGCCGGAGTTCAAGGTCAAGTTGGCCTGACTCCAAGTCCGGGGGAAAGGGGCTCTTGGGGCTGGAAGGAGATGGAAGGGAGGCTGATATGGGGAACGTGTGAGGAGCCAGGCTGACGGCGGTGACAGGCGGTAAAGGCAGGGGGTGGTCACCGGATGAGTTTTACGTCTTCGCCCAAGTCTGAGACTCCGTGGCCCCTGAAGTGGGCCAGAACCCAGATCTCCCCACTCCCCACCCCCACCTCCGGCTCCCCCGAAAAAGCCCAAGTCTCATCGTGGGTCAGGACCCTGCTCCCCTCAACCCCCCGCTCCCCACCGGCAGGGTGCCAGGGCTCCCCACCCCTGCGCTGCCTGCACCTGAGAGACCTCCTCTCCCTGAGCCCAATCTCCCAAAGGGACCAGATTCTTTTTTACTTTTCCAAGCATCCTCCGTTGTGTCCTGAAGCCTGGGGACTCTCGGATGACACTGATAATCAAACACTAGCTAATATTCATTCACTAAGCACTTCCAACATATCGGGCTGCCGTGAGCCCTAACGCATCTGTCCTCCCGCCAACGCTGTGAGGTAGAGATTAGTATTATCTCCCTTTTACAGAAGGGGAAGCTGTGGTCAGAGAGAAGCAACTTGCCTAAGGCCCATAGCTAAGAAGGAGCACAGGCCTGGTTGGACCCTGGCAGTGTCCCTTTCCTTATGACACTCCAGGCCTCTCACCCTTGGTGAATGTTTGCTGCCAAACAACAGCAGCAATAATAGTAATGATAAAAGCCATCACCAAGCACCGGCCCCACAACCAGCACTGCTCTAAGTACAACCCAGGCTGTAGCTCCTTCTGTCAGGCTGTCTGGCTCCAAAGCCCGTGTTTTTTTGGTTTTTTGGGGGTTTTTTTTGCGGTACGCTGGCCTCTCACTGTTGTGGCCTCTCCCGTTGCGGAGCACAGGCTCTGGATGCACAGGCTCAGCGGCCATGGCTCACGGGCCTAACCGCTCCACGGCATGTGGGATCTTCCTGGACCGGGGCACAAACCCGTGTCCCCTGCATCGGCAGGCGGACTCTCAACCACTGCGCCACCAGGGAAGCCCCAAAGCCCATGTTTTAACCACCAGGTAGGGAGGCCACTTAATGTAATACCCCGTGGCATTTGGATGGGTTTGAATGGGGAGCGGGTTTGAATCTCAGCCACATCGGGGCTGCGTGACCTTGACCGAGGTTCCCGCCCTCTCCACTGCCCAGTTTCTTCGTCTGTGAAATGAGAAAGCAGGGGTGCTTTCCCAGGGGCCTGCTGTAAGGACCAAATTAAATGAGAGAACGTGGCCCGTGAAGTGTTTGGCACAGAGCCTGGCACCTGCTAAGTGCCCAATGCATTGATTATTCAGGGTGTCAAATTGTCGTTGTGTAAAACCTCCAGCCAGATAAGCAGGATCATCCCCAGAGCCACCCTCTCTTGGGAGCGTGACAGAGCCTAAGCCGGTCACTCGTGGCCCTGGTCACACCCATATTTGCAGCCCCCCTTTCCTTGGTACCCAGTACAGCCCCTGGTCTAATTCAGCTCCTGGTCTGAGCCATGAACTGATTAGGAGCAGACCAAGGGGGCTGAGGCTGACTTTCTGAGCACATGAGCCCCACATCAGCAGGTTTTTCTGGGCTAGCACAGGCCTCACGAGGCAGAGGGGGCAGGGGTCTGGCCACAGCCCCACCATCAGCCAGCTCACTGGGTGATTTGGGGAGGGTTGTTTTCTAATGTTCGCATCTCAGTTTCTCATCAGCAAGGTGGGAAAATAATCACAACCCACTTCCCTGGAGTGCTGTGAGGATCAGACAACCCCAGCTATGGGTCTGAACTAGAGCCCAAAACCCTATGATTCTTCCCCAGCCGTGGCCTCACCTGGACCCCCACGGTTATCTTGGGAGATGAGCAAGGATCCCTATGCTCTCCTATTTTAAGAGCAGGAAACTGCTCAGCCTTTGTGGGCTGAGGGGTTATGAGGGAAGGCTTCCTGGAGGAAAGATGCTGTGACCCGGGCCTGGAAAAATGGAGAGAATTTGGATCTGGGCAGAGGTGGAATGGGCTGCCTCAGAAGGTAATGAGCTTCCCATCACTGAGATGGTACAAGTCATGGATGGAAGGGGCCTTGGCAGAGATGTTATTTTTTTTTTATTTTATTTTTTTGTGGTACGCGGGCCTCTCACTGTTGTGGCCTCTCCCGTTGCGGAGCACAGGCTCCAGCTGTGCAGGCTCACCGGCCATGGCTCACAGGCCCAGCCGCTCCGTGGCATGTGGGATCTTCCCGGACCAGGGCACGAACCCGTGTCCCCTGCATTGGCAGGTGGACTCTCAACCACTGCGCCACCAGGGAAGCCCGGCAGAGATGTTATTGAGGAGACTTAGCAGTAGGCTGAGGGTCCCTCAAGAAGTTAAACACAGAATTACCATAAGACCCAGTAATTCCACTCCTGAGTATATACTCAAGAATTGAAAACAAGTTTCAAACAAATCCTTGTACGTGAATGCTCACATTAGCACTAGTCACAGTCGGCAAAAGGTGGAAACTTCCCAAATGCCCATCAATAATGAATGGATAAACAAATTGTATTATGTCCATACAATGGAATATTATTAAGCCATAAGAAGGAATGAAGTACTGATCCATGCTACAATGTAGATGAACCTCAGAAACATTATGCTAAATGAAATAAGCCAGACACAAAAGTTCACACAGTGTATATAATTCCACTTATATGAAATATTCAGAATAGGTAAATCCATAGAGTCAGAAAGCAGATTGGTGGTTGTCAGGGACAGAGGGGGGAAGTAGGATTTGGGGGTAACTACTTAATGAGTACAGAATGTTATTTGGGTGTTATTGAAGTGATGGAAATAGTTTGGAACTAGATAGAAGAGGCGGTTGTACAACATTGTGAATGTGCTAAATGTCACTGAAATGTTCACTTTAAAATGGTTACGCTTATGTTATGTGAATGTCACCTCGATTTAAAAAAGAAAAAAAGAAGAACCTAAGGGTTGGACTAGATGAATTTTAAGGTCCCTTCTGTCCTGAGAATCGATGCCATGGGCACTGGCCATGCTGACCAGCTCAAGACAGCCCAGGGATTCTTCCTCGTTCCCCGGATTAGGAAGGGGCAAGCACCGTCCTCTCACCGGGGCCCACAGACTTTGGAGGGCCCTGAGAATATTCTGCCAGAAGAGGTGGCCTGGTGCACTGGCAGGGACACGGGCTTCCACGCCACACAGGCCTGGGTTTGAGTCCTGGCTGCCGTCCTTCCCGTGTTACCCTGAGCAAGTGACCTGGCCTCCCTGAACCTCAGTCTCCTCTTCAGTGTAGAAAAATCGGTTCTTCCATGAAGGGCTGCTCTGAGGATGTAACGTGGCCCGCTGTGGAAGCAGCATAGGCAGCCCGAATTCAGAAGTTCTAATGACTGAGAACACTTGGAATAAAATCCCAAACCACAGCTATCAAGACCCTGACCTCCGGTCCTCCGACCCCTGACTCCCCTCTGGCTACACTGGCCTCCCTGCTGGTCCTCAACATTTCCGACTCTGTGCTGCCTCTGGCCCTTTGCCCTCCCTGTCCTTTCCTCCTGGAACATTCTTGTCCCAGCTCTGTCTGAACCTTCAGGTCTCGGCCTAAACATCACTTCTCAGAGATGCCTCCCTTGTATAAAAAAACTTTCCTGGTTCGGGCTTCCCTGGTGGCGCAGTGGTTGAGAGTCCACCTGCCAATGCAGGGGACACAGGTTCGTGCCCTGGTCCGGGAAGATCCCACGTGCCACGGAGAGGCTGGGCCCGTGAGCCATGGCCGCTGAGCCTGCGCACCTGGAGCCTGTGCTCCGCAACGGGAGAGGCCACAGCAGTGAGAGGACTGCGTACCGCAAAAAAAAAAAAAAAAAAAAAGTTCCTGGTGGGAAAGTCTATAGACTTTCCTGGTGGGAGGACTTCCCTCACAAAACCAGCCCTCCAGGCACCCTTTCATTTCAGCCAGGGCACTCACCACAGTCTATAACTAGTTCTATTGACTTGTATGTTGACCTGTTTATCGTCTCCCAGACTGTCAGCTCCATGAGGGCAGGGCCCACATCTGTCTTGTTCACCAGCGAATCTCCAGCACCCAGAACAGGGTCCGGGGGATAAGGCACTCAGTGAACACAGGAACAAGTGAAGGAATGAATGAACAAACCATGGCCATAACCTACCGCATCTTCTTGTCCCCAACCCTCCCCAGGAAGCAGCTGAGACAGGGCCATGATGAAGACCCCATGGGGCAGCGTCCCAGGGCTGCTGTCGCTGATACTCCTGAGTCTGCTCCACGTCTCCCAGGCCCAGAGTGTCTGCACTGGGCACCCGGCCATCCCTGGCATCCCGGGCATCCCCGGGGCACCGGGCTCCGACGGCAAACCAGGAACTCCAGGGATAAAGGGAGAGAAAGGTACTGTGGACTTTGGGAACAGACTAGTGTCACTGACCAAGGCCCCATCTCCTACCTCCCGAGTCCCAGTTGCCCACCTTAGGGATTGCAGAACACTTGCAAATCCATCAGCTTCCTGAGCCCTCCACAATAAATTTGCAAGGAAGGAATTCTGATTCCCATTTTACAGATGGGAAAACTGATGTCCGAAAGGCTACTGACTTGCTCAAGGGAACCCAGTAAATGTTGAGGCTGAGGCCAAACCATGGCTCTCTTACCACTAAATCCACTGCAGTCACACAGTCCTGGGTTCTTACTTCCAGGGTAGGTGGTTTCGCCTCTCTGAATTGCTATTTCCTCACCTGTAAAATGTGGATAATGATTCTTTTTCAGAGTTGTTACAGGGTTCAAATGAGACTTCCTGCCATAAAACCCTCCTGTAAGATGTAGTTCATGCATTCATTTAACCATAGCCTTCCGCTTTCTTCATATAATCTTACAATCCCACAAAATATCATCATGCCCATTTTACAGATGAGGAAGCTGAGCCTTGGAGAATGTGACTCAGTCAAGGTGACCCAACTAATAATGGCAGATGTGACATGAGAAACACATCTGCCTGTCCCCTGAGCCCATGTTCACAGCCACTATACTCTGCCACTCTACTGGAAAAGGTTTTATCTTGTGTTCTGCCAAACCAAGGAGGAGTAGCTGTTTGGAGTGGTGGAGTGAGAAGGAGTCTAATACTCACTTCCAGGTTCAGCAAGAAAGAATGCGTGATTGATGAGGGATATGTGCCATCAGGGAGGGGGTGGAGAGGGATAGCACATGTGCCCAGAATTCCTGATCCCTGCTCCAGGCTTAAACCTGTATGAGCTGGTGAGGAGGGTAGGTCCAGCACCTTCCTGAGGGAGACGCCGCTCCCCACCCCACGGGCATCGGTCCCCATTACTGTCAAGCACATCTCAGACTCGGAAAGCTGGGCTGGAAGGAGACTCAGAGGCCCTCCCCGACATCCCGTCCTCTTGTTCCCAGATGGGGAGCTGAGGCCCAGAGAAAAGCAGGGACCTGTCTGAGGTTACGCAGCCAGGCTCCCTGCCTCCCAGCCCAGCTCCTTCTGGGTTCTCAACGATCTCTGGCCCCCTCATATCTCTTGTCTCTGCCTTCCAGGGCTGCCGGGGCTAGCTGGAGACCACGGTGAGCTTGGAGAGAAGGGGGACCCAGGGTTTCCTGGGATTCCGGGAAAAGTCGGCCCCAAGGGCCCCGTTGGCCCCAAAGGTGCCCCAGGGCCTCCCGGAGCCCGTGGCCCCAAGGGTGAATCAGGAGACTACAAAGCCACGCAGAAAATCGCCTTCTCGGCCACACGCACCATCAACAGCCCCCTGAGGCAGAACCAGGTCATCCGCTTCGACCACATGATCACCAACATCAACTACGAATATCGAAACGGCAAGTTCACGTGCAGGGTGCCCGGCCTCTACTACTTCACCTACCACGCCAGCTCTCGAGGGAACCTGTGCGTAAACCTCATGCGGGGCCAGGAGCAGACACAGAAGGTGCTCACCTTCTGCGACTATGCCTACAACACCTTCCAGGTCACCACGGGCAGCGTCGTGCTCAAGCTGGGGCTGGGGGAGACCGTCTTCCTGCAGGCCACTGACAAGAACGCCCTGGTAGGCATCGAGGGGGCCAACAGCATTTTCACCGGGTTCCTGCTCTTCCCAGATGCAGAGATGTGACCTGTGGGTCCAATTCACCCCCTCCCCTGCCAGCCACGCTCTCTTTACCCCCAACACCAGCCCCCACCTGGCCAAAACATGCAGTAGGGCTCCATGGATGTTGCTGAATGAATGAGTAAATAAACTTTTCAAGGCCAAGGGACAGTGGTCTAATTCAAATCTGTGTCCCAGCGACTGGCACATGGTAGGTGCTCAGAAATGTTGCTTGAATGCTGCTTGAATGACTGAACAATGAATGAATGAATGAGCTCTGAAAGCAGAAGCTCTATCTAATTGGTGGTGACTGGAGGGCCAGACTTTGTGTCCAGTTCTGTGCCAGACACACAATGGGAGATGGGGAGGGAACACCATCTGTTGAGCACCTATATGCTCAAAACACTGGACTAGACCCTTTCCCCCTTCTCTCATTAATCCTCGCACTCATCCTTGGAGATAGGTTAAATCATGCCCAATTCACAGAGGAGAAAACTGAGGATCCGAGGGATGAAGGGATTGCTCTCGACCCCACAGAAGAGCTGGGAGGGCAGGTGTGCCCACTGATAACTGAGACCTCTTTCAGGGCAAGGCATCTAGGCCCCTAAAGGGGTATTCTCTGTGTAACGTCACAAACCTCCACCCAAGGGATCAAGGAGCCCTTCTTCAGTCTTAAGTGACCTTGGAATCAAGACCCTTCCTCTTTTGAGTCTCACCACATGCTCTCCCTCCCAATGACTTCCCAGCCTGGCTCAAGCTCAGCCATCCAGTTAGAACACACGTCACTCCCCTGCTCAATAATCTTCAGTGGCTCCCCACTGCCAACTGGACATAGTCCCTGCCCACGAGCTGGCATTCAAGGCTCTCTATGGATTGACCTTCCAGTCTCAATCCGTCCTCTCCTGGACAAAGAATATCTCCACTCCAGACCAGCTGGGCGCTTTCTGTCTTCTAGGCAAGACACATGCTTTCCTGACCCGATGCCCTTACTCTCACTGTTCCCCTTCCACTCTGCTTATCTAACCATCCTTGAAAACCTCATTCAAGCCACACCCTCTAAAAGCAGACTATGCCAGCCCTCATAGCTCTTACCCCTCCAACCTCCTCTAACCCCATTTCTCAATAGTTCAAGTCTGAGCACACACTGCCTGCATCTAGCGTTTCACTCATGCTCACCCCGACTCCCCAGCTAAGCTGTGAGCCCCTTACCCTGCTCATCTCTGAACCCCTCCCAGCCCTGCACCTGCTCTCTGCAGCCCCTCCTACTAGTCCCACCCACCAAGACTCTCAACCAATCCTGACCAGAGGTAGAAGGGAGTTAAAGCACTTCAGCCTATCACATAGGGCTATAGCACCAGTCCAGCCTCCTGCTTGGCTAGCCTGTTTCTCAGGATTCCGTTCATTGGGTGCAGCTTCTGCCCTATCTCCTGGGCTTCGGGCCTGCCCCCAACCTCAGACTCTTCAAAGGGGACCTGGACTGAGCCTTTTCACCAGGGGCTGGGCCTTCTTTCTGCTACTCAACCCTTTCAGTACAAACTGTCTGCCTGGTCTTTGTGTCTAGTAAGAATTGTTATAATAATAACAACTGCACCATGACTGAGTTACTGTGTACTTAGTGTTTTGTGTGCATTAGCTCATTCAATCCCCACCACAAACCCTGGGAGGCACATACTATTATCCTCATTTAAAAAATAAGAATCTGAGGCTCAGAGAGGGCAAGGGATTTGCCCAGGGTCACACAGATGCAAGTATACAGCCAGGATTGGAGCCTGCTTCTGTTTGTCTCAAAGCTCTTGCTAAATCTATAGACATAGCTCTCCTTGCCACCCTCTCCTGTTGGAATTCCCTCTGCAGTCCCCCAGCCTCTCACCTGAACCCATCCGACCTCAGGAGTCCACGTTCCCGAGCCTCTACCGTTGGGTCTGTCCGTACAGGGCTACACTTCACCCCAAGGGCAGATCTGCTTGCTGGTGGTGAGCACGTGCAGGGCACCCCAAGTCGCTGCAAGGACCCAGGCAAAGCCGGCCATGGCCAAGACATCAGAGCTCGTCTCTAGTGCTGCCTCAGGCCGGCTGGCTTTCCTGCAGGACCTGCCCTCCTCTGACTCCTGACCCGTAGACCCTGACCCTGCCGCCTTTCCTCCATCAGACCCCTACCCTGACAGCACTCTGAGCAGTGCCCCTTTTGTGCCTCCCCTCCCAGCTTCCAGATCTGCCAGAAATCCAGGGCACTCACTGCGTGTTTAGCCACGCCCACTGCAATCAAACATACCTTGCTTTACACAAACATTAACATATCTAAACACTTTACCTTTGTTATTGCTCTTTCCCACCCTGTGAGGAGGGTTCACCTTGTCAGCTCTCTGGAGAGACAGTTGAGGTTTCATCACAGGAACCAGGACCAAGAATGATGGGGGGAGCCTGGAGGTGACCATAGGTGGGTCTCAGGATTTTGCCTATTCCATCACTGTCCGGACCTGCCTTTTCCCCTTTGCCCCTTCTCAGAGTGGATGGGGTTGAAACTCAGATCTCCTGGCTGGGCTAGCAGTTGAGCAGGAGAAGGAAGGGAATTGGTCTTCTCAGGCCTGTGACCCTTGACCTTCATGCACCCACCTTGACTCGGACTCATAACCCTCAACATGCCAGAGTCCTTTTAGTTTCCAGACTTCCAAGAAACCTCCTAGAAATAATTTACCAGAAAAGGAGGGACTTTTCAGGAGAGGCCAGAGGACCTATAGGACCCAGGATCAGGCGGGACAGCTCAGTCTCAGTGGACATGGGTGCCAGACCAGGGCTGCTGCATCTCCCACTGGGACCTCCCGGCTCTGAGCCTCTCTCTGCAGATTGGCCCTCTTAACTGTTAAAGGCAAGTGGAGAAAAATGGATGCCCCCAACAACAGCCTGGACCACCAAGTCATCCCTTACCCCTCAAGGAAATAACACAGAGACTAACGTCTCCAATTCCCAGTTCCCAGGAGAGGGGATCTGATTGGCCCAGCTTGGAGCAAGCATACTCCTGGCCCAATCAGCTGAGGCCAAGAAGGAGCAGGCCTATAATAATAGCAGCTCATGATTATTGACCTAAATGCCCAGTGAGTATTCTCTCCTGTAGTAGTCACAACAAGCCTAAGGAGCAAATCTTCTCATCCTGTGGTTGTCAAACTTCAGCAGGCATCACAATCACCACGAGGGCTTGTTAGAATTTGCATTTCCTGGGAATTCCCTGGTGGTCCAGTGGTTAAGACTCTGTGCTTTCACTGCCGAGGGCGCAGGTTCGATCCCTGGTCGGGGAACTAAGATCCCACATGCCACAAGGTGTGGCCAAAAAAAAAAAAAGAATTTGCATTTCCTAAGAGTCCCCACATGCTGCTGGTGCTGCTGCCTGAGGGACCACGCTTTAGGAACCACTGCTCTAATTTTATTGCTCCCATTCTATAGATAAGAATGTTGAGGCTCAAGCAGGAGATGTTACTTGCCCATGTCACACAGAAGATTCAGAATTTAGATCCAGGGACTTCCCTAGTGGTCCAATGGTAAAGAATCCGCCTTCCAATGCAGGCGCCTTCCAATGCAGGGGACATGGGTTCAATCCCTGGTCAGGAAACTAAGATCCCACATGCCATGGGGAAAATAAGCCTGCATGCCACACTACTGAGCTCACGCGCCTCAACTAGAGAGACTGTGTGTGGCAAAACTACAGGGCCCACGCGCTCTGGAGTCCACCTGCCACAACTACAGAGCCTACACGCCCTGGAGCCAGTGCGCCACAACTAGAGAGAGAAAACCCACACGCCCCAAATAGAGAGAAGCCCGTGAGCCGCAATGATGAGCCCACGCACTGCAAGGAAAGATCCCGCCTGCCTCAACGAAGATCCTGCGTGCTGCAACTAAGACCCGATGCAGCCAAAAATAAATAAATAAATCTTAAGAAAAAAAAAAAAAAAGAATGTAGATCCAGGCCTATGTAACCCAGGGATCCATGTGTTAAGCTCTGTGCCCTTCTGCCCAGACTGCAGGGTTGGCTGGGCAGTTCCCAGAGCAGCATGGGCGGCTCCACCTTGTCTGCCACCTCCTGGCTCCAGTGCCCTATCCTTGATTCTCCACCTCCACCCTAGTCCATCCAGATGGGCGTGCCCCTCCCAATGACCCACAAGCTTTGAGTCAATTAAGAAGAGAAAAGGAGGGACTTTCCTGGCCGTCCAGTTGTTAAGACTCCGCGCTTCCAAAGCTGGGGGTAGCAGTTCAATCCCTGGTCAGGGAACTAAGATCCCACATGCCATGCAGCCAAAAAACAAACAAACCAACAAAAACCCAAAAAACAGAAGAAGAGGAAAGGAGGGTGAAAGCAAAGAAGGAAGGTGGGGGCTTGATAAGTAATAATAGTAACAGCTCACAGAGTACCTGATGCTTGGTGACCTTTACAATCATGTCCCCCTTTCACAGAGGGGAACACCAAGGCACAGAGCAGTTAAGTGGCTTGCCTGATGTTACACAACTAGTAAGTAATACAATGAGCATTCAACACAAGGCAGTTTGGCTTCGGAGTCACTGCTCCCCACGGCAGGCAGGAGCCCCCTGAGGGGCTGTGTGGTGTGGCAGGTGAGGGCACTGCCTCTTGAGTCAGACAGAGTTAAGATCAAATCCTGCCTGAACTTTTTACCAGCTGTGCGACCACGTCAAGTGACTGCCCTGGTCTTCTATGTTACCTGCTTACAAACAAACGATGCAGTGCGCACGCTGGTATGTATCGGTGATTCTTCTCTTGGATTAAGTTCCTCGAAGTGGATTCCCTAGGGGAAAGGATGTGTAAACTTTGAAGGCTTTGAAATGTGAAAGGATTGTCTGTCAAGGCTGAACACGCCAGGCCAGCTCCAGGCTTGCTGCCACCAGGGGGGAGCAGACACCAGGAGAAGGACAGCCTGGAAGAGGAGCTGGTGGACGGGCAGCTGAGATGGGACCTGGAGCTCCTGCCTCCTCCCTCCCTTCTCCCCAAGCCCATCCCACTCCCTGGGTGGGCTACAAGCTTCTGGGGTGGGGCTGAGCATCCGCTTTGAAGACCCAAGTTCCTCTAAATCAGGGTCTTCAAAGTGTGGCTCCAGCATCAGCATCACCTGGGAGCGTGTTAGAAATACAGGTTCTCTGTCCCCACCCCAGATTGGGTGAATCAGAAAATCTGGTGATGGGGCCCCACATTCTGTGTTTTAAAACAAGCCCTCCAGGTGATTTTGATGCAGCTAAAGTTTGAGAATCACTGCTGTACACCAGGGGCTGCCAAACTTTTTCTGTAAAGAGCCCGATAGGAATTATTTTAGGTTTGGTGGCCATACAGGCTCTGTTGCAACCACTCAACACTGCTCTGTAGCATGAAGACAGCCACAGACAATATATAAATAAATGAGCATGGCTCTGTTCCAATCAATCTTTAAGCACACTGGAATTCGAATTTTACATAATTTTCAAGTCACAAAATATTTTTCTTTTGATTTTTTTTCAACCATTTAGAAATGTAAAAACCATTCTTAGCTAGCAAGCTGCAGACAGTCTGTGGGCTGGATTTACCATTCTGCTCTAGACCCAGGTATGGCTCCAGGCTTGGAAAGGAAAGAGCAGGAACTTGAACCCAGAACTGCCTGATTCCCAAGCCAGTTCTCCTTCCATTAGGCTAGTCTGCCAGATTCCAACCTTGGGACATTGACAGAAAAACTCTCTGGGCTTCATTGTCTTTGACTGTAAATTAGGCATTGCAATTCCTACCCTGAGTGACCAGAGGCACTGGGTCTCCAATTCTGGTGGGCAACGAAATCCCCTGGAAACTTGCTGGTGTCTAGGCCCCATCCCAGAGGTTCTGATTCCGTAGGACCTGGAAGCCCCAGGAATCTGCACTTTTCTCAAACACCCCTGGTGATTCTAGTACAGGTGGACCTTTGCTCCCAGTGAGAAGGCTAAGCTGTCAGACATGAAAGCGGTGACCAGTAGTAGCCCAGCCTCTGCTCACAGGAGTCAGTGGGCTACACAGGGTTGAGGGAAGAAGGGAAAACAAATTTCTTGTCTGTTGGGAGCTACACAAAATGAGAAACGCAGTGAGGGAGGAAAGCCTGGGAGCTCAGGAACCGGAAGGACAGAGAGGCTGTATTCAATTTCCACCTCTGCCACTTATAGGCTGTGTGTTCTCAGGCTAATTACTTAACCTCTCTGAGTTACAGTTTCCTCATCTGTAATATGAGGGTGGTAATCATATACACGCCAGAAATCTGATGAGGGTTAAGTGGGATTCTATGGACAGAGCCCCTGGCATGCAGAAAGTTCTCCACAAGTATTAGTTATAGTTATCAATAGTGAGTTGTCATTGGAACTGGGGTGCTGTGATGGTGCAGGGCTCCTCAAACTCTAATGTGCACAAAACCCACCCAGGGTCTTGGTAAAATGCATTTTCTAATGCAGCAGGCCTGGGGTGGGGCCTGAGAATTTGCTTTTCTAACAAGCTCCCCGGGGAAGTTGATGCTGCTGGACCAGGGACCACACTTTAAGTGGCAGGGTTAGGGGCCCTGGTTCAGTCTGTTGATCTGCCATGAACTGGATTTCTCTCAACCACAGGCAGCGGTTAGCACAGGAGCTGGTGGTATCTGGCAAGCACTCAGTGATGAACCTCTTACTGTTACTGCTGCCATTGTGGTCATGTGATTATATTCTGATGGGGACGGTGAGCCAGTACGCAGGCAGACACAGGAAAGGATGGAGAGCGCAGGGTCCATCTCCCCGATGCTGAGCACCCCTTGCTCCGAGCACTGCGGGTCTGGCTCCTGTTTCTCCCCCACACCCTTGCCTTTCTGGTCTCCTGCTGACAACGGGCACCAGGTGCCCTGCCTTTCCCCCCACTACCCAACACGCACACAAACACACACCCTCCTTTCAGAGCAGGCTGCGAGCTGCGTTTATTTTTGCACGTAGCCAGGAGGCATTCTCATAGACAACCCTGTTGGCCAGATGTAAGAGAAAAGGGTGTTGTTGGAGAAATCCAGCAGGGCCCACCCAGGGAGGGACACCCACAGTGAGGGGACCTGGCAGAGCAGGAAGCGCCCTGGATGGGAAGCCAAGAGCTCCCAGTTCCAGGCTGGCCTCGGAATCTGACTTAGTATGTGACGTCAGACAAGTTGCTATCCCTCTCTGAGCCTCAGACTTCCCCACAGAAGGAGGGGCTTGAACTAGATCAGCTGCATTAGACCCATTTGTGACAGAGATTCTCAGGCCCGCCCCAAGCCTATGGATTAGGAACCTTAGGAGGGCTTGTGACACCCATAGGAAAAGGGAGAAGAGTTGTTACCGGGTCACTGACCAGGGAGGACACAGTGGCCAAGTCCCCCAACACACCTCGATTTTCCAGCATCCTCACCTATACAGACCATAGCCAGGACCCAGAAGGAAACAAAAGAGGCCAGAAACAGACATGTCACAGCTCAGAGAGCCCAGAAGATTCGTGTTTATCAAATGAATGAATGAAAGCATATGTGTGTTAGTTAACTAATTGATTGATGAATATTTCTTACTCCAGAGAGTACAAGGTCTGGAGACAGATATACATAATATAGGCCCAATAAATAGTTGTTGAATGGAAGGAAGAAAGGCAAGATGGAAGGAATGCCAAAATCATGTCCTGCCCAGAATGAGAGGGAATGCAGTAGTGTTTCGTAGGCCCTTGGGACAATTTCCTTGGGAAGACTTGACATTTCCAGGGGAAACAAAGACAGGCAAGCAGGAGAAACTTAACTGAGATCATGAATGTCATACAGACGTTAACCCATTTAATCCTCATGACAATCCCCCCTGCCCCCTCCCTGATGTGGGCATTGTCACCCCCATTTGCAGGCAAGGAGACCGGGGCTTATTCCCCAATGCTGCAAAGAACACTGAGCCCCTAGCGTCTCCAAAGAGACGCACCAGCAGCGAGTGGGCACATCTGATGGAACATATTTTCTTGGAAGCCTCCTTCCTCACTTCTGTTCCAGATCTTCCTGCCTCCCCTACCTCATTTTCATGTTGTCTTTTGCAGATTCTTCTCATCTGTGCCTCTTGTCACGTATTTGTCCCTATAAGCCCTTACAGCATCCAGGGGAGCAGGGAGAATGTAAACAAGCCGTCGGCAGAAAGAGAGCAGAAGAAGCAAAATACAGTACACGGAGCACCTACTGTGCATCAGGCACCTTGCCCGATGCTTTGTGCACATTCTCTCATTAGCTTCTCATAAGAGCCCCACCTGGTTCAAATCCAGCTTTGCCACATTCTAGCTGGGTGACCTTGGGAAAGGAAGTCAGCTCAACCCTGAGCTTTTGTTTCCTCGGCTGTAAGATGGAGCTGTATTGGCTAATATTGGCATGAACGCTAAGTGAGCTAGTGCGTGTAAAGCACCTAACTGGTCTGTAGTAGGCACACAATCAAGAGTGGTTTTTATAAAGAACCACATTCCACACCTGACACACAGTAGATCCTCAACAAACGTTGGCATCTTCATCTGAAAAATTAGACTATTGCTTGTTGTAGGGTTCGGAGAGGCGAACAAGATTTGCACACGAAAAAGTCCAGTGCCCACCTTGGGACAAACTTCCCTTTCTCCCCCCAGCCTGGGTTTGCAGCGGGCATGTGGGCGGCACCGCAGTGTGGGCTGTCTGCAGGCTCCGGTTCCTGAGTTTGCACCCCTCGGGGCAGCTCTCCCCACAGGCACAGGTTTCCTCGGGAGAGACAGCTGGGCCCTTGTTAAAAAGTCATCTGCAGACCTTGTTTAGAACATGTCAGCTAATGTGATTAAAGACAGGACATAAATGTCAGCCTTGCGGGGACCCACCCCAGCTGGTTTCCAGGGAAGGAGACCTGAAAAACATGTCTTCATTCCTCCTGTTTCTCAGTGCTGGAAACCTGTACGGGGCATGCGAGGGGTGGCGAGCGGGACAGTCTGCCCCCAACCAGGCCCAAACACAATTGTGTGACCTGGAGTCACCTATGCCCTTTGAGCCTTCTTCCTCATCTATAAAATAAGAACAATAAACTATGTGCCATGGGCTGTTAAGAAGATAAAGGATAACATTTGTAAGGTACCCAGGATAGTGCCTTGCACAGAGCAGGTGTTCATGGCAACCAGGAAAGTAGAGACGTGGACACTGGGAAATTGAGCTGCACCGTTTGTCTACAGAGATGCTCAGAGAATGTCCCTTTAGCTGGATCCAAGCTGGTAGGGACTTTGAGATCCTTAGTGAAAGGACATTAAAAATAGATAATGGGGGCTTCCCTGGTGGCGCAGTGGTTGAGAGTCCGTCTGCCGATGCAGGGGACACGAGTTCGTGCCCCGGTCCGGGAAGATCCCACATGCCACAGAGCGGCTGGGCCCGTGAGTCATGGCCGCTGAGCCTGCGCGTCCGGAGCCTGTGCTCCGCAACGGGAGAGGCCACAACAGTGAGAGGCCGGCGTACCGCAAAAAAAAAAAAAAAAAAAAGATAATGAGAGCAGAGTAAGATGCAGGTGCACTGGTTCCAGAGTCATTGACTCACTGTGACCTTGGGTAAGTGACTCTACTCTCTGGGACTATAAAAAGGGGGGCTGATCCCTGGTCTGTCCAGGCTCTTCCTTCTGGAGCACTGTGATGAGGCTGAAGCCTGGCCTGCCCATGTCCTTGCTGGCCCTGGTGGACAGAACATAGAGCTACTGAGATTCTGATGCTCCCTAGGCCTGGATTTCAATCTTGGCCCCCTACCTCACCCAGGCCATGGGCTGTGGGACTTCAGGCCAGTCCCCTCATATCTCTGGGCCTCCATGTGCCCATCAGTAGCATTGGGCACAAGTTATGGCCAGGCTCTCAGAGACAACTTGATGCAGGGAAAGGGCACTGGACTGGGAGCCAGAGACCTGGGTTCAAGTTCCAGCCTGAACATCCACTTGGTGTGTGGCTTTCCCTCTTGAGCCTCAGTTTCCCATCTGTAACATGAGGAGGCTGGACCAGGGGATCTCTGGGCCACCTCAACTCAGGGACATTGACTTTCTTTCAGGAAAGGAAACAATGGCTGGGACTGGGCTGAGGGAAAAGGGCAGTTTAATGATTAACCAAAGGGCAGAGCTGCCTGCGGGGAGAAACCCCTGGACTCTCTCAGAGCCCTGCAGCCAGGCTGAAAGATAAACCCAGAGCAGGGAGTGAGCTCACCAGGCTGCAGCCCCAAGTCCCAGATAAAGGTGGCACTGGGAGACCTGCGTCCCAGACCTAGGAATGGTGGAATGAGGACAGGGGAGGGGAGTTGAGCTTCCTTCACACCAATTGCTTCTTAACGTCAGAATAATAGAGTCATAGCAGCTGGCATTGATTGTGCTCCTCCTTTGTTCCAGGCTCTCTTCTAAACACTTCCTATATCTTAACTCATTTAATTCCCATGAGGCAGGTATTATTATTACGCCCATTTTGCAGATATGGAAACTGAGGTACAGGGAGGTTACCTAACTTGGCTAAGGCAGAGCTGGGACATGGACTAAGAGAGTGTGTCCCCAGAGCTGCACTCCTGATGTAATGATGATGATAAATCATTCAATGTGCACTTACTGTGTACCAGGCTCTCTGCTAGCTTCTGTACAGCATGATCTTCATTAATTGTGACAGCCTCTTTACGAGGAAGGTGTTTCATTAATCATATTTTGCAGATGAGGAAATGAAGGCCTAGGGAGATGAAGTGCTCCCCAGCATGTGGCTGAACTGGGAATCTGACCCAGATCTGTGTCCAGGGCCTGTCACCAAGCTGGAGAGGACTCCTCCCCAGAAACCCTGAGGGGGTTCTAAAGCAGGTGTCAGGAGGAGACACAGCCATGGCTGTGTGTAATGTGACAAAAGCCCTTCAGGCCCCACTCGGGGGCCAGAGAGGAGGGGGCCAGGGTGTAGCTAGGTGGTAGGGACAACCCCACAAAGGAAGTTTGGGAGCTTCAGAGAGCTGTTGTGAGCTTCATCAGAGTTGTGGAAGCAGGTCTCTTTATTGAGCACCTGCTGTGTCCCAGGCACCACACGGAATTCTTTATATTTATTGTCACTAGACAATAAGTTCTTACCTGTCATGTAGGTACCATTGGTCATCATCCCCATTTTATGGATAAGGAAACTAAGGCACAGACGAGTGGAGTCACTAGTCCAGTGTCACATACTTAGCAGGAGCCAAGCTCAGGTCTGTGGGTCTCAAAGTCAGTGCCTCTTCCACAGGGCACACTTTCCCATCCAAGTTTAAGTGTTCAAACCTCGGGCAAGTGCATGGCAGCACGGTATCTGGTGCATAGCAGGCACACCCAGAGTGGAAGCCCACCCTGCGCCCTCCTAGCTCCCTCCCAGGGCCCTAATGGGTTAACTTCCCCAAGGCCCCTGGTCGTCCTGGTCAGCCTCCCATCTTCTCCCCTGCATTATGAGGACCAGACCCACTCCTTGCTCCGGGCAGCTGACGGGTTCTCTGTTCAGTGGTTCGCACTCCAGATATTAAATTACTCATAAAATGTTTGGCCTGTCCCCAAAGCGACTGCCGCCTCCTCCCTGCGCCCGCCACTCACCTCCCACTACAAGGTCAAGTTCTTCAGTGGAGGGGCGCAGCACTCAGAATATGAACCGAACTTCATCTGGAATTAGCCTACGATGGGGTGTCGGGGAGCCCGGGAAGGAGGCTCTGGTAGGGTTGGGATTTTCCAGGAGAAGGGATCCTGCCTGTGACCCCCATTCTGGGTTCCCAAGCCTGGCCTGAGCTAAGAACTGCTCCCCCAAATCCCAGTACTGCAGGGTATGAAGAACCCAGAACTTCTGACCACCCCAATGCCCTCAGGACAAGGCCAAGGGTGACCTGGAATAGGTTCCCATTGTCTGAGGGGCAAGTGGTCTCTCCTCTCCTCCTCCCTCCCCCATTCAGTTGTCATGGCAACTACGGGGGTGTGTGTGTAGAGACTGGACCGCTCAGCTCCTGGCCAGGCTACCCAGTATGCTCTGCTTTCACCCAGTTTTCTCCCTCGCTGCCCTTCGGCAGGCAGGGGGGTGGGGCCAGTTCTGCCCTGTCACCAGCCTGCAGAGGGTTCACATCCAAGGGTCACCACCTCCAGTCCCCAGTCTTCAGGCAGGAGGTTTTCCTGCACAGTCCTCAGCACCAGGATTTTTATGAACGTGGTTTGACAGAGAATGATTTGGGGGGTCTCTCTGGAGCCCCGTGGAGTTAATGAGGTCAGTTAAGCCCTGGGATTAGAAGGTCGGGGTCATGGGTACAGCCCGTGTTTGCAGAGTATCACCCCACCCCACCCCTAGCTCCCACCAGCTGTTTCAGAAATGCCTAATGCTGGTCGTCTAGGGAACTGGTGAAGGAGTGTGGCTGAGGTCTGGCAACCCCATCCCAAGTACCCCCAGTCACAATCCTCAGGGACACACCCTGCAGCCTGGGCTTTGTGGACCTCGCCTCTTTCTTCCTGTCTAACAGAGGACACATTTTCATAATAGTAATGCCTGTTTTAGCAGGCTCTCATCACCCAGGCCTGGGGTTTCATAAATTCAACACCCAAAGGAACTGGGTGTGGCCTTTGTCATAGCTCCTCCATTTGGGGTACACTGCCACCAGGTGGCGGCAGTCACTGCCAAGGTATAGGGTTTCGCTGAGATTCCAGAAGGGGATTTTCCAGTTTACATCCTTTACCACAACCTATAAAATGTAATCCCATTGCTTGTTTTTTTTTTTTACTTTTATATTAAGGTTACAGGGCTTTATCAATTGCTGAAGTTAAGCAGGCTTTAAACAAACTCTACATTTTGGCAGTATAATAGCAGCACAGTCTCTGGAAGAACCAGACTGCCTGAGTTAAAATCCTGGCTCAGCCGCTTGCTTGCTGTATAACCTTAGGCAAGTGACTTACTCTCTCTGTACCTCAGTTCTTTCTCAGCAAAATGAAGATGATAAGAATTATCTCCCTCATAGGGCTATTGCAAGGACTTAACGAGTTAATGCACATGAAGTGCTTAGAACAGTGCCTGGCACAGCACTAAGCTCTAAAAAAATGTTGGTTATTCATATTTAAAGATGATGCATGAGAGCAAAGTTTCAAAAATAATTTGCATCCTGAGATTCACAGGCATATCTTTCTCTGCTTGGTCTTTTATCTGCTAATTCGTCTCAGGGCTGCACTGCTTATAGACAACCATAATCTGCCCTGATGCCACCTCCAGCTCCCTCAGCCCCACATTCAAGCCGCATCCTAATGTTTTACCTCCTAAGTGTCTGTGGCGTTTGTTCCCTCCACTCCAGACTCCTGCCACCTTGATTTCACTCCTGAACCTCTACAACTGTCCCCTGCCTCTCGTTCTGTTCCCCGAACAGCCGATCTCACTGCAGCCATGAGATTTTTCTAAAATAAATCAGCCCTGCTCAAATGCCCTCCGTGGCTCCCCGGCACCTCCAGGATAAAGTCCAGCTCTTTAACTGAGTCCTTCTCCCCGACCTTTCTCTCCAGGCTCATCTCCCTCCCCTTGCTGTCAGAATGCTGTGCTCCTACCCTAGCAGCCTCCCTGCCCTTCCCCCGAAGCCTCAGGCTCTCTCAGGCACTATGGCCCGTGCAGGAGCTGTTCCCTCTTCCCCCATCTCTGCCCTCCCCCCACCCCCTCCACCTCCCCACCCCCGCCTGCCTAGCTCCAGCCTGCTCAGCCTCAAGATTTGGCTGCTCTCTCTGCTCTGGGAAGCCCTTCCTGATGCCTCTGCAGCCTCCAGACAAGATGGAGACCCTTCTTTGGATGCCCTGAATCCTCTGCATGCCGGATGGGCCCTGTTGTAGACTATCTGTATCCCCAGAAGATGCCCTGCATGCAGCAGGTCCTCTGTGAACCTCCGTGGAACAAGTGCAGGATGACCACTCTGTCCTATTCAGTCTGGAATGTCCTCTTTCCCACCTTCTCTGTTCCAGTACCTTCTATTCATCCTTCCAGGCCTGGCTAAATGTCACCTCCTCTGAGAGCCTTGGGTGACCCTGGCCCCCATTTCATCCCTGCATGAAATATTTAACTCCGTCCTCCAGCGGGCCATCTCAGTGGGAATGAACTCGACACCTATAACTCTACGGCTGTATCCCCAAGGCCCTAGAACAGCGCCTGGCACATACTCAGAGCTCAAGAAACATGTGTTGAATGAAGGAACAGACAAATGACCAGGATTACAGTCTAGATCAATGGTTCTCAACCAAAGTGATTTCACCCCTAGAGGCCTTTTGGCAATGTCTGGAGACATTTTTGGTTGTCACAGCAGTGGGGAGGGGTGCTACTGAGATCTAGTGGGGAGAAGCCAAGAAAATGGCTAGACATCATACTGCTCTCAGGATAGCCCCCACATGAAGGAATTATATGTCCCCAAATGTCAGTAGTGCCGAAGCTAAGAAACCCTGGTTTAGAGCTTATTACATACAAATCTGTCCCCCTAGCACACTGAGGACCCTCAGTGTGGAACCTCAGCTTATTTCTCTGTTTGCTCAGCACCCACCAGAGAGCAGGCACTCAATCAGCAATTATTTTTTAAAATAAATTCATAGGTGAGATCATTCCTGTTCTCTTCTCTGCCCAGCTACCACCTCTCACTTGGAACTTGGCCTCAAACAGGGCTCTTCCTGGGTCTCCAGGCTTCAGTTTGCGAAGTCCCTCCAGTTTCTCCTGGCCTCAACCTTCCTTTTCTCAGGTCCTCCTGGTCCACACAGCTATGTGGAAAAAGCAAGCAGGAAAGGGAGACCATATTTTCAAGAAGGCAGGGAGCTTTGTTGGGCATTGTGGGCCCTGGGAGCAAGTCTTGCTTGGCCATCAACTTGCTAGGTGATGGGAAAGACAAAATCTGGGCCTGTCCCCCAACAGACTGCCTGAGGCATCCCCCCTGCTTCCAGTGAACCCTGGGGTGTAGCCTGTAGCCCAGGACTTCCTGCCCTCCCTGGAGCCTGGGTGCTCCTGGCTCTCCGGCTCACATGGGGTGCCGCCGTCTCCAGGGGCGCCACTGTCAGCTGTGACCCCTGCACCCCCAGAGGCGGCCAAACAAGCGGCCTTTGTGGGCTGGGCGCGGGCAGCCGTGGGTAGCAGCACAAAGGGTGGGAAGAAAGGCGCCAATCCTCTTAGGACCATCCGGGCGCTTTCCCACTGAGGCCCATCTGCTCCTGGGGAGCCCGGCAGAGCTGGCGCCTGGCCCCACAGCGGAAAGCAAGCAAAAGCTGCCCGGGAATGAAAGGCCAGCCTGGCCAGCCCCGATCCCCACGGCAAACACAGGCCTGGCCTGGGGCCTGGGAGGGGGCACGGCTGAGCCCGGGGGAGAACACACTTAAAAGCGCCGCCCCGGGAGGGGGACCCTGGGCTAATCCCCGCCTGCCCTGCGCCTTCCCTTCCCTTCCCACACTGCTGCGCCTGGCTGGGGCAAGGGATGGGAGGGGGGAGGGGCTGGGATCCAAGGTCCTCTCTCGAGTGCCAGACCCCCAGTGCACCCCTTTATATGCACCCCTTATCTTTTCCTTGCCACACCCCATTTTATGAATGGACTCAGCAAGCCTAGGTCACTTGTCCAAGGTCACCCAGCTGCTTCATGGCAGAGCTGGGATCTCAGCTCTGAGCTGAATCTAAATTCATTCACTGGGGTGAGTCTGAAGTTTGCTGAGCCTCTCTATGCCAGGACTCCACAACCATCTCCATTTCTTCCTGCAACCCTTGGACACATGGGGAAACTGAGGCCCAGATGCAGAAGGTGATTTGCCCAAGGTCACAGACCAGATAAAAGTCCTAGCTCTACTCTGCATTCTGGTCCCAACCCTCATAAATCTATGTGCAGCCTTGGACAAGTTAGCATCTATGAGGCTCAAGACCTTCACCTGTAAAATGGGCATAAGATTAACCATCTCATAGGGTTGTTGTGAGAATTCAACTGATGAAATCATTCGTTATAGTCACTTAGAATGGTGCCTAGTTCACGTTTAAGTGCTCCAAAATGTTAACCATTATCAGTTGTAGAACTCTTCACAAGAGTTTTGAAGAGTGGACGGATAATATTTGTCCCATTTTGTTGGTGAAGAAACAGGTTCAGCGTGGAGAGGTGACTGACTTAAGGGTAATAGTGGAATGGGGACCTGAATTCACCTCTCTGACTGCTCATCCTATAGGCTGGAGTTGGGGCGGTGCTGGAGAAGATTGAGTCTTTAGACTCAGCTGGACTCAGGTCCCAGGCCCAGCTCTCCCATCTTCTGGCTTACAGTCTTGGGCTGGTCACATCACCCTTTGGAGCCTTGCTTTCCTCATCTGTAAATGGGCATCTGTGAAGAGGGTGATTCTGAGGGTTTGCTAAGATCATCAGTTAAGACTTTAACTCCGGCCTGGCACACAATAGGTGGCCAATAATGGTATTAAATGGCCCAGAGCAGGATGGATCCCAGAACCGGAAGAGAAGGAAACAGTGAGTTTCCGCCCATTAATGGATGGCCCAAACACTCATTTTTTCCATGGTTGGGGTTTGTCTGGCAGAGTGAGGAAGGAGCCGGAGTGAGGGGGAGGGAGGCAGCAGCTGGAGCCCAGGCTGAACCCCTTCCAGGGAGGGGACTGTGGACAAGCTTCCCCCAGCCCCCACCCCGCCACATGAGGCCCAGAGCCCGGGAGTAGTGGAATTCAGAATATCAGAGCCCAGATGCTGTCTCTGCACACACACACACACACACACACACACACACACACACACATGGCCCAACTCTGACCATTTTACAGATTCCTAAACTGAGGCTCAGGAAGGAGGCTGTGAACTTTCTAAAGATCACCAGCTAATGAGCATATTCCTGTCTCCAGCCACCCTCTCCCCTCCCTTGAGAGGATCTGTCCCTGCATCCCAACAGCCTTCCTCCAGGCCCTGCCCAGCAAGGAGCCACACAGTGAACAAGGTGGCCTGAGTGAGCCACCCGCCCCTCCCATTTCCCCGGATCTGGAGGTGGACTCTGCTCAGAAGATGGAAGTGAACCCGTGGTTCTTCCCTCTCTCTCTCCTCCCACACCCCACTCCCTCCTTCCTATCTTTTCCCTGCTTGCTCTCTGTTTCTCTCTTTTTCTCTCGCTCACACTGTCTCTCTCTGTTGCTCTCCCTGCCCCCACCCCGGCCCTTGACACACTTTCCCCAGGGAACCTGGCTGTGTGTTCCTCTCTGTGTACCAGGGGCTCTCCTGGGAGCTTCCCCCACTGATGGTGTCCCCCTCTGGAGCATGGGGTGATGGTCAGTGCAAGGTCATCGTCCAGGGCCAGTTCTGGACAGGGCCTCTGTCTCCCTCTGTGCACATGGCCAAGACACATGATAGGCGTGGTCCCACAAACATTCCCGTCCCCAAGAACCTGAGTAATGGAGTGATTTGAGGAGCTATGTAAGAACTTTATTCACCTTTGAAAAGGGTCCTTCCTCCAAATCTGGTCTCTTCTACCCCTCCCCCAACAAACCTCCCATGCCTTGTGTCCCCCAGGGACCCCCATCTCAACCCACTGGCCTGACCGCCTGCTCAGAGCTCTCAGACTGCCTCCTCCCAGAGCAGAGTGGGCCTGTGGGTCTTGATTCTGATTCACCCCAAGGTGTCACCAAAGGACCACAGCATTCGTAGTTAACTTTGGCCTTGAGGTCACCAGGAGTCAGGCAACCTGGGTTCAAATCCCGCCTCTGTCCATAACTGGATGAGGGTGTTGGGCAAGTTACCTCTCTTGACCTTATTTTTCTTCATCAGTGAGGTGGGGATAATTACTGATTTGTAGTTGAAATTTAAGAAAGATGTTACAAAAGAAACTGGGGCTAGGGTGACATGTTGCTGAATTCATGGATTGGCTAATTTACGTACAACAAAATGTCTGCTCTGCATGGGCCCTTTATACTCATAGGGAAACTGAGGCTGGGAGAAGGGAGGCCCACCTGCCAAGGGTCTGACAGCAAGAGGCAGCTGCGCCCAGACTTGAATTCTGGCCTGGCTCTCAGCAGTTACTCAGTGCAGATTATCAAAGACAGCCGATTCCAGAAGGGAGATCAAAGGCCTGCTTCTTTATTCACAAAGAGAAATCCTCATTAAAACATGGCCAATGGCTGAGGCAGCCAGGGAGACGGGCCACGTATGCACAAAAAGAGAATTAATGATCCCAGGCAGACTGTGCCGAGCGGCGAGGGAGCCATTCAGAGAGTCTGAGCTGGGGGGAGCTGGGGCCAGGGCAGGGGTGGTCTGGGAGGGCTTCCTGCAGGAGGAAGGGACTCAGGCCAGCCTTGTGGGGGAGACAGGATGTCCAAGGAGAGTTGACTACAGCTACTATTCATTGAGGACCTACTGTGTTCCAGGCACTGAAAGGATGGGGAGCCTATTCCCATTTTCCAGAGGAGAAAACTGAGAGGTAAGGGACCGGATTGATGCCATAGGGCACGCCAGGGCCAGAATTTAAACCAGTTCTGGGGTCCCCATACCTCCAAGCTTGTCACCACTGGGCTGTGCTGCCCATGTAGGAATAGTGTGTGTGCATGTGTGTCTCTGAGCATGAGAAGAGGATGAGGTCATGGTCTGTCACCAATTTGTCAAAAGCAAAGGGTCTGGGAAGTGCAGTGGAAGTGCCTGAGAAGGGTCTGGCTAGAACAGCAGGTTGGGGGCAGTCTGAGAAAAGGTGCTTCAAAAGTGCCGGTTGAAGTGTTCATGCAATCGCCCATTCTTTGATTTGACCAAATATTTCATGAGCATGTACTATGCAACAGATACTTTTCCAAACACTAGGGGCACAGCAGTGAAAAAACAGACAGTACATGGTCTCAAGGAGCTGATCCCTTGGGGGGAAGGATGGAGAATAAACACAAAAATAAATAAAATCATTTCAGATGGTATATTAGTCTCCTAGGGCTGCTGCAACAATCTACCACAAATTGGGTGACTTAAAACAACAGAGATTTATCATCTCACAGTTCTGGAGGCCAGAAGTCTGAAATCAAAATGTCGCAGGGCCCTGAGTCCTCTGAAGACTAGGGAAGAATCCTTCCTTGCCTCTTCTAGCTTCTGATGGCTCCTGGCATTTCTTGGCTTGTGGCAGCGTCACTCCAATCTCTGCCCCTGTCTTCACATGACCTCTTCTCTGTGCCCTCTCCTCTTCTTTTTTTTTTTTTGCGGTACGCGGGCCTCTCACTGTTGTGGCCTCTCCCGTTGCGGAGCACAGGCTCTGGACGCACAGGCCCAGCGGCCATGGCTCATGGGCCCAGCCGCGCCGCGGCATGTGGGATCCTCCCGGACCGGGGCACGAAGCCGCGTCCCCTGCATTGGCAGGCGGACTCTCAACCACTGCACCACCAGGGAAGCCCTCTCCTCTTCTTATAAAGACTCATTCCATTTTACAGAGGAGGAAACTGAGGCTCAGAGAAGAGAAATGACTCACTGGAGGTCACACAGCCAGGGGCTGGGGAGCCAAGTCCAACTGATCCCCAAGGGTTATGTAGGGACCCCAATGCTATACTACATGTAGGGGGGCTGGACACTCATTACTTCTATGGGAGGAAGGCCCTCAGCTCCAAGGGCGTCCACCCGGGGGGAATGGCTCTCACCTCTGTAAGGTCCAGGCCCTTCCCCTGGCAGCAGCCCCGTGGTTTTCCTTTGGCGACCCGCCATCCTCACTCTCTGTCTATACAACTTGGGAGAGGCTGATCCTGCTGCCCCCACCCATCCCACCTCCCGCTCCAAGAGTGGGCACACCTCCCAGGCCTGGCCAATCAGCATAGGCCATTCTCCTATGGCAGCGGTGCCTGGTTCAAAAATGGGCACGTGACACATGTCAGGCCAGTGAGAGTCTACCCAGGAATTCTGTGGACAAATATTGGGAAAAAGGAGCCCTCTTTTTTTTTTTTTTTTTTTTTTTTTTCGGTACACGGGCCTCTCACTGTTGTGGCCTCTCCCGTTGCGGAGCACAGGCTCCGGACGCGCAGGCTCAGCGGCCATGGCTCACGGGCCCAGCCGCTCCGCGGCATTTGGGATCTTCCCGGACCGGGGCACGAACCCGTGTCCCCTGCATCGGCAGGCGGACTCCCAACCACTGCGCCACCAGGGAAGCCCAGGAGCCCTCTTTTTACTGAGCTTGCTCTACAGGAAGCCCTCTTGCCAACACGTGGGCAGACGATGCTTGGGGACAAAGCGCTTGAGGAGGAAAACAGAGGTAAGAGACGGGTGGCTGATGACATCACTGGATGTCCTGGATCCAGCCATGCCAGAGTGGGGCTAGCACATGGGCAGAGCTCACCCAGTTGCCCGAGGAGGGACCAGGGCAGCCTGGAATTAGCATTCTTACAACCCAGGTCAGCCGTAAGGGACCTCCCAGAAGCGTATCAGAGCACAGGACCGATGTGCTCTGTATGAGAGGTCAGGCCCATGGCTTAATGTGGAAGGACCCACGTCGCGTTCACCTGGCCCAGCACCTGCCTCTACTTGGCAGGGTGTCCACATTCTCAAAACACAGCAGAACGGCTTTTGGGGACTTTCTCAGTGATGCGCTGAACACGCTGCTCCCCTGAATCTCCCCCACCCCCATCTGAGCACCTTGCGCACCCAGCTCCTGGGCCTCCAGCCACCCTCTCAGCCACCCGCTCCTCCCATGTCCCCAGTTCTCCTCTGGGCTGAGCCCTCGCTGAGCCCCTCCTGGGCTGCTCCTTGGAGCTGGCTTGGATTACACAGTGTTTGATCAGCAAGGCTGGGAGGAGACAGACCCCCACCCCCATTGACTGGCTCCTGCCCGGCTGGTGTGCCGCCTCCAGGCCCCACACCCCTTCCCATCTCCCTGCTGCTCTCACAGCAGTGGTGGGTGCACCCAGCTTGGGGACCTTCCCCCAATCCTGGCAGCTCTGTCCTCAGGGACAGTCTCCCTCCCAAACAAGCTCATCTCCAGGGGCCAGTCTCTGGGTGCTGCCTGTGGGGTTCAAACTCAAGTAGTCCCCAACACGATTCACCATCTGCTCCCCAAACCTTCCTCAACCACAGCCCTGACTGGGCAGCCAGCACTCAGGCACCTGAGCTGGGGCTGGAGCTGGAGCCTGCTTCCCAGCCCTGCAGCCAAAACCATGCCCCAGGCCCCGCCTCTCAGCCCCACTAACACCTCTCAACCCTGCCCCTCCTCTCCAGGCCCTCAGGCAGGGCTCTGCCTCAGCTCGGAGGGCTGGGATGCAAAACCTGCCTCTCTGCCTCCAGGATCCCCTCCTCCCATTCATCCTCCTCGCGGTGTGCTCCAGAGATCCCCTTTCAGGGAGTTGGTGAGGTCACATTTCTTTCATGATAATAAACCAGACATAAAAGAGATCTCCAGGGACTTCCCTGGCGGTACAGTGGTTAAGAATCCACCTGCCAATGCAGGGGACATGGGTTCGATCCCTGGTCCGCGAAGATCCCACAAGCCGTGGAGCAACAAAGCCCGCGCACCACAACTACTGAGCCTGCGCTCTAGAGCCTGTGAGCCACAACTACTGAAGCCCATGTGACACATCTACTGAAACCCACACACCTAGAGCCCGTGCTCTGCAACAAGAGAAGCCACCGCAACGAAAAGCCCGCTCACCGCAACGAAGAGTAGCCCCTGCTCGCCGCAACTAGAGAAGCCCGCGCGTGACAATGAAGACCCAACACAGCCAAATAAATAAATAAATAAAATGTATTAAAAAAAGAGAGAGATCTGCAAAAATGTAAAACAATGCCACTCTGCTCAGTCTATACTTTTATTTTGGAAAATACAGTTATCTTTCATAAAAAGTATTATTTATTTTTAAATGTAACGGGTTTATTATTGTTACTTTGAAGTGAACAAGTAAATATTTTAAAGTTTTCTCAGTCTACTGGATTGAATCCAAGCCCCATGGCCTTTTAAAGTTCCCTGAAGATGCTGTTCCCTCTTTTGTCTCCAGATCTCTGCCCACACTCTTCCCTCTACCTCAAATACCCTCTTCATTTTCCTTCACCTGGCTTCCTTCACCTATTCCCTCTTCAAGATGAGAGTCAGACATCACTTCCTCCAGGAAGCCTGCCCTGATGCCTCTCGTCTCCCCTGTGCTCCCACCACTCTCACACTGCCCTCTTTCAGAGTGCCTAGCGTCTCTGTTTTGGTGTGTCTCCCCCATCAGATTGCAAGCTTCTCTCTCACCTCTCTATGCCCCATCTCTGGCACAGAGCCTGGCACTCAGTAAGTGCTCAGTGAATTTTGGAGCTGAATGAAAAGTCTGTGACAGGTGGATAGATATTATTGGTGGGTCCAGGGTTCCTATGTAGGAAAAGCTTCGAGGTCACTGTCTTGTTAAAAGGCATTTCCGAGGGCGACTAGGGCATCTGTCTGAAGTTATAGTGGTTCTTACAGAGTGAGCCATTTGAACTCTCTGAGACTCCATTTGCTTATCTGTGAGATGGCATTAATGACAATACCTCTCCTCTCTACTTCACAGAAATGTTTTGTGAACCATAAAGGGCTGTGCACATGCAAGATTTTCATTATAACTATTAGAAATGGAAAGGAACTTGGAGATGACAGGATAGCCTTAATCTTAGAGCTGAGAAAGATCTGCGCAACTGACTCATCAAACCTCCTCAACTACAGGTGAGAAGACTGAGCCTTGGGTGGGAGGAGTTACTTATATAATGTCACACAGTGTCATGGACCACAGGAGGGCCATTTTCCATTCTCCATTCCTAACCCTGTATCTTCCTCTGTCAACTCAAGGGACCCCAGAAACTGGTATCCTCACCTGGGCATCAACTACTTGGTTACCATTCTGGCCTGTCCTAACTTGTTTGTGGAAGAAGCTCTTCCCCCTCTGTGGCTGTTTTCACATCTGTCAAAGTAAAGGGCTGGATGGATAAGCTCCAAAATACATTTCAGTATGATGTTTTTAATTAATTAAATTATTTATTTATTTTTGGCTGTGTTGGGTCTTCGTTGCTGCACGCAGGCTTTCTCTAGTTGTGGCGAGCGGGAGGCTACCTCTTTGTTGCGGTGCGTGGGCTGCTCATTGCAGTGGCTTCTCTTGTTGCAGAGCACAGGCTGTAGGCATGCAGGCTTCAGTAGTTGTGGCACATGGGCTTAGTTGCTCCGCAGCATGTGGGATCTTCCCGGACCAGGGATCGAACCTGTGTCCCCTGCATTGGCAGGCAGATTCTCATCCACTGCACCACCAGGGAAGCCCCAGCACTCTTGGTACTTTTGATGACAGTGATTAGTCAAAATTGTCAAATCCTATAGCCAAAGTCTTCTAAATATGGTATGCATATCCTTTGGCCTAGAACACTTCACTTCTAGGATCTTATTGTAAGGAAATAATGAAAACATTGAATGTTGTTCATGGTTTATACAAGAGAGTGAGACTGACAGGCAGAGAGAAGTGTCCAATCTAAGGACACTGGTCCTGGCAATTGCCAAAGATATACACAATGGAATAATTCAGCAACCACTCAAACTGATGACATAGCAATGCATATATAGATGTAGAAAAATATTGACTGGGAAAAGCAGATGATAAACAATATAAGTAGCACATTCCTATTAATGTTTTTGCTTTAAAATGTATGTTAAAAAAACAAACAAAAGATTCACTAAAATGTTAAAGATGTTATCATTGGGTGCTGGGATTATGAGTGATTAAAAAATATATCCTTTTGGGGTTGTTTTGCAGTGATTGTATATTACTTATAAAATAAGACAACAAATAGAATCAAGTCCCTTTCAGCTCTGAAATTCTAGAATGTGGTGCTCTTCCCTGGTTGTGTCCTCATTAATATCATCTTGTCCCTCTCAGCCTTAGTGTGAATCATGGAAAACAGGAGCAACAGTCAACTTTAGAGGAATGTGGATTTAGTGGAGAAATGCCGTGAACCTTTGGCCAGGACATGAGCAGTGGAAGTTGTCATCCATGAGAAGGCTTTTCTGTGACTGCAGAGGCAGGAAACCAGGTGTCAGTGCAGACAAAAAAAATTCCTCAGGGCGTGAAATGGGACTTGGAGTAGGGCCCACTGGATGGGGACAGAGGGCGGCTGTCCAGCAGGACAGCCAGTCCTGACATGGGGAATTCCAGTGACCAGAGCATCCCAGAGCGATTTGGCTGCCAGGCCTTCAGAGCATTTGCTGCTCCATCACCCCTTTTTACACTCAAAGAAACTGAGATCCAGTGAAGTGGACCAGCAATGCCTTTAGACCTACCTGGGCAAGAGAAGCCCTGTCCCTAGGCCCTGCATTTTGTAAGCAGTGCTCTCAAACTATCTATTGCAAAGGACCGTTTGGCTTTTAAAATTTCCAATCTGTGGCAGACTGAACGTTTTATAAAGACAATAAAAATGAATTACTACTAGTAAGGCATCTAAAATAGTCTAATTCATAGAAACAGAAAGTAGAAGGGTGGTTCCCAGGGGCTTCGGGGAGTGGGGGGCGGGGAATGGGGGGTTTAAATAGCATAGAGTTTCCATTTTGCAAGATGAAAAAGTACAAGAGATTTGTTTCACAACCCTGTGAATATACTTAACACTACTGAAATGTTCATTTAAAAACGGTTAAGATGGTAAATTTTGTTATGATTTTTTTACCATAATAAAAAAAGTTTCATAACTTACAATGATATAGATGCCAATACATAAAATTCTATTTTGAAATGACAGTCAATGCTTCATAAAGCAACGGTACTAAAGGAAAGTACCGTACACTACAGGAAATGAGAGAAACACATTGTATTTGTCTTAGAACATTTTATAAAATAATTACAAAAAGATGAATGACTAGGAAAGTGAACATGAGCTTGGGTGTAGCAGCAATGGCTGTGAACGTTTTGAAACACCCTCGGTTTCTGCACAGCTCCTGCACCAGCCATGGCCCACCAGGCCACACATGAGTCATCCAGAGACCTGCATGTCACAGTGCAAACAATTTATTAAGGAATCCTGGAGCCTCGGTCACCTGGCACAGCACACTCTCGTGCCTGACACTGTTCAGGTCCCAAGGAGGAAAGGGAAATGCTTCTGCTCATCCCTTGCTGTGTCCTCAACACAAAAGATGGCTGCATTCAAAGGCCACCAACACTTGTGGGTTGTATGGCTGTTGATGTTACCGATGCTTCCTGCTTTGGAGCACAGGGAGGCTTTGAACAGTAAGAAAAGCCTTTGCTCTTCAGTATGACAGAAGACTAATTGACTTCTTAGGTCCTTCCTCTTAGCACAAACGCAGTAAATTCCCAATGGTACTGAGTGTCCATTTCCTTGCTTCTTTTCCTGTTCCAATTTGTGGTTCCAGAGGTACACAAAAAAGGGCATGGTATCCAAAATGCACAGAGCAGCTGGGGAACATTTTGCAGTATTAAATAATTCATATTATCCTTAAATTTGTATATATGAAGGTCCAGATGTAGCAAACTTAAAGCATGACACCAATTGCTCGCATGAGTGTTGGATCTAGATGTTGCTTTGCGAGACAGTAAAACTCAAGATATACATGACAGGATTTATATGAGGAACTCAAAGGTTTGCAATATTTTCCGCAATAATCATAATTTATCAGATGCAATCCCATTACAACATTTAAGCTTGCTATGTGAAACTCATGGCTCATTTCCTTATCTAAACATTGCTTTTCGAATATTATTGACAATTTCTTCTTAGGTCTCAACAGAGCAAGTGTTTCCCAACTGAAATTAATTTAAAAATTTCTGAGAGGGTCTTCCCTGGTGGCGCAGTGGTAAGGAATCTCCCTGCCAATGCAGGGGACGCGGGTTTGAGCCCTGGTCCAGGAAAATACCACAGGTCGCAAAACAACTAAGCCCATGCGGCACAACTACTGAGCCCACGCTCTAGAACCCGCGAGCCACAACTACTGAAGCCTGTGCACCTAGAGCCTGTGCTCCGCAACAAGAGAAGCCACCGCAATGAGAAGCCCACACACCGCAACAAAGAGTAGCCTCCACTCGGCGCAACTAGAGAAAGCCCGCGCAGCAATGAAGACCCAACGCAGCCATAAATAAATAAATAAATAAATAAAACTATCTAAGAAATACAGTGACTTGAGAAAGGTGGTCTAATTTCACATTATTAGCAACAGAACAGAAATTATGTGAAAATCTTGATTATAACAACACAATTATTGATTTTGCTGAAATAAAAGCAGGAAAAACAAAATTGACAGACTAAATGTGTAATAACTTATGAATCCTGTCTGTTTTTATTTTATCACTCACTCAAACATCATCGACCCATCAAGAGACAACCCAGGCACGTGTAGTCATCTTTGATACTTGGCTGACTTTCACTCATATAGAAACCACAGCTTTGCACATATTTTGTATTTTGTTATAATGAACATATAGTTGTCATAACTCATTTATTATTAATTAGTTTGATTTGCAGCTTTAAAATATTTGGATTTATGGCATGTAAATCTCCATTTGTATCTTGCCCTGAACCCCACAAATGTTTGGATGGGTTTGGTCGAGGGACCTGCCCAGGGCCACACATGATCCAAATGCCTTGCCTCCCACTCAAACATGCATTTAATGAGCACCTACTGGTTGCTAGGCATGGGAATTGGGCCAAGGAGTGTAGTTTACAGCCCCTGTTCTTGGAAGTGCACCGGGTCCTGGTGGAGCTCAGAAAGACCCGTATTCAGTCACTGGAGCATCTCTAAGAGATGTCTGGCGTGTGGTTCCACACAGACCAGCTTTTAATTCAAATGGACCAGGGCTGAGGTCTTGAGTCCACCACATCATTACTGAGTGGCCTTAGGCAAGTGTCAGCTCCTCTCTGAGCCTGGTTTTCTCATCTGTAAAATGGGGATAATAACAATGCCTGCATCCTAATGTTATGAGAGTTAAACTAGATTATGTGTGTGTTTCAGTTATCTATTACTGTGCAACAAATTATTCCCCAAACTTCATGGCTTAAAAAACAGTTATAACTTCACTGTGTCTGTGGGTCAGGAATTCATGAGTGGTTTTGTGGGGTGGTTCTGGTTCCGGGCCTCTCACCGGGTCGCAGTCAGAATGTCGGCAGGGGCTGCACTCATCTGAAGATTTGACTGGGGCTGGAGAATCCACTTCTGAGCTGGCTCCCTTATGTGGCTCTTGGCAGGAGCCTCAGTTCCTTGCTGGCTGCTTGCAGGAGGCCTTCATTCCTTACCACCTGGCCCTCCCAACATGGACCTGAGTATCCTCAAGACATGGCAGCTAACTTCCCCCAAAGTGAGTGATCCAAGCAAGAGGAGAAAGCCACAGTGCCTTTTTATGACCAAGTCTCCAAAGACACATATCATCATTTCTGCTTTATTCTATTAGTTAGAAGCAGGTCACTACGTCCAGACCACCTTCAAGGGGAGGGAATTAGCCTCCATCTCCTGAAGGGAGGAGGAGCTCAGAATTTGGGGACATATTTTCAAACAGCATGAAAATGCTTAGCAGAGGATCTGGTAAGTAAGCGTTCATCGTGAGTGTCATGATTATTTCCCACGTTTGTATTTCGTTTTACAGTTAACAGGGTTTTTTTGCATCCTTTGCTACATTTAATGTTCATAAGAACCCTGTGGTGTCACTATTTCCATTTTACAGATGAGGACACAGGCTCAGAGAGAAGCGAGTTACCTAGAGTCAAACAGACAGGGGTGGCAGAGCAGGGCTGGAAGCCAGCCCACTGGCAGGACAGCAGCAAGCCCAGCTGCTTCTCGTATTGCTTCCACACAAGACGGGAGCTCAAGTTCTGCATTCTGAAGTACTGGGAAGTCTTAGAAGCCATAGAAATCTAGCAGGCCACCGGCAAGGGCAGCGACTCTTCCTGGAGGAAAGGGTGGGATGGGATGGAAAGGGTCTGGTGAGCGTGCAAGAGGGATGGGACGAGACAGGATGTGGCTGGCATTCGAGCATGAAGTGCTGAGGGATGAGAGCGGGGAAGGGGTGATGGAGAGAGACCTGGGGCAGGTGTTGGCAGTACCTGAGGACAGACTGATGCAAGTGACCACGTCTGGGGTTTTCTGGCAAGGGGATGGGAGGCAGGAAGGGCTTTGGGGTGGGATGGTTCAGGCCAGTGTTAGCCTTGGAGGGGCTCCTAGGTGACAGTTCCCCCAGCAGAGCAGACAGCAAATCTCGAGGACAAGCCTGGGCCTTGGAATAAGGTTCTCCTGAGGCCAAACCTTGACTCGACTCTAACACCTCCAAGCTGTGTGCCGTTGTGTAATCTCTATACCTCTCTGAGTCTCTGTTTCCACAACTACGTTGGAGACTAATAGCCACTGAACTTCTCTTTGTACACCCCCATACCTGGTATAAACACAGCTATCAGGACGCCTGTAACACACTATGGTGCTTAACTGTCTTCACAAGGCAGAAAAGCCTAACTCTCTGGAGCTGTGCTGGTCCAATGCAGTAGTCACTAGCCAGGTGTGGCTACTTAAATTCAAATATAAATTAATTTAAATAAAATCCAATTAAAAATTCACTTTCTCAATCACAATAGCCATATTTCAAGTTCTCAATAGCCCCATAGGACTTAGTGGCTACCATACAGGACCAGGCAGAATAGAACACTTGCATCATGGCAGAAAATTCTATTGGACAGCACTGGTTTAGAGCAGCAGGTCCAGTAGAAACATAATGCAAGCCACGTGTGTCATTTAAAATTTTCTGGCAGCCACGTTAAAGAAAGTAAAAATAGGACTTCCCTGGTGGCGCAGTGGTTGAGAGTCCGCCTGCCGATGCAGAGGAGACGGGTTCATGCCCCGGTCCGGGAAGATCCCACATGCTGCGGAACAGCTAGGCCCGTGAGCCATGGCCGCTGAGCCTGCGCGTCCGGAGCCTGTGCTCCGCAACGGGAGAGGCCACAACAGTGAGAGGCCCGCGTATGGCAAAAAAAAAAAAAAAAAAAAAAAAGTAAAAATAAATAGATGACAGTAATTCTAATAACATATTTCATTCAACCCAATATATCCTGAATATTATTTTGACATATCACCAATTTAAAAATATTAATGAGATGTCTTCCATTCTTTATTTTTTCTCACCAGGCCTTTGAAATCCAGTGTGTGTTTCACATTTATGGCACATCTCAAGTCCCACTGGGCAAATTTCAAGTGCTCAATAGCCACCTATGGCCAGTGGCTAGTGTATTGGACAGAGTAGTAGGAGAGCACAGGCTCAGTGGCCTGCAGAGCTGGGTGAATGCTTCCTCCTTCACCTGCTGTAGTGCTGTGTGAACTTGGGCAAGTTATTTAGCCTCTCTGAGCCTCAATGCCCTTATCTGTAAAATGTCTGTGATTCTCTATATGTGATATTATTATAGAGGTGACACTATCATATTCTATATGCGATTATTATATTATTATATCATTATCTTATACCTTATTATTATAACAGCCAGTGACCCTTGTGAAGATTAACAAACAGACTGAATATAAGCCTGTAGCACAATGCATGCTACAGGGTAAGCTCCTGATAAATGCCACTTGTGGTGGGGGCTGATGTCACTATTACGGGTCTGACCTCTCCAACAGACTGTGAGTTCCTGGAGGGCAGAGACCAGGGTCTGTTCATTTCTCCGCCCCCTCCCTCCATACCCTCCCCCATTCCTCTGCACCTGACCCAGAGCTCCCCTCTGTCTGGGCCTCGCTCTGCGGTCAGACAAGTAGGAAAGCTGTTCAGCTTTCGGGCTGGCCCCCACCCCCAGGGCCTAACTCAGAGCTCATGACTCAGGTTCAGCAAACATTTTCAGCCCGTGAGGCAGTTGGTGGTTCAGAAATCAATTCTCCTGTGGTGAGGGGGCGGTGGGGGGGCAAGAACGCTCTGGGCTGGGAGACAGGAGACCTGCTGATAACTCCATCTGCTACCTTGGGTGGGTGCCTTTCCCTCTCTGGCCCCAGTTTTCCAATTGTAAAATGGGCAGGTCAAACCTGATGAATGTCAGGGCCCTCCCATGGCAGCTATACAGCTAGTAATGAGGGCCCCTGACCAGCCAGGCTCTGCTCAGAGTCAGGAGCACAACAAATGCATCCCTCCTGACACACACACTCCGGGGGACCCCAGATCAGAATGCCCAGTCCCTGTACTCTGAGGGAAAGCCAGGCCTGGACCCCAGGTCTCCTGACCCTGAGGCACCTGCCATCCTTCTCCCTCCACTGAGGAAGGTAAGAGATGGCACAGCCCATAATTAGGAGCCAGCCTGTCATCCTGGCTTGGCCACTCACAAACTGTGTGACCTTTAGTAAGTTTCTTAACTTACCTCAGTTTCCTCATCCATAAAATGGGTGTATTACTACTTACCTCATAGGGTTGTTGTGAGTCTTAAATGAGCTGATGTGTATAAAGAGCTCAGAACAGTTCCCACTTCTTGTAGGTGCTCTTCAAGTGTTCACTGTTACATCATTTTTCACTGTTATATTAAATATATTTGTGTGTATGTATGACATATAGCTTGATGTTATTATATTATTTATATTACTGATGTTATTATATTACATGAACTATTGTTACAGTCATCCCACATGAAGCAGGTGGAGGAGGAGGCAGAGTTGGCACTATTGAGCCATCCCGGGCAGTTAATGGACTTTATCTCATTCAATCCTTACATCAACTCTATGTAACTCTATGAGGGTGCTATCATTGCCCCCATTTCACAGATGAGGAGACCGAGGCTTAGGGGTGAAATGACTCACCCAGCGTCACACAGCCAGTAAGTAGTAGAGCAGGGATTTGAACCCAGTTCTGACTCCAAAGTCCTCACCCTTTCTCCTATGCCTCTGTCTTCTTGGAGAAGAAGAACTAAGCTCTGGGTTCTATGGCTGAGTTCCTGTAGGGTGACCAGTCCAAGCTCCTCTCGGCTAGGAAAACCTATTCCCAGACTCCCTCTAGAAGCTCTGGCCCCAGGATGGGCCCTGTTAAGTCAGGGTCCCTCCAAATGCCTCCCCCATGGCCCTAGTCCCAGCCCTGGCCTCCGTGGGTGTTTTCTGGACAGGCCTTTATGCAGCCAGAACAACCAGGAGCTCAGAAATCTCCCTTTCCATGGCTTCATTTGCATAATCCCCACAATCCAATGCAGACCCAGTTTCCCTTTGTGATATTAATTAAGTGGAGGAAAATGTCCTGGGCAAGGAGAACTGGCTCCTGATTTTCAACCATTGTCCCCTCATGCCAACCCTCCTGCTCGCCCTTCCCAAATATATCATGAGTAAGGTGCAGGACTGGAACTTAGGAACAAGAGGTGTAAACTTGCTCCTTCGTGTACCCCCATGCCTGCCTTCCCATGGGGCTGCCTGAGCCCCTTGAACCACTGGAGGACGGAAGGCCTGGCCCCTGCTCAGAGATCAGCCATCGGTGGATGTTAAGTGTTCAATTGTGTGATAAAACATGCTATTTGTATTTAAAAATTAATCCCAGAGGAAAATAATAGACTATTAGTTAATGGGTAGAATTGAAAAACTGGCTACTTTCCAATGCCATCTCCGGCAGTTACAATGCTGAGCTCTGCACAGCATTCGAGATGGTGTTAGAAGGATGAAAAACACCTTCCTGGTCTCCTTGGACTCGCCTTGAGCTCCTTGTCCCAGCTCCGTGGTTGGAAGTCTGAGGCCAGTTGCCAAGTCGGCTCCATAGCCCAGAGAACACCTCACCACTGTCACCCACTAACTTGTTGTGTGACCTTGAGTTAGTCACTTTCCTTCTCTGGGACTCAGTTTCTTCATTTGTAAACTGAGAGGGGTGCAGAAGCTGATGTCAGGCTCTTCCGAGTTTAAAAATTCTAGGGTTCTGTCATCACCAATATCAAACACTTGCCCTGGGGCACAGCACTTTGAGGCCCTCTTCCCAGGAACAGAGTCTGTCCAAGAGAAGTCTGGGAAGGCTGGGAAGTTCAGCCCCACTACTTCAATCCCCTTCTCCTTCCCTCTTCTCAGAACCTCTCCTGGACCCCAGATGTCTGTTCTCATCCCAGCCCAGAGATAGAAAATCATCAGGAGATTTGAGTTCTCATCCTGACATTGCCCCAACCCACATGAGACCCTGGGCAGCGCTGTTCCCTCTCCCATGAGACCCAAGGGCAGAGGACTTTGGACTGACCAGGGACCCAGGGAGTGACATAAATGCTGTGCCCACCCTGGGCTGAGCTGCTGGCTGGACCAATCCCAGTTTCTCCCGAGAAGCACGGTCAGGCAATCAAAGTGCATGCAAAGAGGAATAAGCTGCAGAGAGAAGAAAGGGAACCAATGCCTCAAGCAAGCATGCTGGGAGAATCTTTCAAGAGGTGAATGAGACAACATTTATAAAATGCTCAGCACAGCCCCTGGCAGCTATTGTTATTACTATCATTATCTCAATGGTTAGAGATGCCTTAGATTCTGAATAATCACAGGTCACATTCAGGCCTCCTGAGTCTTTTGCCGTGTTCCATTAACACGTGATCATAGAGTAGAGATTCCTATTTTTGATTGCCAGATGTGTCCTTCCAAAAACTCCTGAGTCAATTTCTTGTAATCCAGAGAATCTTCCCGGCTCATATGTCACCACCTCCTGGAAGCCTGCCTGCTTGTCATCATCCTCCCTCCTCTTCATCCATCTAACCATCCATCCATCCATCCATCCATCCACTCATCCATCTGGTAAAAGCTTCTAGAACACCTCCTTGTGCCTGGTCCTATTTAAATTTGTCCTAATGGGACTTCACTATTATACTGGAGAGCTCAGCTGCACCTGGTTCTATGACTTCTTTTCACGTACAAGTGTCCTTAAAGAATGATTTACCCTTCTGTGGGTTTCCCCAACCCCAGTGCCCATCCCATTCTGAGCCTTTTCTGGAAGGGGGCAGCTCTCCTGGCCTTCAATGCCTTCTCCTGGCCACACCCAGCTTGCCTGTCCAGCAGCCCCACCGTACCGCACCCCTGTTGCCAGGCACCTATCAAAACAGCTCTTTCAAACTCCAAGAGAGCGGCAAATTGGGAAAGAGCCAGCCAGGTGAGCAGCCATAAAAACCCTGTGTACTCCCGATGTGGTGCAAAGATCAAAGCATCCTGTATCAGGCTTGGCGGTCAACTGTAACAACCTTTTACCTGGATACGACACTCCACAGTTTCCAGAAGCAATTTCTATCTCCCAATTCCTTTCAGCTCCCAACAGGGCCCCTTGCCACAAGGAAACAGGCTCAGGAAGTGACACAACTACCCAAAGCCATGAAGAAAGTAAATGGGGGCATCAGGACTTGAACTCAGGCCTCCTAACGTTTAATCTGGTGTCACTTCATAGCAACAGCCTCAGAAGGGTCTTTATCTGGGGGTCAGGACACCTGGCACCTAGCCCAACATTCACGCGTCTGTTGAGTGACCTTAGCTAAGTCACATCCTCTCTTGGCTGCTGTTTCCTCCACCATAATATGGGGAGGGCGGCCCGGCTCACTAGACTGTTGTAAGGATCAAAGCAATGATGGGTGGAACAGGCTGTGGAGACAGGCTGCCCAGTGCAAGCCAGAACAATACCCCTTCTAGGACCCTCGGCTATGAGCTGGATAATCCAGGCCCTCCCAGCTCCCAGGAGGAAGTGACTGTGGTTCTGAGTGTTAATTCCCATGGCTCACAGATACTGAATAGCATTTCACCACCTGTTTCCAATGCCAAGAGGGTTTTTTTGTGTTGGTGGGAGAGAAGTTTCGATTCACTATAGCAAACACTTACACAGGACACATGTGCCAGGCCCTCTGGGATTCTGAGGTGAACAGGATGCAGCCGGCCCCAAAGGGGCTTCCCGTCTAGAGGGGCCATAAGTTAGCAGGGAATGGAACTAACGTCTCACAGGTATCTGAAGGTGGCAGGTGTTTTGTTTGTGTTCTCTCCTTCTACACTCGTAACAAACCTGTAAGGATTAGGACCATTTACATAGAAAGAAACTGAGGCTCCAAGAGGTTAAGTATCCTCCCTGCTCAAGATCACACAGGATTTGAACAAGTACCTCCCTTAACCCCAAAGCCCAGATTCTCTCCATCCCATGAGGCTATTTACAAGAATACAAGATGAAGGAAATTGACATGTGTGCCATCGGCATGCTGTGGAGCTTTGGAGTGGGGGAGTAGATCTATGGCAGGATTCCTGGAGGAGGTGGTATGTGATGAGGTCTTTGGAGGATGGGGAAAATGTGGTCCAAAGTGAAGGTGAGTATGACAGGAGCGTGGAGGTGGGAAAATGGAGGATGCCCCTGGAGTCTTGAGGACAATGGTTTGGCTGGAGCAAAGGGGACCTGAAGGTGAAAAATGGGAGACAAGACTGGGTAGGTGAGCTGGGTCCTGTTCCCGAGGACCTGAATGCCAGGCTAGGGCATTTGTATTTATTGCAAGGAGCAGCGTGGAGCTACTGAAGACTTTGGGGCAGGAAAGTAGCTCAATTGGAGATTTCGAGTTTCAGGAAAACCTTCCAGGGGTTGGAAAGTTAATAGCAGAGATCTAGAGAAAGGGGATGAGACTAAATAAGATCCACCCTCTATACTTTGCATTTAGTTTCCCTCTGACATCAAATAATTAAAACATCGAGCACTTACTGTGGTGGATAGACTATTATTATCCCATGTTACAGATAAGGAAACTGAGGCACAGAAAAATGGAGTGGCTACCCAAGGTCACAAGACTCCTAAAAAGTAGAGCTGGATTTGAACCTGGGCAGTCTTTCTCCAAAGCTACAACCCTTCAGAATGAGAGCAGGAAGGAAGTCCTACTCCAGAATAAAAATTCAGATGCCCTCCACTGCAGAAGGCTGGTCACAGAGTGGTGTAGAGACCAGGGGTCAAAAGTGCAAACCCAGGGGACTTCCCTGGTGGCCAGTGGTTAAGAATCTGCCTGCCAATGCAGGGGACACGGGTTCGAGCCCTGGTCCAGGAAGATCCCACACGCTCGTGGAGCAACTAAGCCCGTGAGCCACAACTACTGCGCCCGAGTGCCACAACTACTGAAGTCCGCGTGCCTAGAGCCCATGCTCCGTAACAACAGAAGCCACCGCAATGAGAAGCCCACGCACCGCAATGAAGAGTAGCCCTCGCGCAGCAATGAACACCCAAAGCAGCCAAAATGAATAGGTAAATAAAATAAATTTATATATATATTTTTTAAAAAGTGGAAACCCAGGACCCCGGTACCTCCTGACACAGGCCACCTGGGTGGTGCTGCGCTCCTGGAGGGTGCATTCACTTCTAGGACCGCCAGGTGGCAGTGGGGAGACTGGCTGCTCGGAGCTGCAGCCCAGCCCAGCCTTCTCCAGTTCCAAGCCACAAAAGCCCAGGACTGGCAGTGAGGAATGAGGCACAGCATGGCTTTCAGGGCATCTGACCCTCCTGGTTGCTCCTTGCACCAATCCCCGCATGCTCTGTTCTCAGAGGGACATCCAAAGCGGAGCTGGGATTGCAGGCACCCTTAGGTGAAGCAGGAAGGCACAAAGGTTTTATGGCCAGTCCTTACCTGGAATAGTACATAGCCAATAGCAATAGTGTTGCATGAGAGTTTTTAACAACCCAGGGAGATGCTCGCTCTACAGTGCTAGGTGGGGGGAAAAAAAATAGGCCACAGCACTGTGCATACAGCAAGATTATAGTTATATGCAAAATACTTGTGCCTAAAAAAATGCCTGAAAGGAAATGGATTGAAACATTAACAATGCCTCTCAGGCTGGAGAAATTATGGTAGTTTTTGTTTCCCTTCTTAACTCTTCTGTATCTTCTTTACTTTTACCAATGAGCATGGGCTACTTTTATCATAAGGTAGAAAAACTTTTCTTAAAAGGGATAGGAAAGATATTAGCCGTCAATAAGATTTTTTTTGTCTTTCAGCTGTCATCTCCTCCAGGAAGCATTCCATCTTTCTCCAGGCAGAGGTAGTGATTCCCTTCTCTGCGCCCCTGAAAGGTTTGAACAGTCTTTATAAAAGAGCACTTTTCACTCCGTTTGGTAATTATTGATGTCAATCTCTAAATCTATGCTATTCAATATGGTAGCCACTAGCCACTTACCACATGTGACTATTGAGCATTTGAAATGTGGCGGGGGTAAACTGAGAGATGCAGAAATATAAAATACACACCAGACTTCAAAGACTTAGTATGAAAAAAAAAAGTAAAATAGTTCATTAATTACATGTTGAAACAATAATATTGTGGATATATTGGGTTAAATAAATACATTAAAATTAACTTCACCTGTTTCTTTTTATGTTTTTAATGTGGCTGCTAGAAAATTAACAATTACATATGGGGCTTGTATTGTATTCTATTGGACAGTGCTGGGCCCTGAGCTTCATGAGGGTAGATCTGTGACTGCCAGCACAGGCCCAGAGAGGGGAAAGGCCCTGTCTGAAGTCATACAACAAACTAGTGGCAGAACTAGAACTTGAGCCAAGTCTCTACTAAGGAACTCCCCCTGGCCTGGCACTGGCTCCAGGTGGGTCTGACCTACACTTGGCCATGTGCCTGCATCAGTCCTGCACCTGGGCAGGGAAGGGGCATTGGGACAGGAGTCAGAGACCTAGGTACACTGAAAGGTGACCTCTATGTTCTCTCCAGGCTGTCACTCAGCATAATGCACTTCCCTTTCAGAAGCCCCTCCACCTTCGCCCTCTGGAGGAAGGTCTCAGGGAAAGTTGAGGGGACCCAGAACACATTAGCATCCCCTGGTATGGCTGAGATGAGGACCCAGGTCCTGCTGTCCCCACTGAATCCACAACACTGAGGGAGTCAGGACTGAAAGTGGCTTCAGAGAAACCACCTTGGCCAATGCCCGCATTTTCATTTGTAGCAAGTGGGGCCCAGAGAGGGTGAGTGCCCTGCCCAAGCTCACACAGCAAGTTAGAGAAGGGCATGGACATACCCTGGAGTCTCAGCCTAGGGGTATAGAGGCCCGGCCAGCCCCCTAGACCAGGAGGATGGTGGCATGGATTAGCACCCAGGCTGCCCGCGGGCCCTGCTGAACCACGCTCATACTGCTTCCTCTACCTCAGATCAGTTCATTCTCTGCTTATAATCCTTGATGGCTCCCCACTGTGTTTAAAATACAATCATGTCCCTCCTCCACCACCTAATCTCCTCCACACTCCCATTGCTTGCCATGCTTCAGCTGCTATTCCTAGAAGGTACCCTGTATATTCCCACCCCAGGGCCTTTGCATTTGCAGTTCCTTCTACCTGGAACTCTTTTTCCGCACTTTTACATGGTGGACTCCCCGTCATCCAGCTTTCAGCTCTCATGTTCCCTCTTCAGAGACGCCTTCTCTGATCTCCCTGGCTAGAATAGCCCCCTCCTCTCAGTCACCAACTGTCCCATCGCCTGTTGTCTTCCTAGCACTTATCCTTATCTTAATTATCTGGTCCATATATAGGTCTTACACAGCAGAATGTAGGTTCTAAAAGAGCAGGGCCTTGTCAGGCAGGTCCACAGCTGTGTCCCTGCCTCCCCAGTAACTGGCCTGTAGGAAGTGCCCCATTAATGATTATTCATCAAATTTGATTTAAAGCTGTCAGGTCACTGAAGGCCTAGTTCCAGCTGCACCCCAAATTTGCCGTATGTCCTTGGGCAAGTACTCTTTTCCCTCTCTGAGCCCCAGTTTCCCCTTCTGAAAAGTGGAGCTCCCACTGCTGCCAGGCTGGCTGGCAGGATAGGCTGGTTGAATTAGCATCAGTCGAGTTGATGGGTGTGAACACTGCTTTGTAAACTGTTAAAGCGTGATTGCAAATGCCAGTAGCTGTTGTCATTAGACAAATGAAGCTTAAGCCGCCTCTTCCTCTGCTGAGGAGGGGATTGGGTCAGATGCTCTCTGGGGCCTCCCGCCCTGGGAGTATATTGTTCAGAGTCCCTGCACTGCCTGCAGGCAGCTCCCAGTCTGAAGGGGTGGTAGAGATAAGATGCAAATTAGAAACAAACAATCTGAGACACCAGCAATGGGCTGCCCTGCATGGGGCTAACCATCTCTCAGGAAACAGATAACAAGTGCAAACAGTCTGAGGGGGGTGAGGCCAATGTCAATTAAAGCTCTTGGTGGTGGTGGTGGGGGGGGGGCAAATCCAAGCCATTAGCGTGGAGAGGACAACCAGGTGGAGTGCACAGCTGGGACAAAGGCACAGCTGAAGGCAGTTGCCACAGAGACCAGTGAGGAGGGGCCTCGCCAGACTGCAAAACCCAGCCACACTATGGGCTCCCAAATGGGGAATAAAATAATGTGTGGGGAGAAAAAGATGGGAGAGAAGGGGGCTTTATTTGATTATTATCACTATTTTCCTTTTTAGCCAGTTAACTGCCCTGGATTGATGTCCATTTAATTATATACTGTTGAGTGAGTCACTTCCCTCTTTAGGCCTCAGCTTCCTTACCTGTGAAAAGGGGATGTGGGAAATCGACAAATGACTCCCTGAGCTCTTTGTGTCCATGAAAGGCACAAGGGGGCATCAGTGTTGGGGTCAGACAGGCCTGGGGTTAAATCCCACCTCTGACTTGCTGTGGGACCTTGGACAAATTGGTCCTCAATTTCATCAACTGAAAAGGTGAGCACCTACCTCATAGGGTTGAAAGATTAAGGGGAACATTGTATAAACAAAGCTTTTAGCCCAGTGCCTGGTACGAGGTCCTTAATAAATGCCACTGCTGTTCTTATTTGGAATCAAAGAGGGAAATACCAATGGGGTGGGAAAACGGGGACAAGGGCCCCAGGGGATAGAAACACAACAGAAGTGCTGCATCCCCCCAGCACATAACAGGTGCTCACGAAATACTTCTTGAATTGGGAAAGGGTGGGGCACCTGGATGTTGGCACTGATGAGTGCAACAGCTTGGAGCCTCTCTGCCCAGGAGAGGGAGTCTTGCCCCAGGATGGGTCAAGCTCAGGGTCTCCCAAACCCTGGGTTCCCTGAAAAGTCTGAGAAGCAGGGACTAAACATAAAGGCCAGCCACACCCCAGTGGATTTTGACCCTGGCCAAGGAGGAGTCTGAAGCTTAACAGGGGGCAACCCCCCACCTCATTTCCTATCTCTGCTCACTTCTGCTCTGTCTGCTTCCCAGGCAGTCTCTCCCAGCTTTCCTGGCCCACTTCCTCCTGGGGGCCTTCCAGGTTGATGCCCATTTCAGTTGGACCCTTGAAGCTTCTAAAGATGACCCACTTTTCCAAACCTTAAGTGGGGTCTCAGAGTCTGTGGTGTCCTTTTCTTGGTGTGAACTGTAGGGTGGGCCTGAAGGGAGGGTATTGCTGGGACGTTTTGATAGTTCGTGGGACAAAGAGATGGGAGAGGTCTGGGTGGCATCGATTGAATTTAAACCGTCTGTTCCTCCACTGGGCACTTACACCCACTCCACAGGGCAGGAAGCTCCTGGTTAAGTCTTGTTTGTCAGGAGTGTGGCTACCAAAGGCAAGAGGCCCTGACTGGGTGATTCCTGTAGCCCCCCTGCAGCTCGGCCACCATCAGCCTCAGCAAAGCCCTTAATGATGATGGTGATGAAGACTGTCAGAGCAGGGATGGAACAAGGGGTTGTGTCCTCCCTGAAGGGACAGCCACAGCACAAAACCATGGCTGCACAGACAGGTCCATTCCACGGGGGCGGGGGTGGCTTCCCGAGACACCTCCCCCCATCTGCACCACCCCCAAACTGCACTGGGAACAAGATGAACAGAGAGGGAGAAATCCAGTGTACAGACAGAAGGGGCTACAGGGAGGGGCTGGTGGGCTCGCTCAGAACAAGGCGGGGAGGGTAGGCCTGGGGTCTGCCTGCCAGGGCCCGGCCCGCCCCTGCCAGAGTGACCCCCCCCACCCCAGGCCCCAGTGTTAGCGCCAAGGCCCACTCTCCCAGGCGGAGGCCCCAGCCCAGCCCCAGCGCCTGGGAAAGACGCCTGTTTTGTTCCCATCTCCACACCACCCCCCCCCTTCTTTTTTTCATTCATTGCAGTTCGGTCCCTTTCGGAGCTGCAGGGACCCGGGTGGCAGGGCTGAGGCGAGGGGGGTGGCACTCCCGGCCCTGACAGGTAGAGCCCGCCCCGCTTTGGGCAGCCCCTTCCCCCGCCCTCCCCCAGGGTCCCCTTTCCCTGCCCCTGTCAGCCGCGCCAGACGCTCTCCGGCTTTGCAGCATTCAATAAAAATTCAGAAACATTTGGGCTGAAATCGCTGCTTTATCTGGAGGAGCCACAGCGCCGGGAGAGACCACTGCTGCGCGGGGGGAGCCCGGCGTCTCAGTCGCCGGAGCGCGCGACAGCTCCGTGCTCCAGCGCCCGCAAGGCCCCCGGGTGGCCCCGAGGACGCGGGGAGCTGGGGCTCCAGGAGCGCGCGCGGCCAGCTGGGGTCCCGGGCGCGCGCGGGGAGCGGCGGCCCGGCCGGGCTCCCCCCGCGCCCGCGGCTCAGGTGGGCCGCGCCCAGCGCTGGCGGAGCCCGGGTCCCCGTTCTGCCCGGGCTGGATGGCTCATTCTGCTGGCTGCGCGGTGGCGGCGGCTGTCTGTGCGCCGCGCCTCGCCGCTCCCCCCGGCCCCCCGAGCCCGGGGCGCGCGCTCCCGCCCGGGCCGCCCGGGCCCCGCGGCGCCGCGGCCCGAGGCCCCGGGAAGCGCAGCCATGGCCCTGCGGAGGCTGGGGGCCGCGCTGCTGCTGTTGCCGCTGCTCGCCGCCGTGGAAGGTGAGCGGGCGGGCGGGTGATGGGGGCGGGGAGCGGCCGGGCATGAGCGGCCGCCGGCGCCCACCTCCGCCCGGCGGCCCGCAAAGTTTGCCCCGGGGCTCGCGCCGGGCGCAGGTGGCCGCGGGGAGGTGTGTCCGGCCGCGCCGGGAGGCGCGGGCCCCACGGGCGCCCGGGAACGGCGGGCGCTGATTGACTGTGCCAGGAGGAGGCGAAGGGACCATCTTGCGGAGGCTTTGTAGCCAGCCCGGCGAGCGCCGCCCAGGGCCGGGGACTGCCCACGCGCGCTCGCCGCCCCCGGCCCGGCCACCCCCTGCGCGCGGGCCTGGCCTTGCTCGGCACGGGGTGGAGGGGCGCTGGCCGCGGGGCCCGGCGCGCAGTTGGGGCAGGAAAGTTTGGCAGGGAGCGGAGGGAGGAAGGCACCGCGACTGGCTGGGGTGGGGGCTCCCGGTCCGCGCCCCCGGGATGGGGTCGGAGCCTCGAAGAGCGGGGACTGGCAGAGTGGAAGTGAGCGCGCCAGCACCCCGCTCTGGTGCCTGCCCATCGCCCGCGGCTTACAATGGGGTCCCCTTCCCTGGAGGACTACGGGGGGGGATGGGTTCGTGGGCATCTCTTGGCTGCGCGGGGTCTCCGGGCACCCCTGCCGGCCACCGCCCCGCTGGCGGCAGAGCTCAGAGTGGCCGCCGGAGCCCCGGGAACTCTCCAGCTGCCGCCAGGGCCGGACCAGATGCTCTTGCCATGTGTTGGCCTTGGCCAGGGTCTCCGGGCCGTCTCCCCATAGCCTCGTGTGTTGGTCCCACCCGACCCTCAAGGGGTCAGGGTGTCTGCCAAGTCTCCTGAGCCAGCTTGCTCTGGAGGGAAAGTTAGTGGGGTCTGGGTGTGTCCACCAGAAATGGACGAGCCTGTAGGGCAAGAAAGGAATATGGATAATGGTTCTCATGTGTACAGCTCTTTACAGTTTTCAAACCGCTTTACAGTTTATGAAGTACTTTGCACTATATGCAAAGTACTGTGGTTTACAACGTGCTGCACAGTTGACAAGGTACTTTAAGCTTTACAAAGTGCTTTCCCACCCACAGTTTTGTTGGATTCCCCAAAATAAGTCTTCCACGAAAGTCAGGTGGGTATGAATCTTACTTCCTTCTAGTAGAAAGGGAAACTAAGGCTCAGAAAAGTCAGTGTCTCACCCTGTGGTCGCTGGGTGATAAAAATAGAATGGGGATCTCAAGTCTCTGAAGCTTGTGCTCTGTTCATTTTGCTGGGTCTTCTTGTCCCTAAACAGGGTGACCTCTTCCAGGATTCTGCCACCATAAGACTGAGGGGTATCTTCATCTCGGGCCATTTGGGGATGATGTGAAGCCCCTTTCCTTTTTGCAGCTCAAAAACCCCAAAAATACAAAAACAAAAAAACCCTGATCGGACCAGGCATGGAGGCTGCAGCCTCTGGGAAAGGCGCAATGGGGGATACCGTGCTATAACTTTAGTTTCTCAGTAATGAGTGCTTTAGTGACCGCAGTTCAGGGGGTGGAGGGGTGTCCCTGGATGGCAGCCATAGTTTCTGGCACAGAGACAGCTGTCCTCCGGCTCCTGGAGGATTTGGCGGCTGCCTGAGGTTTCCCGGAGTGGGGCCACTGGGGCACCAAGGGTGCCACGGGCCCTGGGTGTGGAGCGCAGCCCTGAGGCCCGGTGCTGGTGGGAGCTCCCTGGAATATGGCTGAGGTACCACTTATTAGCTCTGGCTTTGGGGAAATGACTCATGCGTTGGCCCGCTATACATTGGGATGTTTACAGTATTATGGGGAGCTTGGCATAAATATTGCTATTCGGATTGTAGTCAGCGGTGCTGGAGGGGAAGAAAATTGGCCCCTCTCGTGTTGGAAAAGGCTTGGGTGTGTTTTTAATTACCGTGGGGTAGATGGAAGGGCCATGTCTGTCCGGCCATGGCCCTGGGAGGCGGTGGTCGGAATCTGGTGGGCTCTGGCCGGACTCGACCCAGGACCCTGGACACAGGGCTGATCGGCTGCTGACGTCACAGGAGGGCATGGCTGCTTGGGCTGCCACTTGGGGGCAGGCTGGGAGGAGGGCTGTGGTCGGCACCCCAGACCTTGCTTCAGGCTCTTCCTTTGCCCCCTGGACACTAAGGAGTCTAATCCATTAGGGGTTAAGAAGGAGCTGGCCTAATGGAGGGGAAGGTGGTGCGAGGTGGAGGTCAGAGGCCCCACTTCTCATTTACTATGGGACCCTGGGCCGGCTCCCTTCCCTATAAGGGGGCTCAGCTTCTCTGGGTCTAAAATGTTCAACCTAATCTCCTAGGATTCCATCATATGCACCCTACCTACCTCCCTTCCCTGAGCTTCAGTTTTCTCATCTGTCAAGTGAGGGTAATCATGCCAATGATTAGGCGTGTTTGTGAGATTCAGACCAGATAATGGATGGCAAAAAGTCACCTTGAAGAACTGTGTAGCCTCTGGGGGATGGAAGATGGGGATGGAAGATGAGGATAGGCAGTGCTGTTCCTGACACAACCAGAAGAGACAGGATCCTCCCGGGAGCAGCACAGTCTGTAAAAACAGATCTGAAGCTTGGAGTGATGAGAGGGCAGCTCCTGGGGCTCCCAGTACCCAGAGACGTGTGGCCACCACTCCTGGCCCTTCCCCCTCCTCGTGCCCTGTAGTAACAAGGCTGTCCTGAGTGTTAAGGTCTAGGAAATCCCCAGCCTCTGAGAGAGGAGAGAGGGTGTGTGGTTTTTTTTTAGTGAGGGAGGGTCCCTGTGTCAGGATGGTGACTTTAGTATCTCAGTATCTCCCCCAAACCATGAGACCCTCCAAAGGAAACACAAGTCTGGAGCATCTGGCATGGGCACTTGGAGAGGATGGAAGTGCGCTAGGGACAGGTCCAACAGAAGACCAGCCACTAAATGGAATCCAAAAGTTGAAGTCTAGAGAAAACCGATCTCCTCTGTACATTTGTTCTTTTGGTTTCCAAATATTTATGGAGCTTGTTCTCTAGCTGGTGTGGTGCTGGCTCCTGGCGCGGGCAGGGAGATAGGGGACAAACTGATGGGGAAACAGTTGGCAAGATATAATGTGGTACGTGTATCCCAAGTGCTGCCAGGAGGAAGTTGTAAACCACCTGGGAAAGCAGAGACCGTTGATGGAAGCCGGTTACTTTGTCATTTATGGCTTTATTCTTTGCCTCATTTTCTTACTTCCCATTCTCTCTGCAACAGAACTTTGTCTGCCACCTGTCACATTAATGAACAGTGTTCCCAAAAGTTAAGGAGGTTATAACTTTGGGACTAAGAGGAGGCAAATTCTTTGCCTGGAAACAGCGTGTGTAGAGACACAGAGGCATGATGATTGGGTACTTACTTGGGTGTATCTGAGGGAGATGGGTGTTGAGGGCAGCAAAGGGGGATGAGGCTGAGAATGGAGAGCAGGGCTTGGATGGAAGGCTGAGGAGTTTGGACTTGATGCTGAGGGCAGTGGGGAGCCATTGAACGTTCTTGAGACATTGAGGGACCTGGCCAGATTTGTGTTTGGAAAGATCACTGGCTTCAGTGTGTGGGATATTCAGGTGAGCCAGACCCTGTCCTACACAGTCAAGAAAAGGCCAGCTTGTCTCTTCCTTGCTAGACTCTGAGCTCCCTGAGGGAGCTCATCTGGCTCATTTTTGTGTCCACAGTTGTGGTAAAAAGAGCTCTGTTCAAATGCCACCTCCCAGAGGCCTTCCCTGATTACCTCATCTAAAACAGGCTCAGTTCAGACACTTTCAATCTCTCCTGCTTTGTTTTACTTCAAAATACCCACTGCCATCTGAAATGGTATCAGAGATTTCTTGGTTTCCTTGTTTAGTGTCCATCTTGCCCACTAGACTGTAAACTCCAGGAGGGAAGAGGTTTTTGTCTGCCATGTTTGCTATGGCAGCCCAGTGCCTTGAACTGAGCCCAGTCACATAGCGCCCAGTAACGGAAAGACGTAATCAGCTAAGGAATGTTGAATGAATGAATGAAGGTTGAGTGAACAAATGAGTGAATATATTATACTGTGTTATACAGTAAGTATCCGGAGAATGATACAGAGATGGAGCAGAGAGTCATCTGGCTGGGGAGATGAAGGAAATCTTCCAGGAGGGAGAAGCATAGGGATGATGTGAGCAGGGGTCCAGAATGCAGGAAAATGGGGATAATGAAGAGATCAGTTCAGCCAGAGCTAAGGATTCAAATGGACCAGCAGCAGCTACGTGCTAGGTAAGTCCCCCTTCTTACAGGGGTTGAGGGAGCCTGCCTGCCTCTCCCCCTGCCATACACCCCTTGTCTCTCCCACTCCCAGCCCAGCCCTCTGCTTGGGCATTACCTATCTAAGACCCAGCGACCTTCAGTGGATTAATTTAGAATTGGTTTTTCTTTTATGTTTATTTCTCCTGCTTCTCATTTTTAAAGGAGGCTGCTTTCATGTATTCGTCTTAGCCAGGAAATCAGGGCTTAGATTTAAAGCCCGAATTCAAAAGCAAGTTGACTTCTTCATTCCTCCATCCATCTATATATTTTAAAAGAGTCACCAGGCACCTCCTTCATGTCAGGTGCTGGGTGGGAGAAGGGATTCCAGCTTTGGTGGGAAACAAGGCTGGCCAACTTCACTGACTGTGGAGTAGAGAAAACGCACAGCCTTCTGGGCAGTCAGACCTGGATTCAAATCCCAGCACTGCACACGGTGTGCCCTGGGCAGGGAGCTGGACACCGTGTCCTCAGGGGTTCTTGTGGACACCCACATAAAATGTCAGGCACGTGGCTATGTATAGTAGAGGCTGTTCTCAGCCCTACCAGCACCCTTTTCCTTGGAGTGCCTGTGGGTGTGGTCAGTGATGGCTGTGTCCTAATTTGCGCGCCCCCCTTTTTGGCATTTAGATTGTTCAGGCAACGAATCAGCCCTCTGTGTCTCCCCCAGCCCATCGCACAGGCTCCTAACTGCCCCTCAGCCTTGGGATGGTGACCCCGCAAGTGTGGGCAGGCCCGGAGCCCCATCTCTGCCTCCTTCTTCAGGGCCCTGTTGGGGGCAAATACTTGGTTCTTACAATGGCAGGGAACTGGGGGTGGGGGGGCTCTCAACTGGAGTCCACAGGCCTTCTTAGTTGTGGGGCTCTGGGATCACCCTGAAATTATAATAGAATGTTGGATGTTAATGTGGATTTTCCAAGGAAGAGGGGCCTTAGCTTTCAGAAGATTCTCAAAACAGTTGTGAAAACACAAGCCTATACCCAGGCTCACAGTGGGGGGCTTGAGTCCTAGGTTGGCCCCATGGCCCTGCTGCCAGCCCCCCTGCCCTGCTGTGGCCCCAGTCCCTCCCAGGGGGTTGTCCTTCCTGGTGCCTTTGGCCCCCGCCACTTCATCAAGGTTTTGCGTCAGCCCCAAAGCCAGGATGGGGGCAGGTTCTCTGGGCAGCTATGCTGGGTACTCAGCAAGGCCCAGGGTACCAGCTTGTCATCTCTGCCTGCCCAGAGCTCACCTGTGAGCTGGAGGTCAAACCCCTGCAGGCAGAGAGACCCCTAAAGGAATGAGCAGATGGAGTTGGCTGGTAACAGGCCTGGGCTGGACAAGGCAGGGGGGCTGTGCTCCCTCAGAGGGTGGAGGGGTGAGACCAGGATGGCCTCCTGGCAGAGGTGGACCTGGCCTGCACCTCTGACCGAGGCCCCGTCCCATCTCGTGGCCTGGCCTGCTCACCTGACTTAGCTGGAGATTAGGTAGATCCAGATCGAGGCCAGGGATCTGTATTTTTAACTCACTCCCCAGGTCTTTCCATTGGGCAGGCAGATTTGCCTCCCCACCCACCCACCCAGTGCCCTAAGATAAAACACTGGACTCCTGGGAAAGAGGAAGAGAAGCCTCAGCAGGAAACTGGAAAAGACTGAAATGAAGTGAAATCAGTCAGTTAGTGCCCACCAGCCCAGGCTGCCTGCCTGCTGGTGAACGGAGGGAGGCTTGACTGGGGGAGGGCAGGGCAGGGAAGAATGTTTGCACACCCCTCAGGGGTGGAGTGGGCCGTTGATCGTGACAGCACCTGGAAGCTTCCTGATTGGGATGAGCTGTCTGATAAGGCTGCCTTGAAAGCATTTTAGGGTTTTAGGGCCTTTTAAAGCAGGTGCCTTCCGGAGGGTGGAGAGGGGACACCTGTCTCCCCAGTGCTCCTGTGTCACCTGGGGGGCTTGCCTAGACCACCTCAGCCTGGGCCGTGAGCTTCCTGGAGCCATCTGCAGCCCCGCTGCAGTCCCCTGGGGGTAGGGGTATCCTCAGGGAAGAGACCTTGTCTGCTCTGTGGCCTCGAGCAAGTGATACACTCTTTGAGCCTCAGTTTCCTGATCTGTCAATGGGAGATACTGCCTGTCAGAGGCTCGTGGTGAGGGTTAAATGAGGTCCTGTATACAGTGGCCAGCAGAGCAGCCTGACCCGCGGCTGTGCCCGTATTCATCAGTTGTCATTACTATGAAATGCCAGCACCCTTGCTCCTTGCCGGAGTACTTGCTCCTTTCTCTGAAATCCCAGAGCCCTTTAGGCAAGCCCTGACCACTCTCTCCCTTGTTCCATAAACAGCATAGCCTGGGGGTTACAAGGATGTCTGGAGTCAGACTGTCCTTTACTTTGTGTCCTCTGGTCAGTTACTTAACCTCTCTGAGCCCTGGTTCCGTCACTTCTAAAATGGGGATAATAATAGTTCTTGAGGTGATGGTGAGGAACGAATGGGTTAATCCATGAAAGATGAAGCTGACAGACTGAATGCGTCCCTCATGTGTGATGAGCACGCAGTAAATATTAACTGTGGCTGTTACTTTTCGAAACCAGTGGGAAACCGGATTCAGAGTAGGGGGACGTGGGTGCTGTTTTACTAGCAGACTCTCTCTCCAGCTCTCCCCCTCTTCACTTAACCCCAGGAAAAAGCCAAAGGTTCAGAGTTAAGTTCTGAGTCTATCTAACTTTTGCTGAGTAGTTGAAAGGCCCCTCTAGCCTGCCTCTCTGGTTCCCATCCAGGTTTTCCTCAAGGGTCCATCCCCACCCCAATTCAGCCTCCCTAATCCTAGGAAAGGGACAAGGTCTTCTATAGCTGTGCCCTCCTTGGCCCTATCTGTGCCTGCCAGGCACCAACTTCCATACATGATAATGATAACAGCTCTTAGCTCTGCTAAGGGCATTGTATATGTCATCTCATGAAGTTGCCCCAACAGCCTACCCAGTGCTTTTATTATTACGCCCATTTTACAGATGTGGAAACTGAAGCTCAGAAAGTGACTAACCCAAGGACACATAACTAGGGAGTGGGAAGCAGGGATTTGAACCCAGGTCTGGAGGACTTTGAAGCTCATGCTCTTCACTGCCCTTCAAGTGGCCTCTGGAATGTATCTCCTGGCTCAGAGGAAATGCTTGGCTCTGGCAAGGGTCTCCAAGGCAGCTATCCAGCTCTGACTCCATCAACATCCTGAGATAATGCAAGCGGGAGGGTTCTGGAACTCACAAACCTGCCATAAAAATGCAATCTCTGTCATAATGGTCAGAATAATGTTGTTCTAACTTAGACAAATCGGGTGTTAACTCATTACATTGTAAGGGGTGCCTCCACAGAGAACTGAGGCTGTGGAACGGTCACAGGGCCATTCGTAGCTTGTATTTCTAAACCCGTTAGCTCATCGGGTTTTCACAGCAACCCAGTAAGTGGGCAGGAGCCATGGGGCCCATTTTAGAGATGAGGAAACTAAGGCCTGGGGGAATAACACGACTTGCACAAGGTCAGTGGCCAGAGCAAACTTGAAGCCCAAGGCCAGTCTCAAGGCCCAGAGATCGTCAATCCAATTTGAATTCTTAGCAAACATTTAAAAATCAAGAGAGTTTACAGAGAAATCCTGTTTCTGGCTTTGTGAAAAGTCAGACAATCTGGCTTCCCTAGGCCCACATTCCCACATGGCCACAGTTGGCTGGAGCCGAATAGTGGCTGCCTCTTCAGATCGAACACGTGAACATGGGGGGTAGCTCACCACCACCTTGCGTCACACATTTGTGTTACTTGCCTGGCTCCTGTAGGGTTCAAGTTTGCCTCCTAGCTCTGACCCTGTCTCTCTTGTGATCTGGGGTAAATTGCTTCTCCTCCCCGGGCTTCAGCTACCTCCTCTCTAAAATGAGGAAGTGGGACTCAGTGGTTTTGGAGGCGCCTTCCAGCTCTGGGATTCAATGCCCAGTACCAGGCTCCAAGCAAGGGAGGAGAGAGCTGGAAAAAGGACAGGGCTCTGCCCCTGGGAAGTGTATCAGTTATCCATTGCTGCCTAATAAGCCACCGCAAAACGTACTGTCTCAAAACAACAGTGATTTAGTATTTCTCCTGGTTCCGTGGATTGGCTGGGTGAGGCTGGGCATTTATTCTGCTCCATGTGGTGTCAGCTGGGAGCGCTCCTGAGCTTGCCCTCAGCGAGGCTGTGCCGGAAGGTCTGCCATGGCCTCACCCACAACTCTGAGGCCCTGGTAGGGAAGGCTGGAAGACCGGGCCCCCTCTCTCCCTCCTCAAGATCTGTCACTGCTCAGTAGTCTACACTGAGCTTTCCCTGGCAGATGGCTCCTAAGAGGGTAAAGCAGAAACCGTAAGACTTCTTGAGGCCTGGGCTATAATGTCACAAAACATCACCCCTGCGGCCAAAGCAGGTCACAAAGCCATCTCAGATTCATCCCAGGCTTCCTCATCCAGTTCAGGGAGAGGGGAAATACACTGGGCTTGATTTTCTGTTCCATCGTTAAAGGGAAGCGCCATTTCCTGCTAACGGTTTAACACACAGCATTTGCCTGTGCGTTGCCCATAGTCTTCAGAGCGTCTTTGGAGGTGATGTTCAGTGCCCCCCGCCCCCCGCCCACTCCACCATGTGCACACATCTCCTTGTGCTCTGGGCCAACCTGTGGTCCAGACTTAGCTGTAGGCCCCCTTCACGGGAGGCGGCTTTGTGTTTAGCGACGGCAGGTATAGTTGGTGGCCACATGGGAGACAGTCTACCGCCGGGACCGAGAGGGCAGGGACTCTCCACTTCACCTCGTCCCCTGCTCCGCCCAAGGCCTGGTGCATGATAGGCGCTAAAGAGATGTTTGTGCAGCAAAGGAACCTACAAATTAATTACAAATAATAACCCAAGTCATAGCTATTCAAGACCAGGCATGAGGAGGAGGCCCTGGGCTGGTGGGATTGAATTTGGAGGATGGGACCAAGGTGCCCTTGTGGCTTGGAGCAGGTCACATCGCCCCTCTGGGCCTCAGTTTTCTCCTTGGTAAATAGGGGATCATGATTTAACCACCTCAGAAGGCTGTGCCAGGGAGCAGCTGTGTTCTTCATTCAACCGTAAAAGAACCTGTAATGATGTGACTGTGGTTTGTCACTCCTGCCTTGGCCAGGGGCCACTATAGGAGCAGGGAAGCACTGGAGGAAACCTGAATGTCTAAAGGCATTGGTTGACCAGTTGCTGTTAAACCTGAGTCTGGACTACAGGTTGGCTGAGAGCACGTGGAGATGTGTGCACATGGTGAAGTGGGTGGGGACCCAGCTCTGAGCAGTGCCTTCAAAGATGTGTTGAAGACCATGGGCAACACATAGACAACTTTTATTGTCAAACCATTAAGCAGGAAACAGGGCTTCTGTTTGCTGACTGAACAGGAATCAAGCCTACACAGATAATATATTTTGTTCACTTTTCTTTTTAATTATATGTGGGGAAGGGGCATTTTATTTTATTTTATTTTTTTTAATATTTATTTTATTTATTTTGGCTGCGCCACATCTTAGTTGCAGCATGCGGGATCTTTAGTTGCGGCACGCAGGATCTTTAGGTGCGGCATGCGGACTCTTAGTTGCGGCATGCATGCGGGATCTAGTTCCCTGACCAGGGATCGAACCTGGGTCCCCTGCATTGGGAGCACGGAGTCTTACCCACTGGACAGCCAAGGAAGTCCCTACACAGATAATATAAACACATAATAAATCATGAGTCCTTCTGATACACCTTAGCCTATCTTTTATTTTTAGAAACACTAAAAATATGTTTGGGTATGTTTCTTGTTTGCACAAGGGGAGCTGAATTATTATTTGGGGTCTAGTTTTGTTACCCAAAGTCTAAGTCTTATTCTTTTAGTAAGTGAGTTAAGACTGCTCATGTTTTTTGTTTTTTGTTATTTTTATATAAATTTATTTATTTTAATTTTGGCTGCATTGGGTCTTCGTTGCTGTGCATGAGCTTTTCTCTAGTTGCAGCAAGCAGGGGCTACTTGTCGTTGCGGTGCACGGGCTTCTCATTGCGGTGGCTTCTCTTGTTGTGGAGCACGGGCTCTAGGCACGCGGGCTCAGTAGCTGTGGCTCATGGGCTCTAGGGCACAGGCTCAGTAGTTGTGGTGCACAAGCTTAGTTGCTCTGCGGCATGTGGGATCTTCTTGGACCAGGGCTCAAACCCATGTCCCCTGCAGTGGCAGGCGGATTCTTAACCACTGCACCACCAGGGAAGCCCCTGCTCGTGTTTATTGATGTAACTGTTATGTTTAGTCTCAACTCTGTTGTGATATTTTATAATATTGTGTATTTTATTTGCTGTGCTTCTTTTTCTACAAGATGTGAATTCTTTACTCTGGTTTATTTAAATACGTTTGGTATTTAGGAAGGTTTTTGATTTTGTTCTGGTGGTAACCTTTGTACTTATGCCTTCTTTCTTCTGCAGTGTCTAACCTGCTCTTATAGCATCCGGTGTGTTCCTTCTCTCTAGAATTTCCATTTGTGTCTTTTTTATATCTTTCTTGTCTCTACTGAACAGATTCAGTCTTTTCCTTCTTAAACATATTAAACAGTTATATTAAAATAAATAAATAAACAAATAAATAAATAAATCCCAAGAGTCCTGGCTGGAGACCCCAGACTCACAAGCTGTCTGGGTTGTGAATGAGTGAGGTGAGCTGGGCGTTCAACAAACAGCAGTGCCCCTGGGAGAACGCATATCTTGTCTAAAGAAGGCAGGTGCTACCCACTCTTGACCGTGTTGCTGTGCCGGGATTGGGGCTCAATTTTGCCAGATCTTCTGGTTTGTAAAAAAAATTTTTTAATTAATTAATTAATTTTATTTTATTTTTGGCTGTGTTGGGTCTTCGTTGCTGCGCGTGGGCTTTTCTCTAGTTGCGGCGAGCAGGGGCTACTCTTTGTTGCGGTGCATGGGCTTCTCATTGCAGTGGCTTCTCTTGTTGCGGAGCCAGGCTCTAGTTGCGCAGGCTTCAGTAGCTGTGGTTCACGGGCTCAGTAGTTGTGGCTCGTGGGCTCTAGAGCACAGGCTCAGTTGTTTTGGCACACGGGCTTAGTTGCTCTGCGGCATGTGGGATCTTCCCGGACCAGGGCTCAAACCCGTGTCCCCTGCATCGGCAGGTGGTTCTTAACCGCTGCGCCACCAGGGAAGCCCTGGTTTGCAAAATTCTGATGTTTATGGAAAAACTGGTTTTTAAATGTTTGCTCAATTTATTCTAAAATATAGTCCTGGCCAAACCAATTCATGTTTGCTGGCTGGATTTGGCTCCCTGGCTGGCAGTTTACAAGCTCTAGTTGAGGTGTTGCGGGGAGAGAAGTAGTAAGGGTGTTGTTACCTCCATTTTACAGATGGAGAATTTTCAGTTCAGAGAGCTGAAGTGACTTGCCTAAGGTCAGTGAAGGTGTCAGAAATGCTGGTAGGCAGTGAAGGTGTCGGAAATGCCTCATAACCTTGGACTGGGGAGTCTTTTTTCCTGGAATTTCCCTCCATGGTTTCTGTTTCCCACCTTCCAGAACAGTCCAGGTGCAGAAGCCCCTTCTTGCAGGCATCTGCCATGTTTGAAGGCAGAGAGCATGTCTTCCTTCAATTTCTTCTTTGAGGGCAGAGTTGGTGGAATGGAAGGCTCGTGGTCTTGGAGTAGAACCATGTCAGGTTGGACCTCTGGCTCTGATACTTACAAACAGCCTGACCTTGGCGCTTTTAACTTACCTCTTTGCACCTCAGTTTCTTCCATGGTAAAATGGGGTTAGGAAAGCTTCCTAGAAGAGGTGACTTCTAAGATGCTTAATAAGGAAGAGCCAGGCGAAGAAGTGGCAAGGCAGGCATTCCAGGCAATGGGACATCAACAAAGATCCGAATGGGAAGCCCGTGAGTGTGTGATGTATTTGGGGAGCTGGGAAGGGCCCTGTGTGGCTGAGAACAGGGCATGCCAAGCATTGGGGCGGGGTACAAGCTGCCTGGACCCAGCAGGGAGAGAGTGTGGGGTCAACATTCCCATTATGGCGACGACATATGTCCACAGCACCAACTTGTCACTTGGCCTGAGTCCATGGGAAGCCGGAAGGACAAAAAGCATCTGAAACGTGTAAGTGGGGAGAAAGCGGCTTAGCGCACAGTGGGATGCGTCCGCCTGAATGGGGCTTCTCCACCTCTCACGGGGAGGCAGAGCCTGGGAACAGCCCCGGCCAGAACCCGTGGGGCCTTTCTGGAACCCACGAAAGGCTGTGGCCCAGGGAGTCTGTTCGAGTTGGGGCCCCGGCTGGTACGTCCTCTCCCCTGTCCCCATCAGTGTCAGCTGTCACTCCCCACGGCCTCAGATGGCAGCTCCTGCGGCTCTCGGGAGAACAGTCGAAAGCGCTCCTGAGATGCCAAGGAGGCCCTGATGCTGGGTGTCCCCTAGCCACCCGGAAGCCCAGCCACGCCAGCAAAGTTCAGGACTCCCTTCTGACTGGCGCCTTCTGGAGTTGAAAGGGTTCCGATGAGGCCGGGCCCCTTGGCCTGGGTCCAGGGACATAGGCGAGGCAGGAGACGGTTGGGGCAAGATCCTGGACTTTGGAGACAGTCAGACTGTTTAAATCCTGGCTTCTCCACGCACCAGCTGTGTCACCTTGGGTAGGCCATTTCCTCCTTGGCCTTAGTTTCATCTGGAAAATGAGGATAATATCACCGATAAAAGAGATAATATATGAAAAGCAGGTGTTTACCCAACCTCTCCTAGCCTCAGTTTCTCAGTGGTTTAGTGATTTATAAGAGTAGTGGTAATAATAACAGTCGCAACAAGCATTTATTGAGGGCTTGCTAGAGACCAGGAACTGGGTTTAGTGTTATTATTGCCTGCATCCTATAGATGAAAAAATTAAGGCTTGGAGAAAGTAAATAATTTGCCCACCGTCATTCAGCCAGTAATGGTGGAGCTGGAATCTAAATCCAGGCAGCCTGGGCTTCCCTGGTGGCACAGTGGTTAAGAATCCGCCTGCCAATGCAGGGGACGTGGGTTCGAGCCCTGGTCCAGGAAGATCCCACATGCCACGGAGCAACTAAGCCCGTGCACCACAACTACTGAGCCTGCTCTCTAGAGCCCACCAGCCACAACTACTGAAGCCCGCGTGCCTAGAGCCCATGCTCCAGAAGAAGAGAAGCTACTGCAATGAGAAGCCCGTGCACTGCAACGAAGAGTAGCCCCCGCTTGCCGCAACTAGAGAAAGCCTGTGTGCAGCAACGAAGACCAAAAATAAATAAATAAAATAAATAAGTTAAAAAATAATAATAATAAATAAATAAATTCAGGCAGCCTGACTTCAAGATAGATTGACAAAGAGCTGATTTCTTTTCTTTCCTTCTTTTTTTTTTTTTTTTTGGCTGCACTGGGTCTTCATTGCTGCGCGCAGGCTTTTCTCTAGTTGTGGCGAGTGGGGGCTACTCTTTGTTGCGGTGCGCGGGCTTCTCATTGCAATGGCTTCTCTTATTGTGGACACGGGCTGTAGGCGCGCAGGCTTCAGTAGTTGTGGCTCATGGGCTCTAGAGCACAGGCTCAGTAGTTGTGGCGCATGGGCTCAGTTGCTCCGCTGCATGTGGGATCTTCCCCGACCAGGGATCAAACCCGTGTCCCCTGCATTGGCAGGCAGATTCTTAACCACTGTGCCACCAGAGAAGTCCCTCTTTTCTTCTTTTTGGTATTTCAAACATACAGAAAAATTTTAAGTAAAATAAACACCCATATATCCTTCACCTAGATTCAACATTTGTGACCATTTTGCCACATTTGCATCCCTCTTTGTATGGGTGTATGTGTATGTATGTGTATATTTTTTTCTGAACCATTTGAACATAAATTGCTGACATGGACAAAGAACTAATGTTGACTGGGAAGTGATCCATGTATGTCTAAGATCACTTTGCCTGGCACACAGGAGGGCTTGAATATTGGCAGCAGTTAGGAAGAATAGAATACCTACAGCCGACCAAGGGATCCCCCTGTTTTACCTTATTCAGTGCTCGATGTGGCCTAGGAGGGAACTGTTAGCGGTGTCTTCATTTTCAGAAGAAGGAAGAAAGACTCAAAGGTTAAGTAACTTACAGCAAAATGTGAGGTTGTGATTTACACCTGTGTCTACTTGACAGCAAAGCCTGTCCCACAAAACTTTGGGGGCCCACTTTTCTCCCCATCAGGTTTACCTCTATTGTAGCCATCAGAGCACAAGCCAGGGCAGCATGTGGCAACTTTGCTCCCAGCTGTAGTTGGACATGGCCCTTTCTCTCTGGGGATCGAGGGGAAATTATAGAGGCAGATGGACTTGGAAAAGTTGGGGACTGGCCCAGTGTTCACAGTTAATCAAGTGGTTATGAGGACTCAGGCCTTGGGACTTCTAGAATACACCATTTTTTGTTTGTTTGTTTTTTGGGTTTTTGTTTTTTTTTTGCGGTACTAGGGCCTCTCACTGTTGTGACCTCTTCCATTGTGGAGCACAGGCTCTAGATGCACAGGCTCAGCGGCCATGGCTCACGGGCCCAGCCGCTCCACGGCATGTGGGATCTTCCCGGACCGGGGCACGAACCCGTGTCCCCTGCATCGGCAGGCGGACTCTTAACCACTGCACCACCAGGGAAGCCCCACCATGCTGTTTTATGTTGCCCCCTTGCCTGGGTGCCCTTCTCACCTTCTTCCTCTGGCTAATTCTTGCTGTGTATTAAGACCAAGTTTGAGTGTCTCCTATTTGAAGCCTGCCCTGACCTCTCTGACCCCTCCCGCTTCTATGTGTAGTGTTGGACTGTCCTTGGTGACTTCTGTGTTCTTGGTGGCACTTTGTATGTACCTGTTTTATATTGCCTAGGTTAGATCATACTGGATACTGTGTCAACATGTCTGGTTTACCCCCAACCATACTGAGAGATCCTCAATCATCCTGGTTGAATAGAGTACAGTTGGAGAACTAAATAGCTGAGCGGTTGGATGGTAGCTTGAGTGATTGATGGCTGGATGGATAGAGAATGAGGGCATGGATTGCATGGTTGGATGAATGATGGGCAGGTTGATAGGTGGATAAATGGATAGTGATAGATAGATAGAGAGATAGAGAAAAGGATGGTTTGATGGAGATTGCATGGATTGGATGGATGGAGGGATGGTTGGATGGTTGAATGGGTGGAGGGATCATTGGATGGATGGATGGATGGATAATGGCAGATAGTTGGTTGGATAAATGGATGGAAGATTGAACAAACACAAAAAACCAGAGCACATTTCTCCCCCTCAGATTCCCTTTGGCATCTAGACTGTGATATTTCCTTATTCTGCACTTTCTGGACTTAGAAAGATCTGGCAAACAGCACACTCCCCAGGTTTGGAGAAACCTTCTGAGACATTGACTGTGGTTTTGCCAAAGTTGCTGCACTGGGGAGTTCCAGAAAAGTTGGCCCCCAAAGTGAATTTCTGTAAAGTAAATCCTATTTTCCCATTGACTTGTCTCACAGTTTTGGAGCTGTGTTCCTGCTGTCAGGAGCTGGTACTCTCAGAGGCTGGTGGCAGGTGGGGGAAGAGCTTGAACCCCCAGGGGCATCAGCTGCTCTGAGCTTCCACTCACTCAACCTTGAGAGCAGCCTGATGCTGGCCAGGAGCACAGGAGCTTAGAGCCAGGGGAACAGATTTGGCATCTGGTCCCAGAAGCCTCAACTTCCAGTAGGATGCTATGCTGCTAGGCTCCTGGGGTAGCACACTCAGTCTCCTCCAGGCATATCTGTTTCCATTCATCTGTCCATACATCCTTCCTTCTTTCCCATAATCCTAGCTTCCTTCCTTCTCTCCATTCATCCATGCTTTTATTCTGTCTATCCATTCAACCATCATTTATGAAAGCCTCCAGGGTGCTGGGGGACATAGAGGGGAATGAATCAGAATTGACTTTCTCCTGTTAAAGAGTTATATCCCAGCAGAGGGATGGGCGATGTCTCCTTCCTCTTCCTCCTTTTCCATCTCTTTCCCTTCCCCTTCTCTTCTCTTTCTCCTATTTCTCTTCCATTATCAACATCATCATCATAGCAGCCTCTCACCACTGAGTCCCTATTAAGTACTAGGTACCATACTAGCTGCTTTTCTGACACTTTCTCATTCCCCTCAATAACCCTGCATCATAGTTATTATCACTGATTTTGCCAATAAAAAAGCAGGTTCAGAGACGTTTGGTGAAGTGATAAATACTTGGGTGTAATGGAATTTGTTGAGTGCAAAGGGGAAATGTCTTCCATCCTGGGCTGGTGGAAGGCATATTTAGCCCAGTAGGATTTTTGACCCATGGTAAATGGAATGGAGGGCATTCTTAGCAGAGGGGACAGCTTGAGCAAAGGCCGAGAGGGGTGGGTTTGTAGAAGCCACAGTGAATGAAACTGTGTGAAAGAAAGAAAAGGGAGATGAGGCTGGGGGAGAAGGTTTGAGCCAGGTAAGAGAGGCCTTGAGTAACAAGGCCTCTCTTGTGTTTGAACTTGATACTGGGAAATTCCCTGCTGGGAAGCAGGGAAGGGTTCACGAAGATGGCCATGGGGGCTAGTGTGGGGGGAGGATCCAGAGCGGGGAGGGGCAGGCTGGGAGGGGTGTGTGTGGTCTGGCCCGGATTAAACCAGACCCTGGGTGCAGGCTAATCCTGCCCAGACAGCTCCTCTGGTCATGGGAGGGGACAGGATGTAGGGAACATACTGAGGGGGGACCAGAATGGTGGGGACCATGGCAGAGTGAACATGTCAGGGAGGGCAGCTGCCTGGCCCATTGCTTCCCTCCTGGAAGCCCTCCAGCTTCTCCAGAGAGCTCCTGGGAGCCTGTCCGACCCCACCCGCTTCACCCCTTGGTGCCAGGGAAAGGTTGTAGACACCTTGCTGGGGCTCAGCAATTCCACAGAGCCTAGCCAACCCAGGCAGCACACCAGGAACGATCCCAGAATGCAAAATACTAGAGCCGGACATGTGGGGAAACTGAGGCCCAGAAGGGGACAGCACTTGCCTGAGGTCACACAGGGCTGGTTGCAGGCCTGGAACTAGGTCTGCACCCGCTAAAAATCTTTCCAAGGGAGATAAAACCTTTAAAACCAGTGGCTCCCTTTTCTAGCTGTAGAGACTTGGATAAATTATTTAACATCTGCCTCTAGCCCTTTTGAGAATAAGATGGGATAAAAATAAATAATGGGCATCTAAAAAATGACTTAACCATTCTGACTTTCAGCTTGTCCTTCTGTAAAATGGCAATAATAATAACGACAAAAACAAAACATCATTTAGTCATTGTCCTCCCTGTAAGAATGTAAGCTTCATGAAGGCAGGGATTTTTGTCTCTTGTTTACAAGTGTCCGGCATGGTGCCTGGGACATAGTAGGTGCTCAGTAATCCATGAATGAATGAAGGAAGGAAGGAGGACTAGCCATCATGTATGGGCTCCCTACAGTGTGCCAGGCACACAGCCCTTTACATGTCGAATCCTGCTTAATCCTCACAACAACCCCATGGAGTAGGTATGATTATCCCCACTTTACAGATGGGGAAACTGAGGCTCATATGACTTGCCCATGGTCACAGGGTTCCTGGGCGATGGAGCTGAGATTAAAGCCCTGCTCTCTGTGGCCCTGCAGGCTGCAGGGCTGCACAGCTGCTGCAGAGCTGAGTGAACGCTGTGGTGTTTCTGGCACCTGTTTCAGAGCCTGGCCCAAAGCAGAGGCTGGATGTATGGTGTCCCTTGCCCCGTTCTCCCTGGTCCCCTTCCCTGGACCTCAGTTTTCCCATCTGGAAAGCTCCAGGGATGGACTCTTACCTTCTCAGGGTGCTTGCACATGGACCACCCACACTAGGGAGGATGCTCCCACAGCTAATAACTCTAGATTGTCCAGGTGATTGTGACCAACCCCCATCCCAAAGGGAAAAGACCTGGAGGTTTCTCCACATTCCCTCCCCCTCCTGGGACTGCAGCACCTCCCTGGTCTCTTCGCTAGCTTCCCGAGGGGCCCCGAACTGGAGGCCAGACGGATCCGCCTGGATGGCAGCACCCGGAGGCCTTTTGGGAGGGGCGTGTTCCCCGCTGCCTGGCGGCGTCCGTCCCAAGGTGCGAGGCTCCAGCTGCACGCGGCAGGCCAGGCTGCTGCTCTGTCTGGAGCACTGCTCAGAGAAACAAACACAGCTGTGTTTATTCCAGAAATTACACATCCTGATAATCTGCTCACTCGGGATAATGCCTCCCAGTTAGGATCACAGGGGGAGCCATGCCGAGTTTCCTGAATTTCTGGGCAGATTTTAATTCTCTGTGACAACTGTGCTGTTGGGCCGACCTTGGCCAGCGGGTAGACCTCAGCCAGCGGGCACCAAGACACCTTTGGAATGTCCTGTCTTAAGGATGGTCGGCATTCTCACCTGGGCATGAGATGCTGGGAGGAGAGGACCTTTTGCCTTGACATCTCCAAATTGGGAGACTTGAGCCTGACCCGCCCCCACCCCCCACCCACCAAACCCTGGCCACCCTGGGACAAAGAGACACACAGACCTATTTTAGGAGAACATGACCTGGGATTGGATTTTGAATCTAATCATGCTATTTCTCTAAAACATTTCATGACTTCCTGTTGCTTTCAGTATAAAGACCCATCCTCCCCATAACCCAGAGGCCCTGCTTAGTCTGGCTGCTGCCCATTTTCTGGCTTATCTCCATCACCCACCTTGGTCTAGCAGTTCTACCCACTCTGGCCTTTCAATTCCTTACACTCTCTAGGCTTCTTCCCACCACAGGGCCTTTGCACTGGCTGATTCCTCTAGGCTGATTGCTTTGCTCGTCACCTGGACAACTCTCACCCATCCTCCACTTTTACAGAGAAATTTTCCATAAGCTCTCAATAGTTCCACAGGCGGATCTTTTACAGCAGGGGTCCCCAACCCCTGGCCATGGAAAAATTGTCTTCCACGAAACCGGTCCCTGGTGCCAAAAAGGTTGGGGACCGCTGTTTTACAGCATTTGTCAAAGTCATAATTGTAAAATAATTAATGTTGTTTCTTTGATCGTCTCTCTTTCTCTCCTACCCAATAATACACTCCATAAGAGGAGGAACCATGATTCAATTGCTTCATCGCTAGATTCCCGGGCCTACCATAGAGCCTGGCCCATAGTAGGTGCTCAACAGCTATGTATTGATTGGAAGACTGAAGGAAGGAAGGAAGGGAGGGAGGGTGGGTGGGTTCTCGGGATAACTGAAAGGAGGATACGCTTCTGTTTGTTCTTCTGGGTGACAGTTGGCAAAGTGCTGTGACATCCATCATCTCCCTTTAATTGAAGAGACTGGTATTGAAGTCCGCGGGGGCTTGGCACAGGGCCAAGCCCCAGGGTGGGGGTGGGGATCCGAAGTGAATCAGACATCATGGGTCTTGCCCTCGGAGCTCGCACACTGGATGTGCACAGCCCCCTGGGAGGAAGGCCCACTGGGATTGTTCTAGATGGACGGATGAGGCTTCTGCTACTCAGAAAGGGGGAAGTAACTTGGTGGGGCCACTCACTCAGTGGGTAAGTGGGGACAGACGTACACTCATCTGGTGGACTTCAAGTCTACTGACCCTTCCCCTCTTCTGTCTGGCACTCCGATGGGTGGTACCAAGGGGTCCCTGGCCTCTGGGGGCCTGCAGCCTGGTGCCTTGACATCCAAGCCTCTAACCAGCTGTGTGACTGTGGACGAATTACAGTGGGCCATGCAGACTGTCCTGCCCCGTGGAGCTTTCCTTCTAGTGGGAAAGACTGGAGATAATATCTAGTGAGCAGGTTAGGTGTTGGTGATGCTAAGGAGAAAAATGAAGGGAAGGGGAGCCACGGTCCGGACTTGGCTTCTACCTTGAGCAAGATTCCAGCAGCGCAGGGTTTTGAGGAGGTGACAGGATCTGACTTGTGTTTAGAAAGCATTGCTCCGGCTGTGGTGAAGGGAAGAGACTGCGGGGGCACAAGCAAAAGCAGGGGACAGGGAGGAGCCTCTGCACAGGCCAGGCAGGTGGTAGTGCTCGGACTGAGGTGGTGGGAGTGGGAACCAGTCAGTAGATGGCCCTGGCTTTGCTGGTTTGTGGGAAGGTGCAGGGGTGAGGAAGCACCCTGCATCTCTCCTCGTCCTGACCCTTCACCCCCTCCTCCCACCCCAGGAGGCTCTGTTGGTGTTTGTGATGTGGAAGCATCTGTCTTGTTTCTAACATAAATTAATAAGTTATTGACAACTCAATCTCCTGGCAGCTGTGTTGGCAACTGAGGCATGTGCTGGACGGTTCTGGCTGGGGCTGGAAGGCAAGGGGGAGGGGGAGGGCCTGGCCTGGGTCCAGGTCCAGCCTTTGTCAGGACCCTCTGGGTGACTTTGCTCAAGTCCCTTCACCTCCTGGGGCGATGGTTCGTCCATCTGTAAAACGGGAGGATGAGACTTGGCACCTTCTGCCCTGGCCGCCATAACCTCATGGCCAGCTCCTTGGATCTACATATATTAAGCGCCTACTGTGTGCTGGGCTCCTTAGAGCAATACAGAGAGGACTATGCCTTTTTGCCATCCTCAAGGAGGTCAGAGTCAAAGTGAGAAGACTGGGTTAAACAAAAGCCATGTGTTGGGCCCAGGATGATTAAATAATGCACAGCCACGGGCAGCCGACCAAGGGGCTCTGCAAACACACTTGCTGGGTTCAAGTCCTGGTGTCAGCTCTTACTAGATGTGACTGCCCTGGAGCCCCAGTTTCTGTATCCGTAAAATGGGGATAATAATAGTCCTATTGAGGTAGTGGCACATAGTAAGTGCTCAGTAAATGATCATCATTGTGTAGAGGGCAGGCACAGAAGGCAGAGCTGGGAATGCCTTTGTCCAGACTGTGCCCCTGACCCAGTCCACATCCAAGGAGATTGCCTGATCCTCGGTTCCAGCAGTCCTAGGGTTCACCCCTGGGTCTCAGGACCTACAGCGCTGGGCAGCAGTGACCCCGGGAGACAGTGCCCTCTAAAAGAAAGGACTCGGCTCCAGGGTGCAATAGACCATTCTCAGGCTGTGTGACCTCAGGCTGGGACACAGCCTCTCTGAGCTCCAGAGGTGATAAGTGTCCCCATCTGTGCCTCCCAGGGTTGCTTAGGGATGAAACAAGAGCCCATTTGGAAAGGGCTCAGAGGGTGGGGCTCAGCTTCCTTCTGCCCAGATGCCAGTTGCCTCCCAGGTGTGCCAGCCAAGAGCTGCAGGGGCCTAGGGAAGGTGAGGGATGGGGGCGTGGATAAGGTGGTGGGCAGGCGCCTGGAGGTGGGAGGGAGAAGGATTTGGAGGAGGGGCTGGGAGGGGCAGAGGGCAGCTCTAACAGTTCTCTTTAATTTTTGAGAAAACCTTTCCCCCATCCTCATATAATTAAGAGTATTTTTTAAATGCTGTGTTGAAACAAAAATAGTCCGTTTCCATATGACCTCATTTCATTCCACGCCCCCACGCAAACACACACACACACACGACTAGATTTTTAAAGCTGCCTTTAGTGCCTCTGCTAAAGGGTCCTTATTTTTGTGTAACAGGTAAATATTTAGGGACCCTCTCCACCCCTTTATGTTCTGATTTGTAGTTGGGGGCCTTTGACAGTAGCTGACATCACAGCTCTTTGCAGTTTACAAGGTGTGTTCTCAGGCACTATCTCAGTTGCTTCTCCCGCGGTCCTAAGGAGGGAGCAGATGTCCTCATGATCCACCACTTGAAGGTAGGACCATGCCAACTTTATCTTTTTATCAGCATCGTCTGGCCCAGGACGAGGCACGTTCCACATTCAAATTCAGTTGATGTCAGTTGAATACAGATAAAGAATGAGACCCATAGTACAGAGGAGGAAACTGAGGCTCAGAGAGGTGGAAGGATTTGCCCAAGTGGATTTTTCTTCAGATTCAAACGCAGGACTGTCCACATTCTCCGTGTGTTCCCCTCCTCAGCTGTCTTTCTAGTCAGCCCCTGCATTTTGAGGCTGGGAGACTAAGCGCCAAAGAGGACAGAGGACCTGTGCTGGGTCACACAGGGATCACGTGACCCACAAAAATGTTGACACAAAGTAGGTTCACATCCTAGTGATTAGCATACCTGCAGCCTCACTCTGTGCTAATTACATTGCCTTGTTGAATCTATCACTGCAAGGCAAGACGTTATTGTCTCTGTTTTCGAGATAAGAGAACCTCTGAGAGGTTTAGTAACTTGCCCAAGGCCACACAGCCAGTCAGTGGCAGAACTGGGATTTGCATCCAGCATCTTCTGACTAAAACCCATGCTCAAGGCTACTACATCAGGCTGGCTGGACTTGGTGGGGACAGAGCCAGGAACCCAGGACTCTAGACTCTTGGCCTCTTGGCCTTCAAAAACAAAATTATAGCCAAGAAGCCATCCCCATGGGGAGCTCCTGCCCTGGGCCCCCCGAATCAGAGGCCAGCCTAGGGTGGGACAGGGGTCTGGTGTCTCTCTCAGGCCTCTCTGTGTAGGGGCTGGAGGCAGCCACTGCTGTGGCCTGGCCCATAGGGAGCCAGCCCTGCTGCGTCTTTAGCAGGGTAAGGTACCCCTGCCTTCTCACACAGCCCTGTACACTGTCACCTTTCACCTCCACAGTCCCGATTGAGCCCTGAAACATCCTCGTGAGACAGGCAAGGCAGGGAGAAACTTCAGTTTGAGAAACCGAGTCCCAGAGATACGTACACCCCAAGAGAGTGCTACAGGAACGTCAGTGTTCTTTGGCTGTGGTTCTTAACTTTTTTGGGGCCGTGAAGAGCCTGGAGAAGCTGACAAAACCTATGAACTCCCCACCCTCCCAGGAAATTGGAGACACACCTACACATACTTTTGTATATAATTCCAGGGGGCTCACAGTTGAAAAGCGTCTGTGGTTTTACTCTGGGATGCCGATGATGATGACATGCTACTTTGTGGTAGGCCGGGTATTTGATGCTTCACATACTTCATTGACTCCTCATAGCATCCCTGCAAGGTAGGGAAACTGAGGCTCAGAGAGGGTAGCACTCCCTAAGCCTGCCCAGCAGGGATCTGAACCATTTCGGCCCAACCCTGAAGGTTGTGCTCTGGCCTGGGGGCATGGTGTTGCCGCATCCTTCAGAGGCTATTACCCAGAACCAGGGGCTCTGAGGAAGTTCAAAGTCCCTAGTTAATTTCTGCCTCTGGGAAAGGAGTGCTGGCTCACCCCCAGGGTCTGAGAGCAGGGAGAGGCACCAAGACCAGCTTTTTGAGCCCCCCCAGGAGCTCCCACTTGGGTGCCCTTCTTCCACTTCCTAGGGGTTTGATTGGAGGGCCTTGCGGGGAGCCCCTCTCTTGGTTCTGTAGGACTGAAAAAATCTTCAGTTTAAACTGGACTCATTTGGCTTAAATTATGGGAGTTTATTTTCCCTGAAACTGCCACTCCCACCCCTGGATAGCCTCATAACTGTCGTAGGGAACTCAGAACTCTTTGGAACTGAGTCTGCGCTGAGGGCTGGGGGTGATGAGGTCACTAAACTTGGAGCAGAGCCTCTAGGCCTGTTTGCGCTTCATTAACAGCCTTGTGTGGGGTTAAGAGTATGGGCTCTGGGGTCTGATGGACTTGGGTTTGAATCCTGGTTTAGCCACTTACGTGCTCTGTGACCTTAGGCTGCTTTCCCTCTCTGAGCCTCAGTTCCCCATCAGTAAAATGAAGATGATAAGATTGTCCAAAGAGGCACATTGCACGATGCCTGGCACAGAGGAAGTGCTTGATAAGGACAGCGATAGTTGGTCATAATTACTATTACCATTAGCAGGGCCTCTGTGTGTGTGTGTGTGTGTGTGTGTGTGTTTAAGGGAACACATTGCCCAACCTCCAAAGGTGTACGTAGACGGGTCTGCAGGAGGCTGGCCAATGTTAGGCCTCCACTTCCTCCTTGGCAAGACTGTACTTGGAGGGGGGTTGGGTGAGGAACGAGCAAGCTGGTGGAGGTGGTGGTGGGTTGGGGGAGGCTGGAGACAGGGAGGCCCCTCTTGCTTGGTTGGTGTGGGGAATGGGGCCCAGGGGCTGGGCCCGGAGACACAAAAGCCTCTCCCCTTTAACTTTCCTCTCAAATAATTCTGGAGGCTGGACAAACAGTTCCTTGGGGCCCCTTCCCAGTACCTAAGCAGGGGCTCTGTTTAGCTGCCCCCCACCTTGGTCCAAACCCACCTAGGTCACGATGCTGGCCAGAGCATGATTCCTCGGGGGTGTGGGAAGGGGCCTGGGAGCATCAGTGAGGCCTGCAGGCCGCAGTCTGGTTCCCATAGGCCCCCGGAGGAGGCCCCTTCACAGCTTCAGCACGAGGCCCTTCGGGGGAGGGGGCAACCTCTGCAGCCCGAAGTGTCTTTGCGGCTGACACTGTGGCAGGGTCACCGTGCATAAAGGCGCTGCCCAGACCCCGGGCCCAGCCTGGAAAAGGGCTTTCTTGTCAGAGAGGAGCTTTTCTTCCCAGTGCACTGTGGGGCGGCGGCAGGGGGTCACCGGGCCTTGGAGGATAATGGAACTTGGCTGATGGAGACACAGGGCCCAGCCTGCTCCTCGTCCCCACCCCCCATCAGAGCTGGGGGGAAGGGGAGGTTGGGGAGGCTGGTTGGCTCAGAAATCCTGGCTGCCACCTTGGCAATGGCTCTCTGGGCGGATTCTGAAGGGGAGACACAACCGAGAACTTGGGACTCCCCCCAGAGGCCTCCGGGTATCTGTGAATCCAGCCATTAGCCTGACTAGGAATCCTGGGCCAGTCATTCCGTGCTTCAGGTTCCTAGTCTGGCTGCCTTGTGGATGTGGGGAGAGAGTATCCCGACCAGAGGCAGCATAGTCCTTTTCATCTGTGCTTCCCTTTCTCCCTGACCATTCCAGTTGCTCCCTGACTCTCTATTTCTACAGCCTGCACCTGACCTCAAGGCCTTACCCTTCCCCTCCTGGACCATCTCAGTGACCTCTGGACCCCACAGAGCCTCACCACTGAGTCTTCAAAACTGCAGCTCAGATCATATTACTCCCCTGCTCAGACCTTGGGCTCCTTGTCATCTAAAAAATCAAAGTCAAACCCCTTCCCCTAGCTTCCTAGCCCACCTGCTTGGTGGCCCTGGCCCCTGTTGACCTCCCTGCCTGCCCTTGTCATTCTCATCCATAAACTCTTAGGTTTCATACATATATGTCATAAACGCCTGGGCCCCCAGCTTTTGTTCAGGCCCTAGTTGCCTATGATGAATGCCCTTCTCTCACTTTTCTGCCTAGTGAACTCTTGGTCATTCTTCAAGGCCCAACTCAAATGTCCCCTCCCTAGTATATCCTGCTCCTAGTATATCCCTAGTAGCCACCCTCAGCCCTTTAGCCACAATTTTTTTTTTAATTTGGCTGCACCTCTCAGCTTTTGGGGTCTTAGCTCCCCGACCAGGGATCAAACCCGAGCCCCAGCAGTGGAAGCGCCACATCCTAACCACTGGACTGCCAGGGAATTCCCCATCAGCCACAATTCTTTTATAGATGACTTCAGAACACCAGTTATGGCTAATCTTGTTCACATCAGCTTCCCTCACTAGACTGGAATATGGACTTTCTGATCTTATTTATCGTTGGGTCGCCAGTGCCTAGCTCAGAGCTTCTTACCGGCGGGCTCTCAAACCGATGTTTAATGAATGAGAGAATGAATGAATGCACCGCCTGCCCATAAAAATAACTTCTTCCTCTATCCTAGAAGCTTTTACAACTCAGCGCGACACCCTCTCAAGACCTTGGAAGTGGGAGGAAGTGATCGTAATACACAGGCTGTTCCGATGCTTCTAAAACTAGGTAGAAACTGGAGGGAGCTGGGAGCTGGGTCTCGGGCCAGAACAAGGTGGCTCTGTTATTGGCCCAGCCTTGAAGAGGTCTTTGAGTTCATGCCCTGCCTTGAGGCAGGACCTAACGAAACCATTTACAGGTGAAAAACACCAACTCACCTCAGAGATGAGAAATCCCCACTTTGGGGCTGGAAGGCTTCGTGGGGACCCAGCCTGGCTCAGCCCCGTCTTTGTGAATGATTTACACGGATGGCTTTATTCACTTGGGAGTCTGGTCTTAGCTTCCTTCCCTCTTTCCCTTATCATTTTCTTTTTCCTGAATATGCCTGGCTCTGTCCATGTCTGTGTTGATGATCTTTCCAAAGCCAGGAAACCTCAAAATGTTTTTGGGCCCAAGCCCTCAAGCATCAATTGTAAATAACGACCATGGTCATGAGAGTAACAGTTTCCATCTCTGAGCCTGCCCGGGTGCCAGGTGCTATGCCAAGCTCTCCTGGCACCTTACTCCATTGCATCTCCCTAACAGCTCCTTGTGGTGGGTGCTGCCGTTATCCCATATTGCACGTGAGAAAACCACGGGCTCCCAAAAGCTAAGGAGTTTCCCTGAGGTCACCCAGCTAGTAAGTGGCAGGGCCAGGATTCAAATCTCCATGCGAGGTCCTGGTGCTTTCCTGTTCTAGGACCACACTGCCGCCATCCATCCGCTCGTTTATTCATTCAGTAGCCGTTTATGGAGTGCATCTACTATTATGAGTCCTTTTGATCATTCCCAGCATTCAGTAAATGTCTATTGAGGGCCTACTATGTGCCAGCGCTCTGCTGTAGAGGTTTCCAGGGGAAATGAGACTTGGGGTTGGTAGAGAGGAGGAGAGGTGTTCTCAGGCTGTGATGGAGGAACCCCTAGGGCTGAGGCGCCCCCACAGTCCTGGAAAGGTTGAACCTGTGGCCTCGAGGTCCTGCCGTTTGCCAGGTTGGGGATAGTGCCATGGGAGCATCGGCAGTGAGCCAGCACGCTCGGGGGTCTTGGCTGGAATACTGAGGCACACTCAGGGTTTTGGAGCTGGCCCCTAGAGCTGCTTGTCTTAGCTGCCACGTTTTCCTTTCCGCCACATCACCCCTCTCAGAGCCTCATTTCTGAAGTGGGCTGACCGGCCCTAGCCCAGCTGGTTATTCCGAGGCCTCAAGGAACGCGGTCGATTGGACGTAACCTAGTCTGGGCATTTCTAGTGTCACATATCGATGACCTTCGAGGCAGAGTCAGGAGAAACTGGTCTGAGCCCACCTGGCACAGCAGCCCAGCGCCCAGAGCTGGGAGAGGAACGCAGGCCGCCCTCCCCCCGGCGCCCAGCCTGGCCTGGAATCAGACTCGGATTTGATGAGTGATTCATAACCTGACGCTGCAGAAAGTTGTGCCGGGCCGCAGAAGGGCTGCCCAGGGTTTGTGGTTTTGAACGCAGGGAAGAATTCCCTCGCCGTCTCAGGGTAGGATAACTTACTTGTTGAGAGAAACATTTTCACAAAATAAATCCTTAGAGAAACCAGGCGCTGAGGCAGGGAGGCCTGGGGAGGGATTATCTAAATAAACCCCGTTTTTGAAGCTTCAGGCCCAAATGATTTGCCTGAGCCTCTTGTTGCTTCCTTGTACTCAGCCTGTGGTCCCCAGTGACCCTGAGATCTTTTTCAGTGGTACCAGTGCAGCCAGGTCATTTCCATCCGGGTGATGTCCCCATCATCTGGCCTTATTGGAATTCCCTTCAAAAGGTGGAATTCCCACCCCCTTTTGGGGGTGGGTGTCATGATTAGTCTAATCTACCTTTATTTTTTTAAACAAGGTTTCTCTCCATATTTTGCTCAGGATAGTTCTTCCTGTTGTGGGACTGTCCTGCCCATTGCGGTATATTTAGCACCCCGGTCTCTAGAACGTGAAATGCCAACAGCATCCCTCTCCCCCATGGTCGTTGTGCCTCCACAGTTCTCAGATGGTTGGACCCGTGGTCCAGTCTAGCGGGTTTCCGTGGCACTGCTGTGGTGTCAGCAGGGAGCATGTGTGCCCGTGAGTCTCTGTGGTCATAAAAACAACCAAAACCACCTCTACACGTTTCTAAATGCCCACTTGGGGGCACGGTGCCCAGCTGAGACCCACTGCTCTCACCACAGCCTGTGTCTTCCACACTCAATATCTTGCTGTTCCTTGCACTCACCCTGCTTCTTCTTACCGCCCGCCTTTGCTCCTGCTGTTCCCCGGCCTGGAGTGCCCTTCCTCACCCCTCCATTCTCGTCCGGAGGCCCACCCCCCGCCACTTCTTACCCAGGAAGCCCTCTGTCAAGAGCAGGCAGCGCTCTGCTGGCTCCTCTGCCCTTACTGCTGTGCGGCCTGGGACTGTTCCTGCAGCTCTCTGAGCCTCATTTTCCTTATCGGTAAGATGAAGCACAGAACAAAACTTTCCTCCCCTCATTGTGGGGTGGTTCGTGCAAAGCTCTTAACTTGGCGCTCGGTCAAGTGTGAGCCGCCCCGCCGTGGCCAAGCCTTCCCCAGTTGTGCACCCAGCTGCTTTGCACCCAGCTCTGTTCCCCATGCCCCCAGCGCCACCCCCCGAGCTGGTGGAGGGGGCGGTCCCATCCTCCATGGGCCTCCTACTCAGCAACAGTGGCCTGGTTACAGTGGTGAGGAGGGTGCCCCGTGGACCAGTGGGTGCCGGCTAAAGGTGGCCGGTGGGGCTGGCTCTGGCTTGGACAGCCCCCCTCCCCGTGCCATCCTGTTACTCCATCTAATGTCTCCTGGGGATCTTCCTCCAGCGGCAGTCTTGGGAGACATCTCCTCTCTCACCCTGGGCCCGCTGGGACTTGTCTTCCTAACCTGACACCTCGACGTCCCCTCCACTTTATCCTCCTTCTAAGTAAAACCCCTGAAAACCGCGTTCCTGGAGCCGTCTGCTTTCCCTCCCTCCTGACACCTGGCTGCTCTCCCCCCAGCCCGCGCACCCCAGTCTCCTTCTTATCTAAATCCCAAGCCGGCTTGTCTCTCCTGGGGAGATAAGGGGATTCCCTCTCTGCACCCCGCCCCCACCCCTGCAGATACCATAGTTACACGTGACGCGCTCCTTGCCTGACACTTAGAATTTCTAACGCCTGGCGCATAGTAGGCACCTGAATACTTGTTGAGTAGGTGAGTGGACTGTGTGGCCCATCTGGTCCTCCGTTTTGGAGATTTAGAATTAAATCTAAAAGCCTCAGGGAAGGCAGGATATATTCGCTCTGAGAGCCTGGTTTTCTTCCCAGCAAGAAAACCCAATCAATTTCTCACATCCCTCTGTGGCTCAGCGTAGTAACAGCAACTACAAGAGAAACAAGAATGGTTAACCTGCATGAGAGCTTAAAACGTACCACGCCTTCCACGCCCATCTCAGGTGGGCTCCGTTTTTCTCCCTGAAGCTCTGTGTTGGTTGAGGCACCTGCCCCACTTTGTGGGGGGCAGGGGAGAGAGGTAGACTTAGGATTCAAACCTGGTCTGGGCCTTCAAGGCCCACGCACATCATCACCATCCCACACCTTCTCTGCACATTTTATTTTCCTTGTAAACTCGTCCTATTACAGGTAGGAAAACTGAGGATCAGAGAGAAGGACTTGCCCAAAGCCTCCAGGTGAGTGGGAGGGCAGGGCCAGACCCGGGGCCCCTCCTTCTGGGGTCCGTGCACATCATCCTCCTGAAGGCTCGTGTGAGCCCAGGGGCCATAATGGTCTTGCAACAAAAGCTCAGCTCATGATGTGGGCAAGTCACAGAGTCTCTGACATCGAGGCTGCCCAGCTGATCTAGGAGGATGCCCAGGAGACAGGCTGGAGTCAGACAACGTTTCTGCATTCAGGGTGGGCATAGGACAGGTCAGGAGTAATGGAGGGAATGTTGGTGGATAGGGTCGGGGAAGTGACACTGGGAGCTGGAGCTCCACGTGCTATTCCCAGCCCCTGGGCCTCACTCAGATCTGAAGGGGAATGGGGTTCATTGACTCTCCATTCCAAGTGCTTTGAGGTTGTCTTTCTGGGCAGAGAGGATCAGCCCCCAGGTTTGCCCCAGGGTCCTTGTTCTTTTTTTTTTTTTTTTTTCTGGCTGCGCTACATGGCTTGTGAGATCTTACTTCCCCAACCAAGGATTGAACCCGCGCCCTTGGTAGTGAAAGCATCGAGTCCTCCCGGGGGCAGGGCAGGTGGTTCTTGTTCCATTCCTGCTTTGACTTTAGCTATACTCACTTGGCTGTTCAGTTGCCAACAAGCCTTGATTGAGCACAGACTCTGTGCTAGGCGTCATACTCTTGGGGATGCATTGGCTATTAATGGTCACATAACCCACAGCTCACTAACCCATCCCTCTGCCCTGATAGGCTACTGACCTCCAATACCAGGAGACTACTCTTTCCATACACTTACTTCCTGTGAGACCCAGGCCAAAATGTGCCTTCCCTTCTGAGCCTCAGTTTCCTCTTCTGTAAAATGGGATAGTCATTACTGCTTCACAATACATTTAGGAGGATTAAAGGAGATGGAAATAAAAAAGCTCTGAGTACAGTTCCTGGCACGTAGTAGGCCTCTTCCTACACCTCCACAAATGGTAATTACATCTGTTTTTGGACTGGGAGCCTGGAGTCCGGGTCAGTTATTAACAGAGCCACATTTATCTGAATCCCCAGATTGCCCATAGGAGGTCTGACAAAGGGTTTATAATTGATTTGTGAGTTTGTTTCTAATAGAAATCACCCAGTAGTATTAAAAAGAATCAAATCACATTTCATTATTAACCAATAAATCACCTCTATCGAAAATATTAAAATCACCCCACGTCATGATTTCCCTAAGAAAAGACTGGGGCAGTGATGTGAATAAAAGCAGTCACATAACCCCTTGGAAAACTGTTTTGCAGTTTCTGCTACAGCTAAACATATGCCTCTCCCATGGCCCAGCAGTTCCACTCCCTGTGAAGTATGTACTTAAATGAAGTGAGTACACATGTTCATCAAGGCAGGTCCCAGACTAGAATGTTTATAGAAGCTCTGCTCTTAATAGTCCCGAACTGGAAAAGGCCCAGATGCCCATCAGCAAAGACCAGGCACATACATTGTGGTGGATTCACACAATGGAATACCACACTGCAGTAAAAAGAGTACAAACTGCCGATAACATGAAGCACGATGGATCAATCTCAACATCATGACGCTGAGTGAAAGAGGCCAGGCACCAGACAGTACATACTGAATGGTTCCCTTTCAAAACTTCAAAACCAGGCAGAACTCGTCAATGGTGATGGAAATCAGGATAGTGATTACATGTGGTGAAGGGGGTTAGTGATGAGGAAAGGACACGAGGAACTTTCTGGGTGGTAGTTACTTGGGTATATCCAGCTGAGAAATTTATCGAGCTGAACATTGACGATCCTGTCCACTTTACAGTATATACATCACAGTTCAGTTAAAAAATAAAGAATCCAGGCTTCTCTGGTGGCGCAGTGATTGAGAGTCCGCCTGCCGATGCAGGGGACACAGGTTCGTGCCCCGGTCCGGGAGGATCCCACATGCCGCGGAGCGGCTGGGCCCATGAGCCATGGCCGCTGAGCCTGTGCGTCCGGAGCCTGTGCTCCGCGACGGGAGAGGCCACAGCAGTGAGAGGCCCACGTACCGCAAAAAAAAAAATAAAGAATCCAAGCCACACCCCCCTCCACTTTGTAATAGTGTGGCCTTGAGTGACTGACTTCACCTCTCTGAGCCTCAGTTTCCTTCATCTCTTGAAGAGGGTGACAATCCCCACATTATGGGGTTGTGAGAATTTAATGAGTAACTACAGTCTGTGCAGCGCCTGGCAGACATCGGGGGCTGGGCAGTGGGGGCCTCTGTTGACGTTGTCCAGTGGGGCCCAGGCTGGGTCTCAGACGGGTCAGTGGCTGTGAGCATAGGGGGAGCCTGGCGTCTATGCGCACGGATGTGACTGGGGTGTCTAGCTGGCACTCGTCTGGTTTCTGTGACCATCTCCAGCTTATCTTCCAAAGCATGTCTCCCCTTCTCTACCCCTGCAAGCAGCCTGCAAAGTGGGGACAAAGCAGGATCAATTTAACTTCTCTGTGTGTTACCAAGGCTTGGTGAGAGAGACCTCTAATCCTGTAATCGTCCACTCTGCTCAAAATCTAGCAGTGACCAAGTGCCTGCTGTGGACTGAGCCAGGGGCCAGGGTACAGCCATGGGAAGACCGTGCAAGATGCCTGCCCTCAAGGAACTTAGAGCCTGGTGGCAGAGCAGACAGTCATCCAAGAACGTCATAGACATGGGACCACCACATCTTAGACGGCTACTCCGGCAGAAGTCGTAAGGGAGGATTGGATCTGGTAAGGAGGTCAGGGAAGGCTTCCTTCAGGAAGTGACACACAGTATAGCCTGAAAGATGAGTTGGGAGCTGACCTGGCTCAAAGAGAAGGGAGGGTGCACCAAGCAGAGGGAACAGCGAGAGCAAAGACCCAGCAGGAGTGTGGACTCCTGATGGCTGAAAGGACATAGAGTGGCTGGAACTGAGAGGTGGGGAGGGAGAGGGGTGGCTGAGACCAGAAGGGCCTGTGGGTCAAGCCCCACCCTGTATCGCCTCATACTTGGAGCAACAGGAAGCCCGCCCTTCCAGAGTTTTCTGCAGGGGAAAGATGAGATGATGAAATTGGCCTTTTTTGAAGAATAGCAAAACGACCTGATTGACCACCTACCGTGGGCCATGGTCCACGCTAGGCCCTCCGGCAGCACTCCTGATCCTGATGCCTCCTGCAGGGGTCTGCTCCCACCTTTCAAGATGGAGAAAGCAGGTCAGGAAGGTGTTAAGTGTTTTCTTCATGCCCTTCCAGCTGGGAGCGGAGGAGCTGGGATCCAGACCCAGCTCTGTCTGAGGCCGAGTCCACATGCTTCCCGCTGCGTCCTTCTGATCTACAACAGCCTCCGGGTGTAAAGCCCTTCCCTTCTCAGCCTTGCTTTCCTCATTTCTGGAAAGGGGTTAGGACCAGCCCTGCGTCCTTCCTAGGGGGCGTTGCCAAGTCAGATGAAATAAAGGATGAAGTGACACGTGGTCAGAGTGGGTGAGCTCCTCAGTCCAAGCCTCTTATAGAAGGGGAAACTGAGGCCCAGAAAGGAAGACTGGCTGGCCCCAGCTCACACAGCCATTAGAGGCAGGGCTGGGATTGCAGCTTGGGTTTTTGCACCAGCTGCTGCACACCAGGAACCCAGGTGGAGCAGTGGATCAGGCAGAACTGCCTTTTTGCTATGACCTCAGTCACTGGGCTGGAGCCCCCGTAAGGCAGGCTCGTGTCAGTCCATTCCTGGTCAGAGTGGCTGTGGCCCACAGAGATAGGCCCAAGCCAGGTTAATTGTATTAGTAATACCTAGTTTATTAAGCACGTTCGATGCGCCAGACATTGCGCTAAAAGCTTTTACTGTGTGATGTTATTTAGTCCTTGACTTTGCCCCCCTGCTGATGAAGTGACTTGCCCAAGATCAGACTCAATCAAGGTCTGTTGACTCTGGACCAACCAGACTCTTCCAGGAACTCTTTGTTATCCTGGCAGGGCAAAGCGAGAGGGGCTTGGGATCCTGCAAATCCCATCTGTCCACACCTTCACGTGGGCCCAGCCAAGGGGTGGGGGCTCTGAGTGACTCACCCACTCGGGAGCAAAGCAAACACCACAGAGTGGCATGTGGCTTGTGAGCTGGCATTGCTAGACCCCCAGTCATCGGGGACCTCTGCCAGCAGGGGCGGCCTGCGGCAGAGTGGGCAGGTGAGCCGTCAGGATTCCCCTGCTTTCAGGGGACTCGGTGTGGCCTGTCTCATCCCCCGGAATGAACTCTTTGCTTCCTTTTGTTAGTGGCATGTGCTGTGGAGCTGAACCTGTCTGCCAGAGGGGAAGCACAGAGAGGTTGGGCAGGCCCCTGTCTGCTACAGACGCGCTGTGTAACTCTGGGCAAGTCACTCCACCTCTCTGTGCCTCTGTTATGTCACTTGGCAAATGAAGGTAATAATTCCACGTGGTAGAGCTGTGCAAAGCCAACGAGAAAGCACTCATAAAGGGCCTGGCAGAATGGCATGGTGGCTAAGTGCTGGTGTGACTCTGGACCCAAATTTCCTAGTTCGTATCTTGGCTCCACTGTTCGCTGGCTACTTGAGCAAGAGACTTATCCTCTCGTGTCTTAGTTCCCTCATGTGTAAAATGAGGCAGATAATCTTATGTATTTCACTGGGTTACTTACTGTGAATGTTCAATGTGTTTCCACACATAAAGCTTTAATGCCTGGCCCAGAGTAAGCACTCAATAAGTTTTGCCTCTTCTTATTTTCCTTCATCTTCCCCTCTCAACCTGCTTCCTTTCTCACTTGGGCTGCTGGGAAGCTCAAAGCAAACGTGGTTTCCTGATAACAGTCATTATCTTATCCCAGATTCATGGGACAGTTCTCTTTCCCTCACCTCTAATGGCTTTCTGGATGCTCTTTTTACATAAATGTGATTCAAATGTCATATATATTTTAAATTACAAACTTCCCTCCAATTCTTTCTGGAGCTAGCAGAGTATATAGTATTTTATGAAAACCAACAGGGTAGGCTACACATGTCATGGAGCCTCTTGTCTGTGAGCTCCTGCCTTCAGGGCCTGTCCCATTCCTTTGTACCTCTGACTTTGCTGGATATCAGCATATATTGGTACCCTGGAGAAAAGGAATGGAGGGCAGGGACTGGGACATGTGTGTTTTCTTTGGAATCTTCCTCCCTCACACTGCCTAGCCCAGGGCTGGGCACGTCATAAACATCCAGCAGAGACCTGGTAGTGAACAGAGGGATACAAGGTGTTCAATTCAATTCCACGGGTAACCACAGAAGGTGTTTTTTGGTTGTCTGACGTCACAGATCCAGGCTGGCATCAACTCCCACTGAGGAAAGTGGTCCCTCCTGGTTCCTCTTGGAGGGAAAGGGAGAGGAAGCTGAGGGTTTGGGGCCCCAGATGGAGAGGGGAAGGGACACTACCTCCTCCCTGTCTCAGGTGGCTTAGGTCCCCTTGAGCCATTTCTGCATTCATTCATTCATTCATTCAACAAACACTTTTTCAGCTGGGCCTCCATGGGGCTCCAGCCCTGCACTGCGGTCTGAGGGTACTGACCAGAGTCCGTGGGTCCTTGCCCTGATGAACACCAAGAAAGACAGACAGAAGGATGGATAAGGCGAGAATGCATGAAGTGCTCTAATTACTGTAATCAAGACACATGGTTTGACAGAGGACTTTCCCTCAAAATTTGAATTTATTTATAACAACAACTATCCTTTATTAAGTGCTAGCTATGGGCCCAGAGCTGTGCTAAGCCCTTAACCTGAGTTATCATGTTGACCCCCCCACCCGCGGTAGGTAGTTTTCTCCTCATTTGGCAGATGAAGAAATGGAACAGAGCAGGGATGTGAGTTGCCCAAGGCAGGTCAGAAATGGAATTTAAAGTTCAGAATCCTGACTCTTAACCTTGACCGTTTACCACTTCCCTATGCAAAGAAATGGAGTGAGATAGTTTAAATTGGAGCCAACAGAGCAAATCCAGGCCAGGTGGTGGCTGAAGCAGTAGGAGGGTTCTCAGCAGGTAAGGGGCAGGAGAACAAAGGGATGAGGGCAGAAGGGGTGCCGTGGACCGACCCTTCCATGGCATCAGAGCTCCACTCTCTTCCGGGAGTCCACGGTCATCAGAGCCAGACTTTTGTGCGTGCTTTAGTCCCGTGTTTACCAGGGTGTCTGACAGAGCAGACTCTGGGAGGAACACAGAAATGACATTAAATAACACTGAATCATACGGTAAGAAGGTTCCCCTTCCCTTCTCCTCCACGCCTGCTGATTATTCACAGTGAAAGTCTCTGTTTCCTGCCAACATGTCTCTAACACCTTTCTGACAGCCCCTAATCTCCCTTTTCAATAGGAAAAAGCAAACCTCAGGCTTAGCCCCGACTAGGGAGCTGGAATGCCAGGGCACCATCTCACTTTCATTGTGCATAGTTTGCTTATGTATTTTTATTTAACAAACACATATATAGCACTTACGGAGTGCCAGTTCTTTGTAGATATGAACTCCTTTCATCCTCATAATAACTTTATGAGATAGGCACCATTATTATCTTTATCTTACTGATGAGTAAGCTGAGGCACAGAGAGGTTAAGTAACTTGCCCGAGGTCACACAGTTTCAGAGCAAGGATTATGAACCCAGGCAGCTGGCTCCACAGCCCCTGTGTCTAACCACCTTGCCAAACTACTTCTGGTACAGGAATCAGAGCTGGCTTTCTTCTAGTTACAGTAGCAGCTTGATTTTTCTTTTACTAATGAATTTATTTCAGTAAAAATAGGTGAGTCAATTTAAAAGTGAGATGCAGTTCAAGTGGTTACATGCATACGGCCAAAGTCCTAAAAATACTTTAAGAATAATGGAAGTTTGAGAGTTTCTGGTCCAGTCTAAGCTCTTTATACGCCAGATGGAAAGGTGAAGCCCAGAGGAGGATAGGACCTGCCCAGCGTCACACAGCAAGTGAGTCTGTAAGCTGCCTTGGCAGCTGGGGCTGAGCTGTCACCTGCAGCCCAGACCCATCTCCTTCCTGCACTCAGGGCTGATGGGCACCAGACGGCAGGAGTCCTGAGGTGTGCTCACCTGCCCAGAGGTGTCCGGTGCTGTAACAACATCCCCATTATCTCTGCTGTTCCCGGCACAGGTAGGCCCTCACCCTGAGGCCCAAGCCCACCTCAGCATTTAGGCCATGGCTGAGCTGACTTCCGTTACATTCTCTACCTGCTCTCCCAGCTCTCATTGCAGCCTGGGCAGGGAGCTGTCCTCATCCTGCTCGTCACCTTCATACCTTTTCAGAAGGTTCCACACCTCTCTGCCTTGCAGAGGCATGAGCTGACCTGGGCTCAAATCCTGGCTCTGCCACATACCCACCTTCAGCAGGATGCTTAGCTCCTCTGAGCTTTGCTGTCCCCATATATAAAGCAAGGCTGAACAAGATCAAGGATATTGGCTGAAGGATGCATGAGGGGCAGTGTGTCTTCTGTACAGGAAGGCAGGAGCAGATGTCACCGCTCAGCTCCTTTTGGAGTCACCAAGCTGCAGGGCTACCTCTTTGTCCTGGAGGGAATGAGGCCCCATTGAAGAGAATGAGTTGGGGTTATCGTCCCCATCATAGAGATGAGAAAACCGAGGCCCCCAAGTGGGGCACCAGCTTCTTCCAAGATCAGGTGCTGGTCTGGAATTCCACCCTGTGGGCCGTGGCCCCACTCCCAGGCTTTAGACCCTGGCTGACCACTGGCTCCCGTGGCTTTGGGTGGGTCGTTTCTCCCCTCTCGGCCTCAGTTTCCTCATCTGTCAAATGAAACCTACCACTCAGGGTTAACGTGAGACTTAAATGTGATGGATGGATGTTCTCAGTAATGTCTGAGGCACTCTACGGATGTTATTTATGACTGTCTTTATTCCTTGTGTAGACAGGAAAATCACTGTGTGACACTCCTACCATGTAGACAGGACGTACACGGGAAGTAAAATCCCCTTTCCAGTAAGAGCCTCTGAAAGGGGCCTGGAGGAGCTGCATCCCCTTCATTCTTCCAGCCAACAATCTTTTTTCGCTCGCTACTAGGTGTGGAGGAGATTGCCTGAGCTCCAATGTGGGGCAGCCCTGGGTTTGCATCCTGGCTGTGTGACCCTAGGCAAGTCACTTTATGTCTCTGAGCCTCAGGTTCCTCGTCTGTAAAATGGGAGTGATCGTAGGACCTGCTTCTCCAGGTTGTCAGGGGGATTAGATGAGTCGATGTATGTGGAATGCTTGGCACACATCCTGGCCCATGGTGGACGCTATTCTTGTTGTCATATAATTACTACACACAGGGCCCTCCCACCAGGCCCTCGCGGCCGAGTCGGGCAGGTTCGGCAGATGTCCAGGTCAGTCGGTCAGTCCCCATCCTGGTGGAGGAGGCCCAGGTACCACGCCCAGCCTGGGTGGTCAGAGAAGGCTTCCCTGCGCCGGGTGCAGGGGAAGGAGAGGGCACACCAGGCAGAGGGATCAGCACAGGCGAGAGCTCGGCGTCCTGAGAGGGGCCACGCTCTGCCTGTGTGTGGGGGAGAGGCAGGAGATGAGGCTGCTGAGTAGACGGGCCCCCCGGGGACAGTTTGTCGGGGAGCTTGACAAGGTTAAGGATCTTCCCCGAACATCCTTTCACTTCCTCTCAATAACCCGGCGCGGATCTATCATCCCTGTATTTATCTAAACCCTTGCTGGACCCATTTATATCCTCAGCCTCTCCAGCTTCGTGGAGTAATGAGCTCCAGATGTGGTGAGGGGGCCTTCCCGAAACCTCTACCTCAAGCCCGGAGGGTGCCGGGATTGGGGGGCCAAGGGGAAGGACTTAGGGCCTGCTCCCCAGCCCTGGCTTCATTCTTACATGGGCCTAAGGCATGGATTAGGGTGGGCCCCGGGCCCCTAGGGGTTCTGGGCTGCTGCGGGACCCCAAGTCCTGGGCCTGAGTGCTCTGTGTGCCAGGGCATCTATGGGCTCCTCACGGGGTATCCACTCCAGGATAGAGATGGGGCAGCTAGGAAGCTCTTTCAGCCCACAAAGAGACCAGAAAGGTCCCTAAACCAAACCAGAGTGTTCAGGCTTGAAGGGGCTCAGAAACCTTTTGTCCTGTGGTTCCCAGTTGTCAGTCCCAATTTCTGCCGTCTCGAGCCAGGTTCTCGCTGTTCTTGAAATGACTCACTTTTCTACTTACTGGAGTGAATGTATTAAGAAGGAAAGCCCATATCCCTGCCATAAATAAAACACCAATATCTACTGACACAAACAGAAGGTAACTGTAACTATAAATACAGCAGAAACAGGACGGGGTGATTATGGTCCAGCTCGAGCCTGACGCTTGCTCTGTTAGCTGGGCTCCCGCAGAAGGGAGGGGAGCCTGAGATGGGTTTTAGGGGACCAGAGGGGCACGGGGAAGCAGGCAAAAAGGATGCAAGGGCGAGTTTCGGGGCTGTCACTGCTGTGGGCAGCTGGGACTCGGTCTCACCAGGACTTGGTGTGGGACTCGGGAGATGGACCTCAGCATCACCACCACCCTTACCAGTCAGCGTTACTCCTGGGGAGGTATTTCCTTGCCCATCCCTGTTTGCTGTTTGCGAGAGGAAGAGGGCCCTGCAGACACTAGGGTGGAAGTGGCAGGGCCAGCGGGTGAGGCGAGGATCATGAGCCCCAGGGGCAGCTCTGCACAGGCCCTGAGCTGAGGCCCACTTGCCACTCTCTGTTAAAAAGACCAGTGCATTTCAGAGAGGTGTTGAAGTCTCAGCAGCCCCCAGTGGAGACTTTCTCTTTGAGGGATCAGGGGATTGAAGAGAACTGAAAAGGTGGAGACATTCTCGATGTACAACATTCTAGGATTCAGCATCCGGTCCCACTAACTCCTCTTGGACTTGCCCCCATGAGAGAACAGGTTCCAAGAAGAGAAAGGGACTTGTCCAAGGCACGTGGGTGCTAGAAAGCTTGGTTCTCCTTTCACTGCACTGACCTTCCTTCCCCAAATTCATTTTCACTCACCCTTACAGTTTTTTAAAAGCAAAGACCAGGAAATATTTTTAGACGGATGCAGGAGAGGGGATCCCCAAAATTGAATGGGCAGGAGGCTACCTTCAGCCAAGCTATGGACTGTGGAAAGAACCAGAGCCTCAGAAAGGCCCATCTGTCCCAATGGTCTCCCCTCATCTCCACGCCGCCCAGTGCCTTCAGGGTGAATCTCTGAATTCTTGTTATTAGAGGAATGACACAGGACAGAGAGGAGAGCTACCTCTCTGGCTTTGAGAGGGCTTCCTGGGAGAGCTAGATGCACTGGGTTAAAATCTTCCGTCTGTCCCCGACTGGTCCCGTGACCTTGGACAACTACTTCTCTGCTCTGTGCCTCCGTTTCCTCGTCTGTAGAATGGGGAGAGAGGGGGGAATAATACAGTGCCTATCTCATAGGAGTATTAAGAAGATTAAATAAGGCGACACATGTAAATGCTTCCAGCTGTCCTGGCACGGCACTGCGTGTGTTTGCTGCTATTATTATTGTTATTATTAGGCCTGAGAAGAAAGGAAGGAGACTAACATTTATTTAGTCCTTCTAAAGGGCCAAGCACTGTGCCTGCAATTTGCATAGTTCATTCTATGCAGTCCTCAGGACACCTCTAGGAAGGTATCGGTAGTTCTTTGTCAGGTGAGCAGTTAGGGCTCCGAGAGCATAAGTGATGTCTGGGGTCACACCTCTGTGGGGCTGCAGCCCACGTTCTGTCTGGATGCCTGGATATTCACTGCATGGACTTAGGCAAAGTCGGGGGGGTGGTGCGGACATGCAGTAAGAAGAGCTGAACCAGCGCAGCAGAGGGCTCCAGGGTGGGGATGGGAGACAGGCTGGAAGGGACGGCAGGGCTGGCTCAGGAATTCTGGGGGAAGAAGGTTGCACTCTCTCCCACAGGCACTGGGGAGCCACCAGCAGGCCACAGGCAGGGAGTGACATGATAAAAGGGGTGTTTGGGAAGGGTCTGCGCAGCTGCGGTTTCAGGATGGATGGACAGCAGAAGGGTCCGGAGAAGAGGCAGGAAGCTCAGCCCAGCGGCAGGACGGGAAAGGTCCCAGAGACACGCACAGGGCCCCTTAGTCAGACGGACCTCTGGGACCCTGGAGAAGGTCCAGCCGGATCAGGACCCAGGGCCTGAGATGCTGACTGGGCCCCAGAGACCCAACCTTCCTTCCCTTTGCCAGTTTTTGGCTTTATCTGGGAGCCTCCAAAGGGCGTCCCGGCCTCTTGTAGATTTATGAGGTGTGGGGGAAGCCGGAGCGGGTGGCAGCACAGGAGACAGGCCTGGAGGGAGAGGGGAGGATGGATGTTCTCCAGCCTCGGACGTGCTTTGACCCCACTTCCACCCCGTCACTCCGTCACCGTTGCCGAGAGCCTGCCCTGGGCCGGGCCGGGCCGGGCGCTGGCACCTGCTGCCTCAGTTTCCCATCGCAGACACCCCGGGGGGGAGAGAGGCCACGAACGAGAACCTTCGATGTGAAGAGGCTGTCCCAACTCAATTCCCAAGCCGCCAGGAGCAAGAATGCACCGGCAGCTTCTGTACCAGGTCGGAAGATGTCTTTGAAACGTCAAGAGTAGGTTGTAAACAGTATGTAGATGATAAACAGTATGATTCCGTTTGTGACTTTCACAGGCATAAATGTGCATTTAGGCCTCTCTGAATACATTTTATGCACAGTGAAACGTCTAAATGATATCTAATTGTGACTGCCTCCAGAGAAAGAGCTGTGACTTTTCACTTTTTACTCTTCTATGATGTTTCACTGTCTTATAATAAGCATATACTTTTTTTTTTCCCCACTTAAAAACTGTGTTTTTAAAATTCAGAGTAATGGCAAGGGGGTGATGTCAGGGAGAGAAGGGAGGGTCTTCTCCATGCTCGTGGGTGGTGGATGGGCTTTTCCATGCTCATTGCCAGGGCCTGAGGGCGCTCAGAGCTTGGGTCATTCTCTCACTGGTGAGAGCCCTGCTCCCCCTCTCCGGAGACCCCAGCTTCAGTGGGGAGACCGTGCTGACCCACATGAAGACATGCTCTAGGGAGCATGGAGGTGAGTTGGGCCAATCACGGAGGGTCTCCCAAAGGCAGTGGCCCTTGAAGTATGTTAAGATTTGACTAGCTGGGAAAGAAAGCTGAGCCTGAGTTTTCTCATCTGTGTAATGGTGATCCTAGTGTTATTAAAAACCAGACCGTGCTCACTATGTGTAAGCTATTATTTTTAAGGTATGGGGATCCCAAAAGCTGGGGGATGGCCCCCAAGAGCTTGATGTCTAGGACCCCAGCCTGTAAGGCAGAGGGTCAGGGAGGATTGTGTGAAGCAACACAGAGGGGAGATGATTTCTCCTAGGAGGGGGCTTCCTAGGTGGCTGGACAAGGGCAGGGAGACGGTGGCCCCTCGTAAGGGCACCAGGCAGCCCTTGGATTGAGGACCCCCAGGTCTGGGTGTCCAGGGGCAGCTGGCACTCCTTTGCATGGGCACTGCCTCCCGAGTGGGGCTCAGGGACATCCACAAAGCAGGACACTATGGTGCCCATCCACTAGTTGGCTAATAAACACAGCAGAAAATGGAATTAGACAATGAATGCTCCCTCCTCAGGGCCTTTGCACGTGCTCGCTCTTCTATGTGGGACATTTTTTCCCCAGGTTCTTTTCCTGGCTCACTTCCTCACCTGCCACGAGGCACCCTGAAGGGCACAGCACAGCCACTAATCACCATGGACCTGAGCAAAACCCTCAGCTTCACTGAACCACAGTTATGTCACCTGTGAGATGACACTGACGCCTGTGTGCTGTGTGTCCCTGGCGTGCCCCGCACCCCCGTACCCCTTGGTTGTGGTACCTGTTAACCTTTATTGCAGTTAATGTTGGTCTGTCTGCCCATTGTCCTTGCTGTCCCCACCCCCCTCATTATCTGCATTGCCCTGGGGGCTGGAGCTCCTTCCTCTAGCGTGAGGCCGCATACAGCATACAGCAGGGGCTCAGTGAAGGCCTGATGAATGGAATAATGCCCACGTTGCAGGACTATTGCAAGAAAAGCATATGGGACGATGAAGGAGAAAGTGACGTGCAAACTGTGACGCACTGTGTTGTCATCTTCGAGGAACCTTGGCCCATGTGGCCCATGGCCACACCAGTCACACCCTCCATGGCTCTGTCTCGGTTACCCTTCTATGTGTCCCTGAGCCTTTGGGCAGAGGATTCAAAGCAGTGCCCCCACCCCCACCCCTGCAGTGGGTTCTGTGACACACTTGAGAGCGGGTGTGAGGAGTTTTGTTCTCACACCTGAGAGGGGGGATTAGCAGTTCACCTTCCTTGGTGACAGTTGCACCCTCTGGAGGGGCCCCCTCACCAAGCCATACTAGGCTGATGGCTCCTGCAGCCCGTAGCCTGCAGAGGTGACTTTGGGCCCAGCTGACAGCAGGCCTGGGGCTGTGTGTAGGAAGGGGGCCTCAAGGACCTGCCCCAAATCCTACCCAGGCAACACTCTCTCTCCCCAGCAGCCAAAGGCTTATGCACTTTATAGTTTTCAAAATGCAGCCACATCCTCTAATTTGCTAGAGATGCCAAACCTCTGAGGCAGGTGAGACAGATGACCCGACTATCCCATTTTACAGCTAGGAAAACTGAGGCTTAAAGACATTCATGCTTGGCTTATTCAGACAGAGCGTAATCTGACCCAGCCCTGCCCTCCTAGACCCCACAGTTTGGTGGAGGTGGGGCACTCAGAAACAGTTATATCTCAGTGGAGGGGGGGGACACACAGAAAGGGGGACTGAGGGAGCCCAGGAGGTGACCTTTGAGCCAGGCCCTGAAGGCTGAGCAGAATTTTGGGAGGTAGTGTGGGCTGGGGGAGGCTTTGGGCTGAGGTCAGTTCTGGGCCTGGTAGTGGGGGCCTGGTTTGTAAGGACAGGAGTGGCTGGTGTATGGAGTAGGCGGGGCAGGCAGGAGCTGGGAGGGGAAAGGCAGGAGATTCATCCCGGAAGCCTGGCACATAGTAGGTTCTCAGGAAGTGTTGGTGGAAACGACCACCAGTCTCATTGGGAACTTCACCTGTGGGACAATCCTTGAGTGACTTGTACTGTGGAACGGATGCTCCAGGCGGGCAGAGGCAGGGTCTTATTCAACAAACGTTATGGTTTTGCTTCTCAAAGATCCTCCTGCCCGACCTGTGCCCCTCTTCCCTGGCTCCAGGTGGCTCCCCCCTGTCCTCAGGGGGCAGCTTCTCACCCTTTCCAAAGCCGGAGCCCCCAGGAATCTGCCTCGCCAGCATGTGCCTGTGGTTCACACATGCCCACTGTCCCAGAGGGCCGATAGGACTGGGGGAGATGAGACGGAGGCCAGGCCAGCTGAGCATACCTGAGGGTCTGTGGTGGTCACTCCCCACTTTAGAATCCATTTTTCTCTCTTCTGGGGGCCTCTCCACTGTACCAGCTGCACCCCAGGAAATTGGCCTTAGGACCCTTATGATAGTGGCTTTGGGACAGTTATGACAGCCTTGGGAGGGTAACAATGTCTCAGGTGAATGTAAGATGCTACTTTTGGCCTTTTCCTCTCATTCTCTTCACAACCCTGCAAAAGAGCATCCATTTTTTCCAGATGAGGAAGCTGCAACTCAGAGAGGTAAATTCACTCACCCAAGGCCACACAGCTCAGCCTGTGGTCAAGTCAGGTGGCTCCTACTGTCTCTGGAGCCTGTGGTCTTGCCAAGTTCAGGTCTGTGGGCTGATCCAGGCTGGCTGCCTCGATGTCACCCGGAAAGCTTGTTGAAAATATAGATTCCCAGCTGCCACTTGCCAGCCCGCTCCCAAGACTCTGATTCTTTCCATCTTATGGGGGAAGGGATAGCCAGGACTGGCGTTTTTAAAAGGCACTTGAGTCCATTGTAATGCACAGCCAGCTGCTACCCTGTGCCACCACCAAGCGGTATTAAAAGCAACACAAATTATGCGAAGAAAAAAACAAAGAGCTGAAAGAACACACCAGGACGTTAGCAGTGGTTGTGTAGGGGTGGCGGGACGATGGGGGGGAGATGATGATTATTTTGAACTTTACATTTCCTTCTGACTTTCCCACATTTTCCAAATTATCTTTAATGAGCATGTATTGCTTTTATCATGAGAAGAGTAAATAACAGAGCATCTGGACAGGAGCAATTTGGAAAGAGGTGAGAAAGAGGATGGGAGATGTGCTCACACAGACCTGGGTCAGTGGCCCAGCCCCGCCCCTTCCCAGCTACTGCACTCTCGGGCCGGGCACAGGATCTGCTGAGCCTCCGTTTCCTCATCTGTAAAATGGGAGTGGGAAAACCTCAAAGTGTGGCTGGAAGTGTTAAATAAGATAGTTCCTCACGGCCAACAATTGTCCTTCCTCCCTCCCTCTCCTTCACCTCTCTTTCCCTGGCAGTGACGCCCCTTACATGGGACGCCTTTTGCTGCCATGTCCAGTTGGAGCCGCATCCCCTAGTGTGGGCTACACCCTCATAAGCTGTGGGGCTGGCAGAAGCTTTGGGGGCCACCTCAGCCAATCCATTTTACAGCTGGGGAAACTGAGGCTCAGAGCAGCCTCAGGACTTGGCTGCTGCTCCAGCTCCCCAGCCGTGGGAGGGCCGTACATGTGCTCACTGCACATCTCTGTCCCTGTAGGCGCCTTGCTCAGTGTGTGTGAGGGGCAGCAAGTCACCATCTGTGTTTTCCAATAAAAGAAAATGAAAATTGAAGCACATTAAAAATAGCTCAATTGGGATTCCGAGCAGGGCTCGGAGGCCTGCTGTGGCAGAGACGCCCATCCTGCCCCCTCCCACACCTCCCAGCCTGGCAACGATGCCACCAGGAAGTCATCTGAGGCTAACATCTCCTGGGAGGGGCCGGGGTGCAGTTCTGGCTTCCTAGCTGCTGGTGTCCAGGGTCTTGGGGTCCTATTGGAGGCCGCAGAAGATGGATCTAGAGCCATATATCACCCTACTGGGCAGACTCTGGACCTAGGTCCCCAGGGACTTCAGCTGGGGCCCCTGCCTCCTGAGGAGGTCACAGGAGAGACACCCTGTGGCCGAGAGGAAGGTAGGCTCTGGGGCCTGGAGACCTGGGTTCACACAGACACACACACACACACACACAACCCCTGCACTGACTCACTGGGCCTTGAACAAAAGCCAGGGCCTCTGAGGGCTCATCATCTCCTCGACCCAGTGAGGATCTCAACAGGCCGAAGGGGTGGCGTGGAAGTGGCCTTCTGAAGCCCCGTGGCTAGTTGCAAATGAGGATGATTTAGGAGTTTCCTCATGGGGACGTGTGAGAGGACAGCAAGCTCTTAGCTCTGTGCCCGGCACAGAAGGGTCTCCATGAATGGCCGCGATGATAACTGTTCTCACTGTTATTTTCAGGGAAATGGGGATGTGATGACGAGCTGTAGGAAGCCCAAGAGAGGTCATGTGGATGGGAGAGGGCTTGCTTTGCACCAGATGCAGCTGCTTGCCTTGAGGAAGGCCTGGCATCCATCCAGGAGTGCTGGTTCCATGATTCCCAGAGTGGCTCTTCCTTCTCTGAAGGGTCCAGCTATCTCCAGGGCAACTGTGACCTTAGCTACCATGCTGAGACCTCTGTGAGTCAGACAGAGGGGCCCGATTCTCACCCCCAAGGCCCAGAGAGTGCTGGAGCAGGGGGGTTGCCCCAGGTCCCCCAGCTCAGCCTGCAGCTGAGGTCCACTGCCCAGTAGGCCTGTCAGATCTGAGTGGCCTGGGGTTGGACAGGGCACTCAGGGAGGGCCAGAGCTGCCCATGCTGGGCCTGTGCAAGCAGAAGTCAGACCACATCATGCTGGATGGCTTTGGGCAACTTGCTCTGAGCCTCAGTTTTTTCATCTGCAAAATGGGGCTGATAATAGTTCCCGTGCTTTGGGAAGATTGGGTCCTGGGCAGAGCTTGGCACATGGTAAGCACTAGATAGATGGTAGCCCCAAGAGTAGCCCACCCCCATCCTGCTCTCCCATCCATCCAGAACAGAGACTGTTGATGGACCTATGGGTGCCCAGTTACCTGGGCCCAACATCTGTCCTTCCAGAACCCCAAGCCTCTCCCAGATGGGCACATGGGCCAGCAGGACAGGAAATGCCAGAGGAGAGGGCTCTCCTCAACCACAGCGATGAACCCCCAAAACTCCCACCACCACCCTTTCTCAGCAAGGGGCTGGGCTTTTTCTCAGTGGCGGGGAGTGAGCATGTGGCATTCTTGAGGGTGGAGCAATTGCTGGGATGCGGGAGGTGACCGTGCTGGCTTAAAACAGCACAGATTTATTGTTACGCTATAGTTCTGGAGGTCAGAAGTCTGAAATGGATTTCACTGGCTGAAATCAAGATGGTGGGGTGGGGGGGAGCAGGCTGCACTCTCTCCAGAGGCTCTAGGAGAGAATCTCTTTCCTTGCCTTTTCCAGCTTCTACAAGCTACCTGCATTCCTTGGCTTGGAACCCCTCCCTCCATCTTCAAAGTGCATCACTGCCACCTCCACCCCCATCCTCACATCTCGGCTCTTACTCTGACCCTCCTGCCTCTCTTAAAAGGATCCTTGTGATTAATTGGACCCACCTGGATAATCCAGGATAATCTCCCCATCTCAAGATCCTTAGTTTAATCTCATTTGCAGTCCCTTTTGCTATGTAAGGTAACATTCACAGGTTCTGGAGGTTAGGATGTGGACATTTTCACAGGGACCATTAGTCTGTCTACCACGGGTGGAAAAGCTGGCATCTGCCTTAGCCTCGACCAGAGGGGCCTAGCTAACGTTGATAATAATGATATCGTAACCTCCATTTATTATTTTTTTAAATAAATTTATTTATTTATTTATTTTCGGCTGTGTTGAGTCTTCGTGGTTGGGTCTTCGTTGCTGCGCACAGGCTTTCTCTAGTTGCGGCGAGCGGGGGCTACTCTTCATTGCGGTGCGCGGGCTTCTCATTGCGGTGGCTTCTCTTGTTGTGGAGCACGGGCTCTAGGTGCACAGGCTTCAGTAGTTGTGGCTCGTGGGCTCTAGAGTGCAGGCTCAGTAGTTGTGGTGCATGGGCTTAGTTGCTCGGCGGCATGTGGGATCTTTCCAGACCAGGGCTCGAACCCGTGTCCCCTGCATTGGCAGGATTCTTAACCACTGCGCCACCAGGGAAGTCCGTAACCTCCATTTATTAAGTGACTGCTTTGTGCCAGTTTGTGTAGAAATTTGAGTTATATTAACAATAGATAATATTTTACTGAACACTGTATTTTGCTGAGCCCCTGCACTGGACAGAGCGCTTTCTGGGCATGATCTCATTTATTGTCACGACCACCTGCAAGGCAGGTACCAATGTGATTCCCATTCCACAGCTCACGGACCTGTGAACTGTCACAGGAAAGGAAGTATCTGGCCCGAGGTCCCTGGATTAGGAAGTGGGGTTCAAATCAAGATCTAACTTCTGAACGTACACTCTGCATTCCCCGGAAACACCACAGCCTGTGCTGCTTCCCTGGCATTTGGACCCAGCAACACCTGGGTTCCACCACCGGCTCCCACCACCAGGCTCCCGCTCTCCTGCCCATCTCGTCCCACCGCCCAGCGTCTGCTCCCTGCTCTGGTGGTGGGTACCAGAACTGCTTGCTCAGTGTCAGCCTGGCCAGTCTGTGGTTCCCCCGGCAGGCACTGTGGCTGTAGGTGTGATGTGAGCGAGTGTGCTGAAATCAGAGCAGAGGACATGGGCAGGGGTGTTGAAGACCGCGTGTGGGAGAGCAGAGTGGGTGCGTATGCCTGACTAATCCTGCATCTCGGTGAGAGGTGGGGGACTGGGAGCCAAACAATCTGGGCACCAGTTCTGGCCACGCCACTGAGTGGCCGATGCACAGGCTGGGCCCAGACCTTCCTTTCTGAGGCTTTTCATCTGTTGCATTCTGTCCCCCGCAAGGCCTTCGTAAGGCACCGGCCCACTGAAAACCCCACATCCACGCCTGTGAGCTCCGTTACTCTCTGCTCATCCCCGGGGCCCTTCCCCAGTTCTATCTTTCTCCCTCTCAACGAGCTTTCAGGGGCCCTTCTCTAGATCTGTCTCACCCCCACACGGCTGCCTTGCCATGGGATCTCAGACCAATCCCCAAGCTGACTCCGTCTTTCCATCTCTACATCTGGTGCTATCTTTGTGCCTCAGCCCTTGATGTGATCCTTTCACAGCCTCTGCAGGACAAGGAGCCTGCCCACCCCGGGACAGCCCCTCGCAGTCCCCCGTGCTGGCCTGGTCCGTTCCCTGGGGCAGGGGCAAAGGGGAGAGAGGCCCCAGAACAGGAAGCCACATGTCCTCCGTGCTCATTCAGTCCCAAGCTCAGGGAGGATTCCTTAGAAACTCCCTGTTCGTGGCATCCCCCATCACGGTCTTCCCACCTCCCTGGAGAGCTCAGTTGTAACCAGAGGGAAATGGGACAGATAATTGCAACTTTAAATAAGGCCAAGTTAACGCTCCCTACCAGGCCCAGCAGGGGGGACTTTCTGAGCTTTAGTGGGAGGCAGCAGGAAGCCCTAGACGATGCTGAGAATCCCAGTGCTGCCACTCACTCCCTGGTGACCCCAAGCGAGTCACTGCCCTTCTCTGAGCCTCAGCTTCCTCATCTGTGAAATGGGGACCAAATGGCATCACCCGTGAAACTGAGCTAGCACAGTGCCTGGCACACATAGTAGTAGGTACTCAGCTAGAAGTCAGGATGCAGCTGCCCATCCCACCCCACCCCAGAGGTTTCTCTGGGAGCTGTTCTCAGTCCCACTGGGCTCTGGGTAATGAAAGGTGATAAAAAAAATTGTGGTACTAACCTCTCATGGGCTAAGCTGACTGTGCCAGGCCTGTGCTAGGAGCTTTGTATCCATACCTATGAGTAAGCCTTGCTGAGTGCTCCCATTCCCCAGATGAGTTCACTGAGGCTGCAGACCTGGAGTGGGTATGGGGAGGACAGGGCCAGCGGGGAAGGGAGTGGGAGCACCGGTCAGCATGCGGGTACAGGACCACCCACCACACACCTTCACCCCATCAGAGAAGCATCCTATCCCAGCGCAGCGAGATGCTTGAGGTTCCAGATCCAATATCTTAATCAGAGCAGGAATTCCTGAGCTGGCTCCCAGCGTCAGCGTGTCTGCCGGGGCTACCCAAGGCTGCTGACGCCACCACCGGTACCATGGAATTCCTAGTGAACAGGAATCCCAGTGTGGGCCTGGAGAGCTGAGGGCTGATCAGGGCAGGGAGCTGGGCCTGACTGTGGCCGGTGGTCCTGTGGTCTCCAGCTCCCAGGTGGACCAGCTGAGTGGCCCAGCCAGCAGCTTGAGGAGGCTGCTCCTTGGCTCAGTTCTGAGGCAGGGCCGGCCCGTTGTGTTTGTGGTCTTGGCACAGACCACCTGCTTGTCATCTGACATAGCCTCTCCTTGTGCCTGCGGGGAGCTGTCTGCTGGTCACACTGGACACCAGGGGCCACCACGTTCCACCCAGCAGCCAACAGTGCAGGACTCCTGCCCCCATCTAAACACCAGGTTAGGAAAGGGCATCAGATACACTCTGGAAAATTGTTGCCCAGAGAAGGGGCATCTAACCCAGGCTGGGAAAGTGGGGGCATAGTGTTGGTCAGGGAAGGCTTCTTGGAAGAAGAGATGCCTGACGTAAGTCTTAAGGGTAAAGAGGACTTTTCCAGGTGAAGAAGGTGGGCAGAGGAAGAGGCTTGGGCTGGAAAAGGAGGCAAAAGTTCTAGAATGTTTAAGGGACTCTTCTTTCCTGCCCTGGGCTTCGCTTCTGCTGCTCTGCCTGCCTGCCATGGCCCTGTCTTTTCAGAGAAGGTGTTCCAGGCAGGGGTATAGGCAAGAGCAAAGGCTCGACAGTGGAGACAAGAAGGCACGGGCTCTGACAGTGAACAGACTGGCCCCGTGGCATGGAGGGAGTCAGAGGCCAGGGCAGCCCACAGAAAGCCTTGCAAGTCAGGCCAGTCTGGATCGTCCCCTCAGGGCAGGTGATGGAAGAAGCTGCCTGGCCCATCAGCACCTGGTCAGCTTCCTAGGGCAGCACTGGCCTGGAGGCCTATAAAATCACAGGTGAGAAAGCAGGGCTCTGCCCTCCCAGGACTGTGGCTGACTCCCCCTGGAAGCCTTCTGTGGCTCCATGGAATGATCTCTCGCACAGGCAAGAAGTCTCCTCTGCCATCCCCTGCACCCTTCCCAACACAGAAGCCCAGAAAAGCCCACTGCAGTTCATGTGACTGTCACAACCCACTTCCTGGACCCGGCAGTGCCCTCCTCCTGACACTCCTCAGGCTGCAAAGGCACCCACAGGTTGTGGTGGGAAGAGCACAGGACTGGGTGTCAGGTGGCCTTGTCCCCTGTCCACTCCCCCTCTCTGGGGACAGCCTCCTGCTTCTGGATCAGACCTTGCCTGCTCCCTGATTCCATGCTGCCATGGAAGCTCCCACTTCCCAACCCCACCACCTGCTTCAACCCTCACCTGAGACTGTGGACTCCCAAAAGGCTTCTTAGGGTCATGAAAGGAGTTGGGACACACAGCCCAGAAATCAAACTCTACCTTCCTCACCACCTTGCAGGGATCTTGGCCCACTAACTTGTCCTCACTGAGCCTCAGTTTACTTGTCTGCAACATGGAGACTGCATGCCCCTGGAAGGGGCAGGGGAGGCTTTGGGGAGGCTCAGATGAACTCAGATGCCCTCCTGGATGTCCCTTGCATGGCACAGTGCCTGGCATAGAGTAGGTGCTCAGTAAACAGTCTCCATGGTGATGGAGATGCTGCTGGTGGGGTTCATATTCCCTCGCCTCCTGGCCAGACTCCTCCCTGCCTCTGACTCAGAGAGCCCTTTCCTTAGTGTCTTCTCCACCCTAAGGACCCTTCATTTCAAATCCTGTTCCTTCTCAGGCCCTTCCACTGTCATGAACCTTCTGTGCCGTCAGGTCAAGAGCCCCAGTAGTGAAAAGCTCTTGGGCCCGCCTGGCTCTTTGTCTGGCATCGCCCCTCAGGATGTCGGGGACGGTAGGGAATGGACGGTAACTGATGATGAAGACGTGGAGGCTCTGATCGTGAAGATGATGATGGGGAACAGGGGCACATTAGAAAACGCCCCAGCAGAGCTGTGTCTGCTTAATCACCCGAGGTGCCAGGTGTAGCTGGCAAGTGAGCCCAGGGACTGAGAGGGAGCAGGCGAAGTCTCGCTGAGCAGAGATGGTGCCCTGGGAGTTCTGCCACCGTACTGATGCTGCCACCGAGGGCCACAGGGGCAGAGCTGGAGGGGGAGTATTAGCATAGGAGGGATGCAGGCATTCTGGAAACAGCTCTTCTGAGACAGCAGCTGCTTTCAGAATGAGCGAAGGCTTTGGTGCCATCAGACGTGGGATGGAATCTTTGCCCCTGACCAACTGTGTGACCTGGGGCAGCCCTCTGCACCTCTCTGATCCCAAGGGTGCAATTTCCTCATCTATAAAATGGGTCGGTTACACCAGAGAATGCAGTGACACCTGAATCAGGCCACCCGCCTTCGATGGCTCCCTGCTGCCCTCGGGCTGGTCTTGGTCGTTCGGCCTGGCATCGAGGCTCTTTGTGGTGTCCGTAGTTCTCTTTCTCCCAGGACTTCCTCCTCCCTTGTGCAGCTCCCTGCAGGGGCCATGTTTGTCCTCTCCTCCCAGCCTTTGCACAAGCTGTTCCTTGTGCCCAGAACACCCTTCCTCCTCTCAGTTCTCCCTTTCCCTCGTTCCAGCCTGGCTGTCTCCTGCTCAGTACCTTGGAGTTCAGGCCAGGTGTCACACACTGGAGAAGTCTCCATTGACTCCCAGGCAGGGTTAGGGTCCCTCCTCTGCTATGCAGTTATGTCTGTTTATGCTCGGGATCCCCCTTCCACACTGTGCAACAAGGGGTCACAGTTGGAGGTGAGGCTGGATCTGGGCCCGAGTTCTCATTCATTGGGTCCTCTGTGGGGTGCGATGGGCCTCAGCCATATCCATGTCTGATATGATGGGGGAAGCCAGGTCTACAGGCCAAGGGGGTGCCCAAGTGAAGGGCGTTATCTGGAGGCAGAGGGAAACCAGATTCAGAGGCATCAGGACAGAACCCAGGATGTCAGCCTGAGCAAGGGGCCAAATTCAAGGGTAGAATGTGGAACTTGGGAAGTCCTTGGGAATTGGGGGTGGGAACCATTAAGGGTTTAGAGTTTATCCCAAAGCAGCACATTTAGAGGTCAGTCTGTTTTTGATTTTCAGTACTTAGCACAGCCCTGGCACATAGTAGGTGTTCAATAAATGCAGTCTGGATAGATGGGAGGAGATAGATAGGTGGCAGATTTTTAGACATGAGTAAGTGATGTGAATGGCCAGGTAAATGAATGGTCAGGTGGATAGATGAATGAAAAGAGAGGACGGGTGGGAGGTTGTCTCAGAGGGAAGATGGATGGATGGATGGATGGATGGATGGATGGATGGATGGATGGATGGATGGATGGATAAATGAAGAGATAGGCATGCAAATGGGTAAATAGCTAGATGGCTGGGTGGGTGGATGGCAGGATAGTTTATAGAGGATTATAAGGACTGCATGGTTGGAAAGATAGATAGATAGATGAGTAGGTGTGTGGGTCAGTGGGTGAATGAATGAACAGTAAAACTACATGTGGCTAAATGCCCGACATCTTGCCCAGAAGCAGAGGTATGGTTTGGGTTCTGGGATTTGAGTTAATTGTCCTTCACTGGAAGAAACCAGTGCCAGTGAGGCAAAGAGATCTAGTCCCAGCAGGTCTTGCAGCAGGCTTCCTAATTGACTCCAACCTGACAGTCCGCAGCTTGGACTTACAGTGGCCTGTGTCTTATTGATTTGTAATTTATACTCCACACACATCCAAAAGGATTTGAGGTGACGTATAATATTAAACCTGCATGCAACAGGACAGTTAAAAATGAAATGAGGGGGCTTCCCTGGTGGCGCAGTGGTTGAGAGTCCGCCTGCCGATGCAGGGGACACGGGTTCGTGCCCCGGTCCGGGAAGATCCCACATGCCGCGGAGCGGCTGGGCCCGTGAGCCATGGCCGCTGAGCCTGTGCGTCCGGAGCCTGTGCCCCGCAACGGGAGAGGCCACAGCAGTGAGAGGCCCGCATACCGCAAAAAAAAAAAAAAGAGAAAAAAGTGAGAGGCCACATAGTAGAGTGGTTAAAAGTGTACCTGGTTCAACTGGATCTGCTGCTTACTAGCTATGTGATGTTGGGCAAGTCGCTTAACCTCTCTGAAGCTCGTTTCCCCCCATCTATAGGAAGTAAAGGAGCAAGAGATGATGGAAGGAAAGGAAGTTGGTTTAATGGGGGAAACGTATGCCTGATGATTGGATACTTAAGTGGGAAGCTTGATATACGGGCAGGTAGATGAATGGGTGGTAGGTTATAGGGCGAGTGGAATGGTAGACGGATGGTGTAAGTGAGAGGGTGGATGGATGAATGGATAGTTGGATGGATGATGGGTGGATAGGTAAATGGGGACAATAATCTATCTCATAGGGTGTTACGAGCATCAGAGGGGTGACAGCACAGTCGTTGGCACTAAGTAAGTGCTTTGAATTATATACTACATGGAGCCACCTTGATAACAGTAACCGTATTTCCTGGAGGAAAAATCCAGACGCCCAGATGGTGTAAGCAGAAAAGAGCATTTGAGGTCTGGGTAGGCTGGGGGGTCGGGGTGAGGTGAGGGGTATGTGACTTTAACAGAGGCTGAGGGCTATCACAGTGGTCCAGACTCTGCCCTGCCCATGTTGTACTCACAATCCAGTTGGGCTGATGAGTAAAAGTCTCAGGGCAGGGTGACAAGGGTGACAATGAGAGAGGTACACATAGGACTGTGGAAACCCCAGTGCTGGGGTCATCAGGAAAGGCTTCTAGGAGGGGGTGACATTTGAGATGGGTCTTGAAGGATGTGTATGAGTATCCTGGGCAGGTCAGAAGGGCGAGGAATGTTGCAGGGAGAGGAACGCCTTGAGTGCTGGACTGCAGAGTGGGAGGTCTGTCCAAGGGGCAGAGGAGAGGTGCAAAATATTTAGCAACCGCTCAGAAGGGGTGCCTACTGTAAACACCTGGGGTGCCTGGGCTCCTGCCTCCCTTAGCCAGCCCGAGGCGGGTCCCGGAAGTAACTGCCTACCTGAGTGTGTCTCCTCTTCTTTAAAATGGCTATGGCAAGGGGGACTTCCCTGGTGGCGCAGTGGTTGAGAATCCACCTGCCAAGGCAGGGGACATGGGTTCGAGCCCTGGTCCGGAAAGATCCCACATGCCGCCGAGCAACTAAGCTCATGCGCCACAACTACTGAGCCTGCGCTCTAGAGCCCGCGAGCCACAACTACTGAGCCTGCGTGCCACAACTACTGAAGCCTGTGCGCCTAGAGCCTGTGCTCCGCAACAAGAGAAGCCACCGCAATGAGAAACCCGCGCACCGCAACAAAGACCGAAAGCAGCCAAAAATAAATATAAATAAATAAATTTATAAAAAAGTTAAAAAGCATTGGACAAATGCTGGCTGTGAGAGGTAGCCTGGTGTGTCAGGAAGGCTCAAGGGCAATAGAAGTGAGTTCAATTTCTGACTCGCTGTGTGACCTTGGCCAAGTCACCTAACCTCTCAGAGCTTCAGTTTCCCTCTGTATAAAATGGGACCAGTAAGAGTAACAGGCATCCCTCAGGGTTGTTGTGAGGACTGACTGAGCTCTTCTGTGTGCAGGGCCGTTCCCGTCCCCGCTTCCCTTTTTTCCCTTCCCCAGAAAGCCCTGGTGTTCATTTACCGCCCACCCCGCCCCCCAAGCAACCCCTTCCCAGACCCCCATCCATCATCCTGTCCTTTGCGGAGGTTAAGTGGGTCCCCAAGCAGCGAATCCAAACTCTCCCAAAGCCCCGGCCGCACAATGCGGCCTGCTGTTAGCGAGCACCCCGGCTGGCCCGGAGGATTGGGTTTCAGCCAGGCGGCCGGCGCTGGCGGATGCCCAGGCCAGCGGTGGGCAGGCGGGGGACAGCGTGGAGGAGCCGGCGTCGTGGGGACTCCTCCGGCCAGGCCTGTGAAAACAAGAACAGGCTCCAGGCAGGCAACCGAGGCAGAGAAGGGCCTCCGAGCGGCAGGAGCACGAGAAGGGGTATGTGCCGGGAGAGTCGTTGGGCAGAAGGATTTTACATTAGCTGGGTCCCCTTTCCGTGAGCCTGGGGGCGGAGCAGGGGGGCCGAGCCGGAAAAATACCATGCTGCCTCTTGGCAGATTTCACCTTTTAAGATCCATAGCCTTCTCAGGGCTGCTCTGGCATCACCACCCCCTACTTGGTTGCTTTGGACCAGTGACCCCAAGACCCTCTTAGCCGCTGTTCCTCACCTGGTTTTCAGAGGAGAGGCCATGGGAAACCCAGTTGGGCTGATGGTTCAAATCCAGCTTTGCTGCTTTTTGGCTGTGTGTCTTTAGGCAGGTCTCTTAGCCTTTCTGAACTCAGTTTTCTCATCTGTACAATGAGGATAACAGTGCAAGCCTTGCAGGGTGTGCAGAGTGTTTGCTCAAGACCTGGCATTGAGGGCGTGGTACATGAACGCTCTGATTTTTTCCTCTCCCATTTGCGAGGCATCATAGCCTGGTAGTTTCTGGGCTCAGACTGAACAGGTCCCATCCTGCCCTGCCCCTTACTGGCTGTGTGGCCTTGGGGGAGTCCTTGATCTCTCCAAGCCTTGGCTTCTCCATTACTTGCTCTGGGATGTCAATGAGACAGGGTCAGTGAAGCCCACTGTCTTCCTCTGTGAGTGTTAGTGATTTTCACTGTTGCCTTCGTATGGCCCAGCCTTCGCGTTTTATAAAAACCTTTGCACCCAGTTCCTCCTTGGATCCTCTAAGCAACTCTGTGAGGTACACAGAGTGAGGATGTTGTGATCCCCATTTAATAGATGAAGAGACTGAGGCTCAGAAAGGTGAAGTGACTTTGCCAAATTACCTAGCTTATCAGTGGCCTTGAACTTTATCTGCTGATTCCTGACTGTGGCCACCTCTTAGAATTCTAATATGGGTCGTGGAAAGAATGCTCCAACTCCCAGCCATTGATAGCCCAGGTCTGGCCTCCAGGCTGTGGCTAGCATCTCACCAGGCTGTGGTGGGGTAGACGGGCTTGTGTTTGAATCACCTCAGCCTCATTGGCCCCACCAGGGAGCAGCCAGAGCTGCTGGGAAGGGTTCAGAGCAGCATCTGAGGCTTGGGTCATGTGCCAGGCTGATGGGCTGCCTGGGCTGTGGGCTGCTGGCCAGTCTGGGGCAAAGACCCCAGGGAATAGCTACGAGGCTCTTCAGGCTCGACCATGTTCTCAGGGCAGACGATGTCACTACTCTCCTCTGGAACCCTCTATAGCTCCCCATTGCCCCTTTTTGTATCTTTGGGACAAGATTCAAACTCCTTAGCTCCACATATGAAGCCTTACAGGTCTGGCCCCATTCCAAGCTACCAGATCCATCCACAAAGCATTTTGCTCCCAACCCATGGGACAGACACTGTAGCATGATGCAGTGGTTAAGAACATGGGCTTTGGTGCAAGACAGATGCAGCTCCACCACTGCCCAGCCAAGAAAACCTTGAACAATCTCTCCTAACTTTAGTTTTCCCATCTGTAAAGGGAGATTCAGTAAAGTACCTACTTTATCAATAGTTACGATGCCATGAGATAATGAATGGCAAACCCTTAGCCCAGAGCCCTGCATTGAGACCCAGTCCTCAGGTTTTACTGTTGCCCAAACTGCCCCTCAAGTTTCATACCTCCGTGCCTTTGATTCTGTCATGCCCTTTACATGGCATGCCCTTCCCCTCTTCTCCCAGCTCAGATGCCACCTCCTTTGAGATGCCTTCGCTGATACCCTGGTCAAAGCTAATCCTTTCTTCCCTTGGGTCTCCTGGCTCGCGGCCCGGACCAGCTGTTTCACTCTGCCTCTCCTTGTAGAAAGTTCACATGTCAGGCACTAGTCTGGAAACTCCTTGAGGGAAGGACCTGCTCACCTGTTTCTGTGTCCCCAGTGCTCAGCACAGGGCCTGGCTCACAGGAGATAGAGTAGACGTGTGTTGAATGACCATGATCTTGTTACTTAACCCAGGAGAACTCAGGGACAGCTGCCAGGAAGAAAGAGCCTTTGAGTTAAGTTTTGGGAGAGAAGTTAGCCAGGCTATAAAGCTGGAAGGGCCAGGCATTCCAAGCAGGAAAATTGGGAACAGTCAAGTCACCAAGGCCCAAGGAAACATAGTACCTTCTGCAAGCAGAAGGAAATGCAGGATGGCTGGACACTGCTGGAAGTTAATTAGCTGGCCCAGCCAGCAGGGGCCTTGAATGCATTGTTGAGGAGCTCGCACTTTACCTCGCTGACAGTGGGAGCTCTGAAGGGCATTAAGCTCAGTTAAGACATGATCAGACATGGGCTTTAGAAACCTCACCCAGCTTCCATGTGCAGATCGAATATATCTACTGTGTATCAGAACCAGTTCTCAGTGCTAAGGTTACAGTGGCGAGGGAAGCAGACACAGAACTCCCCCAGAAGGAGGACCCAGGGAGACTGGTGATCAACAGGACTCACCTACATGATGTCACTTAATTCTCACGTGACCCATTTTACAGATGGGGAAACTGAGGCCCAGAGAGGAGGACGATCTTGCCTGCAGTCACACACTAGAACTTGCCAGAACCAAGGTTCTAGCGTAGACAGTCGGCCCCACTCCCCTGCTGCCCTCCCCCCTCTTTCCCCTCCTGTCCTTACATAGGGCCATATACAGGGAGAGCATACAAAAAGTCCTGGTGTGTGTGTGTGTGTGCACGTGTGTATGTGTGTGTGTTTTAAGGCTGTAGCTGCAGCCTCCTAAAAATAACACAGAGGAAGAATGAGACATGTGGGTTCAAATCCTAGCCCTGCCTGTGAGCCTTTGTGCAGGCCGCTTCACCTCTCTGATGTCAGTTTCCACATCTGAAAAATGGGGCTAATAGTGTGTACCCCACTGGTTGCCATGAACCTGAGGCGATACTTAGAGTGCCCAGCCCATTGCCTGGCACATGGTAGGCATTTAATGAATGTTCCTCCTCGTGTCTTTGGAACTCTCACCTACTGTCATTAGTGCAGATGAACAGTATCTGTGGCCCTAGAGAAGTATGACCCAAGAGGGGGGTCAGACAGAGCTGAACAAGGGTGGGTTGGGGAGCAGAGGGCGACCACCCACCCCAGCCTGAAAACAGAGCCCCGCAAAGCCACCCTCCTGTTGGCCCAACGCTAACAACTTCATTGTGTCTCCCCTTTTAGCTCAAATATTTCTGAAATGCGCACTGCTCATTCACACATAGCCAGAGGGGTCTTCGGGCCTCCCCGGCCTGTGCAATCAGGGCCTCCTGATTGCTTCCTTCTGTGCAGTCTCCAGGAAGCAGAGGGGGTGCGGGAGCAGTGGGGCAAGGGCCAGAGCCGCTCCCAGGGCCCAGACCCTGTTTTCCCATCAAGAAAGGCACTCTGGGCTGGTGGCTGGAGGCCCTGGTTCCAGCTTTCAGCTGGATGCTAAGAATCTTGTCCACAGAGCCTCAGTTTCCTCATCTTTCTACTGGGATTTTTTAATGGTCACTTAGAGCATCCAGGGCTTGGGAACTGGACATTTGCAGGGCTAGCTGGGGTGGGAGTGCCCAGAGGTGAGTGGAAGGGCAGTGTCAGGCAGGATGGGGGGTGTGGATGGCACCAGAGGGGCTGGGAAAGATGTGGGCAGGTGGGTGTGGTCCAGCAAGGGGGCCTCGGAGAGCCGCTAACCTTTACTGGGCGGTTCCTGCTCCAACTCTCCAGCTCAGTTCTCAGCTCCCATCACTCCCTGCCCCCCACACATCTATTCCCACAAACCATTATGTTGTCTCCTCCGTACCTTTGCCTCTGTTGTCCCTTCTGCCTTGCACAACCTCCCCACTCAGCCTCTCCTAACTCCCTCCTAACTCATTCTTCAAGCCTTTATCCATGTCACTTCCTCCAAGAAGCTGTCCTTGAATTGTTTGTTTTCTTCTCCTTCCGTACCCGATTCCCATCACACACAGTACCCCATACACATTCCCGTTGCGGTCTTTGTCACATCATGTGGTGATTAATCAATCATCTGTGTACAACAAAAATGGCTTCCCCTGCATGCAGGATTGTCATTGTCACAGTGGGGATGGGGATGGGGACATTTCCAGCAGTTCACAGGCAGTTTGGTGGAGCGTAGTGGTCCCCAAACTGTAGGAAGTGAGATGATGTTAGCTGGTTTGCAGACGAACATTTTTAATTGTAATGGTCTTATGTTTATTTTCCTTCCTTTTATGGCAAGTGATATTGGTTTCCCATTTGTAATAATGATAATTTTTTCCTCTTTAAAATGCACTTAAGAGAAAAAAAAAGAGTCAGAAGAAACTTTGTACTTAAATAACAGTGCAGGCTGTAGGTGAAAACAGCTGAAGTCATGGATGGTGTCCTGATGGAGCATGTGTTCAAGCCCTACAGTTTTAGGGGAGGGAAGGGGATTTCAGCCTTCAACTGAAGACCTACTAAGTGTGAAGCCCTGTGCTGGGTCTTGGGGCAGGTAAAGAAGGTGTAGAAGGGGAGAAGATCAGAAGGATCAGTGTGTGTGAGAGAGTGCCAAACAGTCTGCAGCTGGAGCACCGCGTGTGAATGGAATAGTTGTGTGACCTTGGGCAAGTTCCTAAGCCTTTGTAAGCCTCAGTTTTCCCATCTGTGAAATGGGACAGTATCAACTATCCCTTGGTGTCATTGTGAGAATGTTGGTGAGGGTTTCTGGCTCCGAATGGACAGGGTCTCTGTCTCAGTGAACATGAGTTCTCTCCCTCTGTAGATTTTTGAGATCAGAGGAGCAAAGTCTGGGGTGTTTCAGGGAGGAGGGAAGTGCTGGTGATGGAAACAGGGCTTGGCTTTTTGAACCCACCCAGGTTCCTGAGGCAAGAACTACTGACCGCAGATTCCCCAGGAAACTGAGTTTGACTTTGGGGCTTGGTTTGAGAGGAACAAAGAGGAAACCAGGGCATCCCAGGAAAGCAGCATCAGACAGACCAGGAGGGGCTCCCCAGAGGCTGTGGCCCTTGAGCGAGAGGCTGATGTTTGTCAGGTGTTGGCAAGCATGGTCTGGGGTGTGGCGGGAGCTGCTTGGACTCGCCTTTGCTTGCAGGGGCCACCTAATGAGCCCAAAGGAAACGGTGGGTGTGTGCAGGCACTGGGTCGGCCAAAAAGCACCACATTCAATCTAAGAAATAATAACTGCCACTTATTGATGATCTGCTTTGCGCTGGGCTGCAAGCTAATAGACCTTCCGTCTCCTTGCGTCCTCCTGTCCACCCTCGGAGGGTATTACGGCCATTCTCCAGGTGAGGAAACTGAGGCTTAGAAAGGTTGCCTGTCCAAGGTTACAAGGCAAGTGGGTGACAGAGCGGGTATTGGAATTGAAGTCTGACCTCCCGACCCCCGTTGGTCTGCTCTGCTTAGCTGCCTCTTTTGCAGAGGGTGGAGGGAGGTGTCGACATGGAAAGGCAAAAGGCCAAGGGGAAGTTGTAGGGAGAACACCCCGGGGTTCCCTCCTGCCACGGCCCCAGGGTAACAGCTTTCCCAGAGGCAGCCTTCAAGGCAGAGCCCAGGATCAGCTTGGTGAGAAGGGAGCCCAGGAGGTGCCAGCCTTCTGTGTCCTTCCCAGGGGACATGCAAGCTGGACCCTCCTCTTAGCCCCTTCTTGCTGTGAACCAGCCTGCCCATGGACTTCCTGTCCTTCTGAGATCCTCCCCTTGCTGGTTCCAGATGTGGTGGGATGCTGAGCCGGGGAGGGCAGTGGAACCCCCAAGCCTGAGCTCCCTGGGAGCCCAGAGTTTGAGGACCAGCCTTTAGTGTGTGACTTTTGGCAAGTCATTTGCCCACTCTGAGCCTGAGTTTCCACCCAGGCTATGAGGATGTCAGTTCACAGGCCCTCCTCTGGGCTGTGGAATCCTCTAGTGCTTGGCCTCTGGGTCAGCCCAAGAATCCAGCCAAGGGGTGGGGCCACCTGCTTGGCGGCTTGCATCCCCCTCCCAACCCCTTTCTGGTCCCAAGCAGAGTCTCCTCTCTCCCTTGTTCCACACGGCTCCCAGCAGCTGTTCCTCGGGCCCAGGCAGAGAGCCTGGCTTGGCGCGTCTCTGGCTGAGGCCGATGAGAGAAAACAGGTTAAAAGTTCAGCCCTTGTTCTCTCCAGGAGGAAAAATCTGTAGCATTCGGAGTGTGAAAAGGAACCCTTTTTTTCAGCTCCAAAGCAGCACAATACAACTTCCCTCCAATTTGCCATCAGAAAGATGCCCTTGGCACTGGACTCCACTGTCCCTGGCACCCTCCTCCCCCCTCACCAGCCCCCATTGCAAAGGGACACAGTGACCGCAAACACAAGCCACAGGCGGTCATGAGGACACTGCCACATCCTCTCTTGTCAGCTCACAGGTCTGACTGGGGTCGCCTCTGGCTAAATGCTTCCTTCTCTCCCACCCTCCCATCCATACCTCCCCTGCCCTAGTTCAAGACCTTGTTACTCCCATTTCGACCTTCACAGAGGCCTGGACACTGTGTACCCTGCCCCCACTCTCTCTGCCTTAGTTCATCCAGCCCAGGCCATCAAACTAAGTGTCTAGAAGTTTATAGGGTAGGAAGCAGGAGACCCTCACCTCCCACTCTGCCACCAACTCCTGTGTGATCTTTAGGAAGTCTCTTCCCCTCTCTGTGCCTCAGTTGCCCTATTTCTAAAATGAGGCAGTTAGGCTAGACCAGGGATAGCATCTCAAATGGTGGGTGTTAGTTTCCTGGAGCACTGTGGTGAGAAGCATTGTGTAGCCACCGAGTGTGGGGATCGATTAGCGATGTGTCCTGGGCACAGAATTGGAGCATAGCAGCAAGCATGCCTCTCACTCACTCTCGCTGATCTAGGTGGTGTGGAAGGTCCAGCTGTGATCCTCTGGGTCTCTCCGCCTACCCTCGCATAACTATTTGTATTCATACCCCATCTCCACTACCAGACTGTGAACTGCTCCATGGTAGGGCTTTGCTATTCACCATTTTTTCCCTCAGGGTATCCAGTACAGTGCTTGGTACATAATGGGCATCAGGATATATCTGTTGATTGAATACTTGAGTAATTAAGTCTTCTCAGTGCATTGCAGTTCAGTTCAAAAAGTATTTTGAATCCCCTGTGGCAGGAAAGGGGTAGAGGGAGGGGTGCTGAGCCTGATCTGGGGGTGATTGGGGATCTCTCTGGCCCTGTGGGTCTCCTTTGTCATTGGCTGTATGGTTCTTTTCCTCCAGCTGCTGGAATAAGGGGAGGCAAGTGGGGCCTGGCTGGTTCAGAAGCTGATCTGAGTTTCCTGAACCCCCAGAGGGCAGGTGATGGTCTGGCCCCACTGGACACAGTGCTCACCCCTTAACACCCCTCCATCTCCAGGGCCCTATCCTAGGGGCAGAGTTGTCTGAACCCTAGGGGAGGGGGCCCAGGGATGAGGACACAATGGAGAACCCCAAGTTCCTGGAGAAGGGAGAAGGGTATCCCTCACAGGAGGTGTGGGCCAGAGGGCCAACGTGGGATAACTGATGCGGCTTGGCTGGGACCCAAGGGAGGTCCCTGTAAGGCCAACATTCCAGTCTCTGAGAATTTGATGCAAGTGGAAAAGCGAGCAGAACCCTAAGTCTGAAGTTAAAATTTGAGATTTCCTGAGGACTCTCTGAAGCCCATCCAGAAGACCCCAGATTAAGACCCTTCCCTATCAGTAAAGGAGCAGAGGGGCAATACCTAGGTTGGAGGGATGTGATTGGCTAAGAGGGTGGGGCATGACCATGTGTGAAAGGGCTGGAGTTGGACCTTAAGGGGTGGAGTCTAGAGGAATAGAATCAGATGATTGGCTGGAGTGTGTGAGTGGGCGGGATTATGGAGTGAGAGGCACGACCTAAAGGGAGGGTAGTCTATAGGGTTAGATCCAGATGATTGTTTGGAGCAATGGAAGTAGCTCTCTGTAGAGAAGGACCTCAGGAGGTAGGTTCTTGGTGATTGACGGTGCTTCATAGGCAGCTCAGTGATGACTCTTTGCTGTCTCCACAGAAACGCTGATGGACTCAACCACAGCGACGGCGGAGCTGGGCTGGATTGTGCATCCTCCATCAGGGGTGAGTCAGTGGTCCTCAAACCCTGCCTGGTCTCCCAGGATACCTCGGGTTCTGCTGCAGGGCCCAGATGCCCCGCCTCCCCCGCCCCGCTGAATTCCAGCCCCTTCCCCTCCTTCAGGTCCCAGGACGTGGCCTCTCATTGCCCCACCCTGCTGGTCCCCTACCATTGATGGAGTGCTAGTTACCATGACAACATGCTGGATGCTTTCAGACTTTATCCCATAGAATTCTAAACGGGAGGCTGAGGGAGTTCCTTGGCGGTCCAGTGGTCAGGACTCTGCGCTTCCACTGCCGAGGGCCTGGGTTTGATCCCTGGTTGGGAAACTAAGATCCCCCAGGCCACACAGTGTGGCCAAAAAATAACAAACAAATAAATAAATAAAAGCGAGGCTGAGAAGTGGTACACACACTACCCCCATTTTATAGATGAGGAAGGTGAATTGTCATTTCCTGAGCACCCACTGGGTGTCGTACTATATCAAAGCATCTTTACATACATCATCTCCAGTCCTATGGGGAGGAATCCCCTCCATTTTACAGGTGCGGAAACTGAGGCTCGGAGAGCTATAGCCACCTGGCGGGGACCCTATGGCTAGTAAGTGATGAGGGCCCAGGTTTGCATCCAGGGCTGTGACTGAGTCTTCTGGGTCCCCGTAACACTAGGCTCCCCCTTCCTGAGCTCTTATCATCACACTGCCTTGGGTCCAGTGGTCTGAGCCCATGGAGGCTGTGAGCTTCCCAAGAACAAGATCAGGCACAATTTGAGATTCCTCTTTCTTCCCACAACAACCAGCTCAGCAGTTACATACAGACTGTGGGGTCAGACACTCCTGAAATTCTGTCCCAGTTCTGCCACTCACCAGCTGTGTAATTTGGGACCAGTTCCTTAACCTGTCTGAGCTTTAGTTTCCTCATCTGTAAAATGGTGATAATAATGTCTTCCTCATAGGACTGTTGTGAGGTTCTCCTGCAAAGTGTCTAGCACGGTGCCTGACATAGAATGGGCTCCCAGTGACAGGTAGCTATAGTAACTGTCACCCTCATCAGTCAGTTCTAGTATCATTCCCTCCTCATCCCCCTGGTCTCTGGGGAGGGCTCTGGGCTCCCACAGCCCTTCCCTTCCTTTCCCCCCATCCCAGCTTCTCTGCTGGGACTCAGCTGCTGCCCCAAGGAGCTGCATCCCCCCACCCCCCTCAGGTCTGTGCTCTCAATAGGCAGGGCCCCAGGGTCAGGCCTCTTTCTGTGGCTCTTTCTTGTCACCAATTTTCCATCTGTGAAGGCGGCTGGGCGCACATCCCCACCCTGCCAGTAATGAGGCCAGGCTGGGCTGCAGGGCCCCCGGACGCAATTATTTGGGGTGTTTAGGCTGCAGGGCCTCTGCATGTTAATTAGAGAGAGGGGAGAAAGGCAGACTGCTCTAATTAAGTGCTCTAATTAAGTTCTGAAGAAGAGCAGTGATTGAAACAAGGGGCTGACTTTATCACATGGTGCCACCAAAAAAAAAAAATTAAATGCAACGTAGGGAGCTTCAGAGCCACCATTGAAGGAGCGGCTGGGCCAGCTCAGCCTTCCCCACGCACACTTGCCCTTCACAGCATCAGCCCTCCCTGGGCTGGCAAACACCACCCCACCCTGTGCAGACTTGGCCTGGAGAATCTGAGGGAGGCAAAAGGACAAAGAACACCCACTTGAGAGTGACACCTCTCCCACCACTTGCCCCCGCCGCCCCCCAAAGTCACATTTGGCAGTTGGGGAAATAGAGGCCCAGAGAGGGGCCGTGACTTGCCTAAGGCCACACATCAAGTTAGCAGAGCTGGGACAAAACCCAGGACTCCTGGGCCACTGTTGGGTCCTCATGTTTCAAGACAGTGTAGGCAAGCATGGGTCTGGATCTGGGTCTGTGTCTGTGTGACCTGGGTCAGGTGACCTCACTTCTCTGGTCTCTACTCCCTCATCTAAAGTAGAAATAACCCTACTTGCCACGTGATAATCATGACAAAGAAATGAGATCCTGTTACAGCACCCACCCTTGGCCCAGATAGGTGAGTGGGGTACACTCTGCTGTTGGGTCTACCCCAGACGAAGCCAGACCAACACCAAGGGGGGCACAGGAGAAGGAGGGGACGGGTGGCTGATCCCAACAAGCTCTCAGTCCCACTGGGGAGACCAGACCAAGAGGGCCGGGAGTGCCCGGCACTTGTCCAGGCAGGTTGTCCCCGAGGGCCCAAGGGAGAGTCGGTGAATGCGAACACTGCAGCTGGAGGGAGAGCCCATGGCAAGAGGTTCCAGGGGATGGACAGAGAGACAAAAGATGCTCGAGGGGCCACAAAAGTGTGAACAAAGGCTCAGCCTGCGAGTGAGCTTGGCCTGTGAGCGTCTGTGGAGGGAACATGGCCTGTGCCCTTCCATTTCCAACTTTCCATGGCCCTGCCCAGCCCCTTCCAGCAGTGGAGCTTGGGAACTCGCAGCTGGGTGAGAGCCCAGGCTGGGGCCCAGTGAAGCGCCGAAGTGCGGACCCCAGGCGGGAAGGCGGGAAGGTGTCCCTCCAGGCACTGTCTTAGCCACTGAAGGCCCCAGAGCAGAGCTGCTCTCATGGGGGAAGGCCTTGTCTTCCTGTTATGGGGGTGAGGGCTCTTCTTCCATTGGACTGGGAATCCCCAAGGCCAAGGACTGTGTCTCCCTGATCAAACAGGGAGCTCCCAGCAGGCAGAAGTCCTGTGTCCCCCATCAGACTGGTAGCTCCCCAAGCACAAGCTCTGTCTGCTTTCAGACAGGGTGGGCCTCTCCCTGGTTTCCCTTCCAGGTGGGAGCTTCCCAGGAACAGGGGCCACGTCTTCTTTATCAGATTAGTTACCCCTGGGGGTAAGGGTCACATCTCCCACGTTGACTAGGGCAATACCAAGAGCAGGGTGTGTGCCCTTCCCATCAGATTGGCGTGTCTCCCTCATAGACTGGGGGATTCCTCAGAGCCAAGGCTATGTCTCCCCCTCAGCTTAGAGTTCTCTGATGGTAAGCATCATGTCTCCATCATCAGACTGGAAGATCCCTTAGGCAGGGTCTGTGCCTCCCCCATTAGACTAGGAGGCCCCTGATGGTAGGTGTCCTGTCTACCCCGATCAGACTGGAGGATTCCCTAGGGAAGAGTCTGTGCCTCCCCTCTTAGACAGGGTGTTCCCTGGGGCTAAGTCCCTACCTCCCCCACCTGACTAGCATTTCACCCGCAGTGGGAAGAGGTGAGTGGCTACGATGAGAACATGAACACGATCCGCACGTACCAGGTGTGCAATGTGTTTGAATCGAGCCAGAACAACTGGCTACGGACCAAGTTCATCCGGCGCCGTGGCGCCCATCGCATCCACGTAGAGATGAAGTTCTCGGTGCGTGACTGCAGCAGCATCCCCAGCGTGCCTGGCTCCTGCAAAGAGACCTTCAATCTCTATTACTATGAGGCCGATTTCGATTCGGCCACCAAGACCTTCCCCAACTGGATGGAGAACCCGTGGGTGAAGGTCGACACCATTGCCGCTGATGAGAGCTTCTCCCAGGTGGACCTTGGTGGCCGGGTCATGAAGATCAACACCGAGGTGCGGAGCTTCGGGCCCGTGTCCCGCAGTGGCTTCTACCTGGCCTTCCAGGACTATGGCGGCTGCATGTCTCTCATCGCTGTGCGCGTCTTCTACCGCAAGTGCCCCCGCATCATCCAGAACGGCGCCATCTTCCAGGAGACTCTGTCAGGGGCTGAGAGCACATCGCTGGTGGCTGCCCGGGGTAGCTGCATCGCCAACGCGGAGGAGGTGGACGTGCCCATCAAGCTCTACTGTAACGGGGACGGCGAGTGGCTGGTGCCCATCGGGCGCTGCATGTGCAAAGCGGGCTTCGAGGCCGTGGAGAATGGCACTGTTTGCCGAGGTAAGGGCCACAGCGGGGCAGGTGCCCCTGCAAGTGTGTGGAGTTGGTGTTGGCTGCAGACTTGAACCTGGCAGCTGGGAGGGGAGGCTGGTGAGCACAGAGGCCTGGAGCTGACCACGAGGCCCTCTGTGGCCAGGGTTTCCAAATCTACAGCCGTCGTTCAGCTTCTTAGAGGGAGGCATTAAACAGCACTTCTTTTTTTTTTTTTTTTTTTTTTTTTTTTTTTTTTTTTTTTTTTTTTTTTTTGCTGTACGCGGGCCTCTCACTGCTGTGGCCTCTCCCGTTGCGGAGCACAGGCTCCGGACACACAGGCTCCGCGGCCATGGCTCGCGGGCCCAGCCGCTCCGCGGCATGTGGGATCTTCCGGGATAGGGGCACGAACCCGTGTCCCCTGCATCGGCAGGCGGACTCTCAACCACTGCGCCACCAGGGAAGCCCATAAACAGCACTTCTTGAATGGTGGTATGTGCACATACTACAGGGGGTCTGCAGGCTGATTTTAGTTGAGGATAAATGTTTCTCATTTTAATTATTATGTCATGATGGCAGGTGGCACTTTATTTCTTCATTTACAAAAGTGATATGGTTTCCTTTTTAAGAAAATGTATAAGTCATAGTAAATAACATTTATAAGAGAACCTTCATTGAGCTTTTGCTGTATCAGTCAGTATAGGCCAGGCCACGCTGAAGTGACAAAACAATACAAGTTTATTTCTCACTTAATGCTACATGTCCATTGTGAGTCAGCTTGGGATTCCTCCCTCTGGGAGCCAAGCAGATGGAGGCGCCACCATTTGGAATGTTGTGATCACCAGGGCAGAAGGAGGGAGCAAGTGTGACAGATTGTATATGGGATCTCAATCTTCCTCTCCGGAATGGCTCAGACATCACTCCTATGCACGTTTCAGTGGCCAAGGCAAGTGATGTGGTTACTTCCAATTCAAAGAGATGGGGAAGTGCAGCTCCACTGTGAGCCAGCCCTCCTGATTAACATTTTTACTGTGTGCTGAGCACTTTACATGTCTAACTCATTTAATCCTCACAAGAACCCTATGAAGGAAAGTGCCATTTTATAGGAAAAAATCACAGCTCATACACAGTTCATACAGTGAATAAGTGGAGGTAGCACAGAATCTTACCCAGGTAATGTAATTCCAAACTACCCTCTTAACCACTGTGCCCCTTAAGTTAATTTAAAGAAAAATATTAAGTAAACAGTAGTACAGGTAGTATTTGATTATGGCCAAGAGTCACAAAGGTGCTGTGTAAACATAAGAAGTTGTACGAGGTACTGCATGGTGGTGAGAAGGCTGGGAAGGTAGACAGACCTGGGTTCAAATTCCAGCCCTGCCGGTTACTAGTTGGATGTCCTGATCCGAGTTGTGAAACCCTCTTTCATAGGGTAGTTGTGAGGATTCAAGACCTTAAGACATGTAAAGCACTTTTGATGGCTTCTAGTATACAGTAAGAGGTTAATAAATGTTAACTAAATGAGATGCTATATATAAAGCCCAGCATGGCACAGGTTCTCTGCAATGTGAGCTATGGTGGTGATGGTGGTGACATAGGAGACTTGAAGCCTGCTTGTGCCACTTCCTCTTGCCTTCCCAATTGGAATTGGGTCCTGGGGTGTTCCAGTTGCCAGGCTACGAGTTTGGACCTTTTCCAGGGGCCTCGAAGAGCCAGTTAAAGTTTAGCCCAGGGTAATTGCAATGATCCTCACCTTTATGAAATTTTGTCGCATCCACCATCTCCACGGCTCCTCCCTCCAGCCCTCTGAGGTAGCATTTTAAGGGTCCTGGGAGGATAAGTGGGTGTATAAGAGACAGGAGCAGTGGCCTGTGGGGAAGCTGCTGCAGTGATCTCAGGTGGTCATGGCTGCATGGACTGGACGTCCACAGTGCTGCGGAAGAGGAGGGGTGCAGTCAAGGGATGTTTTGGCAGTGAATCAGATGAGATGTGGAGACAGATTGGAAAGGGAGGAGGGAGAGGAATCAGAGGGAACCAGGAATTCCAGCTTACAGGGCTGTGATGGTCTTGGAAAAGAAATGGGGGCATTGGGAGAAAAGGCTGGTTTCTTAGGGAAGACAACAAATCTGGTTTCCTTTACTTGAGTGTGAAAGCGCACAGCCCTGGGACATGGCAGGGCTGAGACAGGCCATGGGGAACAGAATCAGTCACTCATTGCTTATTGGTTATTCACTCATCAACCCTGTGCCTCCTCTATGTCAGACCTTGTGCTAAGCACCAGGTAAGACAGAAGAGAATCCAACTATGGCCTTGCCTTCTAGGAGCTCACAGTCTAGCAGAGGAGACCGACTGTAAATGAATAAGGGTGGGAATGCATTAGACTTGTTTTAATAGGAACTGCTCAGGCTGAGGTGGGCACAGAAAAAGGGAAGGCTTCACAGAGGAGGTGACATTGGAGCTGAGTCTTGGGAGAGGTATACCTTAGCCAGGTGGCCCAGTCCTTCTGGAGGTTGGATCAGCATCAACAGAGACCTGGGGACATGAATCAGTGTGCCTCATTAGGGGGACTGGTCAATTGTTTGGTGTGACTGTGGCTAAGGGTGCAAGGAGAGATGTAAGAAGAACTGTGGCTGGAGTGGTGCCCAGATGAAGAGGTGTATTGGTTATCTATTGCTGCATAACGAGTTAGCCCCAAATTTAGCAGCTTAGAACAACAAGCATGTATTTATTTATTTATTTATTTATTTATTTATTTATTTATGGCTGCGTTGGGTCTTCGTTGCTGCACAAGGGCTTTCTCTAGTTGTGGCAAGCAGGGGCTACTCTTCGTTGCAGTGCGCGGACTTCTCATTGCGATGGTTTCTCTTGTGGAGCATGGGCTTCAGTGAACAACAAGCATTTATTATCTCAGTTTCTTAGAGTCAGGAACCAGGCATGGCTTAGATGGGTGCCCTTGGCTCCAGGTCTCTCCTGAGGTCGCAGGCAGGCTGTCGGCTGGGGCTGCAGTTTCATCTGAAGGCTTGACCAGGGAGGGATCCGCTTCCACGTTCCCTCATGTGGTCGTTTGCAGGCCTCAGTCCCTCCCACGTGGGCCTCTCACACGTGCAGTGGCTTCCCCCGAGCACATGATCCGAGAGAGGGAGCGTAAAAGAGAGAGCACCCAAGACAGAAGCCACAGTCTTTTTATAATCTCATCTCAGAAGTGACATCTCATTACTTCTGCTGTATTCTCTTCATTAAAAGTGAGTCACCAAATTCAGTCCATGCTCCAGGGGAGGGAATTACACAGGGTGTAAATGCCAGGAGGTGGGGGTCCCTGGGGCCATGGCAGAGGTGGCCTGTCATAGGATCAGAGTCTGAGCTGCTTCTTCCAAGGGGTGAGAGTTCGAGGTAATGCTGGGGCAGAGTGTGTCCAGTGCTGGCTTCCCCCCTCCCCCCAACCCCCGGACGAGGCCCAGCCCGGCCCAGCTGGCTACTGGATGTAAGTGGAGGCCAGTCAAGGTGTGATTAATGAGCTCAGGGAGCCAGAAGGACACCAGCTGCTGCTGTGGCATGTCTGCAGCCACCCAGATGTGGGGCTGCTTCAGCCCAAGTCCCACAGGCACTGGCCCCGCCAGCCCAGGATGTGTAGGAATGATGATTATTGCTCACATCTGGGTGGTTGGCAAAGTGCTCTCCCCATCTCCAGCTCAGGGATTCTCAGCCTTTACTATGCCTCAGGATCCGCTGGGAAGTTTATTAAAATGCAGATTCCTGGGTCTGGTGCAGACCTCTTGGCCAAGTCTGGTTCTGTGCCTCTGAGGCAGGGCCAAGAATCAACATTTTTAAACAAGCAGCACTGATGCTCCTATACCAGGACTATTAGCTCAGACACACAATGTGTTAACACATCCTTGGCCAGACCAAGCAGGACTCAAAGCCAGCCCCACCACCACCCCAGGGAGCATCCACCCTAAAGGGTGGGAGGGGACATTAGCAGAATCTCTGGGAGGGTGTGGTTTGGAAAGATCCATTTAATCTTGAAACATAACATGATGGGAAAAGAATCCATTGCTTTCTCAGAGAAATACAAATTAGAGAAAACTTGACGGTGGGGGTGGGGGACGAGGGGGACTAGGTGAGTCCTCGTGGGGAATGGCAGCGATCCCAGGGGTGGGCAGTGGTGGCTAATGATGGACTGGGTGTTCCCAGTGCACTGAGTGGTTCATGAAACTATGGACTAAACTGACTCAATCAGACCAACTTCCTCTAGTGCCTGTTTGTTGTGTGCAGGGCACAGTGGTGAGGGGAGGGGCTCGGAAAAGCCAATTAACCCCTCAACAAGCATGTATTGGGTACCCCCTGTGTGCCATTTAGCCCTCTAACAGATATTGATTGAGTTCCTTCTCTGAGCTAGGCACATGCCAGTGCTAGGGAACACAGATGTGAACAAGAGGGACACGTTCACTGCCCTCCCAGAGTTTTGGTCTGGGTGGGTGGATGGGGGAAGATGGAGGAAATAAATTTAATAAACAAATAAATAAAGTAGTTATAAACTGTGAGGAGTGAAAAGTAAAACATAGGGTACAGCAAAAGAGATCAAAAGGAGGGTCTGCTTTAGCCAGGTGGTTCCGGGAAGGCTTCTTGGAAGAGGTGTCATTTGAGCTGACTGAGGCTGTCCTGGGATGGCTGGAGGAGAGCACCTGAGAGTCACGGTTTGGCTTCAAATGGCTCCTGGGCAAGCAGAGCATTCAGACACAAGGGAACAAGGCAGAGCATGGTCCTTCCAGAAATGAAGTCTATCCAGGCAAAGTACTTTGAGAATACGAGGAAGAAGGCATCTTTTCCGACTGGGCATCTGGGAGGGCTTCAAGGAGGAGGTGGCATTTGAATTAGGCCTTGAAGAGTGAGTGGGATGTGGATGGGTGAAGGGAGGGGAGGAATTGTAGGTCGAGAAACTGCATGAATAAAGGCCCGAGGTGTGACCGTATAGGGCATGTTTGGTGGGTGTCCAAGGCCCTGGTGGGTGCAGGGCTGGGGCACGACCTTCTCCTCTTCATTCGTCTATTCATGGTTCATTGAGTGCCGAATCTGGGCCTGCACTGGTCACACAGACACCAGGTGGGAGACTCCTGGGACTTCCTTCAGAAGAACTCTGCCCCCTTCCCCTACCCCAGTCCCCAGCCTCCTCAGGATCACAGTTCCCACTGGGGCTTGCCACCAGCTGATTTGCTGGTGGGGGGTGAGGGGGGGGGCAGGAGAGTAGCCTTGGAATTCCTCCTCTGCAGCAGCTGCTCCCACCCAAGCCCTGAGTCTGTTTGCCTGACTCTTTCCAGATGTTTATGGAATTGATTGTGAATGTGTCCCTGCCTCAGTTTCTCCAAGTTTGTCTCCGTATCCCTATTCCCCTTGGTCTCTCCTTCCCTACTGAAGCCCCTACTTGCTACTCTCTGCCCATCAGTGGGGGAGCCCCCAGCCCAGCAACCGCGGGGGACCCTGCCCTCCTCTCTCCCCACGGCAGACGTGCGTCTATAACGGATCCAGAGGCAGTTCCGCAGTGAGCGTGATTGCCGTGATGCTATTGGGGTGTAATGGGATTTTTAATGTTTAGCTTGGACAGGGAGAGGGACTGCGAGCCAGCGGGTTAGGGGGGTGAGGGGGTGGGAGGTGCTTGCACACACGTGTTGATCCGCTGGCTCCAACTCAGACTTGCCAGTTCCCAGCTGCCGGGCTTCTCCTCCCAGCCTCTCCCTCTCCTCCCCCTGCCCTGCTTGACAGCCCCTAACCCTGCTCTCTCCCCCACCCATGGCCTCTCCTTGACCTTGGCCATGGAGACCTGTTTCTTCAAACCCCAGCCCTGCCTCTTGCTAGCTGTGTGACCTTGGGCAAGCAGTGGACCTTCTCCTGGTCTTTGTTTTCTCATCTGCAAAGCAGAGTAAACAGATGCACTGCTGTGCAGAGTAAATGAGAAAATACCTAGAAAAGTGTTAGAAAAATAAGGACTTTTACAAACACTGTCTTTTGCCTGTGGCCTTTTTTTTTTCTCCTGATGAGCTTTTTTATTTTGAGGAAAAAGCAACTTTTCCTTATCACAAAAGCAATACAGGTTATTTGTAGAATCTTTAGAAATTACTGATAAGCCAAAAGGAGAAAATTAAAATCACACAGAGAGTAACCACTGTTAACAGACTGGTGTGGATCCTTCTAGGTGTATTTAGATGTATTTAAACATATTGATTTTTTTAAAAAGAAAAAATAGATTCCTTCTGAGAATACATGAGGATTTTTGACTTATTAATATTTTGTGGGCATTTTTCCATGTCATGTTGGATCATCAGTTGGGAAGGCTCTTAGAATTCCATAATAGATAGACGTACCATAATTTATTTACCAGTTCTCTAGTGATCCACATGTAGATTGCTTGCAGTTTTTCACTATCTTAAATGCTGGCATGGACTTCATTGTCCCTCTGCCATTTTGCACTGCTGCTGGCATTTGTGTAGGATATGTCTCCAGGCACGGAATTGTAGGGTCAAAGGGTATGTACTTTTTTTGAGCTTTTGATGCACATTGCCACATTACCCTCCAGAAAGACTGGGCTGAATTACCCGCCTGGCAGCAGTCTTCGAGAGTGTCTGTTTCCCCACATACTCACCAGCATGGGATATTATGCCTGTGGCTTTATTTTCTATTTCACTCCCAGAATCCTGTGCCTCCCCAGCCAAGGTAGGGAGGGGCCAGGGGTCCTCTCTGGGCCCTCAGGGTTGGATCCTGGGCCACCCTCAGGGTGGCCTCCTTCCCACCCTGCTCTCAGCTCCAGCCCTTCCCACAGAGGCCGGACCAGTGGCCCAGATGTGTCTGGCAAGCCTCTGGGGGTGGGTGTGGTCAGTCTCCGGGTGAGGAGGAGGGAGGCATCCAGCTGGCAAGGCCTGTGCTGGCTGGGGAAAGGGGTGTGAGGGTTGGAGTGCTGGGTGGGAGGAACGGCCCAGACCCCCCCCGCACAGAAAGTTCTGCTGCTTCTCTTCAAGGGCAGGGTGGAGACGCCCAGCTTGGGGAGGGGGAAGGGTGATAGATAACAACCCCTCCAGACCCCCAGGCTCAGGCCAGGGCTGAGACCACACAGGCCAGCCTTCCAAAAAGGGGATTGGATGAGGACCCTGGCCAGTACAGGCTATTCAAGTCTTTGCTCTTAAAAATTAAAAGTACCCCCTCCGCACTTCCCCTTTTCTATATGCTCTCAAAGCATCTATTTTTGTTCACAACTATCTATCCATCTCTCCATCCATTAATCCATCTGTTTGTCCATCTATCCAGCCAGCTGGCCAGCCAGCCATCAGCTATTCACTGAACTCCAGTTTCTGATTTTTTTGCTTCGTGGAGAGATCAGGTGATGTCTTCATAGAGGACCAAGAAGCTAACACACAGTGAATAACACTCCTCAGGCACCTGCTGTGCGCCAGTCCCTGAACCAGGTGTGGAGACTGCAGACATGAGGAAGGCCCTTCTTGCCCTCATGGAGCTTCCAGTCTGGTATAGGGAGTTGGCTCCATCTGTAACTGTAGCCTTGGGGCACTTAGGAGGGAGTCAGGAGAGAGCTGGGGAGACTTCCTGGAGGAGGAGCCATTTTCCCAGGGCTTTGGAGAATGGGAGGAGGTGGAGGCGGGAAAAAGATAGTCAGAAACGATACTGATTTTTTTTTAACCCTGGCCTCTTGCTGACCCCCAGCCATCTGGGGGAGTGGGGTACTGGAGAAGTATTCTTAGCCAGGGGAGAAGGGTAGAGGGCCTGCCGGCACTCTCAAAGGGCTGAATGAGGCAGAGGCTGAAAGGATCCTGAGAACATTGGAGAAGGCCAGGGCAAAGGGTGAAAGGTACCTCTTGTGTGCCCAGCTCTGTGTTATATGGTCTGCTCCACTATCTTATTGAGTCTTCCGTTGATACGATTAGGTCCATTTACAGATGATGAGACTGAGGTCCAGAGAGGATCAGTGAGTTTTCCAAGGCCACACAGCCAGTAAGTAGCAGAGGCAGAATATGAACCCAGCTTTCTCCAGCTTGCCGGGACAAGTGATTACCCGGGAGTGAGTGGATATCTGAATATACTCTGCCCTGCCCACCTCCCCATTACCCAGGAGCCCCTGAGATGTAAGAAGAGTTTGACAGATACCCAGCTGAGGGGCTCACATGTGAGTCTGTGAGACCTCAAAGAAAGGAGGGGGCAACCAGAAGGGCTTCCGAGGGGAGGAGGGAGGCTCACGGCTGAGCCTTGGAGGACGCGTTGCTTTCGTATCAAGAGATGTAGGGCAGGATGGAGCACAGTCCCAGGGCAAAGGCTCAGGGGTGGGGAAGCCCCCCGTAGGCCTCCTCTCCTCGTGCCAAGCCGTGAGATGGCCTCGGGGAAGGAGGCCCACCCACCCCTGGCTAACCTCCGGCCAGAGAGAAGAGTCCCCCCCGGCCCCCACGCGACATTTACCAAGTGCTCACGTCATGCTCCCTTCCTGCCTGGTTACCTTCTGGAATCCCCCCATCCAATTCGAAAACTGAGACTGAGGGCCAACCGTCACACCCCTCATAGTTGGCAGAGGCAGGTGTGCACTCTCGTGCCTCCTTCTGATCTCCTCTGCTTCTTGGAGGTGTCAGAAAGGCTTGGTAGCAGGGCCCCCGTGCTTATTTCTATGGACCAGGCAGCTCCCCACTCAAGTGTCTCACTGACTCCCAGTCACCCTCAGGGTTAGGTATCCTCATCCCTATTTTACAGAAGAGGAAACTGAGGCTCTGAGAGGTGAAGCAGCTTGTTTGTCCAAGTTGACACAATTAGGAAGGGATAGGATTTGAACTCAGGTCATCTGACCCTGGAGCCCCAGTGCTGCCCCCTCTCAGCCCCAGACTGGCCTCGGACCCTGAAGGCATCAGGTTGATGGGTTTGGTCGCGGGCTGCCTCCAGAACACTCTGGCAGGACCATAAACAGCTGGGGAAGTTCCCTCCCTCCAGCGGCTGCCTTTTCATCTGGCTGGGCTTCGGGATCTGGCGAGAGAAGCCCGTTTATTGAGGAAGTTTATGCATTTAACAGTTTAAGCCTTTCTAAGCCTGTGGTACAACAGGATTTGGGAGCTGTTAACAATTCTGTGTGGTTAAGAGATTTTCATTGCTCTGCGGCAGCTGGCTCAGGCCCCAGAGGCCCTGTTCTGGCCTCCACCCTGCCCTGCTGGGCACCTCCTCCCTAGGACCCTTTGTCCTCTGCCCCCATCCTGCTGCTTCTCCCTGCTCCCCCTACTCCTAGTGTCTAGGTGTGAGCTTTGACCTCAGAGGGGAACCGAGGCCCAGAGAGGGAAAGGGAGCTGCCCAAAGCCACACAGCAGGTAAGAGGCTTGAACTGAAACCTGCCTGGCAAAGCTCGAGTCCCTTCCCACACCCTAGACTGCCTTCCTTGGGTAAGGGGGGTGGTAGGAGGACATTATGTTGCTAATTCTGCACTGGCAGAACTTATAACCCCTCTAAAACCAGCATCTGACCTCTACCGAGGCTTTGGAACAGGCCGGGGGTGGGGTCACTTGCCCAGATTCACTCACCCTGTCAGGTACAGAGCTGGAATCAGACCTCAGGCCTCCCGAAGTCCTAATGAGAATTCTCCACACTATACCAAACAGGGTTTTTGTTGTTCTTTTTTTTTTTTCCATAGCCTGGCGGGGGGTGGGGGGGATGCCATTTGTAATTATAATGTCTTACATATGTACAGTATTTATTTACTTACACTCTGCCTCGTTCCAGAAAAGATTAGAGGCTGCTTTTGTATAGCATTTGGTCTCACCCTGTGAGATACTTTGATCTGAATGATACCCACATGAGAGAAGCAAGGCGAAGGTTATTAGCACCATTTTAGAGGCAAGGAAAACTGAAGCCAAGAGGGGACCAGACTCTCCCATGGTCACAGTGTACTTTGGTGGCAGAGCTGGGACTTGAACCCAGTGCTCCGGCCTCCTAGGCCCAGGGTCTTGCTGGGGCCCCTTGTGATGTTCAGTCAGATAGCCCCCGTCCTTTGCCTCCACCTCTGCAGGGACGAGACCCCAGCGTTCCCTGAAACGCCTTAGTCTCCATCCTAGGTGGGGAGAGGTGGCCTGGAGGAGCTCCTGGTGGCCCAGAGGACACACGGTTTGTGTGAAGAGGAAGGTGTGAGTGGGATTGGCAGGATGTGAATCAGCCCCCGACAACCACACGGATAAAGGATCCCATGGCTGGCGGCCCAGGGGTCACCCTGAGGGGTGGGCCGCCCTTCGGACTCCTACCCTCTCTGGTTCCTCGGGCTCTTTGCTCCTTCACCAGGCCTTCCCAATCTTTTTCCATGGAGCCCCATCCATGGAGGCTGGATGATGCTGTTGTTTTCATCACTGGGATTTGTTTCCTGATCACGGTAACCCATCTGCCCAACCCATCGGCCAACCCAGGAGAGGGTCACAAACACGCAAGCACTCCCACGTCACTGGTATCCAGACGCAGCACATGAACTTCATCTCTTGTCCCCTGCTCCCCACCTCACCCCAAACGAAGGGGCCAAGGCCACTGATCACCAACTTCACACTCATAAAAACTGAGGCCCAAAGGTGTTAGATGAAATGGCTTATCCAGAGACCCAGCAATCAAACTCAGGGTCCCTGTACCCCACTCCCTGTACCTCCCACTGGACTCCGATTATAAATAACAGAGACCAGAGCCCAGCGAGGTAGGGACGCACATTGGTTGAGTGCCCACTGTGCGCCAGGCCTTATGCCCTAGGCTTGGTGTAGCATACTGGGTCCCTGTAGTCCCCAGAAGTTGGGTACAGTTGTTATTTTCATTTTATAGAGGAGGAAGTGGAGGCTTAAAGAGGTTAAATAACCAGCCCAAGGTCACAAAGCTAGTGAATGGTAGAGCCAGCAGTGAAATCCGAAACCTGCTGTCTTCTCACTGGAATGTTCGTGCGTCTCATTGTGAGTAAAATTTTTTCACAATCCTTATCTCATTTGTTTCTCGACAACCCTAGGAAGTAAGAGAGATATTATCCCTGTTCTGTTTCTTTTTTTTTTTTTTAATGTTTATTTATTTATTTATCTTTGGCCGCATCAGGTCTTAGTTGGAGCGTGCGGGATCTTTCACTGCTGCTCACGGACTCTTCTTTGCAGCACGCGGGCTTCTCTCTAGTTGTGGAGCACGGGCTCCACAGCACGTGAGCTCAGTAGTTGTGGCATGCGGACTTAGTTGCTCCGCGGCATGTGGGATCTTAGTTTCCCAACCAGGGATCAAACCCGCGTCCCCCTGCACTGGAAGGTGGATTCTTAACCACTAGACCACCAGGAAAGTCCCTATCCCCGTTCTTCCGACAAGGAAATTAAGGCTCAGTGAGGTGAGGTGTGCTGCCCAAGGCTCACCGCTAGGAAGGGTCAGAGCTAAGACTAGAGCTGGGTCACTGGGTCGGTTTGACTCTGACACCCAGGCTGTGACCCTGCCAGCCCCCTTGCTGCTGATTCCTGTTCTGAGACCTCTCTTGAACCCGTTTATATCAGACCTCTGCCCTATCATTCCACTAAATCTGCTCATAATCAAGGCCATGAGTGACACCCATGTCGCCAATTCAGCAATCAGTTCCCAGGCCTTGGCTTCCCTGAGGAGTGTTTATCAGAGTGACCACTGTCTCCTGGTGTCCCTTGTGCCTTGCCGGGTGCTTCGTGGCCAGTTCCCACTCAACTCCCGCCTCTCTACCTCGGAGGCCCCGGTGCTGAGTCCTTGGCCTCCTCTTCTCCCTCCCTCCCTGGGTAGTTCCATCCAGGCCCTCTCTGGTCCATCTCCAGCCTGGACCTCTTCTCTAAAGTCCAGATTCACACACCTAACTACCTAGTGGACATCTCCACCATGCTTCCTCCCTGTTCCCTGCCCTGCAGCCAGAGGTCCCTCTAAAATGTAGATCATGGGAATTCCCCTGGTGGTCCAGTGGTTAGAACTCAGCGCTTTCACTGCTGGGGCCTGGGTTCGATCCCTGGTCGGGGAACTAAAATCCAACAAGCCGTGCAGTGTGGCCAAAAAAAAAAAAGTAGGTCATGTCCCACCTCTGCTCAGAACCCCCCGAAGCCCCTCGTCTTCCATAAAGCAAAAGCTGAAAGGGCCCACAGAGCCCTCCGTGGTCTGTTCCTCCCCTCTCTCGGACCCATCTTTTCCCATTTCCTCCTTGCCTTCTCCACTGCAGACCCGCTGACCTCCATGGTGGTTTCTTCTGCCTGGAATGTTCTTTCCTCAAGTATCTACATTGATGGCCCTCTCACCCTCTTCAGGTCCCTGCCCGAACGTCACCTTTTCACCAAGGTCCCCCATTGCCCTAATTTTCCAAAGGGTGCATATATAGTCACACGCACACCTGTGCACATACACACGCGTGCACACAGCCCGTCCCCCTTCCCTGCTTTACTTCCCTCTGTTGCCTTTGCTGCCATCTGACATACTGTTTCTTTGTTCCTTACCTACTTGTCTCCCCAGCTGAAATGCAGGCTCCATGAGGGCAGATGTTTCTGTTTTGTCCACCACTGTGTCCAGTTTCTAGACTGATGTTTAGCTCATAGAAACTACTCCATAAATGTTAGCTGCAGAGACCCACTCACCCCGGTTTCACACCCTGTACCCTCCCAACCCTGATGTGAGCGATGATGCTAACAGAGGCCCTTGGAGAGGCCGAGGGCTCTTCTGGCTCCAGAGGGACCAACTTAGCCAGGATGCATAGCAGGTCTGTCTGTGGTTGGGACAGGTGTTTCCAGGCATGGATTGAGGGTTCTTTCTTGGGACTCAGCATTCCCTGTAAAACTCTTAAATCCAGGAGCTGGGGACCTCAGAGAGCATCTTCAGTCTTCCTTGTGTTTTCACATCAACAGACATTATTTCCAGCTCTTGCTCCCTTGCCTGCGCTGGCCCAATGGTGTTTGGACTCCCTGCACGGTCGTCCTAGACCGGGGCCTGCTGGGGGGACCCAACTCTCAGTAGGAGCCTGGGGGAGCCCACCACAGGCCCGGGTCTGTGCAGACGCAGAGCAGGAGCCGAGTCTCTGATCTCAGGTTCAGACCCCAGCCCCATTGCCTGACTTACTTGAGTAGGCCTTTGCTCTGAGCCTCAGTTTCCTCACTGTTAAATGGGGCCTGTAGTCCCAGCCTCACAGGGTTTAGAAGAGGCCCAGAGGAGTCACGGGAGCTCAGAAGATAGGAGAACGGTGGGGAGTGGAGGGGGTGCTCCTGCTTCAGGAAAGAATGTTTCTTGGGTGGGGGGGGGCGCGGTCAGCAGGCAGTGCCCTGGCAGTGCACCTAGAGAGGAGAGCGTGTGTACGTGATTAAGGGGGCCGGGGGTTGGTTGGTAATCCCCTCTCAGTTACAAGCAAGCCGGGGTACACAGCAGGTGCCTAATACATGCTTGTGGCTTGGCATTGTTTTAACCAGACAGGGTGCTTTTATTGAGCAGCACAGAAGCAGCTCCCAGAGTCAGGGTGCCTGGGTCCGAATATGGGCTCTCCCACTCACCCTGGGACCCTGGCAGAGCACCCCCCTACCCCACCCCATCTCTGGGGCTCAATGTCACCAGCTATAGAATGACTCTTATGCACTAACAGCCTCCGATTCTGTTCTTCCTGGTCCTCACAGTGCCCCTCGAGAGGCCAGCAGGGCAGCTGTGACCAACTGCGACACCAGGATAGTGACCCCAGGTTACCTGCCACACTCTAGCGCCCTCAGGCAGGAAGGTTTAGAGATGTAGGTAAGAGCCAGCTGCCTAGGTTCTAATACTGGCTCTGACATTTACTAGCTCTGTGACTCTGGGCAGGTGACTCACTTCCCAAAGCCTCAACCTCCTCATCTAAATAATGGGTGTAATAATAAATGGAATGTTACAGGTGAGTTGTGAGGACTCAGTGCGATAATCAAAGTAAAGCACTGAACCCAGCACCCAGCATGTGGCATGTGGTCAGTGCTGATCATAGCCTGGAACTTGCTATCTAAATGCTCAGGGTTGTTACCATCCCGTTTTGCAGATGAGGAGACTGAGGTTCAGAGAGAGCAGGTGACTTCCTTTGCTCCAGGCCCCTCAGCAAGTAAGGCCCCTTAACCCCTGTTGTCCAGTGGAGCATGAGCAGAGGGCTAGGTGGGACTTGGGGGCCAGTCAGAGCTATTTCCCGCCTCTGGCCCCCGTGTCCCCGGCAAATTCTGGGCCTAAAGCCTCGCGTTATGTTGGCTCCTTCCAGGGAACCAGACTCAAGCTTCTTCCCTTAAAGGCGTCACCATCTGATTAGCAACATTTTAAAGACCTGAGAGTGGTCGCTGGCCTTTTTGTGCTGCCTGGGCGGGCCATGAAGCTTTGGGAGCCCCACATCCGTATCCCTGGCAACTGCAGCCCTGGGCTGCCTTCCCCCCACACCCTGCTGTCAGAGCTGTCTGTCTGTGGGAGCTCCCTGGAGGCCTGGGAGGGATGTGCACACACGCGTGTGCTGGGTCAGTGCAGAGCATCTGCGACACATCTGCCTGTGTGTGTGCACTGGCCCCGTTAGACGTGGGAACGTGTGTGCTGGGCCTGCTGGGAGTCTGTGTGCCCGTATGTGTAGAAGTGTGCCCACTGACCCAACATCCATCCACGTGTGTGGTTGGAACATCTCTGGACATAAGAGCATGTGCGTACATTTCAGGGGTGGGGCCTGTACGTGCCCTTGCCCACGCAGTTCACCCTGGACCCCACTGTGAGTCATTACTGCCTTTGTGTTTGTATGTTCCTGTGTCTGTCTGACCTGTCCCAGCACATGTGTGTGCAGGGAGGAGCGTACTCATGCAAGTGTTGGATCGCTTGGACTAGTGCCTGTCAAGGGGCATAGGTGCCACAGAATGAGTGTGTGCACCCATCATTGTATAAGGGGATCCCTGTCCTTGGGTGTGTGTGTCCTGGGTCAAGTAGGTGTGTGTATGTTTGTGCATATCCAACCACAAGGAGATCAAGCCAGAGTGTATATGTTCATATATATATTGTACCAAACCAGATGCACATGCACTTGGAAATGAGTATTTGTGAGCCTGCGTATCTGTGGTGCACTGGACCCACCAGTGGAGTATGTGTGTTGGCGGCAGGGGAGGGTGGGGGGGATACACACATACACACACTCACACACACACTTTCTGGGGGCCAGAATGTCAGGGCCATTGATTTTCTGTCTCTTAGAAATTCTCTTTGAGGTCCTCTTCATGTCTCTTTCATGAACCAAAGTCAGTGGTTCCAACATCCTTAAAGCAAATCGGGCCCATTTTGCAGCAAGCCTCTATCCTTGGCCTGCCTGCCTTCCCTGCTGGCTGTGTGTGCACAACACGTACATGCAAAATGTGCTTATGATTTACAGGAAAGCATGGGGGGGCCCCGGAGGGGTGCGGTGATGGTGCTGGCCCGGGGTCAGTTCTTCACCAGGCTCCGATATTTTCTAGTTGGTGGCCTTGGGCATTTCCCTCACTTCCCAGAGCCTCCAGTTTCTCATCTGCCAAAGAGGCCCAGACGGTGGTAAAGACATGACCGCAAGGCCCTGCCCAGGCTGGGATCGTCATTCCTCTCATATCTGTCTGAGGTGTTTTGTTTATGCAGCACTTTTGCCTTCTTCCTGGGGAGAAAGGCTGTGTCTACACGAGACACCAAAGCAGGGCCAGTGGTGGACAGGCCAGCAGTGGAGCCATGGTGCTTCTAGCAGGAAGGGAAGGGGCACACTTGAACTGTGCCGCCCCTCCCCCGTGCACCCCCTCTGTCTTATCCCCACTCCACAGAGGAGGAAACTGAGGCCAGAGAGCTGCAAGGGCCTGCGCGAACCTCCCAGGGGGCAGCAGGGGGCAAGCCAGCATCGGGACCCAGGTCCAGCCGACTCCTAGGCCTTCCCGAGCATTCGGAGAACGCTTCCTAGAGCAGATGGGAGCGAGAGGTCAGGCCTCGAAGGATGCCCATTCCCCATAGCAGGCTGGATGGCATACAAGCCCAAGGCACTGCATGAGCAGAAGTGAGGAAGCACGAGGCGAGAGGAAAGCAGGCCCTTCAGCTCCCGCCTCCCAGGAGCCTGCTCTGGCTCTCCCCGCCCTCTCCCCGCCCCGCGCCCTCCAGATGGGCAGCCCCTCGCCGAGGTCCCTTCCCGCCCGCCCCTCGCGCTGCAGTCTTTGTGGCCCGGGAAGAATGCCTCTCTTTATCTCCCCGGACGCCCCTTCCCTTTGATTCTCCTCTCCCCAGCGTTTCTGCCAACCTCTGCTTGTTGGGAATCCAATTAGAGGAGCGGACAGAGAGAGTGACAGCCACACCGAATCCCGGCTCGGCCCCTCTGAGCACGCCCGGCGGAGCTGCAGGCAGCACGGGGCCTGCTTGTCATGCTAGGCCCAGCGCTGGGCTTTGTGGGGATTAGCTGCGGGGTGGGGGCGGGGGTGACGGCTCTCCCGGGGGGGCTCTCCCCAGATGGGACCAGAAGTGATGCTGGTGAGTGTCACATCCCGGTGAGAGTGGAGGGGGCCACTCTGCTCTGTGTGGAACCCAGCATGGGGAAGAGGGGGGAAGGTGCCAGGAGGCAGGGTGGCCTTGGCCTGGAGTGGGCTACCTTGGCCTATAGGGGATGCTTGGGGAAGTGATGGCCCAGCCCAGTCGGGTTGTTTGGTTCCAAAGCTAGACTCAAGCAGAGCTGGCAGCCAAGCTCAGGTCTACCTGCTGTCGGGGAGACACCTGAATTTCCACCTAGGAGGGGCCACAGGGGTTCATGGGCTTGCAGGGCTGGGATATTATCTTGATGCTTCATTTGCAAAATACTTTACATATGATTGGGAGGGGAAACCCCAAGGAATGGAAAGGAATGGAAAGACACCATCACTGCATGATGGTGTCTGAAGAATTGCCCACCACAAGCTACTCCTTGGCCTGGCCGCCAGGTTAAGGCCAAGACCCTGCCCTCACACACCCACCACCATGAAGTTATCCTCCTGGTTTACTGCCAAGGAAAATGAGGGTCCCAAGGACAGAGGTCCGGTCTGAGGCGGAGCTAGGATTTCTCTAACCCCCTCCCACCCCCGGGTCACCCTGACCCCACCCCCAACTCCTAAGTTGGGAGAGTCCCCGATGCCCCCTCCCCAAGGAGGGATTTGGTGGCTGAAGAAATGGATTTCTGGACCTCAGGGAGAGCAGCAGCCTCATCCCCAGCCCCAGGAGCACCAGGCAGAATATGGGCCAACAAATGCCCCAGCCTCTCCAGAAATGGCTGGAGCCTACAGTGCACTGGGCCTTGTTCTAGGGCCAAGCACAGAGAGGGATTTGCATCCAACGTGGCTTCCGCCTCCAGGAGCTCACAGTGATGGTGTATGTAAAGGGGAAGCTCAGGACCGTGAGGACCCACAAGGGACACGGGGAGGTGGGGATGGGACCACACGCAGCCCGGGTGTCCCAGCGGGCTTCTTAGAGGAAGCTGCACCTGAGCTGAGACCTGGAGGACGAGCAGAAATAGCTTGAGGAGGCTCCGAATATTCTAGGCATGAGAGGCAGGGCAGGTGTGGGGCTTCCTGGGGAGAGGCCCCTGCCCACCCTCCTCCCCATCCTCATTCCACAGCTGCCTGGGCTGGGCAGGGCTGACCCACCTCCTACCCCAGAGCCCCAGAGGGGCTGCACAGCTGTGACTACCTCCTGGGCCTGGCAGGGTTGGCAGCTTTGGATGCTCAGCATCTTCAGTAAGAATCACCACGGAGGTGGGACGGGAGAGCCAAGGGAGGCCACAGTGCCTAAGAGCACACGTTAGAGAACCGGGCCTCTTACATGCACTGTCTCCTCGGATCCCACATCAACCCAGGGAGCAGGAACCACCACCCCATTTTACAAGTGAGAAAATGGTTCAGAGAGGCAAAGGGGTTGCCCACACTCAGAGAGTATCTTAATTTATGGGACCAGCGTTTAAACTCAGGACCCCCATGGACCTTTCCCAGCACTCTGGGCTGCCACAGCCAGTGCAGATAGGAGTTTGTTGGATTTATGTTTTTGGTTCTCCTGTCCCAGCACAGTGCCTGAGTGGTGGGTGGGTGGGTGGGTGGGTGGGTGATGGCTGGCTGGCTGGCGAAAACCAATCAATCAGTTGACCAGTTCTTCCTTACGTGTTGCCTTTTTAAAAAATAACAAATTGGCACTCATCCCCATCCTGCCACTAAAGACCATGTTAATTATGAAGTAATCTTTCAGCTCAGTCCTTGTGAATACAAAATGAAGAGGGTGTGTAGACCCAAGAGAGCAAGGAAAGACACCCTGATGTGCTTCCCACACCTGCCTGGGCCTGAAGACTCGCTCAGTCACACAGACCCACTCCCTCCCTCACAGCTGATGACCCCCCCAGGGACCTCCCCCATCCCCACTCCCCATCTTTCCACTTCCAGGTGGAGGCCTCTCTGGGCTCAGCCCTGGCCCGGCCCGCATGTATGCGCCCACCTCTTCCAGCCCCTCTCCCCTCCTCCTGTGTTTTCTTTCTTCTTCCATCTCTTGGTTTCTCTACCTTAATGGGGCTTCAGGTCTCTGTCTCATCCTCCATCTGACTGTCTGTCCTCTGGGTCTCTCCTCCCGCTTCCTCTGTGTCTTCCCCTCCCCCTCGCCCTTCCTCACCTTTTTCCCTCCGACCCTAAGGAGATCCCTTGCCCGTCTTGGACTCACCCGGGGCCTGGGTAAGCTATGGGCTGGAAAAGTGAAGCCCTTCTCCTCAACCCAGACACAGGGGTCAAGCGGGGGTCCAAAAGCAGCCCCCCAACCTTCCCCCATAGAGAGGGACGTGGTGCACATACCCAGTGTGGCTGCCGTAGTCTGCTCACCTGCAGACCCGTGGAGTCACCTGGCCAGGCCATTTGTTTGCTGCCCACACACCCTGACTGCCCACCTGCATGCCCACCCCCCGCCCAGGTGAGGTCAGGGGAAGGCTACAGGTTCACGCAGCCCTGGGTCACATTCCCTCCATGCCCTGGGCAGGTGCCTCCACCTCTGAGTCTCAGTTTTCTCATCTGTAGAAGGGGACAGGAGACTTGGCCTGGAAGGGCTGTGTGAGGCTCGGGTGTTCTGCCTGACACAGTAGGTGCTTGGGAATGGCCGTAGAAGACAAAAGAGAAGAGCACCCTCAGAGGACTCACAGCCCAGTGGAAGGCAGGTGGCTGGGAGAAGTCACCCCTTCAGGCTCTGGGGAGCTGGTAGAGCCATGATCAGAGTCCATTTGCCCCTGAGGTCAGTACATGAGGGCAGACGGAGGGGCCAGGGTCAAGGGTCACAGGGAAGAGGTCAGCCTCAGTCCTGAGTGACTCTGGGGCCAGGCCTTAGTGGGAGCCACTGCTGGGGATTCAGCCTAAGGCCTGGCCAGCTTCAAGTTTGTCAGTCAGTCTAGGGGTTCTCGAGCCCCCGTGGTTGGCCCCTCTCCTTCTCGCCAAGGCTAGAATCCTGCAGGCTTGGGATAAGCCACCCACCTCCGGAGCCCACATCATCCACCCATCATCTCTGTCCCATGCTGGCCACAGGGGGCCTGGCCTGTTGATTCTGAAGGGACCTCAGTGGTGCCCCGGTTTAGCATGATCCCATTTGTGTGTCCTTGAGCCACACCCATCCTCTCTGAGCCTCAGTTTCCTCATCAGGGCCTTTGAATAGCTTAAACAAGGGGCTGCGGGCCCAGAGTGGGCTCAGGGTAGCCGTCTCCCAGCCTCCCGCAGTGCTCCCTATGGTGGAAATTCCAGACCTGCCCCTCCCCTTATGGCCCAGCTTGGGCTCTCCCTTTCAGGAGCTGACCTCCCCTCCCACAGCCTGAGAAGTCCGGCCCCAGGACGCTCTTGGCCTCTGCCCCCTCCCTCCACCTCCCCTCGACCACCCAGCCCAGCCAGCTGGGCGGGAGGGGATCAGAGGCTGTGAGTAGCAACCTCCCTCCCACCCACTGGACCCAGGGTCAGTAAGCCTTCGAGCGTGGGAGGGGGACAGAGACTGAGATTCTATGGGGTGGGGGTGAGAGTGAGAATAAGGCAGGTGTGTGTGTGCATGCGTGCGTGCGTGTGTGTGTGTGTGTGTGTGAGAGAGAGAGAGGGATTGCCAGTGCATATGTGCCTTCTAGGGGGGCTGCAGATGTGTCTGAGGACCCGGGAGGGTGAGCCTGGGGAGAGAACACAAAAGAATGGCGTGAGCTGAAGAAGCTGCCCCTGGGTGGGAGCCTGAGCCTATTTGTATGCAGCGGGAGGGGGAGCCCAGCAAGGCCCGCTCTTCAGAAGAGCCTCAATTCCCAGGATGCTGGAGGGAGCACTGCAGAACCCTCCCTCACACACCATCCTGCCCAGCCCTAATTGTTCAGGTGGGGAAACTGAGGCTGGGGAGCCGCATGGCAAGTGAATGGCACAGCTGGGACTGGAACCCAGCCAGCCTCCCAGACCAGGGTTCTTCCCATCCATTGAGTGCCTCTGGGGGCTGCAGCTAGGTACAGAGTTGGATGCACGAAGGAACGAGTAATGACCGTTGATGTTTGTCAAGTGCTCTGAGCAAACATTTCATGATAACTCAGTGATCCTCACACAACCTGTAAAGTATGTGCCGCTTTTGTCATCCCCATTTTACAGATGGGAAGACTGAGGCACAGAAAGGTAAAGTAACTTGCTCCAGATCCTACAGCTAGTAAGCAGCAGAGCCAGGGTTCAATAACACGCCAGCTGGCATCAGAGTCCATGCTTGCAGTCACCGTACCATGCAGCCTCTTTGAACGTGAAGTTCTTGAAACACAGGGACTGTTACGTCTCTGTCCCTCCGGTTCTGAGTGCTGGCCCGGCACATAGCAAGTGCTCAGTGGTGCTTACTGAGAGAGTGAATGAGTGAGGGGCTTCACCACGAAGACATCTTCCCAGGCCCCAGGAGCCCAGCTCCCTCAGCACGGTCCTACTGCGTGTGCGTGGCCCCTGCCCCCACCCCCACCAGGCAGGTGTTGGCTGTGCCCTCCTTAGGACCAGGCCCCGCGGGGACAAAGCCGGGGGCGCGCCTGGGCGGCCCAGCCCCAGCTCAGGCTGAAGCTGCTAACAGGCTGGAAATCTCTTTTGTCAAAGCCTGTGCTGCCTCCAACCTCCTTTAATTAAAGACAATTAGTGCTTTCAGCCCCTCTGCACAGCTCAGCTCCCCTGTTTGCAAACACACAGCTGCTGGAGCTTTGTGGGCCCCCCTCACCACCACCCCCAGCCCTGCTTCCCCAGAGGCACACAGAGGTTCCTTTATTATCAGCACTCAGGCTGCAGCACCAAGAGGCGGGCGCCTCTGCTCAAGGAAAGGATGGGAGCGCTTCCCAGCAAGGCGGGGGAGCGAGGAAAGCCGAGGACCCTGGGGTGGCCTGGCACACGTGGGCTGTGGGTCTCACTTTTTGAGGAATAGCCTGTGGGTGCCAAGTCCAGCAAGTCCTTGGAGGGACTTGCTGCCTCCTTTTCTCCCCCTCTGCTTCTTAGAATTCGAGCCATCCATGTGTTTTCTCCCAGAACTTTGTGTCTGACTTGGGCACCGCAGGGCACAGATGCTGGCCTGAATTGCTCCCTAAGAAGGAAGGAAAAGGGAGAGAAATGGCTTTTACTGAGCACCTGCTATTTGCTGGGACCCTAGCTAGACTCTGACTGCACAGCATAATTCTATTATAGATGGAGATGCCAAGGCTCAGAATGGCTCAGTCACTTGGCCAAGCACGACTAGGAAACAGCAGAAGCAGCATTCAAGACGAGGCCTTCTGAGCTAAGCATACTGGTTGGATCTAAGTATACTAGGAGCCCAGACTCTCAGAGTTCAAAAGGTCATCTGGTCCAGCTCTCCACCTACCTTGGCCCCCATGGACTGAGCCTGTGCCACGTGCCAGGCAATCTTGGGCCCCTCTGGGTGTCGAAAAGGGCACAGACACAGCCATGCCCTCCAGGAGCTCGTAGTCGAAAGGAAGCTGCCATGAACAGACCCGTGCACAGTGGCAGTGCCCTGTGATAGCAGAGGGCTTTGCAGACTTCTCCGGCAGCGCAGAGGTGGGAGTGGCTGTTTGCAGGGAGAGGTGGAAACATTTGAGCTGGTGCTCAGGGATGAATAGTTATTCTCAAAAAAGAGGACAGTGGACAAGAGCATTCTAGGCAAAGTCCAGGCATAAGAGAAAAGCCAATTTCAGGAAAGGTGAGTAGTTCAGGCAGGAGAGGGATCACTGTGCCTGCTGTGGTTAAGGGGAACAGGAGCCCAGGTGGGCTGAGTGACTAGTCTAAGGTCACACAGCAAAATAGTGCTGGAAAGCGAGCCTGACCGCCCTCTGAATGCAGTACTGCAATCAGCCAATGAAGGTCTTCCCCACTGGACTCTTGACTCTAGTGGGAAACCGTGTCTGTTTTTGCTCACCTTTGTAGTCTGGGGCCTTGCCCAGTCCTGACCCAGGCAGGAGCTTAATAAATATCTGCTGAGCAAATGAAATGTCTCAGCAAAGGCATGTGAGAGGCTTGCTGGCCACCACTCTCCCTTCCCAGGCCCAGGACAGACATCATAAATCCTTCACCACACTTTTCCACTCAGTCCAGAAGGACTGCAGGCAGACTCCTTGGGGCTGGCATGTGTGATGAAATGTATGTGTCACTGAAGAGTCAAGTCCAGGCTCACAATTGCAGCTGAGAATTTCCAAGTAAGGTGCTTCCAAATGGAGAGGAAGGTATAATAATAATAGCTAGGGGCTTCCCTGGTGGCGCAGTGGTTGAGAATCTGCCTGCCAATGCAGGGGACACAGATTTGAGCCCTGGTCTGGGAAGATCCCACATGCCGCGGAGCAACTAGGCCCGTGAGCCACAACTACTGAGACTGCGCGTCTGGAGCCTGTGCTCCGCAACAAGGGAAGCCGCGATAGTGAGAGGCCCGTGCACCGCGATGAAGAGTGGCCCCCGCTTGCCGCAACTAGAGGAAGTCCTCGCACAGAACCGAGGACCCAACACAGCCAAAAATAATAAATAAATAAATAAATTAATTAATTAATTTAAAAAGAACAGCTTAACATTTACTGAGTGATATTCACATACTAGGCACAGTTCTAAGCTCTTAATATGTAAGTCCCACAACACCCCATGACATGGGTATTTTCCTTCTTCTCGTTTTCCAGAGGGGGAAGTTGAGGCACAGGGAAGTTAAGTAACTGACCCTAGAGCACACATCACTAATTTTCGGGGCCAGAATCCAAACCCAAGGAACCTTGCCCCAGAGTCACGCCCTCAGTCGCTCTGCCGCACTTCCTCTCCTCTGCTGGCGAGGGACCTCCTGGCCCCCAGAGCTGGCCACCCCGAGGGCTGGTGTGCATCCAGCCTCGCTGTGAGGCCCTGGCTTCCCCCCACACAGTGGAGACCCAATAGCTTAGAGCCAGCAGGGCCAGGCTGGGCCTGGGATCCATCTGTCTTTCGGCAGCTCTGGGCCCACTTCCTTCAGCCTGGACAGCTTCCCAGTGGTGCCGCTGCAGGCCCTTTCAAGTCCCCTGGCACCCCCATCCCCACTTCCTGCGACCCCTGGCCCTGGCCTGACCCGCTCCACTCAGTTTCCCAAGATGAGTTGCAGAAGCTGCAGGATCTGTGTGCAGAGTCGGGAAAATTAACGAGCTGCTCCCCAGCAATTGGTGGTTTCCAGGCACCAGCTGGCCTGGAGTATTTGCTCGGCACCCTCAGAGCAAGACAATTAAGTGGAGCTTAGGCTGGGGTGCAGAGATGAGTACAGATCAGACGGAAACCCTCCTAAGATGTTTTTCCAAGGGATCAGTGCCTGAGAATGAGTTTCCAGGGAACTTGGGTCTTTATTCATTATTAGTGTATTATATAGTAATATGTATATATATATAACATATATGTATAGTCATTCATTTTTGTCCTTACCTGGGTTACCGTGTTGAATCCTCACCTTTTCTCTGCAAGGTAGACATGGTTATTGTCGTTTTACAGATGAAGAGACTGAAGCCCAACAAGGTTAGGGGACATCTCACAGGTCACACAGGGGAGCTGGGATTTGAATTCAGGTCTGACTCCAAACTTCTGCTTCTTGCCATAGAATAGGTCTCTTTCCTGGTCTTTGAATGTACATAGCACTGTATTAGGCACCAAGCATGAGCCAGGAGCAAGAGCAGATCCAGTATGTGCTGTGTACCTACTCCATGTCAGGCACAGAGAAGAGTAAGAACCTGAGCCCCCTTTCCGGCCTTGGGAAGCGCCATGTTAGAGGTATGTGCTTGCTGTACAGTGCATGAGCCCAAGAAGATCTGGCCATCTCAAATTGGTTCTGATGATGGGGTAGGGCTTCATGGAGGAAACAAACCTCGTTTGGGGCTTTGAAGGCTGAATAGGAGTCTGCCAGGTGAAGATGGGCCAAAGAGCATTCCCAGGGGAGAACTCAGCATGGACACTACAGTGCTTTGTGTGCTAGGGAAGTGTTCAGAGTTCAGTCTGGTGTTTGGTAAGATCGTTGGGTGGGGCAGGAGACAGAGAAGACAGTTGGGACAAATGACAAAGGACCTTGAAGGTCTGGCCAAGCAGGTTGGACTGGGCAGCTCTTGTAGGGACCTGGGTAGTAGCCAAAGAGAAGAGGCACAGGAGATGGGAAAGGGAGCCTGATTGCCGATGCCATCCTAGGGCACCCCTCACCCAGTACCACACTGCAGGAGTTCCCCATTCCTCCGGCCCTTTCTCCTGTTCCCTGGGCCTCATTTTGATCTCATGGTGGCTGGCGGGGGGAGCAGCAGCGGGGGCCAAGCTGGTTGCTTGTCCACTGAGCCACCTCCTCCTTGCTGTCTTCCAGGAGCTACAGATCCACCTGTCCTCTCCCAGCCCTCAAGTCAGGCAATTACTCACTCACTCTGCAACCTGAGGCAAGTCACTTCTCTCTGGCCCTCAGTCTCCCCAGAAGTCTAAGATGGAACTAAACCAGAGGTCTCCAATGGCCCTTAACCTCTGCATCCCAGAGTTCCCTGAGAGAATGAGTGAGGAAGCTCTGCCTTGTGGATATTTCCCAGTGGATGGGGATGGGGGCAGGAAGTTTGGGGACTTCCCATGATGACTGTGCCCAGCAGAGCTGTCAAGGCAGGAAACTTATCTTCCAGCCTCTCTGCCTCCTGTCCCACCCCCATCCAGGCCCCTTCTTATTCCTTGTCACCCTATCTCCCCTGATGTATCACTTAGTCCCCGTCATCCCACCTCAAAGCTGGGAAACCTCAAATGGGGGACATTCAGACATCCTGATGCACCAAAGAGGGTACATATTTGGGCAGGGGCTCTGACAGCCCCAAGTTCCCTCCCCAAACCCACTCAGTCCACTGAAAGCCCCCGAGTGGCCTTTTATTAAAATGCCCTATTCCCTGCCTTTGGGGTGAGGTGACAGGACCTAAATTAGGGAGTCGGAAGAAACAGGGTCTGGCCATAGCTTGAAAACCCACTTGCTGTGTGACGCTGGGTGAGTTCTTTGGCCTCTCTGAGCCTCCGTTCTCTCATCTGTACAGTGGGGGGGTGCGGGAGTAGATGAATGCTTCTTAGCCCCAAGAGTATATGAGAATCACCCAGGCCCCCAGTCCCATTTCTGATGCTGTTGGTCTAAGGAAGGGCCCAGCCATCCTGTGCTTGAACACTGCTAGCCTAGGAGATCCCTGAGAGCCAAGTTCAGCTCCAACACTTGTGAACTCTGCTTTTCCATTTGCCCCACGTCTGACCCCTCGCACCCTGATGACCAGGACCACAGAGCAAGGCAGCGTCAGCCCCATTAGCCCTGCCACACTTGGGATGTCCAGGCCGTAATGTCATCTTTTCCCCTCAGTTTCACTCTCAGCATCCCTGTCCCCAAGCCAGTCTGTCCTTGTGGGTGGCCTGGGTGAGATAGAGGCTAAAAATAACCCAGCCTGGGCACTGGGAGTGGAGGGTAAAAACGTGTCTTTCAGAATCAAGGAAGTTGGGAGCAGGGGCTGTGGAGAGTGACGTGATCATAAAACACATGAGATGGTGTTGCCAGTGAAGGCAGGAGGGGACTTCAGGGCCAGCCAACAGGAGAGAGGGGTGTGGCACTGAGGTGAGAAAGGTCTTCCAAGTCCCTGGATCGTGGTCTCATCCCCACTGAGCCTCAGTGTGCTCACCTGTAAAATGGGTGGGTGTGAGGATTAAAGGAGGACTGGGGACCAGCCCGGCATCCTTGGGGCTCCATGAACAGAAGCTGATATTGATTTCCATTGTAGGTGGCAGTCATGTTCTCCTCACCCCATCTGAGACTTTGCAAGCACCCTGCACCCAGCAGGAGTTTGATGCGTGTTGGTAGAATGGCCAGATTGATGGATTGGTGGATGGACAGACTTGATGGACAAAGGGATGAGTGAATGGCTGCAGACCGCACTCACTGGGCACAGGCGCTGAAAATCTACATTATATGTTTTTCTTCTATCACCCAAAAGCCCCCAGTCAGCTGCTGACATCTAGTACCCTTTTGTTTGATTGTTTGTAATTTATTATCATTAGGCATATATGTTATGTACTTAAGTTATGGTTCAACACTATAATCCATTATAGTTCTTTAATTAAAGTCCATCACTGACCCAGTGCTTTGCTGTTACGAAGCACATCCACGCTCATCAACTCACCGCCTCATCCTCACAATAACCTGTCAGGCAGGTCCTCTTTTCCAGGAGAGGAAATCCAGGCTCAGAGAGATTCAGTAGCTTGTCAAAGTTACTGACATACATCTTGTAAGTGGTAGGGCCAGAATTCAAACCCTGGGTCTTTTGTCTTCAGGGGCACTGCCTGGTGAAGTAGGTCATTCTGGGTAGGGCATTTCAGATAATTTGGAGCCTGGAATGAAGGTTTAAAGGAGGCGTCAGGGGTGGGATCAAGAAAAATGGGTTGAAGTCGGGCATCAAAGATTAGAGACTGGGGGTGGGGACAGCTCAGTGCCAGTTCCAGGGTGCGGCCTGGCTCCTCGTGAGGGCCTGAGGGGCCTGTGCCACAGGAGGGTGACCTCCACTCTGCATTTGAGGTGCATGCTGGTGAAGAAGAGGGGGAGTGATGGGAGGGCCAGACGGAAGCAAGGTCAGCAGCAGGCATCATAGGCCTTGGGGGATGGGTGGGCATGCCCAGATTTTCCCAGATGAAGTGCATGAGTGCCGGCATCCCTGTCCCCTGGCCATGTGACCCCAGCAAGTGAATTCACCCCCCTGAAACTTGATTTCCTCCCCTGCAAAATGGAAGCTTCAATGGGAGAAGTCAGGGAGCCTTCACGTCCAGAGCCCTCCGCAGAGAAGCACACAGGGCGCCATGGCTGGTCTCCTGCCAGTTACCAGTCTTCTACTCTACCCTCACAACCTCCACCCCCCACCCTGAAACATGCCCCCTGGCACTCCCTAGACCACACCCCTAGACCTGAGTTTCAGAAGGGATCATCACCACGTTTATTCGTTTGTTCTTATTTATTCATTGAGGACCTGTTGAGTGCCAACCGTGAACTTGGCTCAGCGAAGGTAGTAGAGCACAGTGTCAGTTATTCAAGCTTACCTGGGAAATAGGTAAACAGACTGTTGCAGTTCAGTGCGCTGAGTCCTGTAGTGCAGGTGGACATTAGAGGGTGCCGTGGGAGCAGGAGGAAGGGGCCCCTGACGCTGCCAGGAGGAGGTGGCCCTATGCACCTATGCAGGGGTGATGCTGAAAGGCAGGGATAGGGGGCAAGTGGAGGGAAACCAGCACCTACTTTGCACCATGCTGTGCCCTTTCTGTCCATCTCAGTCAGTCCTCCTTGCAGCGCGTCTTTGTAGCCTCCTCATGCCCACTTTAAGGGTGAGGACACTGAGGCTCAGAGAGGTGAGTGCACTTGCTCAAAGTCACACAGCCAAGAAGCTGATTCCAGCGGAAGTGCATCTATTTCCAAAGTTACCATGGTAGGGTAGATGGGCCTGAGTAGGGCCCCTGGATACTGGGAGGAAGCAGAAGCATCAAGCGCAGCAGCCCAGAAACTGTGTTCCTCAGGCCAGCCGAGGCCACTGGCAGCTGTGGTTTACAAGGCATGGGGCTGGCCTGAGATGTTTTGCTTCACAAATGCACGCCGGCTCATCTGGGGTAAGTTTGCGCCTTTATGAGCGTTCTTCAAAAGCCCAGCTCGGCTCTGTGCCCGTCACCATGGAGACGGCTCTGGGTGGCTGAAAGCGGCCGCCCTCTGTGGCCACGCGTGAAGGCTGCCAGGTGCTGGGGCCGGCGCCACGCTGGGTGGGGCACCCACAGAGGCCTTTCCTGAGGAGATAGATGCTTGTTGAGGGCGAGGAGTCAGGGGTTTAAATCCAGCTCCCATGGAAAGTGAAGAGGTCGAGTCCACTTCATTGGCAGCAGAGCTCTGTGGGCTGGGGGCTCCTCTCTCAGCCCCCCATGTGCCTGCTTCCCACCCCCCTGCCCCACCGCTCTCCCGATGAAGCAGTGATTTTCCCAGCCCACCACCCTTGGAATCTGGGCAGCTAAAGCCGGGTGGTGGGAGGGCTGGATTTGCATCCCAAAGATGGGCTGCACACCCACAGCCCTAAAACTCTCACACAGAAATCCCATTTTGTAAATGGCCCAAGGCCCGATGAAAGGTGATTGGCCCAAGGTCTCCGAACCAGGTAGAGGCCAGGTGAAGCCTGATCGCCCCCTACTCTGAGCCCAGTGCTTATGGGCCACCAGGAGGCAGACCCAAGGTGTGGCTGGGCCCCACTTCAGGCCAAGGCTGGGTGCAGCCAGCCCGCATTTGGAGGAGAGTTTGCGGGCTGGGAAGGCGGCCTGAGCCCTGCCTTGGCCCCAGGCCCTCCTTGGCTCTCAGTTTTGGTCCAAGTCTCAAGGGCTGTTTAAAGATTCCAAAGGCATTTGAACATTTTGGAAGCAATTTGTCAGTCCTGGAAGCTGTTTGGAAGCTCCAAAAACTATTTAAAGGTTCCAGAATCTGTTGCGTTTGCAAAGACAGATTTCCAGAGTGGTTTGAGGTCCCGGCTGATGTCCCCGAGGCAGTGTTGGGGCCTGGGGCGGAAGCATGCTGAGAGCCCTGGGTAGCACTGGAGGTGGAGCTCCTGGCAGCATGAGCTCCCAACTTGCTCTCCAAGGACTCAGCCTGGGAAGCCGCCAAGCCCCTCAGGACATCTGCTGTTCTGAGGAGCAGAAGGTGTGTGGGTGTTGGCAGCAGGGGGACGGAGTTTAGAACCCAGCTTCACCACTCACAGGCTGTGTGACCTGAGACCAACTGCTTAACCTCCCTGGGCCTCCTTTTCTGCCATCTTCTGCAGGCCTGATTGTCCCCCTCCCATCTTGTCTCAGGCATTTGTTGGATTAGTCAGAGAACACCCCCATCTAGGGCTGGTTAACACTTTCCCTACTGCTCCTGGGTGTGGATTTGGGGGTCTGTATCTGGGTGGAAACCTGACCTGCAGTAATTGGCCTGCCAGCCCTCCTCAAACCAGACCATCCTGACCCTGAGGCCCAGCCCTGCCGTGTCTGGTCATGGGGGAGGAGCCATGGGCTGAAGCCCCGGTTGACCAGAGTGCCCATACCTGCCTAGGCCCCCGTGGAAAGTTCTCTCTGGTCAAAGTCCAGTCCTGCCTTTGCCCTTTCCATACATCATTGCCGCCCCTGGCATTTTCCCCTCTAGTCTTTATCATTGGCCCAACTACTCTATCCCCGCCCACTTGTACCTTTTGTCTCAATTTGCTATTCCCTCTGCCTGGAATGTCTGCACACACACACACACACACACACACACACCATTGGCCCTCATGGATCCCCTTGGCTCCTTTCTAGCCCCCATTGCCTTTTTCATGTCGCTGACCAGAGTGGTACAGTCCGGATCTGTCACCTCCTGGGCTAAAACTCTTGCTACCCAGTGACTCCCCATGGCACCTGTATGGGGTTGGCCTGGGGTGAGGAGTCAGACCCCAGGCTCGGCTAGGCCTCTGCCCCATACTGTGACCTGGGGCAGGCTTGTGGCTGAGCCCTCTAAGCCTCAGTTTCCCCCTCCATGAAGTGGGAGTGATAAGTCATGCTCTGCCTGACTCCCAGCGTTGTTGTGAGGGTCAAATGAGATGATGCATAGGAACAAGGTATAGAAACTCTAAAGTAAGGGGGCGGATGGTGGCTGAGTGATTTGCCTAAGGTCATCCTGTGGAGTCGGGGGCCAATAGGACCTTAATCTTCATCCAAGGCTCCTACAAGGGTATTGTTGAGGGCTTCCTCCCATCGGAACCCCAGACCATCCAGGGGGCCCCTCTGAGAAGTTTTACTTTCCTGCAACTCCCTGACCCACTTGCAGAGCTGCAGGCGGGCAGGCTGCCTCCCAGCTGGGACCATCTACCGGCAGCCAACTGATGCGCTAAATGCATCACGCCTTCCTGGGAGACAGGAAGATCGATACCGCTGTGGACCGACAGCTTCGCTCGATGCCATAGCCAGCCCCCAAGGGTGAGAATGGGCCAAGAATAAATAGAACCAGGCCTGCTCCCTCCACAGGGTCAGTCCAGGCCAGACCAGCACGGGTTTGTGTGGCCACCTGTGGCATCATCATCATCATACCAAGCCATATACATGTGCTGCGCTCTAAGTATTTTTAGCATATGAACTCACTGGATCATCCCAACCACCCTGTAAGGCAGGTGCTGATAGTATCCCCATTTTACAGATGAAATGTGACCCAGGGAGGTTTAGTGACTTGCCCAGGGTCACAGAGCTAGAAAGTATCCCACCAGGATCAGAACTCACACCTGCCTGCCTCAGAGCCCATGCTGTTGGCAAGAATATGCTGCTGCTTTTTTAGTCGTACAGAATGCTCTGCGGCCCACACAACCACAGGCTCCTTCCCTCTCAGAATGCCCACTTGAGGCCTCGTCCCCAGGCCCCTCTGTGCTCTGGGCAATGGGGCTTTGGCTCCTGAGCTGCATTTTCAGGGCTTGGCATGTGCTTTGGCCAGGAGCTCCTTGACAGGTTGGGGGAGGCGCCTACCCAGCAGGTACCCAAGCTCAGCTTCATTCTGCCAGAGCTCAGAGCAGGCAGGTCTAAGGTGGGCCTGGCCCCCACGGTCACTCTGGCCATGGGAGACCCCCTGGCTGGCATGAATCCTCAGGGGGCCTAAACCCTTGGCCTAGAGTGGTCCCGGCCTCACCGCCTGTCGGCCAAAGATGACATACCCATAACCAAGCATGGGCTGGCCCGAGGTTTGGCCAGCTCCACACCTTACAGGCAAAGCAGGAGAAACCCCAGCCTCAGGTGGGGTTAGGCTGGAAGGTGGGACAGGTGTTCAGGGCACAAGATGTGGAGCTACAAAGTGGGCCCAGGCGTGTGATCTTCTCCCTAAAGGGCAGCTTGACTGGTAGGAAATGTGTGGGCCTTGGTAAATCCTGCTGGATGCCTCCTAGCTGTGTGACATTAGATAAGACACTTAACCTCTCTGAGCCTCAGTCTATCACCTCTCTTTCACTTTTCTCCGAACCACGTGGTCCGTCTGCATTCAGGATCATTGTGCTCATCCCTTCTATCCCTGAAGCCCAGTACACATGGCCAGTCCCCCACTGGCCTCCCTCCAGCCCGCCCCCAAGTCATCCTCCAGCCCTCCCTCACCCTTGTGCCTTCCAGACAATCAGACACCAGATCCTGTCCATTTTCCCTCTAAATATCTGCGTAGTCACTTCACCTTCTGGCCTCACTACCTCCCCGCCCTGGTCTACGCCTTCTTTCTCCTGAATTTATGCAGCAGCCTCTTAACTGCCCCTTGCCTCCCCCTTCTCCATCAACCCATTCCCCTAAAGCAGTTCCAGAACCATCTTTCTAAAATGGAAATCTGGTCATGTTGTGAGCACCTAAGACGCAGCCTCAGTGCACACAGGATAAACCTTCAACTCCTTCCCATCCTAGAAGGCAGGCCCGTCACCAGCTGGCCCTACCACCTCTTGCCTTAGAAGCCCTGCACCTCCAGTTGTACTGGATGCATGAGCTCGGGCTGACCTCTGAGGCTTTGCACACGCTGTTCTCTTGGCCTAGAATCCCCTCTGTCTTCACCCAACCCCTCACCGTTTGTCTGACACCGTCTATCCTTCAGGTCTCAGTTTTGACAGCACTTCCTCTATGAATCCTTCCTTCGCCACGACTTCCCAGGACTGGGATGGTTGGCCACCCTGAGCGCCCACACCCCCGTTATAGCAGCTTTCCCTCTGAATTGTCATCATCTATTTACATGTCTCCCGGTCCACTAGTTGGGGGTCCCCATTTCCGGACTCAGAGTTGGCCCCAGTAAGTGAGAGTAAGGGGCCCCCCAGCCCAGGCCCTCCCGTCCCAGGTAACCTCACTTCTCAGCTCACTGGACAGCTAGGCAAGGTCTAGTCCCCGCTTCCCCAGGACTTCACTGGGAGCCTTCAGGCCAGTGCCTTCCCCTCTCTGTGCCTTAGCTGCCAAGGATCTATAAAAGGCAAGTCTGAGCTAGATGGCTTCTCAGGGCTCTGCCAGCTCTACAATTCCACAGCTCGGTCTCCCAGCAGAGGCCCCTCTCTGCTGATCTTTGTGCCTTTTCGTTCTGTCTCAAAACTTCGTCTCCAGCCACTGCTTCTCACAAGCTCTGTTTTGGCCTCTCCGCAACACTTCTCTCCCTCTCTGCCCCCAGACTTCCTGTGAGGACTGAGACCTCCTTTATGCAACTCCAGATCCAGGTCGAAGGGCAGGCCTGGAAGCCACCCCAGTCCCTTACCCATCCTCCTGTCATGGGACCCGCCATCTGCACAGCCCCAGTAGGGCCATTAACTAACTATGAGTCAAACGAAGCTATAAATAAGTAAAGGGATGAGGGTCCCAGGGGGGCTCAACCCCAGCTGGCTGCCCCGTCTCTGGCCAGGTCTGGGGTCTCAACTGCCCCAGGACGGACTCAGCCTGACAGATCTTGACGTGTCATCACTGTCCCCCGAGAGTGATGCGGAAATCACCAGGCCTCTCCGGCCCCCATTAGTGTCAGTAACTGCCAATCAATTTCCTGGGATCCTGGCGGGGAAAAGGCCCCTGGGTGTCTCTGGTGGGGAAGCCGCCTCTAATGGCTTTTATTTGGATTGTTGCAAATTGATTGGTTTTTTTTTAAATGGAGCTTTCGTTTTTTCCCTTGCATCCTAAGCACCCCCTCAAGGCCCCTTAGGCCAAAAGATGAGTGATGGTATGACTTTACTCCCCGGAAGAACTGAGACCAGAGCTGGTCATACCCCGCACCATTCATGTATCCTCCATTCAACAGACACTTCCTGAAGCCACAGCCCCGGCTCCCATTTCCCTGGTAGTAACCCCACCCCACGTCCTTCCCAAGGTTACCAGGTTGAGACCTCATAATAACCTCATGTAATTAGTATCACCATCTCCAGGAAAAGGTGAGAAATGATGAGGCAGGCTCAAAAAGGTAACACAACTTGGCTAAACTCACAAAGCTACTAAATGGTGAAGCTGACATTTGAACCCAGCTCTTTCTGGCATCAAAGCCTTGGTTTTCCTATTCTTACATGTACCTTCCAAAGTGTCACATATAAAGTGATGGTGGTTCCCTCAAAAACTATAGAGCTACAGGAGTTACAGCTTTCATGGAACTCCTAGGGAAGGGATTAGCTGATGATAATAATAACGGCAACAACAAAAGCAGCTATTATTTACTCAGCCCTTAATTATGAAACAGAGACTATGCCAATAGTTTTAACATCTGTATTTCATTTCCTCCTTAGAACTGCGCTGAGAGGATCATATAATTATAACCATTTCATAGGTAGGGAAGCCGAGACTCCGAGGTCAAGTGACTTAACATAAGATCACTCAGACTGTTAGTGGTAGAACTAGGATTCAAACTAGGTGTGTTTTAATCCACAGCATGCATGTTTCACCAACTGTTTCAGTTTGGATTGGAAGTTACACAAAACCAAATAACAGTGACTTAACCACGATAGGAGTTTATTCCTCTCTCAACTAAATGAAGTCCAGAGGTAAGTAGTCCAAGGCTTCTTTGGCAGCTCCATGATCACAAAGGTCCTAGGCTCCTTCTCTCTTGATCTCATGATCTAATTTGGCTTCTAGAGCTCTAGCCATCACATCCACATTCCAGCCGATTGGAGAAAGGAAAGGATAAACTGACATGCACATTTCTTTTAAGGACACTTCCTAGAAACAGTACCTACCATTTTGCTAACATCTCATTGGCCAGAACTAAATCACATGACAAAATCAATCTGCAAGACAGGCAGGAAATGTAGACTTAATTCTAGGAGGCTGTGTGCCCAGCTAAAACTCAGGGACTATTATTCAGGAATGAGAGGAGACCAGCTATTGAGACGGTCATCAGTGACTTCCATTAGCATCGCTCTAAGCTGCCCTCCTAGATATATAGAAAGAATTTTCTAGTGCAGTCTAGTAAGTCACCAGCCTGGCTTCCTGGTATCTCAGAGGAGGAGCCTGAGGTCCAGGGAGGGGAGATGAACAAAACCTGGAGCAGAGTGAAGTTTAGAAGCCTGTCTTAGTAACAAAACTCACGCTCTTGGCACATCTCTGTCCCACCGACACTCTGAGACCTTTATTCTGGTTCGTGGATTATTCTCACTTTCTCATTTTCCCCTCTCCCTTTTCTGGGCCTCATGTTAGTGGCACTTTGGGGCTTCTTTTAACCCATGGATTGAGTAACAGGGGATCTGATTCCGTGTCCAATATCTATACTAAAGTCTGACCTTGGTTGTTTGTATTCTCGTCTGAGGACCTTGAAGGTCTTTCTTACTCTGACAGTTTATGAGATACTTGGAAGCTAAGGGTAGCTTTTGCTTAGCAAATGTAACCCTAGTGCCAGTAGAGCCATATATTCCTTGGCATGTGAGGCTCTGAGGTGACACTTGTGGAAGGACTGGGCACTTGTGGAAGGGGCGATGGACAAGGGATGAGAGGCAATGGATAAGGTCCTTGGATGATGCTAGGAGGAAAGAATAATTTTTTTTTTTTTGGCCGTGCCACAAGCATGTGGGATCTTAGTTCCCAGACCAGGGATCACACCGGTGCCCCGTGCAGCGGAAGCACAGACTCTTAACTACTGGACAACCAGGGAAGTCCCAGGAAAGAATCATCTTTGTTAGGCATTTACTCTGCACCAATTACAGTACTAAAATAAATGTGAATAGGTTATATCTTCTTATTAAACACAATGACTCTTAGATGAGGTTAAAAATTAGAATAAAGCCAGCTTCCTGCTCTTTAAAAAAGGCGCATCTAAAGCAAAATGATGGAGAATTAAAAATAAAGGCATGAGAAAAGGCCTACCAAGCAAGGCTAAAAGTAAATTATAAAATAAAGGCAGGGAATGAAAGCAGAAGTGGTCATACTATTATCATCCCTATTTCACAGCTGAGGCTCAGATAAGTAAGGTGACTCACTTAAGGTCATGTTGCTGCTAAAAAGACAGAGGTGTGATTTGAACCCAGGTCTTTCTCTCTCCTCAATGTGTGCTCCTCTAGGAATGTCTGGTTGCCTCCAGGGAAGCCAACCAGTGGGGTAACCTTGACCTGATGGGGTACTGAAATGCAGCCGGGTCCCCACCATCATAGAACAAACCTGCAGCAGGTGAGAGGAAAAGGAAGGCCGAGTTGGCCCGTCGTTACTAGCACTGGGCAAGGCACGCACAGCCTCTGCGCCAGAGCCTGACTCCTGCCTGCTGTGCACTCTCTGGCCTGATCTCAGCTGGTTCCAGCACAGCTCCAGGCCTAGAGCCCACAGAGGCTTCTGCCCCTCCTTCCCACTTCCCAGCCTCAGATAGCGGCTAGGATGAGGGAGGACCTCTCCCACAGAGCCACGTGGCTGAGGTTCATGCCTGGAAGGGAGCTCCCTCTGCCTGGCAGAGGACAGCAAGCCCAGGGACCTCAAGAGACAGTCTGGCAACAGTCAGGGCCCAACCCCAAGCTGAAAGCCCCTGAGGCCTGCTGTACCCCAGCCAGTCCCAGAGGCAGGTCCTCGTTGTTTCATAGGAAGAACAGGGCAGAGGACCTGGATCCAAGTCTTAATTCTATCACATCCACTGAACACGGCAGGATCCTGACATGTCTCAGCCAGCCCCATGCACACAGTCCCCAGAAAGCACCCTCATCCGTCTCTCTCCTCTAAGCTTTGTGCACACAACAGAACACGCAAGCAGAGGTTAGCTGGCCTCCCCGCAGCTAACCCTGCCCATCCTTCACAACTCAACTTGGGTATTACCTCCTCCAGGAAGGCTTCACTGGCCCCTCCTCACTTCCGTATTATACTGTATAGAAACACCGGGTTTGGCATTCCATTTTCTTGTGAGATGCTCCAGCCATCATCATGGATTTGACCTGAGGAGTGTGGATGGACTTTAAGGAAGTTTGTAAATTCACTAAGATTGTCCACAAACTGTTTTCTGTGTGTGCATGTGTGAATTTGGGGGAATAACAGTAATAACTTCCATCACATTCTCTTGAGGATCACTGCTCTAGACTGTGATGCTCTTATAGTTAAAAACTGTGTCTGTCACTATATCCTTGAGTGTTATGTAATCAGCAGGCAATACAATAAATATTAATTGAATGCATGTTGGGTGAGTAATTTGATGGATGACCTTAGGAAAGTAACTTCACCTTTTTTCATCCTGGTTTTCTCATCTGTAAAATGGGGTTAGAGTAGAGATTCTGCTCTCTAAGCTTTTCCTCATTTCTGTATTTCTCCTCTACCCTAGTACCCAGCACAGTGGCTGCTGACACATAGTGGGTGTTCAGTAGATAGGTATGCGAGGAATGGACAGATGGGTGATTTGGTAGGTAAATGGAAGAATCATTGTTTTTATGAATGAATGGTGGTGAGTGAGTGAATGGCTGAATGGCTGCTGTATGCTGAGATTCAGCAGACGTATTGGTAGGTTCATTGGACAGATGGATGACTCAGTGGATAGGAAGATTGGTTGATGGGTGGGTGAATAGAGTGAACAGATGGATGAATGTCTAGATGAATGAATCAGCAAAGGGAAGCATTGATATTTGGGAGGAGGGAGACAAGCAGGTGAGTTTTTGATGAAAGAATCAGTAGATAGATGAAAATGATGAATACATGACTAGATGGATCATAGATGTATTTGTGCGTGAATGGGTAGGTGGATGGATGGATGGGAGGGTGGATGGGTGGATGGATGGATGGAAATAGTACACCAAATCTTTATGTGTGATATAGGGATTATGGGATATTTGGATGGATGAACTGATGGACAGTTGGATGGCTAGACTGATGATTGGATGAACTAAGGGATGGATGGATGAAAATTGTACACAAAATGTGTGTGTGTTTGTGCATATGGGAGGTATAGAATGTGTGGATGGAGGGACTAAAGGGTGGATGGATGTGTGGACAGATGAATGGAAGGAAGGAAGGGAGGGAAGGTCAATGGCCTCCATCTAACCCAGGCCAGAGAGTGATGAGGCAGAGACAGAGGGTTTCCTGTGCATAAGGCTGACTTGCAGACTTGCCACCTTTCCTCCAAAGCCTCTGTGTGTGGGGCCCCAGCTGAGCTCTTCCTTCCCATGAGTCCAGGGTCTTGCTGGCAGTGCCAGTGCTCAGTAACTGATGTAGGAGGGAGACAAAGGGAGTGGGCAGGTACCAGGGCCTGAGGGAAGGAGGGAGGGAAGATGGGTGGGGGCTGGGGCTGCCACTGGGCAGCCGCCCCTGTTTACTCAGCTCCGGAATGAAGCCCCGGAGAAGGGCTGTTCATATTTCTCTCTTGAACAGGGAGCTGACATTAATGAACAGCTAATTAACATCTTGGAGTGCGATGGTTCCAGTGTCAGTGTCCCTAATTAGTCTTGCGCTAATCTGCTTTAATTAACTGTCCCTGTCGTGGTTTTAATTTAATTTTCAGCTCCAGCCCAGGATGGCAGCCCTGTGAGCATTCTGTCCCAGGGCACCCGTGGCCAGGGCAGGGTGGGCTGGCCGAAGCCGGGTTCCCAGGGGCACTGCCAGGCAGCCCCAGGTTGAGCAGAGCTGGTAACAGAAATCTTGCCTCCTCCCTGGCCCTGGGGGCAGAAAACTTGGGGACAGGACACTTTCCTCCCCATCTCAAGGGAACATGCTCAGGCCACCATTTGTTCCCAGAACATTCACAAGTCAGGAGAGAAGTCTGTGACTGCCCCTTGGGCTCAAACAGCCCCATAAACTGACCACACTTTCTGGACATGGGCTCTGGGTTCAGATGGATTCGCGTCCTAGTTCTGGTGCTTTCTGGCTGTGTGGCCTTAGGAAAAGCACTTGCTCTCCCTGAGGCCCTGTGAAATGGGGCTGATCATCTAGGTGTGGCACCTTGCCCCGGCCAAGGATGCGGTGAGTTCAGAGTTGATCCGCACGCCCAATTCCCCCATGGTCAGGGCAGAGCAAACACTGTGACAGCCACCCTTCAGTCAGGAGTGGAGAGGGCTGCGGGAGAGGGGTGGGTTGCAGGGGGAGCCTGTATCAGGGGGTGAAAAGGGCACGGGATCGGGAGTCAGGATACCCAGGTCCCAGTTGCAGCTCTGCTACTATCTCTAAGTCTCTCAACCAGTCTGGGCTTTCTGTCCCATTCCCACGCATAAAGTGGAAGAGGAAGGTGAGGGGAGAACACGATACTGTCTGAGGGCCACCCCCGCCCATGCTCCGGTGGGGATTGGAGAGTGGATGTGCAGGTGGCTCAGAGAACCCAAATCTGGAATATGAGGTCTAAGTGGGAACTGGGCACTGGGGCCAGTCTGGGGGTCAGGTGAGGCCTCTGCATTTTGCAAGGTAAAGTAGGCATTACCAGGGAGGATACAGCTGCCTTGGCTACAGGGTCCTGCTGCAGGTGGGAAACAAATCCACATGCCCGCTCCAAGGTGGGAGCCAGAGAAGCAGCTGTCAAGATAGACAAATGAGGATCGTCTGAGGGGAAGCGGGCTGGCGGCAGAAGATGGGGAGAGGAGAGCCCAGAAGCTGAGTCAGGACCCCTTGTCCAAGAGTGCAGGGAGCTAAGAGTATAGGGCAGGGGTGAGGGCTGAGGCTCGAGGAGTAAAAAGGCCCTCTCTGAGGCATGGATGCCAGCAACCCTGAGGGCACTGGGGAGCCATGGCAGGGTTTTGAGCAGGAGTGTGGCCTGATCCGGTGATTGGCCGCTGGCGGGCAGTGAGTGAGGTGAAGTGAGAAGACAGAAGGCAGGAAGGGCTGTGAGGGGGCTGCCATCTTACTCAAGGTGGTACAGTCTCGCAGAGGTTGAACAGGCTCAGTGAGACTTCCAGAAGCAGTGAGCTAATGTATGTAAAATGTGTGCTCTTTAGAAAAGGGGGGGGGTGCACCTCCCTCTCCCTATGGCCTTGGGCTTAATGAATATGTTTGGAGTTTCTTTGTGACACCAGCTGCAAGGCTGTATCTCACGTTTTCTCAAACCGGGTCTGCAAACCCCAGGATTTGGGGTGGGGGGGGCGGTTTCTCAGGTGTATTTTCAGGGCTCCAGGAATTCTAAAAGAATCTACAATTTCTGTGTTTAGATTTTAATGCTGATTCCAAAAAAAAAGGAAAAAAACAAAACAAAATGTTGACCACCTCTAAAGCAACACTGATTTCTCAGTGGTTTCACAAAGGGGAGCATCCTTATTTCCCAGCCTGATGTCTGAGGTCTGGAGAGAGGCTCCAAGGTCCACAAAAGAACGTTTCTCTCTCCGGAGGACCCGAGCCTGAGAAATGCTGTCAGACCCGCCTTCCCCCAGGACGGCGAACTCTTCCAATATTGGATCCATTTTTGGATCATCTCAGCGTCCCCACTGCCCGACTGAACCCAGGGAAGGTTTGTGAATTGAGGTGAATTCTCTCTCTGGATGCCCCACAGGCCCCCTCCCCCTGCCTTTGACCTTCAGTTGATCTTTGTTTTCAGTCCAGAGGAGCCAAACCAGTTTTTCCTGAAAGCCTCAGTTAATTAGTGTGGAATTCAGAGCTCCAGACCACCCCCCACCCCCGCCAACACACACACACACCTCCACCCACACACTGGTGCACAAAACTCCTATGAAAGGAGGAAAAACCTCACATTTCTCTACTCCTGTCCCCCGCCCCATGACAACCCTGCATAGTTCCCCAGATCCAGTTCAGACCATGCCACTGCCAGAGAGCCCTCCCTGATTTCCCCAGATGAATATATCAGTCAGACCTTGGAGCCCCTGGAGCACATGCCCCACCCTGGGCCCAGGTCTTCTCTTGCCTTGTGTTCATAATCACAGCCAGGAACTGGACTGCTGGCATCTGTGTCCCCTACTCCCACCCACCCAGTGCCTGGCTCATAGCAAGGGCCTGCAGCAGAGACTTACCCCTCACCCCCAGGCTGGTGGATAGACATGGTCCCTGAGCTGTATTCTCCACAGAAGGGCCAGTGGCCGCCAGCCTGGCCTCTAGCGTGGTAGTCGTGGCAGTGGCTTTGCTGTCCATCAAGCCTGGGTTTCAACTGCAGCCCCACCCCTGATCCACTGGTGACTTTGGGCTGCATCTCTTGTCTTACTTTTCTCATCTGGAAAACGGGTAATGATAGCACTTAACCTGTGGGGGCTCTGTGAGGACTTAAGTGAGGGAATCCATGTAAAGTGCCTGGGACATAGTAAGTGCTCAGTAAAATGAGCTGACGCCAGTGATGGCGGTGATGAAGTGCCAGAGCCTTATGCCAGAGCCCCTGCACCCCCCGCATCTAGGGGCAGAGAGGCTCACACAGACACAGCATGGAGTTAAAAGAAGCCTAGTTCTCAGTTTAGGGGTCGGTCCTGTATAAGAACTGCTGACCCTCCTTTTCCCTCTCTCACTCCCACCAGGAAACAGCTAGGCCAGGGCTCAAGCTACCGCAGGGATGACCGGCTGAAAGGTGACCAGACCCCTGGCCTTGTCCCACGGGGCTTCAGTCAGCATCCACACACATACAGAGATCCACACACCAGGGACATGCACAGAGATACCCACACATACACATCCATGCGTGTACACACACACACGCACACACTCAGATAAGGAGAAGGAGGCCACTTTTGATGACTCCTAGGCAAATGCAAACATTGCAAAGCAGGAGTAGGTGGGGCAGACAACTCTGCTGTGCCGCTTCCCCCGGCTCCCTGGGTGGGTTTCAGCCACACCTGCTCAGTTCCATTAGAGCCAGAGATCTTTGTCCGCGCCCGAGGCGGGGATACCACCAGGGTCTCAGCTCTGTGGGGATTTGGAGGGACTGCACGGTGGTTTGACTGTTTCTGCTTTGGGGCTCATGAAGGGGTGCACACGCCTCTCTGTGCACCGTGGTGAGATGCAGCAGCAGAGCCTGGGCTGCTCCACATCCCTTCCAACCGTAGGGGCAGAGAAGCAGCCGAGGCATCCAGGAGGCCTCCAGAAGCCCCATGCCTGCCACCCCCACCCCAGAGCTCCCCGGGCCCCTTCTACATCGGCGCCGATGAGCATTTAGTTGCCCCAGTCTGTGCTCTCGCAGGACGAGGCCAGAGGGTCCAGACTCTAAAGAAAACAGAAGGACCCTTCTGAAGGGACTGTGTGTCTTGCTAGAACCGCCAACAGCCAGGGGCTGGCTGTGGGGGAATGTCACGAGGTCAGACAACCCAGGCTCACGGGCTCCCAGGATGTTACAGTCACCACCTGTTATGGCCACAGAATTGTGCAGTGTTAAAATCACAGTCAAGCAAGAATGTTCGAATGATTCGGGCCTAGAAAGGTTATAATCATAGAATTATAGAATGTTACAGTCATTCAATTATAGTAGCGCCAAGAGGAATAAGCACATAGAAGGCTAAGAAGCAAGAGTTTGAGAATGTTGCAGGCATAAAAAGGTCATAATCATAGAATTATAGAATTTTATAACTGTAGAATATTAAAATTTTAGCTTTACAAGCAGGAGTTTTAAATGTTACAGCCATGGAACTGTGGCCTGTTACAGTAAACTCACACACACATATAGAATATGCACTTGTAGACTGAGAGGCAGGAACTGTAGAATGCTGTAGTACAGTAGCAGGATGTCACAGTCAAGAACTGTAGAATATGTCAATCTTCAGGTGTTATAATGTCATACTCAAGGATCAGAGAATGTGAGAGCTGGAACAACATTTCTTCCAGATAGATTGTGCCGGAGACTATGCAAAGCTTGTGACGTCAACTAACTCATTACTTCTCACGACGGCCCATGAACCGGGCCGCTCCAAGATGGGCAGGGAGGGCTGGGAGGCAGAAGCCACATGCAAGCCCCCCAGGTCCTGGAGTCTCGGCAGGAAAGGTGGGAGCAGTTGCCTGGGCCTGTGCTGGGCCCCTCCCCACCCCCAGCACAAACCCAGAGGAGAGAAGCACAGGGCAGTGTTTCTCCTTTTGTTAACTCACGTCTTAGGGGCCTGCTGGATCAGCTTCCTGGGTGTGGGAAGAAAGCCTGCAGCCTCGTGGGGTCAGCTCTGCAGGCCCCACCCAGATTCCTAGCCAGGGTGTGAGGGGCCATGGGTGCATGATTCCCAGAAGCCTTCCCCCACCTGCCCTGACCCTCACCTGCTTGTCTGGTGCACGGGTGACCATGCCGATTTTCACCAAACACCCTTCCTTCATTCTGTCAGTCGTCATTTTCAGATCACCTTCTGAGAGCCAGGCCCTATTCTGAGCCCTGGGCAGATGGATATGAAACAAGGCCCCTGCCCTAAGGGACAGAATCATGGGGCTATTTGTGGATACAGAGAAAGTGCTATGGGGTCAGAGCAGGGAGAAATGGCCAGGGCAATATGGAGGCCTTCCTGGAGGAGCTGGGTCTTAGAAGTAGGCAGAATTGGTATATACAGGTTTCCCCTGCTATCTGAAAGTAGAGTGTTCCTATGAAACCTTTCATAAGCTGAAATGGCATAAAGCAAAGAAGCAATTTTCTTTATCAGAAAAGTGAAAATCCTCCTCGGATTTGTTTCTTTTAGCAAAAATAGGTACTAATGTTTGTCTTTCGTAAAAGTAAAGTGGCATAAAGCGCACTTTTGAAAAGCAGGAGATACCTGCGTGGGGACGGTGGGAAGGGCATTCCGGACAGAGGAAGCAGAAGGAGCAAAGGCCCGAAGGCAGCCACGTGTGGGATGTGTTCAGGAATTATCAGAGAGCTTTAGTCGGGCAGCGCGAAAGGTGCCAGATGATGGACGTGGGGCGGGAGAAGTGGGTTGAGGCACTGGGCCAGGGCTTTGGGAGCCAGGCTAAGGAGGTTGGGATTTGTAAATGGTAAATGGCCGGGCAAGTTCACGACGGTGCTTGAGTTTGACTGGCAGGACGGGGGGATGAGGAGCTTACAATTTGCTTTCCCTCCTTTAGAAATGAGAAACTGCAAATTCCTTCCCAGGGCTGGTGGGCCAGCCCCGGGCTGGGTTCCAAAAACACAGAGAAAAGGCTTTCGCGGGAATTCCAGGGCTGTGTAAGGGGTGCTGGCTGCATAGCCTTTGTCCAGGGAGACTGGCAGCAGACAAGGCTCTGAGGACAGGGGCCGGGGAGGTGCTCAGGCACTGAGCGGGACCCACGTGGGGACCCCACAATTCCTTCTGCTTCTTCGCAGTGTCTGTAGTAATCTTCTCAGAGCAGGAGGCATGAACACCAGGAAAAGGGCCAGACAGGCCTGCGCTCAAATCCCAGACGGGCCTCATATTGCTGAGTTAGTTGAGCAAGTGACTCAGTTTCCCCATCTGTAATATGGGACTGATAACAGGATTCCTGAGAGGGAATGGATGCCTGTCCCCAGTAGGTTTGCAATTCATGTTTGTTCTCCTTATGCCAACAGTCTTAGGCTCAACAAGAAGCATTTAGTCCAACAACCTATTTTACAGGTAGACAAACTGAGCCTAAAAACTACAGCAGACATCTCAGAGGTAGAACGGCCAGACGTTTAGTCACCTGGAGGTGGGGAGCTAGGTGAGTTCAATGTTGACTGTAAAGTGTGAAGCCCAAAGTCTGAAACTGGGATGATAGGCTAGGTTGCAAACCCAAGGGCTCCCTGGATAAGCTCAGCAGGCGCTGACTGCGGCTTTGAAGGTCCACACTGGTGGCCTCACCACAACACCCTGTCAAGGGGCAGGGCAGCAGCTCCACTGAGGGTGAGGGACGGCTGCAGGGCTGGCGGTGGGTATTAAGCAAGGCGGTTTCAGTAAAGCTCCTCGCAGCGTGTCCTGCACATAGCAGGTGTCCAGGCTCTGGGAGGGATGATCGTCAGGGTGTGTGAGTGCTGGATACAAACCAAAACTGGGATGGGAGTGACTGCCCCCTGCCAACCCTACCCTGCGGAGTGGCAGCATTTTGCACAAAACCTCAGCTATAGACACTACGCACCTTCTTTAGAATAATAACAGTTGTCTATGCAAGAAATAGTTATTGAGTTCCTACTATGTGCCAGGCGACCTACTAAGCCCTTTGCGTGAATCATCTCATTTAAACCCGTCAACCCTTATGAACAAATCTACTATTATTTCCTTTTTACAGACGAAGAAACAGGCTCAGGAAGTGTTTTGCCTAAGGTCAGACAGAGCAGGGCGGGAATCCAGGGCTTTCCGAATCCAGAGCCTTATCCCTACACCACACCACGCTGGCATAGATATCCGGAGCTGCCGACTGAGATGTTTGAAAGGGTAGGTCCAAAATGAACACTGAAATCAAATCCCCGTGGTAGCTGTTGGTGGGAGATGCTTACCTGGCCTCCCTCAGGAAGGTGTGAAATGTTGCCTCCCCTGGGCTCTTCAAAGGCTCAGGAGGGGTTGTGTTAAGCTGGGCTGGAGACAGAGGGCTGACCGTGGTGGGCTCCAGAGGGGGCTACACCCCACCCCCACACCAGCCAGAGGCAGCCAGGGTTCCATTAACCTGATTCTCTGCCCCACATAAACCTGCAGAGGGAGCCCCAGGAGGGAGGGGCGCTGGAGAGGGGAAGAATTGGGCTTCCCCAGGCCCCCAATGGAGCAGCCAATGGCATCAGTTTCCTTTCTTGCAGTCCGGGAGGGCCTTCGAGGCCCCTGGCTCTTTGAGGAGGGAGTGGGGAGAGAGATGGAGAGCCAGGAAGCAGGGACAAGGGAATCCAGGCTAGGGAGCACGGCACAGGCCATCAGAACACAGAGCCCTGAGTCGCAGTTCCTGTCCCGCCCCCGCACATGGCCTTGGACAAGTCACATCACCTCTCCGATCTTTAGATTCCTCCTTGCTAGTAGGGGCAAACCGATGCCACCTCTTCATGTTGCTGGGCAGACTATCAGCACTGTGCCTGACACATAGTAGGTACTCAGGAATGGTGGCTGTTACTGTTGCCATGATTTTATAATCTTGACCCCTTCGCAGCTTGCCAAGCACATTCACATCCATTTTCTTGTTGGAGTCTTTTATCTTAATACTTCTTCAAGGCGCGTGAGGATTCTTATGAGAGAGGTTAAGGGACTTAACTTAGAATCACACAGCTTCTAACTTTATCGTGATTGTCACAGTGAGCCACCCCAGCCAGGCCACTCATCTTCAGTCTGTGCCTCTGTCAGGATTCAGGTCAAGTGCCTCTTCCTCCAGGAAGCCTTCCTTGATCATACAGTCTGATTAAGTACTCCTCCTCTGTTCTCCTTCAGCCTTCTGGACTTCCTCCATCAGAGCACTTATCAGCTATTGTCACAATCATTATGTGCCCCCACCTAAGACTCTGAGGGCCCCAAAAGAAGGAGAAGGAGCACAATAAATATTTTGGTAATGACTGCCGCTGCTCCCACACAGAGGGGCATGCAGGTGTACATAGACTCACGTATAAGTACACAGTTGAGCATATACACAGTTATGCACATGTGGGTTGGTGAGTACATATGTGCACAGACAGAGGGTGAACTTTCTGGAACACAGTAGATTAAGCTGACATGGATGCCTCCATCTCCCCACACGTACACAAAAAAATATTAGAGATGATATAGACATAGCTTGGAAGAAAGGAAAATCTTTGGGTGACTTTTTTTTTAATTTAGGGGATTTTTTAAAATAATAGGTAGAACAAAAATAGACATAAAATAGAAGATAGGAGGAATAAGATTGGAGAAAACAATGCTAAGATGGTTTGTAGGTAGATGGGGATGTCAGTTAACTGACTTGGTTGAGACAAATGTGCCTGTTAAAAATGTAAGGGTGCAATCTTGAGGACTTTATTGTCGGATCTTCATTGGTAAACCCCTTCCCAATGACAGTACAGTGTGTACTCAATTTTGGAGCATGGAAAATACATGTACTTGTTTTCTACCTGTAGTTTGGATATATAATTGACATCTTTGTGCTTTGGTGTTTTTCAAAAATTTTAAGGCTGTAATGAGGAGTCACATTTGCAATCATCAATATATTCTCTACAATGAGTATGCTCCCTTAATTAAATCATGATGCTGGAAAAACACACCAAAAAAAAAAAAGTAAGGATGGCCGTAAAAGACTAGACTACATAACTCTGAGCCAGTAGAGGAAGTAAAAAGGCATAAATAAAATCAAGTCAACTCCACAGAAGGCAAGAAAGGAGAAAAAAGTTTTAAATGGGTGATAAATAAAACCCATACTGTAAGGTAGTGTAGATAAGTTCAAATATATTAGTAATCACAGTAAATGAAAATGGATTGAACTCAACTGTTAAAAATCAGAGATTCTTAGTTTAAATGGGGGGAAAATGTCCAGCTCTGTTTACAAGAGACATAGCCAAAAAACAATGACGCACAGAGGGTTAAGTAAAGGGATAGAAAGTGATAATGATATATCAGAAAATATTCTCTATAATAAAGCAGGTAGGGCTTCCCTGGTGGCGCAGTGGTTGAGAATCCACCTGCCAATGCAGGGACATGGGTTCGAGCCCTGGTCCGGGAAGATCCCACATGCCGTGGAGCGACTAAGCCCGTGAGCTACGACTACTGAGCCTGTGCTCTAGAACCCGCAAGCCACAGCTACTGAAGCCTGTGCACCTAGAGCCTGTGCTCCACAACAAGAGAAGCCACCGCAGTGAGAAGCCCACACACCTCAATGAAGACCCAACACAGCCAAAAATTAAAAAAAAAAAAAAAAAAAACAGTAGCAAGATAAACATCAGGGAGTAAAAAGACTGTAAGACAAGAAGCATTACTGAGGACAGAGAAGGTCATTACTTAATGACAAAATGAATAATTCACCCAGAAGATATAATAATCCTGAACTTGCATGCACTTACAACAGTCTCAAAGCACTTTAAACAAAACCAATTATCTGCGAAAAGAAATTGTCAAATCCACATTCTCTTTTAAATTGAAGTATAGTTGATTTGCAATGTTGTGTTAGTTTCAGGTATACGGCACAGTGATTCAGTTATAATCTATATATATTCTTTTTCGGATTCTTTTCCATTATAGTTTATTACGAGATATTGAATATAGTCCCCTGTGCTATACAGTAGATCCTTGCTGTTTATCTATTTTATATAGAGTCGTGTGTATCTATTAATTCCAAACTTCTAATTTATCCCTCCCTCCCCCACTTTCCCCTTTGGTAACCATAAGTTTGTTTTCTATGTCTGTGAATCTTTCTGTTTTGTAAATAAGTTCATCTGTATTATTTTTTTCGATTCCACATATACGTGGTATGAGAGTTGTCTTTCTCTAACTTCTCAAATCTACATTCTTAGTGAGACGTCTTAGGATCGCTTTCTCAGAAATTTATTGACTAAGTAGACACAAATTATTAGGTTCAAATGACCTAATTAATAAGTACCCTATTCCCAACAAATAAAAGCTGCACTTTTTTTTTTCTGATTACGCACACAGAGAGGGTCATACATACGCAGAACTTCTCCCAGGCATATAAGCACATAGGGACAGAGAGTGACAAGTATGTAAGCACAACTGCAATTAACATCCACAAAGACACCCAGAAATACGAGCGGGTCTGGTGGCCAAGTGTTTGGCTAACTAAATATTTACCTGGTGCATGACCTTGGACAATTAGATACCCTGTCTGAGTCTCAGTTTCCTCATGTGAAAAAAAAGCAAATTAGCAGTCAGCAAACTGTAAAGATCCAGGGAATTCATATACAACTCAACTCTGCTGTTGTAGTGTAAAACCAGCCACAGACAATTCATACAAAATTGGTATGGCTGTGTTCCAATAAAACTTTATTCTCAAAAACAGGTGGCAGGTCAAATTTGGCCCCTGGACTATAGTTTGTCAACTCCGATGTAGATAATACCATTTGCCTTGTCAGGATTAATGATGACATAAAGAATGGTAATTGAAACAAAGCACCTTACACAGCACGAACTCGACGAATGGTCTCTATTGTGAAATAAGGACATAACACGAGGGCATGGACACACATATATGTGCATGTATGTACAAAGGCCCAGACGTGAAGATCTGTTTGCATCTGGATATATAGAGAAAGACTGAGGTGTCCATACGAGCACATTTTGTGTATACACAGACATCCATGTGTAGGCAAATCATCTAGAAAATGGGATAATGGAACATAGACCCCATTGGGTTGTGAGGATAAAATGAGGTGATGCTTGGTGTGCAGCCTGGTGCGTGGCTGGCACTCAGAAGTTAGCTTTTATCATATATGGGAACAGGTTCTGGAGACACAGCACACGTTCACACACGTACCCATAATGCAATTTTTGCGAGCTTGTTTCCAAAGGAAAGCCGGGCTAATGAGGAGGTCGTCTTCGTAGCCAGCAGGTGCCCAGAACAGCTCTGACGGGGATGCAATTTAGCTTTCTCCTGAGATGTTGGACATATGAGGAGAAAGGGTGTTTTAATCCCTTGTCACGTCTCCAAGGGCTGGAGGACATGTGCTGAGTTGGAATTTTTCAACTTCAGCCTTTTTTTTTTCTTGACACATCCATCCCAGAAACATCTGTGAGATAAAACAGAGAAGGTCTTATGAATTCAGCTCATACTCGGCCTGTGCTCCCACCCTGGGCAAGCGAGACATGAATCACCGGCCTGGGGGCCCAGCAGCCCCGCAGAGCAGCCTCTCCAGCAGGGCCCTGGCCTTTCCTGAGTAGCTGCTTTTGATTTCCCTGAAGCCTTCTGATCGTCTACACTCCACAGAACCTGTGTGTCCGAGGGGAGGCGTGTTGAGAGCTCAGCTCGTGCGCTGGGGTTGGGGGGTCAGCCTCATTCCCCGGGCTCGGCTAAGTCCTGCTCTGCACCAGCCACTCGGGGATGCAAAGATGAAGCAGACAAGGAGTCGAGGCCCCTTGATTGTCCCCATTTTCCCATTATTTGAAAAGACCGTGGAGGAAGACCGCTATTGTGGTTTTGTGATAGGTGCCTTACTGGCATGTTGATCCCTAGAATATTGTGCGTTGGAAGTTTTTATCCTGCAGGCAGCGGGGGAGTGCATGGGCCGCTGCTGGGTCAGGGATCAACTGGCTAATGTCTTATAGCCAGCCGTTAATTGAACGTGACCTTCTAGGGGCCCTTATGTGCCATCCTGCAGCCTTGGATTCCATGATAGTTGAAAACCTGAGCCCTCTCGGCCTGGGCTCACATTTTGTCTCACTTCTTCTGTGTGCATCAAGAAAATGCATGGATTTCAGAGCTGTGGTGCCCCCTTGGCCTTCTATAACTTGTACCCAGGGCCAGGGAGGGCTGTGACCGGCTCTCTTGCTCATTTCTTCTGCCTAGTGAACAAACCCATGTTGGGTACCTGCTATGCTGTAGGCCCTGTGCTGGGCACTATGGCAGCTGAGAAGCATAAGACAGAACCCTGCCTAGGGACTTCTCTGGCGGTCCAGTGGTTAAGACTCCACACTTCCACTGCAGGGGGCGCGGGTTTGACCCCTGGTCAGGGAACTAAGATCCTGAATGCTGCACAGTGCTGCCAAAACAAAAACAAAAACAGAGCCCTGCCTTAAAGAGCCAGCAGTCCCAGGGCACCAATAAGAAAGGCAGAAAGCTTTTCGTGTTCTCAAAGAAGCAGGCCAAGTCAATGGGGGTACGGAGGTGGGAAGAGAGGCTTGTAGTTCTGGAGGGCTGGGACAAGACCAGGGGAGGCGTTACAGAGGAGGGAGCCTCTGAGCTGGATTTGAACATGAGGACATGGGGACGCTGGGTAAGCAAAGGCATATAGGTGGGAAAGTGTGGAGTCATTCAAAAGATGTCCCAACCTGAAGGGGCTAATTATTGTCTATCTCCCAGGTGTTGTGAAGAAAGCAACCGAGGCCTAAAGAGAGGAGGTGGATTTCCCATTGTCAGAGGGGCCCTTGGGATCCCCCAAGTCCCTGTCTGAGACCATTTCCACAGTCAGGAGCGAGAGCCTCACTGGGGTGACTCCTCTGCACACACGGGCACCGGCTTTCTCTGCTCTGGTTAGCTGTGCTTTGGGGTGGAGATGATGTGATGTTTACAGTGTCACAAGTTTATAGGAGCTGCTCCTCCTGGCGGGACAGGGTCTCTGGAAAGAGGGTACAGATGGGGGGAAAAAAGAGTTTCTCTAGTCCAGAAGTATTTGTCTCTAGGTCCATTTTACAGGTGGAAAAGTTGAGTCACAAGAGACCAAGTTAAATACCCAGGGTTGTAAAGTATTTAGAATAAGATGAAACCAGGCTTGTATGGAGCAGGAGAGAAGGAAGAGGGTGGATGCCAGACCAGGCCTAGCCATTTTCCCATCTGTTCCCAGGTCATCCCTGTCTTCCTCAGGACAGTTCCAGACCAGTCCTTTTGGGTGGCTGCTTCTGGTCAGCTTCTCACCTTAGCTTTCCCTGCCTCATTCCCAGAATCCTTAGCAACAGACAGGCAGTCTGAGAGGGGCAGGAATGCCCCCCGCCCTTGATTGGGGCTGGTGCCTGTTTACCCAGCTGGTGTGAGCCCAGGCTGAGGTCATGGAGAAGACCTGGGAGGCCTGTCGTCCAGCTGGTGCCCCACTGCTCAGGTCTTCTGACCCCTTCTCTCTCCTTCAAGGTCCCCCTTCAAGAGGTAGCCCAAGGTGGGGCTTGGCCTCCTGGGAGAGGGGAGCTTGGCTCCTGTTACATCCCCTTCATGTCTTTGCTCTTTCATCTTTCCTGAAAAAGCAGAGGTGGCTGTGAGGAAAGAGGGAGCGCAGTGGAACATAGGAGCTGGTTAGTAAGGTGCAGGTGGCCGGAGCATGGGGTTTAGAACCAGAAGACCTGGTGCATCCCAGCTCTGTGAGACCTAGCAAATCACGTGCCCAGTCTGAGCATCAGTGTCCCAATCTGCCAACTGAGGGCGATGGTCACCCCTCCCTTGCCAGAGTCCTTGAGAAACTCAAATGCAATAATGAATGTGAAAATGCTCTGTGGAGTCAAATGCAGTATGGCTGCTGCTTGACGCCATTGTTTGATTGATTCAGAAAGGTACACGCAACTGACTGGGTGCAGGAGCGCTGGCCTAGGGGTCAGATGACCCCGGGACTGGTATGGGCACTATGTGGCTCCGGGCACGAATCTTCACTTCCTCATATTGAACTGGGATAATAGGTCCTCTTCTCCCTACGGGGTCTCACAATAACCAAGGAAGATTATTCATCCAACTAGCATTTACTGAGCACCTGCTGTGCACGAGGCTCTGGGCTAGGCTAGCATGTGGCTCCTGTCCCCAAAGAAAAATCATACTAGAAGAGGAGGTGGAACTCAGAATCCTAGAGTGTCAGATATAACTGAGTTTAGTCTCCTCGTTTTACATATGGGAAAAACAAAGCCTTAAAGAGGGCCATAACTTTTTCCAGGATATCAGAAATGAGGAGCACCCGTTGCCACCCCTCCTGAATCCATGGCAGGCATTGCAAATCAATCACAGCACTCCTTCCATTAAACCCGATGCTACTTCAGGATCCTTCTCAACAAATGCTCCAGGCAGCTACCAACCAATTGACTGAAGTTGGAGGGTGAGACGAAGCTATTTGCATACCAGCCCTAAATCCTAACCGTGGGCTTGTCCAAGGCCATTTGGCCAGAATTAGCAATGCTGGGACTCAGATGCAGGTTTTCTCACCCACTCTGCCTCTCCATTTATTCCCGAAACCAGCTTTTGTTGAGTAACCACCCTCTGCTCAGCTTTGTACTAGATTTAAAGATGAGTAAGCCCTGCTTACAGGCTCACAGACTGGTGGGGAAGAAAGTCAAAGGGAAAATAATTATGATCAGCACTCAGCGAGCAAACAAATGACAACCAGTGAGTTCCAGTATAGGGTCGAAATACATTGGGCTTCTCTGGGGATGAATGACATCTGTGACCTATGAGATGATGTGAGGTGCATAGGAGGGGCCATTGACCCTGATGAATGGTAGCTTGCAATGCTGAGAAGGGGCAAAGATGGAACTTAGGAGGAGTGGCTTAGGAGGTGGTAGGAGAAATTTCTACCTGCACTGGCAGGCCCCTATTGAATGCACCCATCACACCCTGCACTCCTTCACTCAGGACCTCATCGTGCTGCTCATTACTTAACGCAGTCAGTCTTCCCCAGCTAGACCAGAAGCCCCGATAGGGCAAGGACTGGGTGTCTTTTGTTACCAGCTGGGACTTGAACCTAGTCCTGGCACAGTGACTGCCTGGCTCATAGTAGGTACTCAGAAAATCTTGGATGGATGGATATATGGATGGATGGGTGGATGTTCAGTCATGCAGCCTCTCTAAGCCTGTTTTCTCCTCTGCAAAACAGGGGAAATGGTGCCAACCTTATCAGGATGTTGTAGCAACTAAATAAGATGATGTGGCTAAAAGCCCTAGAACAGTGCCTGGCATTCAAAAAATATTCATTGAAGGAATAATGATGACTGTTTAAGCACAAGTGCAAAGACACTCTCGACAGATAGCTCCTGACAAGTGCATTTTGCATACTCTCTGCCAGGATGCTTAAAAGAGGAAGGAGCCTGGGACACGACTGTTAGAAACAAAACCCAGCAGTTCCCACCAGGACAGTAAGAGCTCGCCTGGGAAATCCTACACGTCCTTAAAAACGTGGAAGGACAGAGCTAAGCATTAACTCTGTGCAGACTCACCTTTCTAAGCACTTTATACATATTAACTCATTTACCCCCGACAGTGACCTTGGTGGTAGGCGTTGTTATTACCCCCATTTGTCATCTGGGGAAACCGAGCTACAGAGAGGTGAAGTAAGTTGCCCGAGGTCACACAGCCAGGATGTGGTCTGATTCCCAAGGCCACTCTCTTAACCACTTGAGAAGCTCCCAGTCCAGTGGAAGAGACAGAGCTGTACTACTGGGTAGCAGTTACCAAGGGCAGGGACTGTATCTGACAACCTTCTGTCCCGGCGAGGTGCCTGCGACATAGCAGGTTCTCAGTCAGTGTCTGTGGAATGAATGAGTGAATAAACAAACGAATGAATGAATGAACCTTAGAGCAATGTGCCAGGCTCTAATCATGGTATTAGTAGACAAATGGCAGGGGTTAGTGCCTAAATCACCTGAGTGACCGTGTCATTTCTCAGTGGATGTCATGGTCAGTTTTCTGGGGTTTTTTTTGCGGTTCACGGGCCTCTCACTGTTGTGGCCTCTCCCGCTGCGGAGCCCAGGCTCCGGACGCGCAGGCTCAGCGGCCGTGGCTCACGGGCCCAGCCGCTCCGCGGCACGTGGGATCTTCCCGGACCGGGGCACGAGCCCATGTCCCCTGCATCGGCAGGCGGACTCTCAACCACTGCGCCAGCAGGGAGGCCCAGTCATGGTCAGTTTTAAAGCTCACCTGAGACATGCGCTTCGCTGTCCATTCCTGTCTGTCACTACCCGCTACTGGCCTTGTCGGTTGTCCCTCCGATCTTAACCAGGGCCCTGTGCGGTCACTTCTGTCCCTGTAGAGCAGGAGGGAGTCTGGGTGGCAGAGAGGGCCTGGTGCCAAGGAGACGATGCTCGACTCAAAGCTGGAAGTGGAGACTTTGGCCCAGGCATCCGTTTGGCCCTGGGAAGTCACATCCTTCTCCCAGCCTCGCTTTCCTCATCGTCACGAAGGGGATAATAATCACACCCATCACGGGCTGTTGTGAGGTGCACCCGTGGCCACGCTTAGGAAACAGAAGTAGGTTGTTCTGGAAAGTTGCAATTTACAGGCTGGTTTCAGGAGCAGGTGGGTCAGTCTTGAAGGCGGGAGCGGCAGGAGACCATGGGAGGTATGAACAGCAGCCCAGTGCCCTGTCGGCCCCACAGTCCACCTCCCCTCTCGCACACGCTGCCTGAACTGTCCCCATTTGATGAACTCCCGGGATGAAGGCCTCGTGTCTTCCAGGAGGGAGCCTGCTTTGGTGCACGCAGGTGCTGTGTACATTTTGACTCCCTGGCAAAGACGCATCCTTGGCCTCTCCCAGCGTGAGGTGAGTTCAGAGGGAACGAGACGCAGCTGGGGCAGAGGGCAGATGCCAGGAACTGGGCAAGATCTGAGACCCTGAGCAGGGGTCTTACGGGGCCTTGGGGCAGCTCGGGGAGCCACATGCCTGGGGCTGGGTGAGGGCAACAGGAGGACCCTAAAAATGGAGCAGGGAGCTGCCCGGAGCAGCTTTCTTCCCTTTCAACTTTGCCAAGGAGCAGCATGGCCACGGGCTCCACACGGCCCAGAGAGGAGGTGCTGCCAGCCCCCCCGGGCACCTGTCCCAAAAGCCTAATTACGGGCTCGCTATGGGCAGTCAGCTCGCTAATTGAGAGTCCCTGGGGAGAAGACGCTGCTGAAACAGTGAAGTACTCGGAAGGAAACACTGTTACTCCTTCGCAGAAGCAGAAGGCTCTCACCCCTCAGTTCACGCAGGGCTCTACGGGGGGCAGAAGGAACTGCTGGCAGAGGTCCTCAGTAAATCCAACCTCCTCTCTCCACCCTCACTGTCACCGCCCTGTCCAGCCACCATCACGTCTGCCTGTTCAAATCACAGGCCATTTCACAGCCCTGCCGAACACCCTCCATGGGTTTCCCATCTCCTTTCTGTGTCCACGGGCCTGAGGCTCAGCCTCCCCCTCTTTTCCCCCTGTTCACACCTCTCCGGCCACAAGGGCCTCTGCACTCCTCAGACACACTAGGCTTCTTTATTTACTCCTGAGGAAGGGCCTTTGCACATGCTGTTCCCTCTGCCCAGAATTCCCTTCCCTGTGCTCTCCCCATAACCAACTCCTTCATGGCCTTCAGGTCTCAGCTCACATCACCTCCTCAGAGAAGCCCTCCCTGACCACCCCAGCTAGAGTTGTCCCCCCACTCAGCACCCTCCAGCACATCACCCTGTACTTATTTGATACCTGTTTATTATTCATATTCCTCATCTGATTGTAAGCTCTACAAGTAGGGACCTAGCTTGTCTTGTTTGCTGCTGTGTCCCCAGCAGCTAGAACAATGCCTGGCACGTAGTAGGGCTTCGTGTCTGCTGAATGAATGATCCCTACTAGGAGGGATCTGTAATGCAAGCAACATTTCTTTTTCTTTCTTTTTTTTTTTTTAAACATCTTCATTGGAGTATAATTGCTTTACAATGGTGTGTTAGTTTCTGCTTTACAACAAAGTGAATCAGTTATACATATACATATGTTCCCATATCTCTTCCCTCTTGCGTCTCCCTCCCTCCCACCCTCCCTATCCCACCCTCTAGGTGGACACAAAGCACCAAGCTGATCTCCCTGTGCCATGCGGCTGCTTCCCACTAGCTATCCACCCTACGTTTGGCAGTGTATATATGTCCATGCCACTCTCTCATTTCGTCACAGCTTACCCTTCCCCCTCCCCATATCCTCAAGTCCATGCTGTAGTAGGTCTACATCTCCATTCCCGTCTTACCCCTAGGTTCTTCATGACCTTTTTTTTTTTCTTAAATTCCATATATATGTGTTAGCATATGGTATTTGTTTTTCTCCTTCTGACTTACTTCACTTTGTATGACAGACTCCAGGTCCATCCACCTCACTACAAATAACTCAATTTCTTTTTATGGCTGAGTAATATTCCATTGTATATATGTGCCACATCTTCTTTATCCATTCATCTGTTGATGGACACTTAGGTTTCTTCCATGTCCTGGCTATTGTAAATAGAGCGGCAATGAACATTTTGGTACATGACTCTTTGAATTATGGTTTTCTCAGGGTATATGCCTAGTAGTGGGATTGCTGGGTCGTATGGTAGTTCTGTTTGTAGTTTTTTAAGGAACCTCCATACTGTTCTCCATAGTGACTGTATCAATTTACATTCCCACCAACAGTGCAAGAGTGTTCCCTTTTCTCCACACCCTCTCCAGCATTTATTGTTTCTAGATTTTTTGATGATGGCCATTCTGACCGGTGTGAGGTGATAACTCATTGTAGTTTTGATTTGCATTTCTCTAATGATTAATGATGTTGAGCATTCTTTCATGTGTTTGTTGGCAATCTGTATATCTTCTTTGGAGAAATATCTATTTAGGTCTTCTGCGCATTTTGGGATTGGGTTGTTTGTTTTTTTGTTATTGAGCTGCATGAGCTGCTTGTAAATTTTGGAGATTAATCTTTTGTCAGTTGCTTCATTTGCAAATATTTTCTCCCATTCTGAGGGTTGTCTTTTGGTCTTGTTTATGGTTTCCTTTGCGTGCAAAAGCTTTAAAGTTTCATTAGGTCCCATTTGTTTATTTTTGTTTTTATTTCCATTTCTCTAGGAGGTGGGTCAAAAATGATCTTGCTGTGATTTATGTCATAGAGTGTTCTGCCTAGGTTTTCCTCTAAGCGTTTTATAGTGTCTGGCCTTACATTTAGGTCTTTAATCCATTTTGAGTTTATTTTTGTGTATGGTGTTAGGGAGTGTTCTAATTTCATACTTTTACATGTAGCTGTCCAGTTTTCCCAGCATCACTTATTGAAGAGGCTGTCTTTTCTCCAATGTATATTCTTGCCTCCTTTATCAAAGATAAGGTGACCATATGTGCATGGGTTTATCTCTGGGCTTTCTATCCTGTTCCATTGATCTATATTTCTGTTTTTGTGCCAGTACCATACTGTCTTGATTACTGTAGCTTTGTAGTATAGTCTGAAGTCAGGGAGCCTGATTCCTCCAGCTCCGTTTTTCATTCTCAAGATTGCTTTGGCTATTCGGGGTCTTTTGTGTTTCCATACAAATTGTGAAATTTTTTGTCCTAGTTCTGTGAAGAATGCCAGTCATAGTTTGATAGGGATTGCATTGAATCTGTAGATTGCTTTGGGTAGTAGAGTCATTTTCACAATGTTGATTCTTCCAATCCAAGAACATGGTATATCTCTCCATCTATTTATATCATCTTTAATTTCTTTCATCAGTGTCTTATAATTTTCTGCATACAGGTCTTTTGTCTCCTTAGGTAGGTTTATTCCTAGATATTTTATTCTTTTTGTTGCAGTGGTAAAGGAGAGTGTTTTCTTAATTTCACTTTCAGATTTTTCATCATTAGTGTATAAGAATGCCAGAGATTTCTGTGCATTAATTTTGTATCCTGCTACTTTACCAGATTCATTGATTAGCTCTAGTAGTTTTCTGGTAGCATCTTTAGGATTCTCTATGTATAATATCAGTAAAGCTGTCACTGTTAACATTTCTAAGGTCATGCAGAGAGCAGGAAGCAGAGACGCAGGTCTGTCTAAGTCCCCACTGTGACGTCTGTGTTATTAAAACAGGGGTTATAATCCTTGTTTTACATACAAGAGAACAGAGACTCAGAGAGATGTGCTTCTGTGCCTAGAGACCTCAGCCAGGAAGAGTTGGGGCTGGGATTTGAACCCAGAGTGCTGCTTTCTCTACAGGGACAGGGCTGACAGGAGGCCTGGGCAGCTGGGAGGCTGGCCAGGCCAGGCAGTGGTCTGTAATGCAAGGGGCTTTAGGGATGGACAGAGGCTGTTTGGTTTGGCAGCAGGGTCCAGGGTGCAGGGCACATCCCCAGAGAGAGCAGACCACAGTAATAATAATATCTAATTTTTATAGAGCACTTACTGCACGTGTGGCAGTGTTCTAAGTGCTTTATGTATATTAACCATCATTTCAACAACCTTAGGAGGGAGGTAGCATTATTATACCCATTTTGCAGAAGACAGAACTAACCACAGAGATGTTATGTGACTTATCCGAGGTCCCCCAGCTAGAAGTGGTCCATCTGGGTTAAGCTCGGGAGCTAACCACTACACTGTACTGCCTCTCTGAGAAGACAAAGCCAGGCAGGGCTTCAGAGCCCTCAGGTTCAGGAAGGGGCTCCAAGCCCAGCAGAGTAAATGAAGCCTGCAGCCTGGGGCCACCGGATTCTGATCCTTGGGACCCTGACTGATCCCAGTCCCTTGAGACTCTAAGTCTGGTCAGATCTGGAGGCTGAGTCCAACCTCGGTGCAAGGTGCCCAAGCCCTGGAGCCAGGCATCGGGGGTGAGGTGGATCCCAGCTCTGCGATCCCCCTGCTGCGTGCTCTTGGCCAGCACAATCGACCACTCTGAGCCTCACCTTCCTCGGCTGTGAAACAGGGCCAGGAGTTCATCAGGATGTTGTAATGGGAGGAGAGGAGATGACGGACATGAGCCAGGCTCCACCCAGCCTGGAGCCCGACCCCTCGATGAGCTAGCAGTGGGTGAGGGAAAGCAGATGGCTTCCATCTCAGTTTAAATCCCTGCTCTGCCCCTCACTGAATCAGTGATGTTTGGCAAGAGACTTACCCCTCTGCCTTATCCCCTGTAAATGAGGATAATTATAGTATAACTTGAGATTATATAAATTAATCCACATAAGGTACTTAAAATAGTACCTGGCCCAGAGTAAGCGCTAAGTGTGAGCTGTTATTTATCAGAAGATTACAGATGTGAAAATACTAGTTCTGGCCTCTCTTGTAACCAAGGAGACTCTCTCCAACTGGGTTGCCTTGAGGTCAAAGTAAGTTAGGAAGCTATGCTCTCAAACCCTCACTTGGTGACAGCGTGGGCTTTCTCTGCAGGCTGCCCGTCCCAGAAGTTGCCTCCCCTCTCTTCATCTCCAGTTTTCTCAAGGATTAGAGTCCTTCCCTCTGGGTGCTAGAACTAAGTGCTTGTCAAGTTTATAAGCTTTCAGAGCTGCTTTTAGTGACAACCAGGCCTCCCCATTTTATAAGGACTGAGATAAGAGGAGAGTTTATGAGATTAGAGGGTTGTCATCATCCTCTGCTTTGATGTCTGTCTCTCTCTCAGTTTCCTTCTCTTTTACAAAACCAAAGCACAAGGTGGGAACAGCAGCTCCAGGCCCCATAAACACACTGTTCAAATAAAGGAGACATTTAGAGGAAGGTCGAAGTGCCATTTAAAGGTGTTCACTCTAAAATGACCGCGTCTGGGCGATTTGTCATGAAGTGTACCGGCTGCTAGCAAAGATCACTTGTTCTGCAAATCTGGCTGTTGGCTCATAATTTTCAACTTTTGACCCGTTAAAATTGAAAAGGTGTGGGATTTTTGTAAGCTTTTGGGATAGGAGTGTTTTAAAGTAACTTTTAAGGAAGCCATCTATCTTTGGGAAGGTTTGGGATCAGTTAGCCTTGAAGGGCCCTAGTGAGCAGGCTAGTATCCCCAGGTCCCTGCTCTGCCATGGGGGACTTTATGATCCAGGAATGTTCCAGTCCAGAGACTGAGCAGGCTTCTTCCTGATTCTCTGTGGGTTCACAGGCTGTCAAGCCATAGGCAGAGCTACTTGATCTGCAGGCAGTGGGCATGGGGCATGGGTGGTAGGTTCACTGCTGTCCGCCCCTGCCTGCCTGTCCAATTTCATATCCTTTACCCCTGCACTCACAGGCTCAGGGTTCCAGCTGCAGGTGTCATATCTCCACACCTTTGCATGGGCTATTCCCTCTCAGCCCAGCATGACCCTCTTTTCATTCTTTTGTCTTGTCCTTCTTTATCTTCCAAGACAGCTCAAGTGTTTACACCTCCAGGAAACAACAGTGTTAAGGTCCACTTCTGTGGGCTCCCAGGCCCAGCACTCCTCCCCCCACCCCACACGTCCCCTGCCACTGGTCACGCTGTTTGGAAACTGCCTATTTACTTGGACATCTTCCCCACCAGGCCGGGAGCCCATTGAACCTTGGGTTCCTGGGCCCAGCCCAGGTCCCAGCCTGGAAGAGGTGAGGCCACGAGATACCTCGTCTTTGGACTCAGAGGTAGTGCTCCACTGCTCCCCTCCCAGCTCTGTTACTGGCTGTGGGTGGATTAGTTATCCTCACAAAACCTTAACTGTCTTCTCTATAAATGGGAATGTCACTAGTACCTGCCTTATAGGATTGCTGTAAGAATTGTTGATGAATGTACACTCTACAGTATTAACTCTGAATTTTCCCTACAAGGTAAGTCCTATTGATAGACCCATTTTCCAGATGAGGACACTGAGGCACAAAGAAAAGTTAGGTAACCTGCCCAAAGTCATGGTGGAGCCAGGGTTCAAGGCCAGTTGGACCCTGATTCCAGAGCCTGTGCCCCTAACCACCGTGATGCACAGCCCCGCCTCCATAACTTCCATGAAGCCATCAGCCTGCCACATAATAGGTGCACAATAGATGGTATGAATGGTTGTTGTCCATAGCTCAGTTCATTTTTAATGATGGAAGAGGTGGAACTGGTTTCAGCAAAGGAGGAAAGGTTCGAGAACTAAGGAAAACAGAGAGGAGATGGGTCGGAGTTGAGACAGGGGAGTGGGTCAGCTGAGACCAGAGCAGGAGGGCTGCAGTGTGAGGAGGTGAGGGCCCGGGCAGGAAGGTGGGAGGGAAGGACTGAGGGCACACGGCGACCATTTGAGCCCTGGCACAGGACCACCACTGGCTTCCCTGCTTTTAGAGAATAAAAACCCAGACTCCATCAGTGACCACATACAGCCATTGTGACGTAGCCCCAGGTCACCTTTCTTGTGTTGTGTCCCCACCTTTCTCCCACACAGCCCATGCTCCAGCCACCCTGCCCTCCTCCTCACCCCTCCATGCCTTTGCACACACTGTTCATCTGCCTGGAAAGTCCTTCATCTCTTCTGGCCCTGACGGACTCCTACGTATCCTTTAATACCCAGTTCAACTGGCCCTTCCTCTGGAAAGTCTGCTTTGATATCCTAACTGATCATAATCACTCCCCCCTTCTAGACAGTGATCATCAAGGCCAGGGACTGTCTTATTCCACTCTGTGCCTGGTACCCAACCGAGGGCTGGGCACAAGGTCATTACTTAGAATGTTGAGCTTTTTTTACTGAATAAGTCTGTCCTTAATTGAGGGCAGGCCATGGTGAGACCACACACATGATCTCACATCCCCAGTATACAGGAGGGCTAGGACATGGAGGTAGAAGCTGAGCAAGGTTAAGGAGAGAACTCATTACTTCCCAGAGATCCAGGCAAGGGAATGCTCCAGGGCAAGTCAGGCTCCAGAACTCTGCTGTGTGCCTAGAAAATGCTGCCTGGAGACTTTGAACCTGGGACTCTACTCCAAGCCCCTCCAGCAGATAGAAAACCAGCTGGACGCTTGAGATATCCTGTCCACTATCACTCATTGGACCACCTTAAAACGTGGAGCTCAAAACTGACCCTTCCTGAGCAGCAGGGAGGATGCTGGGCTGTCACTCTCCTTCTACTCTTATAGCCTAAGACCACATTGGCTTTTTCAGCAGCTTTTGGCTTATGGTCAACTCAAACCCCCAGATCTTTTTCACTGGGATGGCTGCCAAGCCACATCTTGTGCATTTGATTTATGGCTTGGGTTCGCTGAGGCTCACTCCTGCTCCCCAGAAGCCGACAGGAGAAGGGCAACGGTTTCTGTACCCCTAGGAGGGAGAGCGACTGCAGGCTTCCCAACCCAGGAGCCTCAGTGTGAACGTGGGCAAGCTCCCCTTCTCCCTGTTTGTGTTTCGTTTTTTTTGTTGTTGTTGTTATTTATTGTTTTTTTGCGGTACGCGGGCCTCTCACTGTTGTGGCCTCTCCCGTTGCGGAGCCCAGGCTCCGGACGCGCAGGCTCAGCGGCCATGGCTCACGGGCCCAGCCGCTCCGCGGCATGTGGGATCCTCCCAGACCAGGGCACGAACCCGCGTCCCCTGCATCGGCAGGCGGACGCTCAACCACTGCGCCACCAGGGAAGCCCTGTTTGTGTTTCTTAATCCCTTCTCCTTGAGGCACCAAATGCTGGGACCTCTTGAATGGGGTTTTCATTAGCATTCAAGTCACAGGCCACCAGGGCTTGAGCAGACCAGTCTTCTGGGTTACCGGGGGGAAGCACAGTAGTTCTGGAAAGCACCCGGAAGGGCAGAGAGAGAGGGGCAGGTGTTGGAGGCCAAGGCTCCTAAACTTGGCGTCCATGTGTCCTGGGGAAGGCAGTTCATTGCTCTGAGCCTTATTTTCTCATCTGCAGAACAGGAGTGACAAATCCTGACCTCATGGCATTCTTAGGACAAAAGTGCCCAGGCAGCAAGTGCCTTCACAGACATAGTGGTGTCTGTCTGGGGTCAGAGACAGCTGGGGCCAAGCAAATGGGTGTCAGGCACTTGGTGATGTCCTGCTCTTACCTCAATACATGGAGAGGAACCGAGGCCCTGAGTCTGTACCATCTTTGCAAATACCGTTCCCGCTCATTCTTCTCCTCAGGGATTGCCTTTTCAATGCTACCTTTCCGAAAGGCCTTTCCTGACCACACTCCCTAAGGTGACCCACTGTGGTCCTGCCTCAGCCCCCGCTGTCTCCTTCATGGCCATCGCAAATCGAGTATTTGTGTTTGTCCACCGCTTCTTTCCCTCTGTTGCTCTCAGTAGACCCTCCGCTCCATGAGGGCGGGGACTGCATCTTCCTCGCTCACCTCTGTCCCCTCCGGCCCCAGCATATGGTCGGGACACGGTGGAGCGTGGACAGTGACCATCAGGGACTTCAAAGATGTTCCTTTGGACCCTGGCTGCAGACTCTGTGTGCAGCGAGCTAGGGGATGCGTACAGAACCCAAAACAGAAGCATGTGTATCTTTCCCTCTGCCACAAACAAGGTCACTTCCCCTCCCGGGGCCTCAGTTTCCCCAGCTGTAAAATGAGAGACTGAACTAACTCCTTTCTCTCAAGTCCTTCAAGCTCTAAAAGACTCTTAAGTCGACACAGGAAGGGGGAGGAAATTACATTGAATTGTATTGCCTGTTGGGTTGAAAAAAACAACTTCTGCCAGGAAATCTCTCTTACTCTGTCACTTTCTCCACTGGCCTGGAAAACACAGCCCTGCACAGGCCCAGGCCTGCGGAGCCCACACCGCAAAAAGTCACAGGCCCCCTCCTGACCTGGGCCCGGGCAAAGGGGGCCCCTGAAAGGTGTATGGCAGCTGCTTCCCGGGGGGTCCCGGGGTTTGTTGCCTTAACCGAGCTCGCAGAGCAGGTAAAAAATTCCAGACATGTTCTCCACTGACAGCTAATTGTGTCCTTTATTAATGACCATGGCTTTCTTGGGGCAGGTGGGAGGAGGTAGGAGCCCAGGGGCCTCCCTCAGGTGGAGCTGATGACCACGTTTCTGGATCCCATATAAGGGGAAGTGCTCCATGAGGTGACCCTGAAAATGCACCCCCCCCCAGCTGGAGAGGAGAGGGGGCTTTCCCAGGCTCCCCAAGCCCCAGTAGGGGCGGCTGGCGCCAACAAGATGATGCAGGGATTTTGGAATCTGGCGGCCCAGGTTCTAGGTCCTAAGCCGGCCTCTCAGAACATAACACCAAAGTCCAGTGGATGGCCTGAAGCAGGGATCCACAAGGTGGGGGGTGGGCTATGGCCTGCAGGCAGCTTGGGAGATGCTCCCAGCTCCATCCGGCCATCACCCCCCCTCATGGCATGAGGACCCGGCCTGACAGGCCCTTCCTCAGTGACCTACTACACCACCTGTCAATACAGCAACCAGATGTGCCGGGGGACTCAGGCCTGCCCTGCCAGATGTGTCAAGCTCTCAGAACACATCCGGCTTCCCCTCGGGCACATCGTGATTAGTATTTAACACTCGCTTTTCCAGCATGTGTGAGTCCTGAGGGTTACAGGCTGGGAAGCTCCGCCATGTTGATCCAGCTTAAGCTCTGGGGGCCTGGAGCCCACTGCTTGTCAGTGGGGCTGTTTTCTCAAGGACCCAGTGAAGACCTTTACAAGCCCTGTTGCAGTGATAGCCTCGAGCTGGAGGGAGGGCTTTTGTGGAGCTTTATTTGTTCCCCATTTTCTCACTAGGATCCCATGTTAGCCTGGGGAGGAAGGTAGGGAGTACGACATTAACCCCAATTATAGATGAGGGATGTGAGGCTCAGAGAGGGATGTAGTGACGAAGTAGCTCAGCTAGGACTTGAACCAGGCAAGGGAACCGCACATACAAAGGCCCTGAGGCTAGAGGGGCCTGATATACTCCAGGACAGCCCGGAAGCTAGTGTGGCTGCAGTGGGGTAGACAAGAGGGAGGCTTCTAGGAGGTGAGTTCAGAGAGGTAAAGGAGATACAATTACAACAAAAAGAATAAAAGGCCTAGGGATAGATTTAACCAGAGAGGTAAAGGGGGGCTTTGTAGGCTATTATTTTTTACTCCAGGTGAGGTGGGAGCTGTGGAAGGGCTTGGAGCAGAGAAGCAACACACCACTGATTCCTGTTCTCCAGGTTCCCTCTGACTGGTGTGTTGAGAGCAGGCTGCAGCCAGGGGAGAGTGGGGAGGTGGGAGGGCAAGGGCGAAAGCCAGGAAACCAGTCGGGAGGCTCCTGCAGTGAGCTGACAGCTACTGCTCCTCTGACCCTCTTTCTTCCCTTCCAGTCTGGGAATCAGGACTCCTGGACTGCAGCCCCAGCTCCATCAGCCGCTAACTTGCTGTGTGACCTTAGGCAAGTCACTGTCCCTGTCTGGGTCATGTATTCTGTAGTCATGAAATGAGGAGCTTGGACCAGAAGATCGTGAAGGTCCTTCCGACTTCCAGTGACCCAGACCCCACCTGCTTCTCCAGGCTTATCTCCCACCTCTCCCAGACTTGAACTTCATGCTTCAGCGACCCTGAACTATTTGCAGCTACACACACACACGCACACACATACGCACACACGCACCATACTACTTCAGGCCTCCGTGTCTTTGCACTGGCTGCCCCTCTGCCTGCACTGCCCTCTCCTACCGGCCACCCTGACTGGAGGGCCTGTGTTCTTCAGCAGCTCTCAAGCTCGCTGGCATCTCCTGCACAGCCTCTCCCTGACCCACCCCCGACACACACACCCCCACCTCACGCCACCCCGCTTCCTCAGTGTTCCAGGGCACTTCCACAGGCCATGCTGTTCTTTAAGAGACAGTTGATGAAGTGGATGTGGACTCGGAACTGGCTTCAAATCCCAGCTGCATCTCTGGAGTTGCCTCATGTTTTTGAGCCTCTGTTTCCTCTGATAATTATACTTCCTACTCGCAGGGTCAAGGTGAGGATGCAGTAAAATTGCAAAGCATGTACGTAACCCAGCGCCTGGCACACGGTAACTGTCTGGAATCTGGGAAGCCAGATTCCAGCTGAAGAGAAAGGGCCGTCGCGTGAACAGGGGTGGCAGCAGGGGGGTGGGAGTACCCTGGACCGTGTGGCCCCAGATCCCTGGAACAGCCCTGTTCAGGAACCCAGGACGGCCTCCAGTAGCCCCATGACCTGAGGGCACTCCTGTCCCCCTCTCCGCTCACCTCCTCCATCAGGGTCTGGTCAAAGCTGCCTGCCCGGCAGACACACCACACTTAGAAACGTCCTTAATTGCTTCACCGTAGTGGGGAGTCACCCTGCAGGCAGATAATTAAAAAGTTCAGAACTTGATTAATTGGGAGGAAATTGGAGGAATGGGGCTGCCTGCTGGGCGGGCGGGAGCCCTCAGCCCCCACCGTGAGGACGGCAGGAAGGGAGGTGGGCCAGAGCCGGGACTGGGGGCCTGACGTAGTATCCAGGGGCTGGTGAGCCGGGAGTAAATCGCCCTTAACCCACCTTCATGGCCGTGGGGTTCAGGGTCTGGCTCCCGCAGGCATCTGTGAGCTCGCCCCTCCGCACCTTGGGGCCTTCTAGCCTGTTGTCGAGTGAGGTGTTACAGAGGGCCTGCTCTGGGCCAGGCAGTGAACAGGGTAGGCACGGGGGCTGCCCTCATGGAGCTCACACTTGGGCAGGTGGGATGGTGGGAGGTGGGGAGACAGACGTTAACCAAATGCCAAGAAGGACGAAGGGAGGATGCCTTGAGAGCCCGCTACTGGGGGCCCCGGATGAGCCCTGGAGCCTCTGACATGGTCCAGAGGCCTAGAACACAGCCTCCGGTCCGCACACAAGCTGGGTGACCTTAAGCACAAGATTCCACCTTTGTCAGACTCAGTCAGTCAGTCCACAAACACTTCCTGAGACCCCCTGTCCATCACCTCTCAGCCAGACCCCGTGGGCACCCACTGCCACCGGGCTCACGGCCTTGTGCGGGGGCAGTCACACCTGTATACTCATGCAGGAGCCGAGGCGAGGGGCACAGAAGAGAGGCCCTAAACCCGGCCCTGGAGAGGGTGGCATCCCAGGAGGAGGACCCAAAGGAGCTGGAGCTGAGATGTGAAGGGCGAAGAGGAGTTAGCCAGGCTGGAGCTGGGACCGCGTAGCAGGCAGAGGTGACACGGAGCACAGCCCGTTGGGGAGCCGGAAGCTGCCTCCTGTGACCCGAGCCCAGGGCACGGCTGGGAGGCTGTGGGAGCTGAGGCCGGCGAGGTGGACCCTGACGGGGAGGCTGAAGCGGGTGGGACGCGCCACAGGCACAGGGGAGCCACTGAAGGGTCTTGAGCAGGGAAAGGACTTAGCAGATGGCTGTGTGGAGGCTGGCCTGGGGGAAGCCCTGGGTTCCCCTCTCAGGCGAAGAGGAAGCGTGTTAACACAGCTCCTGCTGCTGCCTTCTGACTTCTGTTGTCCTGCCAGCTGCTGGCAGGGATCCACAGAGCCCGGGTCCCAGCAGGGGCAAGTGGAGGGAGCCTGGGCATGTGGGGGAGGGGGACAGGATGACTGACATCCCCTGGGTGGTCCCAGTAGGAGCTGCCACAGCAGGGGGGTGACCCTGAGGCACTTCCTGGACTTAACCTGGAAGGGCAGGGCCCCCTTGAGGGAGGAAGGGCTGGTCAGGGAGGGGCCCCCTTCATCAAGCTGGAACACTGAGGGCCTCGGAGGCAATGTGAGAGCGTGGACTGTGGGGACACAGGCTCTGCCCCTATGTCTCTGAGTGACTTTGGACGAGGCACTTCCTTTCTGTGAGCCTCAGTTTCCTAATCTCTAAAATGGGGATACCACCTCCTACTGCACAGGGTGATTGTGAGGACTGATGAGGTTATAGGCTCCGGAAGCTCCTGGCCCAGCACCAGAAGGCACATGTAGACACACAGTGATCAGAAGCTCCTCTTTCCAGCCCAGGAGCTTGTCGCCTGCTTCCAGTGTGGCTTTGCCCCTGGCACAGATCAGCACCCTTGCCCAGCCCAGCTCAGGGGTACTGACTCTACTGGCTTAACTTCAGCAGCAAAAGCAGGAAGCGTGCAAAATGCAAAAGACACTTTGCATGAGGGAGACCCCAAAACCCCACCCACTCAGCCACAAGAACACCACAAGCTCAGCCCTGACAAACACTCAGCATAAGCCCCTGAAAATACACAAATCAGTTCTTCCACAGTTCAAGGAGAATGCAGGGCCCAGGGTTGGGTGCCTCAGCCTGTCCACAGCCAGAGTCCCAAGGCTGGAAGAGGCCACAGAGATGGTCCCAGCCACAGCCAAAGTAGGCAGGAAGTGGCCTGGACTCACAGAGCAAGGGGCTGAGGGGGCAGGCGAGCCCTGGCCTCCCCGCTCTGGGCCTAGGACTCTTTTCTCTGTCCAAACTCCTCTCCCCGACCCACATCCAGAACTACCTGGAGATCCCAAGGCAGGAAAGTAAGCCAACTGCCCTTCAAACCTGGCACTGCTGAGCCCAGGACCACTCCCTGGCCCCTCTGCCCACAGTGGCCAACAGTCAGCCCTCGTTGAACACAGGTGTGCCAGCCTCTTGCTCAGTTGTAGCCTCTAACAGGCAGGGCCTAGGCCTTTTGTCTGCATGACTCAGTGCCTAGTACACAATAGGGACTTAATAAGCATCTCTTGAATAAATTCATAACTCACCATCTCCCCAACTGGACCCACACTCCTGAGGGCAGGAACTACTTCTTCTTTGTCTCTCTATCCCCAGGTCTTAGCACAGAGCAAGTGGTGGGCCAAGGAAGAATGTATATAATAAAAGCAAACACTTGCATAGCCCTTAATATGAACCAGGCAGGCACTATTGCAAGTGCCTTCTGTGAATTAACTCGTATAATCTTCCCAGCAAATATAAGAGCAGTGTCATCATTCCCCCCATTATACAGACAAGGAAGCCAAGGCACAGAGAGTTAGGTGACTTACCCATCGTCACACTGTTAGCAAGAGGCAGGCTTGGGATTCCGCCCGGGTAGCCGGCTACACAGTTCATGCCCAGGTTCAATTTCATCAAGCTCTCGGGAGTGGGAGCTAGACTGTGGTGAGCCTGCCTCTCCTCAGAGCCACAGAGAGAGCCCTCTGGTCTACAGGACCCCCCAGGAAGATAGAGGAACTCCTTGCCCACCCTGGAGGCCTGGCACACTGGGCCTGACAGCATCTGAGTCCACTGTGGCACCAGTCATTCTGGGGCTTAATCTGGAGTCTCTGGGAGGCAAAGGGGGAGCACAGCTGCAGGCCAGCCAAGGAGGCTTCGAGGATCACCCGGTGCCAATTAGCAGCCCTGCCATGCCAGGCCCAGATGGAGCCCTGCCTTGGCCTGACTCATGGCTCATTCGGTCAATTATCACCTATCCCCGGAGCCCAGGGGGAAGGCCAGGAGAAAATCTGTTTCCCCATAATCCTCTCTCCTCCTCCCGGCCGACTGCCATCCCTGCCTTCGGTTGCCTGGCTAAGGGCTCTGGGCGTCTGCAGAAGGCAGGTGCTGGTTGGCTGCTTTGGCTCCAAGTCCTGGGTTTGGGGCCCAGGCTTTGGCTCTACCTTGCTGAGTGACCCCAGCAAGCCCTGTCCCCTAATTAGCCCTGACAAGATGGTCTCCGCTTGTGTCTCCACTCAGCAACTTGATAATTTTGTGTCCTGGAACCACAAAGACCTGGAGTCAAACCTCAATTCTGCCATTTAGTAGCTGCGTGACCTTGGAGCATTCACTTCACCCCCTCTGAGCCTCACTTTCATCATCTGTAAAATGGGGGTGATAATGGTACCTACTTCCGTGGGTGGTCATGTGGATTTAGTGAGAGAACCCATGTAAATCACTTGCACTGGGCTTGGCACCCGGAAAGCACATAATAAGTGGGAATTTTTATTGTCCTTGCATGCTGGGTGAGTAATAATACCTAACATTTATATAGCACTTGCTGTATGTTCTAAGCACTTTATGTATGTTAATTTATCAAACCCACAGCTCCTGCCCTCAAGTTGCTCACTGTCCAGTTAGGAAGACAGACCTGCCTTCATTCAGCAAACTGAATTAACTGAGCACCTACTATGTGCCATACCCTGTACTAGGCGCTCGGGGTGTAGAGATTAAAGCCCCAGCCCCTACTTAAACCAGGGTTCTGTGGGTGGTTACATGTGGGTGAGGTCCAGTGGTGGGATGGGCTGTTTTTTGCTGGCTTGGATCACAAGAACTGACTCTGGGCATTTCTTCCCAACTCAGTGTTCAGTTATCTCAGATTGGTAGCTTGAGATTTGCCCTGATGGGAGCATTTTCACCACAGAAATTGGCAAACACAGCAAATCAGGGCTTCCCGCCCACCCCACCCCCCAGCCATTTACCAGCACACAGCCGTCCATGGAGTCTGAGTTGTGTGCTGTAGAGAGTAGAGGGCAGGCCTCCCAGAGGTGCACATGTCAGATTCACCAATCCAGCAGGGCAGGAGGATGGGAGAGAAGGACCTTCAGGCACAGAGAACAGTGCGTGTGCAGCCAGGGCATCCAGAGAACTGCCAACAGACGAGAGGTGACACATGGGGCTGAGAAGCATTCGGGAGCGTTGTCTGGGACTGAGGGCGTTTCTGGGATGCAGAACTTCCAGTTTGAAAACTGGAGGCAACTTGGTCACCCTGGTGGACAGGCTCACGGGAGGACCCGTGGGGAGAACATTGAGAGGTGGAGAGGGATCTGAGCATCGATGCAGCCTGGTGAAATTGACATGATAACAGCGGTAACAACCTGGCATTTACTTGGCCAGGTATTTTCTACCCCACTTTCTCATCTGATTCTCACAAAACCCTGTAAGGGGGATATTCGTTCACTCAGCAAATGTTTATTGAGCACCTGCTATGTTCCCACTCCTCTGCCAGGAGCTAGGGAACCAATGAGAACCAGACAAACCCGGTTCTTCTTTTCCTCTCCAGGTACTTCCAGTGCAGGGTGAAGACAGATGGCACACAAGACATACGTAATTGTTTTCTAATACAATTACAAATTGGGATGAGGCTCAAGGAAGGAAGGAAAGGAAACAGAGACTACGACTGAGGGGAGTGGCAGGAAGGGGCAGGAAGACCCCAGAGCCGCCCTTGCAGGGCTAGGTGTGCGCATTCATTCTAAGTATGCGGGGAGCCCCTGGTGAGTGTGAGCTCTGATTCATTCTCATCGGATCACTCCAGCCACTGCGGAGGATTGGCGGGGAGGCAGAGGTGGAGCAGGCGACCCATTCAGAGGCTCTTACTACATCTACACCACGCAGGTATCATCAGCTACCTTCCCGGAGGAGGAGACTGAGTCTCAGAGAGGGCGGGAGAACTGTCTGAGCCCACACACCTGTCAGAGGTGCAGCCACCCAAGTCTGTGACTTCAGCTCTCATTGTTTTCTTACCACTTCTGTACAGGAGACTCAGGTGTTGGCAGGACGGGGTGCCTTCCCAGCTGAGAAGCTAGGAGCAGCGTGACCCCTGGGCCCCTGGGCAACGTGGACGGGGGAGCTGCCCCGGACCCCTCTTTGTGGGAGAAGAGGTGGCTGATGGGAGCTGAGGCCCTGGCACACCCTAGTCACTCAGTACACCTGGGATCAGAATCTGCCTCTGCTGCTAAAGAGCCATGTGTGTCTGCTCCTCTCTGGCCCTCAGTTGCCTCAAATGTCAAACAAGGTAGCTGAGCTGGATACTCCCAGCTCTCACTACACCCATCCATCACTTACTAGGTACCGGACCTCATATTCACAGTTTACGGTCCAGCCAGATCATTACAGATTTGTAAGTAATGAAAGTGGGCACCTCAACCCTTTGTGGGGGAAGACTTCCTGGAAGGGGGTGTACCTTCACTGTCTTAAAGGGGTGTAGGCGTTGGCCTGATGACAAAGGGAGGGCATTCCAGGTAATCAGGGCAGGAGAGACACAGGCCGGAGGTGTGTGTGTGAGCCTGGGCGGCACCATATGTGGTTGACTGTGGAGCATCGGGCACAAGGCTTGGGGCGGTGGGCACTGAGGGGGGCAGGTGCCAGCCTTGGGGTCCTGAGTACCCAGAGGAATTTAGGGAGCTCTTGTGGATTTTTCTGAAGTAGGAGTTTTATTGTGATGTAACTCACATACCATACAATTCACCTGTTTAAATTGTACGATTAAGTGATTTTTAGTGTTTTCACAGAATTGTGTAACCATCACCACAGTCAACTTTAGAACATTTCATCACCTCAGAAAGAAACCCCGTACCCATTAGCAGTCCGTCCCCATTCTCTGCTCTCTCCAGCCCCTGGCAACCACTAATCTACTTTCTGTCTCTATAGATGTGCCTCGTCTAGACATTTTCATATAAATGGAAGCGTACACTATGTGGCCTTTGTGTCTGGCTTCTTTCATGAAGCACACAGTGTTTTCAAGGTTCAGCCATGTTGGAGCATGTATCAGTGCTCCATTCCTTTTTATGACCGAATAATATTCCATTGTATACCATTGTGGATTTTTAAATGACACAGAAAGGTTTGTGCTTTAGAAAGCTGGCCCTGGAGCATGGGCAGGAGGAGGCCAGATGGCCATGAGGGGCTGAGGAGTGGGTGGGAGGAGCTTTCTGGATGCCCACAGGGGTGGGAAGGCCGCAAAGAAGAGCCAGGACTGGGCCCTGCTGAGGAGGAAAGACCTGGTAATTGATTGGCTGCAGGGGGTAAGGGGAAGGACGAGGCACCCAGGGTTCCCGGTGACCAGGTGGAAAGCGACACCACTTCTCAAGACAGAAGAGCGGGTTTTATGAAGCACAAAGATACAAAAGATACAGAAAGCGTAGAATGCCCGGTGGGAGGGCCGAGTGGTGGCCGGGCAGTACACCTAGTGGAAAGGCTTCTGGAAGAGGCAGCCTGGGGAGTCAAAGAGGGGTCAAGACATGGCGATGGGAGAGGACAGCCAGGAAGGTGGTCCAGATGGAGGGGCTGGCACAGCGTGGAGGGGAGAGTGGGCAGCCACCCACCAGCCAGGCCCGCAGAACCGCCAGCAGATGGAAGAGACGTGCTAAGCTGGGCAGGCTCTCGCCTGAGAGGGAGCCAGGAGGATCCCAGTCTTGGGACCAAAAGCTTCTGGCATCTATCAGGATAGTCCTAGACCCTCACAGAATCCCTGTGTCCCCATTCTACAGCAGAAGAAACTGAGGCTCAGAGAGGTCAACCACTCAACTAGAGCCAGGGCTGCAGCCTGCGTGTCTTAACTAGACAGTGCCGAGATGGTGGGCTGCCCCTTCGTCCAGCCAGCAGGGAGAGGTAGGTCCCCAAGAGGGAGGGCAGGCAGGAGGACTCCGGGGCTCCAGGGCCAGCACGGCAGAGTGCAGAGAGCCCTGGACAGGCGCCCAGAGCAGAAGCTGCCAATCCCTGCCCGGCACTCATGGACTGTTGGCCCAATGCAAGTCTCCTAAAGGCAGAAGAGTGTGGTGGTTAGGGAAGTGGCCTCTGCAGTCCGACCACCCGGGATCCAATCCCAGCTCTGCCACCGTAAGCCCACATCCTCGGAAAGTTGCTTCACCTCTATGCTTTCTTTCCCCCATCAGAAAAGGAGGGTGACAACATTACCTCTGTCATAGGGCTGGGTGAGGCATCGATGAGTTACTATGGGTTAAGTCCTTAGAACAGTGCCAGCATTTAATAAGTACTCAATAAACGTTGTCCATTTCATATTTACACTCTGAGCCCTGGCTTCTGTACCATGGATGCCCGAGGCACTCACTGCCATCCTCTTCTTTGGTGTCACCATAGCCTGGTTCGTTGCATCAAAGTACTGTCTTTTCCTTCTCTGGCGGCTCCTTAAGGACTGGGCTGAAGCCAAGATCTTCTCCGAGATCCTGGCAGGGCCTGGACAGGGTGGCATCAGCCAGGGCTGCAGGGTTAGGAAGGGTGCCACCTTCTGGAAACTCCCTCCAAAAGGCAGGCAAAGTAGGGCCCCAGGGGGGTGGAGGATTCTGTTTTCTAGCACCCCAGGGGGAACTGTCCTTGGCTTATTTACTGAGACTTCCCTGAGATTGTAACTGCAACCCCTGGGCCAGGCACTCTTCATCACATACAATCCTCATGGCTACTCTATGGGGTAGATGCACTCTTACCGATGAGAAAACTGTAGCTCAGAGAGGTTGAACTACCTTTCTGAGGTCACCCAGCAGACTGGTACGTGAACCAGATACAGTTTAATAATGCCAGGAATTGTTTAGGCAGTTTTGCCTGAATTAACCAATGTAAAATGTCCCCATTTTACAGGTGAGGAAACAACTTAAGTGACTTGCCCAAGGCCAGATGGCAGGGACAGATTGCTAGGATGGGATTTGCTAGGCAGCCTGCACACTAACCACCATTCCTCACTGCCTTTCTACTTATGTGATCCCCAAAGCCCAAGCTCCTTCCACTTCAGCAGGCAGCTTCAGGAAGTATTTATGGAGCGCCTGCTCAGTGCCAGGTCTATGCTAGGCACAGGGGAAGGAGCTGTGGTTCAGACAAGGCTCCAATCCTGGGGGAGCCGAGGGCATGGCCAAGAGATCCCCTTGATGAATAATTATGGCAGGGGGGTAAAGTACCCTGAACTCAAGTCATGTAAGACCGAGGAGGGCAGCGTCTCTGAGGCTGGAGCTGGTTGAGGAGTTGGGAGGAGGGCGAGTTGCTAAGACTTGGACTTGCAAGATAAGCTTGAAGACTGGGCCTGGAAAAATGATTTAGGGAAATCTGTGTGAGCCATTTACATGAGGAAACTAACGCTCAGAGCGGTGGAGTTGCTTGCCAAAGGTCACACAGCACATGAACATGGAATGCAATCCAGGTGAGAGCCCCCGGCCTGTGGACAATTCAGCTACATTTCATCCCAAGGAGGAACTTGTCCATTGGAAAGCTCTTCCCTCTCCACCTCTCACTTACCTCTTGCTTGATCCCCCACCTGAGGCACCACAACAGAGCTGAGATTATGAACCCCAGTAAGCAGAAGAAGGCCAAGAAAGGGGCAGGGCCTACACCCCAGGCCTCCTGATTCCCAACCCAGGACCAGGAGGAAGGGAAGGGTGGATTTGCACATAGGCCCACACAGGAGTGGTCACCCTAAGCCCTGAGCTTTAGAGCCTGAATCCAAATCCTGAGCATCCCCCCAGAGCAGGGATGAAGTCCAAAGCCCATGGGAGAGCCCGGATTGCTGAATGCCCACCAAGTGTAAATACTGCCCTCCCCAGGCTGTCCCTGGTACTGCATGCCCTCTTTATTTCAATAAATTGATCAAACACCTGCTATAATAACAGCTCCTATTCCCTGGGCACCTGTACTTTGCAAGACCTTATGCCATGTGCCTTACACACTTATGCCAAGTGCTCACAATAGCCTGCAGAAATGGGTCTTAACATCATAGTTCTCCTAATAAAGAAACCAAGTCTCAGAATGGTTAAGCCACTTGTCTGGGCCACACAGCTAGAAAAAGGCCAAAGCAGCAGACTCAGGTCTGTCTGCTTCCAAAGCCAGAGTTCTTTCCTGCTCTACCACATCACCTCTCTACATGCCCCGTGCTGTGCTAGGACTTTTTTTTTTTTTTTTACTGTAATCATCACAATCATCTGGAACCCAGGAATCTAGTTACAAGAATCAGGGCCCAGCCAGCCATTAGTAAACAAGACTGGGCCATGGGCACTGCCCTAGACCTCTGCAGAGTCTTCAGACTAAGTCAGGATTGGTCCTAGAAGCTGTAGCACAGCCAACCTGGAGTAGATAAAGGATGATTGCTAGGGGCACCAGTTGAACCCATAGATAGCTTCAGAGACAAGAAACCAGGTAGCCTGAAACCTTCTGGGCACAGCTAGGACTGCCATGTTGGGGCCTGGAGACCCCCAAGAGCTTCAGGAGATGGGGTTCCCCATCAGTGACACTGTGTGGCTGCTCTGTGATCCTGTGTGGCCACTCTGTGATGCTGCACCGTCCTTCCAAGCCTGTGGCCTGAGTCCTCGTATGGTTTCCCCAGTGATTCTCCTTGTCTTCTCTCCAGGTTGCCCATCTGGAACCTTCAAGGCCAACCAAGGGGATGAGGCCTGTACTCACTGTCCCATCAACAGCCGGACCACTTCAGAAGGGGCCACCAACTGCGTCTGCCGCAATGGCTACTACAGAGCAGACCTGGACCCCCTGGACATGCCCTGCACAAGTACGTTCAGGGCCCCAGAAGGGCGACGCCTGACCGAGTCCCGAGGCCACCTGCTGAAAAGCTCAGAGTGAGGGTTGGGTGGCTCTCCGGCTATAGTTTCCTAAGTGAGGAGCAGCCGATTACCTGGTGGGAGGGGAAATGGAAAACTGGCTGGAAAGGACCATCCTGGGGTAGTCATGCTGCCAACATGCAGACACCACAGAGCTGGCATCTGGCTCCTTATCCCCTTCTGCTAAGTCACATGGAGTATGAAGTCAAGGTCTTGATTCACAAAGGGACAGAGAATGGGAAGTTGGCAGAAGAAGAACCAACACAGGTGGTGTCTGTGGTAGAAAAGGCTTCCTAGTGTTCTTTCCTGGCAGCAGCTGCCTGAATCACAAGCCAAGATTCTCCAAGAACAGGGTGACTGTGAGGGCAATGTCACAACCCTGTATCAGACAGGAATGGCAGTCAGCTGCAAGTAGCAGAGAGCTGACCCCAGTGGCTTAAACCATAAGGATTTATTCTCTCACATAATAGAAACCCAAAGATAGGCAGCCCTGAGGGTAGTGTGGTAAATCCATGAACTTCCCTGGGACCCAGCACTTTCTTCTGCTCTTCCATCCATAGCATGTGGTTTCTACCCTTCAGGTCACATCATAGTCCAACATTGCTGCTGAAGCTCCAGCCATCACACACATTCTCAGCAGCAGAAAGAATGAAAGGAACAAAAGGACATGCTACAGCTGTCTCTTTTCTTAAAAAAAAAAAAGTCCTAACCAGCAATTTCTGTATATCAGGGGCCAGCACTTAATCACAAGAGGCTGGGAAATAAAGTCTTTAGCTGGAGGTAGTTGCCACCCTGAATAAAATTGGGTTATAAGCAAAAAGGGGAAATAGATATTGAGTGGATATAACCCCCAACACGAAAAGACTATCCCTAGCGAGGAACACCAAGGAGGGTGGAGTCCAGGGAGAAAGGTTTAAGCAGATGTGTGTACCAGGATGTGAGTTATATTCTAGAAGCTTGTCTGTTGGGTGGAGAGGAGAAAGGATTTGGAGGAAACCTTTTGGGAGGCCTAGGCTGGAGCCAGGGCAGTGGGCACAGAGGGATCTCTTGGGGAACGTACCCCCAGAGCCCCCACTGACCGACACCTCTCCCCCTCCCCAGCCATCCCCTCCGCACCCCAGGCCGTGATCTCCAGTGTCAACGAGACCTCCCTTATGCTAGAGTGGAGCCCGCCCCGGGACTCAGGAGGCCGTGAGGATCTTGTCTACAACATCATCTGCAAGAGCTGTGGCTCCGGCCGGGGCGCCTGCACCCGCTGTGGGGACAACGTGCAGTACGCACCCCGCCAGCTGGGCCTGACCGAGCCTCGCATTTACATCAGTGACCTGCTGGCCCACACCCAGTACACCTTTGAGATTCAGGCCGTGAATGGCGTCACCGACCAGAGCCCCTTCTCACCGCAGTTCGCCTCTGTGAACATCACCACCAACCAGGCAGGTAAGCACTTCAAATGCAAGCGCCCGGGGCAGCTCTGCGCCATGCTGAGCCAGATGGGTATCCTGCCAGCCCTTGTTAAAGACTCCTTCACATCTGTGGAGTGCTTTCCACTTTTCCAAGGCTGTCCGTGTGATCCAGCCACCCGGGAGAGTAAGTGTTGCCTCTCCACTGTAGTGGCATATGTAATAATTGCAGGCATTTGTTAAGCATGTGTTATTGAAGGTGAGAGTAAAGCTGCTGTAACAAAAGGGCCCAGTGTTCGGTGGCTTAAAGAACAGAGAAGTGCATTTCTCTCTCATGTAAGAGTCCAGGGGTGAGCAGTCCAGGTAAGCAGGGTAGCTCTGATCCACTTGGAGATTCAGGGACCCGGGTTCCTTCCGTTTGGTCTCACCAGCCTCCATGCTCCTTGTCTGCTTGGTTGAAGCTGAGTTGCAGTTTTGTCTGCGCTCTAGCCTGCAGGAAGGGGAGAGACAGAAGACCCAGGGTAGCGATATGTTTTAAACAAGGTAGGCAGAAGTGGCGCCCGTCGCTCCTGGGCTTGGTCCACTGGAAAGAACGTGGTCACGTGACCTCGCCGAGCCACAGAGGAGGTTGGGAGATGTAATCTCTCCCAGCCTAGCTCAAACCTCCATCACAGCAGAAGGTGGGGAGACAGACTTCAGTGGACATCTAGCAGTTTCCACACATGCTTTCTCTGAACCTTCAGTCCCCTCCAGTCTAACTCCACCAAAACTCCTCTCCCCAGGCTCATCTGTAATAATACTTTCTGTGGCCCCATGTGGCACCCCCATCATCTGCCCTCTTTCCTTTACAACAAAAAAAGTTGCCAAACAATGCAGTCTCACTACCTCCCCCGATCCCCTCTTCACTCCACTGCACTCAGGCTTCCGGCCCTACCTCTCCACCAAAGCCACTATCCTCAGGGTCACCTGGGACCTCCAGATGGCCAGGTCCAGGAGATGCTTTCCAGCCTCAACCCCACCCAAGGGCCATGTGAGATTTTCAAGGACCTTATGGTTCCTGTGGTTCCTGCAGAAGACTCTGTGGTTGGCATTGTGAGTGTGCCCCCCAGTTGTTCACTCAGCAACCTTTGCCAAGCCCCTGCTGTTAAGCGTGGTCTGGGCCCCATCTAAGTAGAGCCAAGGGAGGTCAGGCTCCAGGACAGAAAGTGAATGGGCTGCCCAGCTTATCTTTCGGATGCCAGGTGGGGCCCACACAGTAAGCACTCAGGGCATCCAGAGATGGAGGTCCAGGAAGGCTTCCTGGAGGGGGCAGGATTTGACCTGCAGTTTGAAAGACTAACAGAATTTTGAAGGGAATGATAGAAATAAATGGAATTTGAGAAGGAGGAAGGGCATGCATAAGGACACGGAGGGGCTCTGCCTGGCTGAGGAGTGCTTTCACACGTGACCTCACTGCCACCTCCCGGCCTCCTGGAGCAGGAGGAACCTGTGTCCTCATTTCACAGAGGATGCTCAGAGAAGTTGAGTCACTAAGCTAGGCAGGGTGCAAGGCAGGAATTGACTAGGTCTAACAGACTCCAGTGCTCAGCACAGTCTACGGTGCATCCAAGGAACCATGGACTGTGGGTCTGATGAGTGTGTGTGTGTGAGTGTGCATAATTGTGAGAATGTGTGGTGTGTCATTGGATATGTCCGAGTGACCATGTGTTTGTGATTGCACATGACTGTCGATGTGGCTTCTCACGTATACGTGCATTTGTGAGCATGGGTGTGTCTGAATCAGAGGAGCATGGCGGGGGCTGTGTCTGAGCTTGAGTTTGTATATCTGAACGTGGCTCAGCCCGTCCGTGTGTTTGTGTGTGGGAAGGAGTGTGGTTTTGTTTGTCAGCGTTCGTGGTGCTGCTGGGCTGAGAGGGTGCGGTTACGAGCATGTGCTGTGGCACTTGCAGGCCCGTGGGTGCATTTAAGCCCCCCTCAGGTTGGGGTTGGGTTGGAGCTGACTCAAGGAGGGCAATCTGAGAGAACCCTCCAAAGCCAGCAGCTGTTGGCGAACACACCTGGCAGATTATGAAGCCTCAGCTGTGAGTCTCTCCAGCTTGACAAAGCTCTGAGGGATCGAAGCCAGGCTCCCAGTGGGGGTGGAGGCGAGGGAACTCTCTTCACCTGGGAGGAGCTAGAATTCCCCAGAGCCCTTGGAGTTCTTTCTCTAGCTGTGGAGGCCTCCCCTGCATCCATTTGGGAGCCCTGAGTGTCAAACTGCTTACTTAACCAGCTCAGCTTATTAGCAGCAAAGGCTTCTGGGATGGACCCCTCCTGTCTGGAGCTGGAAGTTCCCAGAGAATAGAGAGATGGGGCAGAGTGGAAGTGAGGGCTCCCAGAGAGGAGGGTGCAGGGGGAGCCCTCAGGATTAAAAGGCAGAAGCAGTGAGGAACAAGCCCTGGGTTAGGAACAGGGGACCTGAGTTTGAATCCCAGTTTTGTCATTCATTTGCTATGTGACTAGTGTATTGGTCAGTTACTGCTGCAATGATGCTGCATAACAAAACCACCCCCAAACCCAGTATTTTAGAATAATAACATTTATTTTCTCACTCACTAATCTCTGGGTCAGCTAGGGTTTAGCTAATAGGCACCAGGTCCTCTGAAGTGGGCAGAGCTCCAGAATGTGGGCTGGATTCAGTCTGTTCCATATGTCTCCTCATTCTCCTTGGACTAGCAGCCCCCCAGGCTTATTTCTCTTGTGGTGAATGATGTGAACACAAGTAGCCAAGCCAAGCCAGGCCACATAAACCCATGCCATTGCCGGTGGCACAGTCATCCACAGTGAACACACCCTGCAGGGCTCCTTGGCAGAGAGTGTGGGTGCGTGATCGTGTTACAATAGAGGCGGAGCTGAGATCACCCATCCAACCTATCACACTTGAGAAAAATCAGTTCCTCCCTCTGGGCCTCAATTTCCCCACCAAATTGTGCATCAGAACTGTATGAGAGTTTTTCAGAACACAGGTCCCCTGCCCCCACCCCAGACCTGCTGAATCAGAACCCCAGGAATAAGACCTGGGAATCAGCATTTTAACAAGTGGCTCAAGTATTTCTTAGCATCAGACAAATTTGGGAAAGTCGGGTCTAAGTGAGTCCAAGCCCCTGTAAGCCCTCAAAGCCCTGAGGCTTTCTGGGTCATAACCACCCTTTCCCCCTCCTCTTTGTTCCAAGCCCCTTAACAAGCCCCCCTCTCTCATAGATGCCCAGAGCCCAGCTGGGGGCTGTGCAGCCACACACACCCTCACCGCACTATCCCCCTTTGCCAGAGGAGGAAACAGAGGCCCAGAGAAGTGGGGTCATTTATGCAAAGTCCTGCTACTAAGTGGGCTCAACTAGGATTTAAACCCAGGACCATGAAACTCCAAGTCTACACTGTAGAAAACACGGTTCCTGCCATGGAGATTTATGCCCTGGTTGGGAAGATAAGACATGGACAGAGTGTACATATTGGATGGCATAAATGAGGACCCAAGGACGGGTCTGGGAGGTGAGGGAGATCACAGGCAGGAGAAATCATTTCCTCCTGGGGAATGGGAGAAAGGCATGCCATGGAAGGCTTCCTGAAGAGGAGGCATTTGAGCTTAGCTCTGAAGAATAGAGAAGCTTCTAATAAGCAGAGATGGAATCGTGCGGAGAAGAAGGTATCCTAGGAGAGGGAAATACAAAAGGCAGACTGGAGGGAGAGTTCTCCTTTCTCCTCCTCCAAGGCACCAAGCTTCTCTGCCACAGGGTTTTTGAAAATGCTGTTCCCACTGCTTGGAATGCTTTGCCCCTTTCCCCCTTCCTTTTTTTTTTTTTTTTGCGGTACGCAGGCCTCTCACTGTTGTGGCCTCTCCCGTTGCGGATCACAGGCTCTGGACGCGCAGGCTCAGCGGCCGTGGCTCACGGGCCCAGCCGCTCCGCGGCATGTGGGATCTTCCCGGACCGGGGCACGAACCCGTGTCCTCTGCATCGGCAGGCAGACTCTCAACCACTGCGCCACTAGGGAAGCCCTCCCCCTTCCTTTTGACCTAGCTTATCTTCATTGACCTTCCTGACCTGGTCACATGCCCCCAGCACCATGGCCCTCAAGTTCCCGTGGCTGAGATTTTAGCTTCATGTCTTTGATCATTTCATTCCTGTCTCCCCACCATCACCACACACTGGTTCACAGTGAGTCTCCTTTCCCTCACTGTGGTTCTCCTGGAGCCTAGACAGGGGCACACCACAATGTATGCTTGGTGGACAGTTGCCGAGGGGTCCAGAGAAGCATGGAGTGAGGTGGGGTGTGGAGAAGTACGATGAGGCTGGAAAACAAGACTGGGGCTTGATTTCCAGACAGATGTATTCAGTGCTCGGTTTTAATCGGACCCTAAAATTCAATATATAAATATCTAGCTCATGGCCTTATAAGGAAAAAGTATTTCTTTTGGACAAGTGACTGGGCCTTGTTCACTATCCCTTGGCATTCACCAGGGCCAGAGCTGTCGTCTGACTTCATAAAGCCGTCACGCTGCCTTCGAACTATACTCCGCCACTCCAGAATGCCTTTCCGCCCGTGTTCACGAGTCCTCTCAGGGCCCCCCAGAGACAGGAGGCCGGGCTGGGCTGCGTATCCCCACTTGGAGGATAAGGAAACGGGATTGGGAGAGGTCAAGCACGTGCCCGGGCTTACTCAGCTGGGAAGGGGCAGACCGCGGGGTTCAGTCTGGCTGTGCAGAGTCCATGGTCCCCGACACAAACAAACAAGACAACATAGAGATGGACGGGAGGGGGAGGGGGAGCCTCGGCAGCATCAGAGGATCAGAGGAGAGCTCTCTGAGGAGCTGGCATGTGAGCTGAGATCCGAATGACAAGGCGGAGGCAGCCATGCAGACCTAGGTGCAGGCAGCATTTCAGCAACGTGGGGCTTGTGCTAGGGGCTGTCCCTAGTACTCCGGGCCTCCCTCCTGGACTGCAGCGGACACACTCTCACCCCAAGCAAGCCCTGAAGGGCTGCACCTCTGCCTGGTCCCAGGGGTGGAGGGAAGGGTCTGGGCTTTGGAATCAGGCAAACAAACCTGGCTTTGAATCAAGCCTAGCTGCTCACCGGCACTTAGCCCCAGACAAGTCACTCAGCCTGCGTCCGATCACATCCTCCTATGGGCATGACCACCCCCTCTTTGTGGGATGCTGTGAGGCTTTGAGCTCATGTTCTCAAGGTACCTCACAGGCTGCCTGGGGTGGCAGGCACTCAAAAAGCAGAGATCGTTCTGTATTCACTCGAATCATACAGTAGCTCACATTTGGCAAGTGGTTTACTATTTTTGCCAGATACCAAGTCCTGAATGATGAATCTCCCCAACCTCAGTGGGTTCTATTATTCTCCTATCTTACAGGTAAGGAAAGCAAGATGTTAAGAGTTAAATGACTTGCCCACCAGGCAAGTCATGGGCAGAGCCTGAATAATTACATCACTGCATACTCAGGGCCCAGTGTTGGCTGGATCCAAGCCTTCTGCACAGGTAGGGCAAGCTGTGTACCTAGACCTGCCACACCACAGCCTGGCTGAGCAAATGCAGCCTTTGGGGCCACCCATACTGACTGACCAGTTAGGAAGATCCTCTGTCATTATGTCCTAGGGGGTCGTGTGGGAAAAAGAGGCATCAGTGCTGAACTTGACAAACTCTGCCCTCATCCAGCACACCCCCTTTCCAAGCTATGCGAGCAGGCTGTCTAGGGAACCTTACTTCTCTGAGCCTTAGAGTCCTCACCTTCAAAATGGGCATGTTTCCATTATCCCAGCTTTGCAAGACGGTTGCCAAGTTAGTAATAATGTGGACAAAGCACCGAGCACAATAGATGGCAGCTAGACTTAAAAATGAAATCAGGGGCTTCCCTGGTGGCGCAGTGGTTGAGAGTCCGCCTGCCAATGCAGGGGACACGGGTTTGTGCCCCGGTCCGGGAAGATCCCACATGCCGCGGAGCGGCTGGGCCCGTGAGCCATGGCCACTGAGCCTGCGCATCCGGAGCCTGTGCTCCGCAACGGGAGAGGCCACAACAGTGAGAGGCCCGCATACGGCAAAAAAAAAAAAAAAAAAAAAAAAAATGAAATCAGAAGGTATGTTAGTTTCCTATTGCTACACGCCACAAACTTAGCAACTTACGATGACTCGCAGTTCTTATCTTACAGTTCCGTGGGTCGCAAGTCTAGTCTGGATCTCATCAGGCTAAAATCAAGTGTCAGCAGGGCTGTGTTCCCTGCTGGTGGCTCTAAGGGATGACCTGTTTCCTTGCTCACTGGGGTGTTTGCAGAATTCAACTCCATGTGTTTTTAGGATTGAAGTCTCCGATTCCTTGCCAGCTGTCAGCTGGGAGGTCCCCTAGCTCCCAGGGGCGTCTCTCCGGTCCTTGCACGAGGCCCTCCTGCATCACAGAAGCAGCAACAGGGCGTCGTGTCCCCCTCACGCTCCCGCTCTCTCGTCTGACTCTCATCTGGGAAAGATTCTCCTCTTCTAAGGACTCAAGTGATTAGAGTGGGTCTACCTGGATAATCCGGGATAATCTCCCATCTCAAGGGCCATAACCTTAATCACATCTGCGAAGTCTCTTTTGCCATGTAAGATAACGTATTCACAGATTCCGGGATTAGGTCGTGACATCTTTGGGGGCCATTATTCTGCCTATCACGTGCACACGTAAGTCAAAGTACATCAGCATTCATCCAGTGCAAACACCTCCTTTTACAGAGAGCAAAACCAAGGCCCAGAGAGGTTCCTAAGTGGCTGCCCGAGATCGTACAGCAGGCCCTCGGGCGGAGCTGGTCTCTAACACCCTCGCCAGGTGTCAGAGTCTCTGTCCATGACACCACTCCATGTGGCTTTCTCATGGAAAAACGTTCGACTTTCCAAAGCCCTTTCTGCCAGCCATGTTCTCCTCTGATCCTTTTGCCCTCCTGTGGAGCGGGCACACAGTGGCTGGTCTCTAGAACTGGCATGATCATGTATTCATCTACTTCTCTCCCTGGGAGCGAAGAGGATCAGAGAGAGATAGGACAAGAGGGCCCCCAGTGAGGCCCATGCCTGGGGAAAGGAAGAGAGAGGGAGAGGGCACGTCCCTCCCTGGGCTGAGCGCTCTAAATGTGTCTTCCTCTTTGATCCTCCCAAGCGTTCTTCAGGGGAGGCACTGCCCGCCTAGGCTATCAGCTAAGATTGGTTCAGCTTGCCTGTAACAGGAAGAAAAATAACAGATAGCCGCTGCCACAGTAATGCTGTTTAGCAATCAACCGCAAAAGCAATGGCATAAAAGCAAGCAGCACTTATCTAGCTCGTGAGTCTCCTGGTCAGATGGGTCTTGGCGGGGAGCATTCGTATGTTTGCACTCCAGCTACTCTGGTTGCTCAGCAGCTCTTCTCTTCGGATTTTGTCAGGGCTCTACTGCATGTTTGGGGTTGAGTGCGGTGGGCTGGTCAGGAATGGCCCTGGTGGGGACAACTGGGGCAACAGTTCTGCTCCATGTATCTCGTCCTCCAGCAGGTCGGCCTGGGCGTGTTCTCGTGGCCATGGCGGGGCACCTAGACAGCTGGCAGATACACGTGAGGGCTTTTTCAAGCCTCTGCTTATATCGTATTTGCTTATATTCTATTGGCCGGAGCAAGTCACACGGCCAAGCCCAGAGCCAGGGTCAGAGGGTGATTACACAAATTACAGGGCAAAGGATATAGAGACAGAGGCAAGTAATAAAACCAGTCTACCACAGTCGCTTAGACCAAATTGAGATTTATTTTTCTTATGTGTAAAGGATGTCAGAAGACAGGAATTAGGGCAACTCCATGGACTCATTAGGGATCCATGCCCTGAGGGGGAACGAGGCACACAGAGGGAAGCTACTTCCCCAGGTCTCAGCTGGTGAAGAGATTGGAAGCTCCCCCAGGGCTCGCTGGGGGCAGCAGGGCCCCTGACCACCTGCTCCCGCCACGGAGCAGGCCCTGCCTGGCCAGCCTCCCCTAACCTCTCGACCACAAGCCTCTTTTGTGCTTGCTCCCAGGGGCTCCATCTCCTAGCAGGGGTCACGGGGCGCCACTGATCCCATCCCCCGGCCGGTGTGCCCGGCTGGTAATTGAAAATACCGGAATTCCCTAAAGACCAACTTACAGGGAAACCTGACACCTCAGGGTGGGCGGCGGGCAGCAGGAGGGATGGGAGAACATCCAGCTGTTCCCTTTTCTCCGCCGTTAATCCCCCTGGATTCCAGGAGAAAGGCCAGCCCTGCTTGGCCCTCACTGGCCCGCCTTGATCATCTTCCCAGCAAATGCCTCCTCCTTGCCACACCCAGGGTTACGGGGCTTATGGGATCAGAGCCTGGGTTAGCTGCCTGTAACCCAAGCCTGCCAGCTAAGCCCGCCAAGCCCAGACCCCCATGGCTGTGGGGGACCTGCCTCCACCAACAGCTGAGCGCCCAGAGCCAGGGCAGCCGGGTGGGTGGTGGGTGAGGGGAGTCAGCCAGAGCCGGACCGAGTTAGCTTTGCAGCAGCCCTCTGAGGCCCACTGGTTTCAAGACCTCTGTGGTCAGTCTGCATCGGCCGCAGACAACGGAGGGGAGAAGAGATGCTGGACTTCGGTGGGCCTGGGTTCAAATCCCAGCTCCACTGCTTGGTAACTTTGGGCAAGTTACCTCATACTTCAGTGCCTCCGTTTCCTCACCTATAAAATGGGTATAACAGTAATACCAGCCTCTCAGGGTTGCTATGAATGTCAAATGAGTTAATTGACCTAAAGCATTTGGAAAAGTGCCTGGTGTAGAGCGAACAAGGAATTGTTAGGTGTTAGCTGTGGGGCCTTCCCTTTTTTATTTTTTAAGGCAACATGGGGCATCCAGAGGTTGTCCAGCTGACAAGCTTGCGTTTTAGTTAAGGAACAGGTTGCCACCCCTACTGCAGTCCTTCTTTGGCTCCCCAGTGCCTTTGTGACAAAGCAACTCCTCGGCCTGGAGGTCTGGCCCCCACCTGCCTTGGCAGCCCCATCCCTGTGCCTGTACTGAAACTACTTGTACCACTGCGTCAAGACTCTGAGTCCATGGACCCCGGAGGAATACTCTAGCCTGGGCAGATGAGAGGGGCAGTCTTGGGCAGAGCTGGGCTGGGAGAAGCAGCATGGTGGGTGGAAAATATACTAGACCAGGACTCAGCTGATCTAGGCTCTAGTCCCAGGCCCACCTCTACCTGCTGTGTGACCTTGGACAAGTTACTTCCCTTCTCTGGCCCTGAATCCACTACTCCTCAAGATATGGGCCACAGGCCAGCAGCATCACTATCACCTGGGAGATTGTTAGAACTACAAATTCTCAGACCCCATCCCAGACCAGCTGAACCAGAATCTCTGGAGGCGGGAGGAGGGGCCCAGTAATACGAGTTTTAACAAGGTCTCCTGGTTATCTCCTTACTCCCACTCAAGTCGGAAAAGTCCAGTAATCTATAGGGACACATGCTACCACTTTCACCTCCATTATTGGGAGGTGAAATTGCAGGGAGAGGTGTGGAAGGAGCAGCTTCACCCCTGCTTGGGACTGGATCACCTTGGCCGAGTTCCAAAACGGGGGCTTGGATCCAGGAGCTCCACACCAAGTCCAAGTCTCATGGTTTCTCCACTGCCTAGTATGGTGCCCAGCCTGGAGCAGGCACTCACTGGGCTGAAACAAATATGCCTTCTCCATTAGACTGTGCCCCCTGGAAGGCAGAGACCCTGCAAGGTTCCTCTCTTGAGCCCCAGCACCCAGTATCGTGCCAACATCACAGTGACTCTGAATTGAAATTTTTTTCCAGCTTTCTTGAGATATTATTGACATAGATCATATGCAACTTTAAGGAGTACACTGTGATGTTTCGATACACATGTATATTGCAAAATGACTGCCTTAGTAAGGTTAGTTAACACCTCCATCCCTTCACATAATTACCTGCGTGTGTGTGTGTGTGTGTGTGTGTGTGTGTGTGTGTCGATAATATTTAAGATCTACTCTCTTAACTTTCCAGTATATAATACAGTATTGTTAATTATAGTCACCCTGCTGTAAATAGGTCCCTAGAACTTATTCATCTTACAGCTGGGAGTTTTTACCCTTTGACCAACATCTCATTTCCTCCAACCCCCAGCCCTGGGTAGCATTCCACTCTATTGAAATATTCTTTTTTTTTGGGGGGTGGGGTGGTACGCGGGCCTCTCATTGTTGTGGCCTCTCCCGTTGCGGAGCACAGGCTCCGGACGCGCAGGCCCAGCGGCCATGGCTCACGGGCCCAGCGACTCTGCGGCATGTGGGATCTTCCCGGAACAGGGCACGAACCCGTGTCCCCTGCATCGGCAGGCGGACTCTCAACCACTGCGCCACCAGGGAAGCCCCTCTATTGAAATATTCTTAATAATATCTCCCTCCTGATGGTGCTGGTCCACACTTAAACCTTTGCCTGCATTTCTCCTTTCATCCTCACAGCATCCTTGCCAGCTAAGGGTCCCCATTGGACAGGTATAGAAACTGAGATGTCACAGACCTGCCCAGGAGCCAGGAGAGACTGTAGGAAGTTGCATACAGGTCTGTCTGATTCCACCTCTGGGCTCCCAGCCACTAACCTAGACTGCCCTTCTGGGGGCTGGATTGGAATTTCCTTAGCTGAGCATTCTACAGTTCTCAGCAGGAAGCACTAGGTAAATGCACGTAGTAGTGGCTTAATGAGAATACTCCTCACCTATCCCTACGGGCTCCGTGCATGTCTGATGCTCCACAGACATGCAGTGGCAGCACACGCCCCCCACGACATACATACCCCTCCCACCTTGGTGAGAGATCCCAGCATTCCAAGGAGCCCTGAAGATGACCTCATCCAGCCCCTCACACCAGAATTATCCTCAGACCCTTGGAGGCAGGGTCAGGGCATATCCCTCCTCGAGTCCCTAGTGGCTGAGTTTAAAGCATCCTCACTGATTTTCCAGTGCGTGTGAATGCGCACACCAGAGCGCACGTGCGCGCGCACACACACACATACACACACCCCCTGAGTGGTCACACTGCCCTGTGTTTTGTCTGAGAGGGGCTGAGAAGCTTAGGGGAGGCCTGGGGGCGGGGTGCTTCCTGGGCCAGCAGGAAGGGTAAGCCCCCAGCCAGGATCCCCCAGATTAGCCCAGATCTGGGAAACTCCAAAAGGGACTAATTTTGTTGTTTTCAACCGGGAGCTGACTACGACAGGCTGGAGAGAGGGACAGACAGCCCGGGCCTCACAGAGGAGCCAGGGCCGCCAGAAGTCCAGGAGAACAAGCTCTACACAATGGTGGCTCCAGAGGGAAGGGTGGGGCTGGGACTGGAGACAGGGTCAAGGAGGGAGGGGACAGAGAGTAGGACCAGCTCTGAGGGACAGCAGGGAAAAGAGCTGGGGCAGGATAGTTCAGCTTCAGGCATAGCTCAGCTCCTCACTAGCAGTGTGACCTTGGGGAAGTCACCACACCTCTCTGAGCCTCAGTTTCCTCTTCTGCAAATTGCAGCTATTAACCCCCATCCCACACTGTTGTTGAGAGGATCAAACAAAATGACGCAGGTCAGCTGCTCAGTGCACAGTGGCCAGTGCCTAGTGATACCCGTGAACACTCACAGCACTGACCACGTGCCAGGCACCACACTGAGCACCTGAAATGCTTTCATTCATCTGTCCTCACAACAGCCCCCAAGGCACGTTACCATTAGGCTCACTTTACAGATGAGGAAACCAAGACCCCGAGAGCTCTGACCACTCCTCCACAGGGATCTAGCAATTTCCTCATTAATTTCCAGTGAGCATTTACTTGGAACTGGGCTGACCGCATGGTAACCAGGGCTGCGCTGGCAAAGAGCCTGAGCCACCAGGTTCAAGGGCTAGCCCTCCACTGCCTTGCCGCATGAGCCTTGAGCAGGTCACTGAACAGCTCCAAGCCTCAGTGTCTCCGTCTATAAACTGGGGATGTTAATAGCCCTCAGCTCATAGGGCAGTTGTGAGAATTCTGAGTTACACCTGTGTTAATAGGTATTGAGTACCTGGAAGAGGGCTTGGCACAGAATAAGAGCTCAGTAAGTGTTAGGTCAGTGGCTTTTTCCTTGTTGTTATTATACACATACACACAACCCTGAAAGCCCTTCAAGTGACTTCATGAAGCATGAGAATATGTTGCCACTTACTATCTATGTAGCTTCAGGCAAGTCCCTTTACTGTGATTCTCAGTTTCCCCATCTGCAAAATGGGCTGAAGGAGGTCTGCTTCACGGGTTGTTGTGAGGATTAAATGGGTGCATGTGTATTGAGGACATAGCCCAGTATTAGCAGGTGCTCAATAAGCAGTGGTTGGTGGGGCCCCTCCTTTGGATTGGGTCTTCTTGATACCCTGGCAGGGAACAAGGAAGACAGAGTCTCCTTGTTTGACTAAGGAGGAAACTGCTGGGAGCCGGGTCCCTGATCATCCCAGGAGGCCCACTGCCCCTGGCAGGGCAAGGAGCCAAACTGAGGGACAGGCAGCCCTCCCTTGGGGGGCGGTGGGGGGGGTGTGTGGCAGAAAGAACAGAGGCTCTTCAGGGACACCTAGGCCGGGGTCCAAGTCCTTCTTCTGGGTGCTGCCACCCCATCTGGGGTGTCTTGGGCCAATTTTCCACAGCTCCTTGGGGTGCTGGAGGGAAGCCTAGACCTTTTCGGCCCACGCTGGCCCCTGGGCTGATCCAACTCCAGGACAAGGGCTAACCAGGAAGGACAGGCAGGGAACATTTGAGCTGCAAGATCACAGGGATCTTCCAGCTGTGCCCATGGTGCAGAGGAGGAACCAGGTCCAGAGAGGGGGGTCACTTGCCCAAGGTTGCCCGGGCAATTGGTAGCAGGCCAGAGAGCAGGGCCTGGGTCTTCTGACCAATAGACAGCTCCCTCCACGCTGGGGACAAAGGGACAGAGACAGAGCAGGAAACAGATGAGGATCTCCAAGCACTAATCCTCCAGGATCCCCTACCGGTCCCTGATCCATGCTCATGTCAGTGTGGTCAGAGCCCCTAGAAAGCAGGATTTGGGTGGGAGGAGAAGGGTCAGCCTCAGCCTCCTTCAGGAATCACCAGGATGGTCAAGGCAGGGCATCCGCTTGTCACGGACCTGCCCAGGAGCCAGGAGAGACTGCAGGAGGTGCTCCTCTCACCCTGGGGAGTCCTCAGCCCCTCCTGGGACCATGAAAACCTCAGGCCCAGAGAGGCAAGGGGGCTCTGCTCCCGTCACACAATAGGGAAGGACCGGGTCAGGACTCATGGACAAACCCTTCTCTGGAGAGTGGCAGACCTGGGTTCAAATGCCGGCTCCCCCACTGACAGGCTGTGTCATCTCAGGAAGCCCTGTGTTGCTCTGAGCTTCAGGGTCTGCAACGGTCGGTGGGGCTAATACTGCCCCCTCACTGACAGTCAGCTCAGGACACACACGTGTGCAGGGCCCAGGGCCATGGCCAGTACGTTGTAGGTGCTTTGTGCAGGTTTGTTTCCTTTGAGAAGAAGGCAAAAAGCACAGGCATGGGTGCTCTGTGAAAGAAGGAATCAAGGAAGGGGCGGCAAGCTTGAACTCACTGTGACTGTGGGCAGCTCACAACCCCCTCTGGACCTCAGTTTCCACACCTGTAAAATGAGGGGATGGGACTAAATTATTTCCAAGCGTCCTTCTAGCACTAAACACAGCCTCCCCTGACTTTTTTTTTTTTTTTAATTTTTGGCTGTGTTGGGTCTTCGTTGCTGCGCACAGGCTTTTTCTAGTTGCGGCAAGCGGGCGCTAACTCTTCGACGCGGTGTTCAGGCTGCTCATTGCAGTGGCTTCTCTTGTCGCACAGCACGAGCTCTAGGAACACAGGCTTCAGTAGTTGTGGCACCCGGGCTTCAGTAGTTGTGGCATGCGGGCTCAGTAGCTGTGGCTCACAGGCTCTAGAGCACATGCTCAGTAGTTGTGGCCCACGGGCTTAGTTGCTCCTTGGCACGTGGGATCTTCCTGGACCAGGGCTCGAACCCGTGTCCCTTACATTGGCAGGTGGATTCTTAACCACTGCGCCACCAGGGAAGTCCCTCCTCTGACATCTTGTCTCCTACATCTAACCACCCTCCATGAGGGCCCTAGCAACGCTGCTGGGGGGGATGGGTGAAATCCCATAACATGCAATTAACCATTTTAACGTGTACAGTTCCGTGGCATTTAGTACATTCACAGTGTTGGGCAATTACCACTTCTATCCAGTGCCAAATCATTTTCATCACCCCAAGGAAAACCCCGTACCCAGCATTCCCCATGCTCCCTCCTCCAGCCCCTGGCAACCACCAATCTGCTTACTGTCTCTATCACCTTACCTATTCTGAATATTTCATATAAATGGGACCATACAATTTGCATCTGCCTTTCACTTAGCATGTATTTGAGCTTTATCCTCATTGTAGTGCACTTCATTAGCACTTCATTCTCTTTTATGCCTAAATAATATTCTGTTACATATGTATACCACAATTTGTTTATCCATTCATCTGTTTATAGACATTTGGGTTGTTCCCACCTTTTAGCTGTTGTGAATAGCACTGCTATAAATATTCATACACAAATATTTGCTTGAGTACCTGTTTTCAGTTCTTTGGGGTATATGATTAGGAGTGGAATGGCTGGATCATATGGTAATACTATGTTTAACTTTTTAAGGAACCACCAGACTGTCTTCCATGGTAGCTATGGATTTATTTTTATATATTTATGTTTCACAGTCATTTTTATTCACTGCAGTATCCCTGCACATAGGAGGCACTCAATGCACATTTGTTGAAGGAATGAATGAATCTCCCACCGTCTCTGCTTCCCTGTCCCAGAGCCCCGTCACCATGTCTAGGGTCTGTATGTCCCCTGCTTCAGTAGACTGTAAGCTCCAAGAGAGAATGAATTAACATTTCGTCCAACCCACCTGGGGCCAGACCAGAGAAGGGGCCCAATGCATCTGTCTTGACTTGATGTGGCTGAGCTTCCCCAGGGATGGCTGGAGTTGTCAGTGTCTGTAATCTGAAGGTGCCCCATGAGAGCAGCACCTGCGTCCCTGCACCCTGTCGGCTCCCCAGGCTGGCTGTGTGGCCTAAGCTAGATGCCTTCCCCTCTGTGGTCCCACAGCTCTCTGTCTGGGCACCTTTGAGGCTGGGCCAGAAGCTGCACCCTCTCATGCCCACCCCTGATCCCTGACCTCTGACCTCTCTTCCAGCTCCATCGGCCGTGTCCATCATGCACCAGGTGAGCCGCACCGTGGACAGCATTACCCTGTCGTGGTCCCAGCCCGACCAGCCCAACGGCGTCATCCTGGATTACGAGCTGCAGTACTATGAGAAGGTACTTGTGCTCCTGGATGCTCTCCCCACTCCCCCCTCCCGCAGGGCCCCCTTCCAGGGGGGTTCTGGGGTTCTGCCATCCCGCAAGACTAGGCAGTCTGGTGAAGCAGAAAGAGTACTGGCCTCAGCTCCACTCCTGCCCAGCTGTGAGACCTCAGGCAGTTGCCTTGACCTCTCTGAGTCTTGCTTTTCTGGTCTAGGGGATCAGGCCACAATCTCAGTAAAATGCAGTGGTCACAGCCCTTTCCCCACCAAGACCCATTTCATCTTGATTTTGATGGGCCTGATGTTCTAAAAAAAGACCAGTTTTCCCAAAAGTTGCTTTTCTTAAGTAATAATTAGTCATTTACCCATTCTGAAGCAGAGATTTGAAACTGCTCAAGAGAGCTTCTGACAGGGTGAGAGGGTGGAGCTTCCTCCCCATGTTGCTCTGATTCTAGCTAAAACACTTGTTTTTGTTTGCCTGAGTGCCCTTTGTACGTATGGGGAGAGAGTGATTTCTCTTTGAGCTTTTAAATCAGACCTTTATTACTCCCTTCAGGGACCCAGGGTTGGAAGCCACTGGTGTAGAAGAAGGAGCATTGGATGAGGAATGAGAAGCTGTAGGTTCAAATCCCAGCTCCATCCATAACCAGCTGTGTGACCTTGGGCGGGCATCTTTCTCTCTCTGAGCCTCAGTTTCCCCCTGTGTCAAATACAAATGAGACCACCTCTCTCGCGTGGCGGCTGTGAAGGTTAGGGAGAAAAGGCAGGTGTAGTGCCCAGCATTGCCTGGCTCTCAGCAGAAACAAGTGTGCTTTCCCTTCCTCCCTCTTCTGCACTGCCTGCTTCTCGGTGGGCAGGAGCTACATGATGTAAGGCCAGGTGAGCTCAGCACATCTGAATGTGGGGTCTGCGCTGTACAGAGACAGCAGGGGACAGAGCAGCTGGACATCAGAGGCCCAGGAAACTCTCTCTTTGGGATGATGACATTTTTAACGGCTCCCTGAGGCACCAAATAGCCACAGAGACTGTCCCTGGGGAAGGGATCACTGGGCTCCCATTCAGACTAGGTTGTAAATGACTACAGGAAGTACATTAGTTGAGGGTAAGCCCACTGGGAAACGGAAAAGGATGGAAAAGCTCTCCCTAACGACGGAGAGGAAGAGAGGGGGAGGCATTTCCAGCCAACCCTGCTGGGGCCCACGTTCTGAGGCCCAGCCCAGCCCAGCCCTCCCACTGTATTAACCCCTGGATCGGCCAAACTCTGGTGAGTCTCAGAGGTTCAGCAAACACCTATCCAGCCTCACCCAGCTGGTTCGTGATTGCTTCTTTGCTCATCCCCTCGTCTAAGCAGTACACTCCTAGAGACCAGGGACCACATCTGTCCCGTACACTACCTGCTCCCAGCGCCCTGGGCCTGGCACCAAGGAGACACTTGATAAACATTGGCTGAATAAATAAGCGAGTGAATCCCTTCCCGTGGCCTTGGTAGAGAGTGGAGACCTTGCCTTATCTCCGCTGTGTCCCTCGCCTGGCACACAGTAGGTGCTTGAGGTGTTGTTGGACAGCCTGAGCTGGGATGAAGTGAGGGCAGCAAGTCCACCCTCGCTGGGCGCTGGCGAGCCTTAAAGTAGCTGGGCACCCAGGATAGCTGGACCAGCTGCTCCCAGGCCCAGGAAGCCCCAGGCTTTGCAGAACATTTCCACCCGCTCTGGCAGGGACAGCTTAGCAGCTCAGAATTAAAAAAAAAAAAAAAAAAAAAACTAATTAAGAAGCTTTATGATTAAATGAAACTGAAAGCATTTGTCCCCAAAGATGGGAACGGAAATGAGAAATCCCGGCGCGGGTCCTGCCTACGACCCATTTCCTACCGAGAAGGGAGGGGCTGGAGAGGCTGTCGAAGGTGTGAACCAGGAGGCAGCTCTGTCCTACTTTCTGCCGCTACCCGGGCATCCCCAGGCCCCTGCCAGGGGTGGCAGGACCAGCATGCCCTGCAGCAGCTATAGTTATCACCTGCTCACATTTCCTGAGTGCCCACTACGGGCTGAGCACATCACCTCTGTTACATCATTCATCCTTGCAGCAGTGCTATTTGTCACACTGGACAGAGGGGGAAACGGAGGCACAGGGAAGTTGTGTAACCTGTCCAAGAGTACCCAGCTGCTAAGTGGAAGACTCCACCTGGCCCTCCTGCCTCCCAGTTTTCTCCCAGGGATATTCTGGGATGACTGTTAAGAGGTGGACAGGAACAGGCCCTGATGGGGAATTGTAGGCACAAATGGCAAGAGAGGGGCAGACCTGAGGTACAGCTGTGATGAGACGTGGCCTTACTTCTGTCAGCCCCTCCTCCCAGGGCCTGGGTGCAGAAAGAGACAGCTTGGCTCTGCAAGTGGGCAGATGGACTCTGGTTTGTTCAACATTCATTGTCATCAGCTTTGGGCTGGGCTGCTGGATGCCAGGAATACTCAGAGTAACCAGACATGCCTGAAGGCCTCAGGGATTTCACAGTCCAAGGGAAAAGACAGGTTCAGACACAAATAGCCATTAGACAAGATGTGCTACAGGCCACAGAAGGGCCAGCAAAGGTTTCATGGGGGCACCATAATCCTGGCATGGATGAGAGGAAATCTTCATTTAGGTTACATTTGAGCCGAGCCTTGAAAGATGCTAGGAGTTAACCAGACAGACAAGTGATGAGAGCAGGGTCATTCCAGATGGCAAGAACAGCATGTGCAAAGGCCCTGGGGCAGGAGTGTGCTAGCTGCATTCAGGGAACAAAGAAGGCGAGAATGGCAGGAGCAACCAGAACAAGGGAGGGATTGGTAGGGGAGGAGTTTGGGGAGGGAGGCGGGGTGGGGTTGTGGTGGGACTTCCAGGCCGTTAGAGTCTGGATTCAATTTAATGGAGTATGATAGGAAGCCATCAGGAGATTCTGGAAGGATGTGATCTGACGCCTATTACTTTAAAGATTCCTACAACTTGCCATGTGGAGAATAGACTGCAAGGGGGTCCCAGGGACACGGTAGACCCAGCACAGGGCTCTTATGGGACGCCAAGAGAGAAATGATGGTGGCATGGAGTTGGAGGGCTGGCAGCAGAGATGGTGAGAAGCTGACAAATTCAGACAGTATTTTGGAACTCAGGGGACCAGGGAGATGTGAAAGATGACTCCCAGTGGATGGTGGTGCCTTTTCCTGGGGGCCCATGTGGGTTTGTGATTTGCAGATGTAGGTGCAGTGCTTGCCAGGGGTAGGGAGATGTAGCCAAGAACAGACAAGGGAGAGTGCAGAGGAAACACAGAAGTGGAAGGATAGGATCCAGGAGAAAGGCAGGATTTAAGGAGAGAAAGAAAAAGTTGTTGATGAAAGTGTCGGAGAAGACACCAGCAGAGGGTGAGCAGGAGAACCAGACGTGGCTTCTATCCCTGAGCTCTGACATCCCAGCCACCACCTCTACTTTCCTGAGTCAGCCCCACCCTTGGGGAGGGAGAGCCGGGCTGCTAGTGGTGAGATTTATTTCTGGTAAGTCCACAGCCAGCTCTTACCCAACACTCCAGCATCCTCCTGGTGCCTGCAACTGATTTCTTTAATGAATGCTCCAGATCCTCCCAGGTAGGGAAATTAGGAACTGAGCCCTGCAGTCCCCTGTGGGCCCCACCCCCCAGCATCCTTCCCACTCCTCCTTTCCTTCTTTAGAAAGGGTTCTTTTGGAGCAGGCTCTCCGTTTGGCCTTTCCCCAGCTCCGCTGGGATTTCCCAGCCTGCCCGGAGCCCGGAGCTGACAACCACTTTGCTGGAAGGCTTCTGGATGCCGCTGACGAATGGTGTTAGCCAGACCATGGTTGGCCATTTCCATTGGTTCTGGCATCCCAGGGGAGGTGGCCTCCTTTGGCAGCTGCCCTGAAGCACACAGGTTCACGCTCCCTTTGGCTCCCCAAGAGCTCAAGAAGAGTCATTTGTGAGGCGGATGGGCCCTCGTAGGCCACATCGATTTATGTGTTTATTCAACAGAAACGTCTACTTGGCAGAAGTGTAGGGAAAGGATGTTCCAGACAGAGGGAGCAGTGGTTGGGGGAGGAGGGAGTGAGCTATGAAAGTCCAGGCTGCATTCAGGTTGTAGCCCAGTGGACATGGAGTTGTATCTACGTGGAGAGGTTTGTCACTCATTCATTCACTTTTGCAGTCACTCATTCATTTAATGGCCATGGGTGAAGGCCCACTCTATCACGTGTTGATGATAACAGTGATGGTGGTAGCCTACATTTACTAAGTCTTTAGGTGTCCTAGAGACTATGGTAAAAGCTTTCCCCCTTTTTTTCCTATTAAATCTCCACAATCACCCTGGATGGTACATAGTGGTGTTATCCCACTTTAGCGATGAGAACACTGAGGCTGAGAGGGCGCAAGAAATGCAACCAGTGCCTCACTGGTCCATTGGGTAAGGACCTAAACTGAGCACTAGTGGATTTCATACTAACTTTCTTCCCGTAATCTGTTGGTGCATTTTAATCTTTATGCAGATCATGGAACTTCAAATTCAAAGAGAGGCGAGAGGGAAGGGAATTGATGGCTCTCGAGCATCTCCAATGTGCCAGGCACTACCTGATCAAATTTTATCTTCACAACAACCCTGAAAAGTTGGCATTTATTGCTCCATTTTCCGGAATAGAAAACGGGCTCAGGGAAGTGAAGGGTCTTTCCCAGGGTCACAGTGCAAAGAAGTGGAAGAACTGGCATTTGAAATGACTTTCGATCCCCTGCTCAGTCCTGTGCCTAGCTTTAGAGAAGGGATCCACTCAGGTTAGTGCCTAAATTTCCCGAGGCACCTATGCCACCAACAGTTTCCTCCCATCTCCTCATACAGTCAGAAACTTAAAACTTCCAGCCTCTAAGCGGGCAGCCACCCAGTCTGCAGAATCCAATTCCCCTTTTCAAGCCTGAGCCCATCCCATGCTGGACAGCGGCACCTAGTGGCCAACTGTGGGACTGTATCCCAGGTTCATAGAATGAATAGTTGAACATTCATTCATTCATTATGTCAGTAGTTAGTGAGCACATACTATGTGCCCAGCCTGGGGGTCCCAGAGATGAACCAGACAAGGTCCCTGCCCCAAGGAACCCACAGGCTTAGAGAAGACACATTTATATCAGAACAGTGGGTGGGAGAGGAGACAATGGACCTGCAGTCTCTGGCAGGGACATCTGGGAAGTCTCCCCAGCCGAGGTGATACTTGTGCTGAGTCTTGAATGATAAGTAGGGAACTGCCAGGCATATGAATAAAGAGCATTTCAGACAGGGGCAACAGCACTTGCAAAGGCTCAGGGTGTCCAGGTAAGGTCGGATTGCCAAATAAAATATAGGACACCAGGTTATATTTGAATTTTTTAAAATATATTTTTAGCATAAGTATGTCTCAAACAATGCACGGGACATACTTATACTAAAAAATTATCCATTGTTGAGCGGAAATTCAGATTTAGCTGAGCATTCTGTTTTGTTTTGTTTTTTCTAAATCTGGCAGCCCTACTAGGGAAAGGGGAAGCAGTTGCATATAGCTGGAGCCTGGAGGACCCTGGGGATGTGGCGGGAGAGACTGGCAAAAGCCAAGTCATGGAGAGTCTGGAATGCCAGGCTAAGGAGTACAGCCTTCGCCCTGTGGCCGTTGGCAAAGGACTGTGCATGCAGGCCCCTATGCTTGGTACAGGGGAACAAAACACAGCCCCTTCCTTCCGGAGTTTACAATCAAGGGAGTGAGATGAGTATGGGCCTAGGGTGACGGGACATAGCCGAAACCAGACAGCAAGTGCTCCAGGGCTCAGAGGAGGGGAGGCACATCTGGCGAGGAAGTCAGGGAGGCTTCCTGGAGGAGTAGGCAGGTGATCTGGCTCAGGAGAAGAGACTGCCTATCCGCTGCTGCCCCCACATCCCAAGCTCTTTCTCACCTCCTTGCCTTTGCACCTGCTGCTCCTTCCCAGGGACGCCCTCCTGCTTCTTTGCCTGGGTGACTTCTATTTGTTCTTTAAGATTCCGTTCCACTTGCCCCTGAGCTCACTGCGCTTACCCTACCCGTGTAAGCATTTCATACGTATTAATTCATTTCATTCTCTAAACCCTTTGAGGTAGCTATTATTATTATTATTATCCCCATTTTACAGGTGAAGAAAAGGAGGCAGAGAGAAGTTAAGAAACTTGCCCAAGGTCACAAAGGTAGTAAATAATAGAGTCAGGATTTGAACCGAGAAAGTCTGGCTCCAGTTCCCTTTAACCTATACACTATAATAACATTGTAATTACATTATTACAGTGTAGTTGTGTAATTACATAAGAGGATTGTAGTTACAATTATTATCTGTAATAACATTGCTCACACTGAATTTAATTGTTTCATGAGAGTTTTCAAGGGCTCTGCGTACCCGGACATGTATAGGATTAACATTGTGCATTAAATGCACATCAGGTGTATTAACATTGTGCATTAAATGTGCAATCAGGTGTGCATTTTTCTACATAAGGGTTCATAGCTTTTCATCGGTTTCTCAAAGGGGTTCATGATCCTCAAAGGGTTAAGATTTCCCCACCATTTGCTTTACTGAACTGAGCTCTCCCAGGAGGCCAGGGCCTCTGCTTTACCTCCTGTGGGTCCCTAGTGCCCAACCCAGGGCCTAGTGCAAAGAGGGTATTTGGGGAGGGTTTGCTGGGTAGCTGACAGACACCTGAACAAGCATCATGTAGGCTGGTAAACATCTGCATCAACTCAAGCACTTTTCCACTCCCACTGCAGCAGCTGGATCTTTGTCCTGTCCCAGACTCCTCGGGTCACCCTGGGCAGTGATCAGGTCAGAACTGGCATTCTTCTCTCTCAAAGGCATGGGTATTAGAGGCGGCTCCATGCAGGAGACTTAGTTTGAGTCCCAAAGCAGCCACCAACTGATGTATGTGACCTTGAGCATCATTTTCTCTTTCTGGGCCTTAATTCCTGCCTCACTCAAATGTGCTGAGGCTGAAACGGGGTCCATCCACTTAATCCGTAGAGGCATGGGACAGGAAGAGGGATGCAGAAGTGAATAAGTTGGGCCGTCTCCCTGCTGTCTCTAAGAACTCACAGTCTAGTCTTCAGGGTCTGCATACAGTGGCCACTCAGCGTATGTGCATTAGTCAGCTGTTATTGAGATGATGCTGCAGAACAAACAATTCCAACAATCCAGTGGCTTACAACAAGTGGCTATTTTTCTTGCTCATAGGTTTTTGTCTGTGGGTCAACTGAGGTGGCGCTGCTTCAGCCTAGGAGTTAGGTCAAGGTCTTCTTCACAAGTTTCTCCTTCTGGAACCAGCTGTTACCCAGGTTAAGCCTCACCATGGCAGATGGCAGAAGCATAAGAGACCAGGTCAAATCAACAAGCACATGTAAAGCCTCTACTTGCATTACGTCCTTTAGAATATTCCAACAGCCAAACCAAGTCACATGAACAAATTCAGCATCTGTGAGGCAAAGAAATATGCTCTGCCTTCTTTTGTAGGAAGTGTTGCAAATCATATGCAAAAGGTTTGGGTATGTGATTCTGTCACAGGAAAGGAGTGAATAATTTGGAACCACAGATGTTTGTCCAGTAGCCAGACCTGCCCCAAGTGGCAGGAGTGGATGGTGGACTCTGGGCTACAACCTCACTAACTGTTTTCTCTGTTCCTCGGCAGGAGCTGAGTGAGTACAACGCCACAGCCATAAAAAGCCCCACCAACACGGTCACTGTGCAGGGCCTCAAAGCCGGCGCCATCTATGTCTTCCAGGTGCGGGCACGCACCGTGGCGGGCTACGGGCGCTACAGTGGCAAGATGTACTTCCAGACCATGACAGAAGGTAAGCAGGGTCCAGAGGGCAGGAGGAGGGTGTTGACTCTACAAACAGAACAAGGACCACCTCCTATAAAGTACCTTTGTGCAAATTAGAAAAGGCACCCCCTCTTCTAGATGTCAATTCTCCCTCCCTCCTGGGTGAGAACATTTGTGCACTGTACAAACCACACAGCCATATATAGAGGACTGTTTCTGTGGCCCGGAAATATAGGGACTCCTCCGTTACCATCATGTCCTTTCCCAGGACTGTTGGGAGCTCAGCCCCAACTTGCAAAGCCACTCTGAGCAAGCCAATTCCATTCGCTGGGCCAGTTTCTTCTCATCTATAAAATGAAAGTATCATATTCCATCTGAGAGAGAAACATTTTATCCATACATTACTCCAGTGACTTGCAGTTGGTTTGAGAAGAATTCTGAAGCCACATCTGAGCTCATCAGGGAGAAGTGCAGGGATGGATTAGTAATGTCTTCCCTGGGCAAGAGAATGGAAGGTTGTAGGCCATGTGCTTTGTGTCTCCAAGTTTGGGACCACATGGTCTCTAAGCACCCTTCCTGCTCTAATAATCTTTGAGAAGCAGCACAGTTAAAGAATGCAGACTCTAATGCCTGACAGTGCTGATTCAGCTCTAGCTGTGTGGTCCTGAGTAACTCACCTTACCACTCGGAGCCTCAATTTTCTGATCTATAAATGGGGATGATAACAACTAACTGATTATCATCATCATCATCAAACTAGGGTCAGGATGGGGGATAAAGGTACAGGCCGTAGCACAGGGTTGGCACTACATCTCACGTGCTTAGTGCTCACCAAATAGTAGTTAAGGTCATAGTTGTCATTGCTGTGAGTCTGGGGGCCCTTTCCCCAACCAGCCAAACTTCAGAGCAGAATACTTAGGACCAGACTTCAGTATCCCTTCTTAGCATCTGCTTCAACCACTGGGCATGGGCCTCAGCCTTTGCCTGGTTGAACACTTCAGAGGCTCCTGGACCCCTGAATTCTTGTCTCATCACAGAAATCCTCCTTTATAGCTCCACCATGTCTTCTAGTACTCAGCCCCTCTGGAAAATTCCCGTTCCTCATGGCCAGCGTCTTTCACCTCTCTAGGTCCTCTTGCATGTTGGATGAGGGTCACTGACCTGGGGATTGGCGAACTGCCTCAAGATCTTTCTTTATTAATTCAACAAATATGTGTTGGTTCTAAGGACCCACAAATGACCTAGTCCCTGACTTCAGTAAGCTCCTGTCTGGTCATGGAGGCAATGAGTAGTAGTAATAATAAAATTTTAAACAATGAAGATGTTGATGACATTGAGAATGCACCGAATGGTTTCCAAGAGCCAGGGCCAATGCTGAGCACATTTTACACATTATCTCACTTAAGCCCATGGCCTTGGATCAAACAGACCTGGGTTCAGATGCTGGCACTGGCCACTTTCTAACTGTGTGACCTTAAGCAAATCACAGTTTTGCCAAGCCTTAGTTTCCTGATCTGTTAAATGGGATAATTGTAGGCAGTACATCATAGGACTATTCTGAGAATCACACAAGATGCATAACATACTTAACCATGACAGACACTTAAGGCACTTAAAAACAATAATAGCTAATATTTACTGAGCGCTCACTATTATGCTAAGTCCTTTACACAAAAATCCCATGAAATGGGAATTATTCTTCTCCCCACTTTACATATGAGGAAACTGAGCCATAGAGAGGTAAGTCACTTTACCAGAGATCACACAGATAGTAAGTGACACCATTGGGACTCAAACCCAAGGAGTTTGGCTTCAGAGTCTGTGCTCTTTTTTTTTTTTTTTGCGATACGCGGGCCTCTCACTGTTGTGGCCTCTCCCGTTGCGGAGCACAGGCTCTGGACGCACAGGCTCAGCGGCCATTGCTCACGGGCCCAGCCACTCCGTGGCATGTGGGATCTTCCCGGACTGGGGCACGAACCTGTGTCCCCTGCATCGGCAGGCGGACTTTCAACCATTGCGCCACCAAGGAAGCCCGAGTCTGTGCTTTTAACTGCCTCTGTATATGTGTCAGATAATTATTATTATTGATTTTCATATCAAATTGAGATGCAGGCATTATTGTGCCCATTTTATAGATGAGAAATTGAGAGTTGGAGCAGTTCCTGGACTTGTCCAAGGTTACTTGTGAGGGAGTGACAGCCAGTTCTCCACCCGAGCATGACAGATGCTCTGCCAGGAGAGGAACAGACCTGGGATCCAAGGAGACCCAGTGTGGTGGGGATGCAGGGGGTTACGACCCCCAGAGCCAGGCTGAGAACACTGTGCTGTGCTTTCTCCCCAGCCGAGTACCAGACAAGCATCCAGGAGAAGCTGCCCCTCATCATCGGCTCCTCGGCAGCTGGCCTGGTCTTCCTCATTGCCGTGGTTGTCATCGCCATCGTGTGTAACAGGTGGGTAGTGACCCCCGGCCTGGTCCAGGCCTGGCTGTCCAAGAGGGCTGTCCGCCCATTCTGCCATTCCTGAATAGTGTCTGTGAACAGAGGGGACAGGAGGGGCTCGGGTGGCCTGGAGACCCACAAGTGGCCTCCCACTGCCTAAATGGCCACCGTTGGCAGTCCATCCCTTTGAGTCAAGCATTGCCCTGGACAAGTCCACTATTCGAGGAGGTGGCATATTGAGACACTAATACTCCAGCATGAAGGGACGTCTCAGAACAGTGGGTGGGAAAGGCTGCAGGATGCCGGGAGCCAGGGATGGTGGAGAGGGAGTACCAATCACCCTACTTTCTGCTCTAGTAGAAGCCCCTTCATGAATAAGGCCATAAGCAGGCTGAGGAACTCGGGTAAGCCCCACCCCTGGCTGAGGTGGCTGGAAGGAAGGGGACACAGACAGGAAGAGGTGCAGGAAAGGGCATCCCAAGTGGCTGGCACAGCATAGGCAAAGGCAGGCGATGGGACTGGTTCCTGGACTTCTGCTGGGCTTAATGCAAAGACTCTCCCTTCTTCCTTAGAGCTCCCCACTTAAGAACAGACTAGGTCATAAGGTCAGATGGACAGAAGCCCCTGAGTTTCTGGGGCCAGGGGCCATGGCCAGAGATGACTGTGCTCTTTGAAAGGGGCTCAGCTGGAGAGGGGACAGGGGAAATCAGTGAGCCTGGACTTGAAGTGGGAGAGGTGGCAAGAGCTGAGTGGGACCAGGGCGGGTGAGGCTGCTCGGCCAGGGGCCAGCAGGGCGTCCTCTGGCAACGGGGTGGTTTCAAGGGCCTGCCCACCCTCTCCCTATCAGCTACTGTGGCTCCCAGCTCCCCGGGCGCCTCCAGGTGGCTCCAGCCCTTTGCTCTTGTTCCAGAAGACGGGGGTTTGAGCGTGCTGACTCGGAGTACACGGACAAGCTGCAGCACTACACCAGTGGCCACAGTATGTATACCCCAGCGGGGCCAGCACCCCGGGCCCTCACTCTCAGTGCCCAGCAACCTGTCCAGCCTTCTTTCACTGTCTCCACCCTTGCTGCGGTCAGACTGTTGCCCAGCGGTTCCCCGAACAAACGTACACATGCCACTCCCTCTGCCTGAAGCACTCTCCCCTCTCTTTACCTGGGTCCTTCCCTCTCCCTCAGGCCTCATCATATACGGACCCCTCTGAGAAGCCCTCCCTGACCCCACCCTGGATTTAGGGCCCTCATCTGTGCTTACACCGCGCCCCCTTACCTGGCTGCATGGTGACCTGCTTCCTTTCTCCCCGCCATTACGCTGGGGGCACGTGGGGACCTGAAATTTTCTGACACTCACCACTGCTTCCCCAGCGCCAGCTGGCAGCCCTGCACACAGCAGGCACTGGGTACAGCCTTGCAGAATAAACACAGGAGTTGAGTGAGATGGTGAGAAGCCCAGGCTAGAGAAGGGAGGCAGGAGGCCCCCTGCTGTGCCTGCTCAGTGCCTCCATTTCCTGCGCCCTCCCACCCCACCTTCAGCCAGATCTGGGGGCACGTGAGCCACACACTCCCAGAGCAGATGCCCCTCCTGGGGAGCGGATCAGAGAGAAGGGCAGAGCAGAGATTCCTCTCCATCTGACCCTGGCAGAACCAACAACCTGTGCAGGGAGGGGACATGTGGGTCCTCGCTTCGGTTCACTCAGCAAACAGGAATTCCAAATGGGCTCAGTGGGGTACCGCAGGGCTCCTCAGTTGGCCACCAAGTAAGGGGGGGTCATCAGCACATCGCTTCATTTGTCACGTATTTGTTGTGGCCCATTATATATGTCAGGCCCTGCTCTTGGTGCTGGGGACACACAAGTAAACAAACCAAATATCCCTGCCCTGGTGGAACTTATCTCCTAGTGGGAGGCACAGGGAATTTTTTAAAACACATGCAATAAATGAGTAAAGCGTATGGTATATCAGAAGATGAGAAGTGCCATGGGAAAAAAAGCAAAGTAGAACAGGGTGATTGGGAGCTGCAGGGCTCAGCGCTTCATTTTTAAATAGGGGGGGAGGGGTGGGCCTCAGCGAGAGGGCTTCCTCTGAACAAAGGTGCAGAGGAGCTGGGGGAGCGAACTGTGTAGAACCTGAGGGAAGAGCATCCCAGGCAGAGGGAATAGCCAGTGCAAAGGCCCTGGGGCTGGAACGTGTCTGGCAGGTTCAGAAACAGCCAGGAAGCCAGTGTGACTGGAGCAGAGTGAGGAGACAGGAGCGGGAGGTATGAGGGGCCATGACATGCAGATTCTTATCAGCCGTTGCAGGACCTTGGTTTTCATTCTGAGTGAAATGAAAAGCCTCTGGAAGGGTCTGAGCAGAAGACTGATGTGCTCTGAGTTACAGTTTTCACAGGATTTCTCTGGCTGCCATGTGGAGAATGGACTGAAGGGGCTGGGCTGTGCCAGGCAAGGACAGAACAGGGACCGTGAGGTGGCTGCTGGGATAATCCAGGGAAGATATGATGGTGGCTGGACCAGGGTGGCAACGGGGGAGGTGGTGGGAAGGGGTTGGACTCTGACACACTTTGAAAGTAGAGCCACCAGATTTGCTGCAGGATTGGATACAGGATATGCAAGAAAGAGCAAAGCCAAGGAGTTCTAGATCTTAAGCCTCTGGGTAAGACTTAACTTGAAGTAAAAGTTCCTGAGCTTAAAAATCATTTTAGACATAAAGGCAAAAATAATTAAACCATTGAAATTTCCAGAAGACAATTTAGGTCACTATTTAACTGATATGTGGATGGAAAAGCACCTTCTAAGCACAAAAGCAATGGAAGGACCATAAGACAAAGGTGGACAAATTTAACTACACAGAAATGAAAATCCACCTGTATGTTAAAAATAAAAGTCATAAATTCCATCACCCCATCCTACTCCCCAAGTAATAAAATCATGATCGTAGATGTAGCTTAAACATACTGTGTTCTGTGTGCCAAGAACTCTTTTTTTTTTTTTTTTGCCGTACGCGGGCCTCTCACTGTTGCGGCCTCTCCCGTTGCGGAGCACAGGCTCCGGACGCGCAGGCTCAGCGGCCATGGCCCACGGGCCCAGCCGCTCCGCAGCATGTGGGATCTTCCCGGACCGGGGCACGAACCCGTGTCCCCTGCATCGGCAGGTGGACTCCCAACCACTGCGCCACCAGGGAAGCCCCCAAGAACTCTTTTAATGCTTAATGTGTGTTTATTCATTTAATCCTGATAATTTCCCACTTTGAGTATGAGGAAACCAGGTCACAGAGAGGTCCCACAGCTGTGCAAGGCAAAAACTAGGGTACAAACCTAGGGTGTCTGGCTCCAGAGCACACACACTTAGCCATGCTGTGCTACCTACACCCTTCTGAGCTAGAATAAGACAGGCTCACATGCTCCGTCACCTGGAACCATTTGGGAGCATCACTATTTAGAGGGTGAGTCAGTAACAAGGAAACAGGTGACAGCAGGGATTTGTTTTCAAAATAGACCCCAGAATAGAACGTGTTGTTCACAGATCAACACATTCTCAAGCTCAAGCTCCCACGCCCTGCATCTGAGCAGGATTTTGTTTTTTGTTTTTTTTTCTCAAAGCACTGCCAGCCCTGTGATCGCATATCCACCAGCAACTCTCTGTGGCTGGGACAGAGGAGGAAGCTGAGGCCCGGGTATGTGTGTGATGGCTCAAAGTCACCCTCACGGGCTCATGTTTTCCATCGTTGAGCAGGTGCTGAATGAGTACCGAGGGCTATGTTGCCTGGATGTGGAGCCAGGGGGACTCACCTGGTTTCTCAGCCATACTCTGCTACTGGCCAGCTAGGTGACCTTGGGGAAGCCATCAAACCTCTCTGAGCCTTGGCATCTTTATATGGGAAGCAGTAGGAATGATACTTTCACAGAGTTATGAGGATTAAAGGATTTAATGGATATTAAAGTGCTTTGTAATAATAATATTTAACAATAGCCAACTCTTCATGATAACAGTTAACAATTATTCAGTGCTTTCTATTTGCCAAATACTGTACAAAGCCCCTTAAAAAGATTCTCATTTAATCTTTGCAACCCCCTTACAAGGTAGGGGATTTGTTTATTTATTATCTCCATTTTGTAGATGAAAGAAGTGAGGCACAGAGAGGTTAAGTAACTTGCCCAAGTTCACACAGCCAGATCAATACAGTGGTTGATCTTGAATTCAAACCCATAAAGCAGCTTATTTGTGACCATTATTACTGGCAGATGCAGAATTCAAATCCAGGTCTCTGGATGCCTGGATCCTCCTTCCCTCATCCTGAATTTCCCATGTGGGTTCAGGATGGCAGTTGGTGACCCTGACAGTCATAAATCATCCAAGAGTCCAATATTTTCTGAAGACTCTTGCCTGCAGGGGTCCTCATCCAACTTCAGTTCAGCAAATGCCCCTCCCGGGAGCCAGGCTTTGTGCAAGGCTCTGGCCACAGGGAGCTCACACTCTCTCCCAAGACACAGGCTGGGGAAGCACCCAGAATAAACTGGTAGCCTGGCAGTTGTAAGTGTAGATTTTACAGCCTGGGTTCAAACAACATTTCTGTCATTTATTAGCTGTGTCCATGTCCCCTTGGATAGGTCATTTAACCTTTCTTATACCACAGTTTCTTCATCAAAAATGGGGGGGATAATATTATGTTGGACCAAATGAAATTGCCATTTCTGTAGGTCAGAAGCAGTCAGATATTGGCAGTTTCATAGAGCTCAGCTTAATAATACTATTTACCTGGGAAGATTGTTAGGGAGGATTAATTGGGCCGATGCCTATAAAGTACCTAGAAAAGGGTCTCGTATGTGGTAAATCCATGCTAAACTGTGAGCCAATATTAATGGTGAGGCGAAACCAAAGGGTCACCAAAGCAGGGATGGCTGTGCTCAGAGCCGTACATTCAAAAGCGTTTATTAAGCACCTACTTTATACCACCTTCACGTATACTCCAGAGAAAACATTCTAGAGCAAGAGCTCACAACTCGGGGTTCACAGACTCCTAGAGCCTCCGGGACCTGTGAACATTCCAAAATTATATGCTGACTATGGGCATGTGCACATACACGTGAATACTTTGCCAACAAGCCGATTCATAGCTTTCATCAGGCACTCATGACTCCAAACAAGTGGAGAGAGAAAACCAGGGCACGTCAATGAGTAATGCTGTTATTCTTCCAGTAAACATCTATTGAGCACCCTCTATGTGCCAGGCCCTGGGATTTAGCAAGAACGAGATAGACATGGCTTCTGTCCCTCTGGGGGAGAGAGGGTAAAGCAAGCCCTCACAGGCAGGAGAGTGTTCCAGAAAGGGGTGGCAGGAGGCTGTGGGCCTGTGAATCTGGGAGCCCTGATACAAGGTAGAAAAGCCATACAGACATCCGTGGGAGTGGGTGTGGAGACAGGGCAGCAGGAGCCTGAGGAGAAGGCATTGGCCTCCACTGGAGAGATCCAGGCAGGCTTCACAAGGGAGGTGGCATTTGATCTGGACACAAGGGAGGAAAAGGGTGTTCCAGGTGGAGAGAACCACATGAACAAAAGCACGGAGGCAAGCAATTATGAGGTGTGTCTGGGACCTCTGGGTAAATAATTCCTTGTGCTGGCATATAGAGGAACAAGGGGGCTGTAAGTGGAGCCCCTCACGGAGCACTTGGATTGCCAGCTGAAGGCATGCACCTCTGTCCTGTAAGGGATAGAGAGCCCTCCTGACTAGCACTCCTGGCCAAGGCTTGGGACAGCATCTGATTGGTTGGCGGCGCCCAACCAGGCTTTGAGCTCCTGCCGTGCTTCTCCTTGGCTCCCTGAGCTGACCCGTTCCTGTCCTTCCTCCCCAGCTGGCCCAGCAGGAAAGGCTTCCCCCAGTTCTGTTGGGAGGGAGGCTGAAAGTCAGTCGCCAAGAACCACAGGCCAGACACTGAGTCTGGGCAAAAAAGAGAGCATCTCCGGGGAGCTGATGCACCCTCTCTGAGGAGGGCTGACTTGGGGAAGGAGTCACACCTGAGTACTCTAGGAGGAGGACGCATGGACCAGATCTGGGTGGATTTCCTCCAGGGGCAGTGAGCATGGTGATTAAGAGTCCCGGCCCTCAGCTCAATTCTGACAGACCTGGGTTCAAATCCTGGCTGTGCCATTTGCTAGCTGTGTGGCCTTGGGCAGATTGCTTGGCCTCTCTGAGCTGCAGTTTTCTCACATGTGAAATGAGAATAATGATCCCTTCCTCCAAGAGTTGATGGGTGGAGAAGAAGAGATTATGCCTATAAAGAGCCTGGCACAGTGTCGTGCACAGACAAACAGCTAAGAAAGTGGAAGCTGGTATTATTCTTCTTCTATCTCTATCATCTGGATTCTGTCGTCTGACACGGAGTGTCTGTTATGTGCAGAGCGTTATACAGTATGCCGGGGAGAAAGGAATGAGAACAAAACACGCACCCATCCCCCTCTTCCCAGGCTCCCACAGTCTAAGACGGTGGTTCTTAACTTCTTTAGGGTCTCAGACTCCTCTGAGTCTGCTAAAAGTTTTGGATCCTGTGGCCGGAGAAACACAAATATGCATATGTGTGTATATAAAATTATAAGACAGAAAAATCCAGAAAAAAAATCTATACTCAGGGATAGATTTTTGGAGAACTTTTACTTTCAACAATATATATTTACATAAATTTTAAACTATTTATAAGGAGCATAAACTACTTTTCTAATTCAAAGGGACAATAATAATAAATGCATTCCATTTCAGCAGCCCCACCAAACCCATCCTGGGACTGCCAAGTGGTTCGCAGACCCAAATTAAGAAAACCCTGACCTAAAGGGCTAGACAGACACCCACACAAATAATCCAAAATAAGAATAATGCATTAGAGCAGCGGTTGGCAAGCTTTTCTGTAAAGGGTCAGACAGTAAATATTTTAGGCTCAGCAGGCCTTATGGTCTCTGTTGTAACTGCTCAACTCAGCCACTGTAGCGTGAAAGCAGCCACAGGCAAAGGAATGTGTGTGGCCGTGTTCCAATAAAACTTTATTTATGATACTTTATTACAAAATGGGCAGTGGGCCATTTTGCCAACCCCTGTGTTAGAGGCTCCAGCCCTTGGAATACTGGAATGTCTGAATTAGAGGCTGAGAGTGGTCAACTAACATGTCCAAGAGCACGCAACTGAGCAGGGCTGTGGCCTCACTCACCAACCAGCCAAGCCTTGCTACGGCCCAGGGACTTCAGCTCCCAACTCCCAGAGCTGCTGCCTCCAAAGTCACAGCTCCTGAAGCCGTGGGAGGATGTGGGCAGGGAGCTGGGGAGCCAGAGGGAGGCCCAGGCTGGGTGAGGGCCAGATGGTCTGGGAAGTGGAAGACTAGTTATCTGGGAGGGGGAATGAGGGATAGATCATCTTTCCCTCCCTTCAAAGCATTTTGCTGACTCAGTGCTGGGGTCAGAACTGGGTCTTTAACAACCAAGTTACAGTCTTCCCTTCTGCATCAAAAAGTAAAAATCCACATCAGATGACGAATCAACTTCATATGCCCCATGTCCAGCCTCACACTGAGCACCAGGGAATTTGAGATCCAGAAAGGTTTAAGACTTGGCTAGCGGGGGGACCTGGGAGGTGGGCCCAGGAGCCATGATTACTCAGACCCTTGTGAGGCAGCCCTTCCAGTGCCTGGGAGGGCTAAGGCAGCCAGGAAGCCTCCTGAGGGGAGAGGAGGCTTGAATTAGGCCTTGAAAGGCAGGGAGATCTCCTTAGCAGAAGCCCAAGAACACGGTCTGTTGCCTGCTCTTTCTATATTTTTGTTCCATTTCTCTCTCTTCCTTCTTGACTTCCTCTTCCTTTACTTTGCACCCCCTGATTGTCTATCACGAGAGTGATAAGCCTATCTATCCGTTCATGCCCACACTCATAACAGACATTGTTAATCAATCTTGACAGTCTTTTAGCTGCTCCAGGAAGCCATTATTAATCAATTAGAGTTGGAACAAAAACTAGAACCTATTTGCTATCCCTGCTGACCTCTCTGTTCCCCTCACCCTTCTACTCAGCTCAGTGCCCATGTGCTCACTGAGACCCAGAGAGGTCAAGTGAAATGCAGGGGCTTGCCCCATTCCTACAGGGGCCACATGGGAGTGTACCTCCCTCCACCGAGGGACTGGCTCTCACTTTTCTATCTGTCCACATCTTGTGTCTGCGCACATGACTGAGCCTGGTCTTCTGTCCCAGTGACCCCAGGCATGAAGATCTACATCGACCCTTTCACCTACGAGGACCCCAATGAGGCAGTGCGGGAGTTTGCCAAGGAAATTGACATCTCCTGTGTCAAAATTGAGCAGGTGATCGGAGCAGGTATGTGACTGGTACCCTCTTAGGTACCATGGCCTCAGCCATGGGTCAGGGGACCACCCCAGTGTGTACTCCTGGGATAGAGGGCAGGATATGGGGCAGGAGCCTCAGAGGACCCTCCAAGACCTGAAGGCTCGGAATACCCGGGGTGGAAGGGCCCTCAGAGTTCGCCCAGTAAAACTACTTCATCACCAGATGAGGAAACTGAGGCACAGGACTGGGAAGGAACTTGCACATCACATCAGAGACTGAGCTAAATCTGGAACCCAGGTCTCTGGACTTAGTCTAGTGCTTTGTCCTTCCCACCATTCATCCCAGGTCCCTCACTCCATCTCCCCAGGTTCCCCTACATCCTTACCCCACACCCAGCCAAATACCACAGGACGGCCATGAAAGGTTTCCTCTTACTCCCAAAGGTGGCTGAGACTCTTCTGGGCCCTTGCATTCTATAAAGGGGTTCTGTGTCTGGGAGGATGAGCTGACCACCGAGGAGGAAAAGCTCCTGCAGGTCCCAGGAGCAGAGGTTACAGGGAACAGGGAGGGAGGTGGCACTTCCACTTGGTAAGTGACATCCTGCCTCTTTTGGTGTGTCTGTCCCAGGGGAGTTTGGTGAGGTATGCAGCGGCCACCTGAAGCTGCCAGGCAAGAGAGAGATCTTTGTAGCCATCAAGACGCTCAAGTCGGGCTATACTGAGAAGCAGCGCCGGGACTTCCTGAGCGAGGCCTCCATCATGGGCCAGTTCGACCACCCCAACGTCATCCACCTGGAGGGTGTTGTCACCAAGAGCACACCTGTGATGATCATCACTGAGTTTATGGAGAATGGTTCCCTGGACTCCTTCCTCCGGGTAGGGGAAGCCAAGAGTGGTGGGGCAGGAAAAGGAGTGGTAGGCATAGCTTTATACAGTCAGAGCCTGAAAGGGTCTTGGAAAGATCTAGGTCAAGAATGGCCTGCTTGCTGCCACTTTCCATTCCTTTACCCATGCCAGGCATTGCTAATAAATCCCAGACTCTGTCCCACTAAACCCAGAAGCCATCTCAGAATCCGTCTCAATCCAGGAAACCACAGCGAGTTGATCAGAGTTTGCATACAACCTGACATCTGTTCCCTCCAAGCTCTTAGCCAGCCTTCTCATTATGCACAAGAGAAAACTGAGGCTCTAAGAGAAGTAGAGTTTGCCTAGTGTTACCCAGAGGGTTGAGATGAGAGCCGGGACTGGAACAAGGTTTCTTGACCCTGAGTCCAGAGTTTTTACCAGATTTGGATTTTCCCAAAGCTGTACAGGGAGAGAGTTCAGAGCACAAGGCCAACAGAGGAAAGTTTCTAGGCCCTCCAAGAGATCACAGTCGACCAGCTAGACAAAGCACTGACTAGGAATCAGAAGTATGCCATTAGACTAGATGCTATTTAATAAATATTTATTTAAGCACCTAGTACATGCTAGGCACCTTCCATGCACCTTCTTGTTGAACTCTGACAGCCCTAGAAGGTGGGTGTTAGTTATCCCCATTTAACACACAGATGAGAAAACTGAGACTCAGAGAGGTTAGGTCACATGTCCAAGGTTGCACAGCCAGCAAGGGACAGAGCCAGAGTCAAACCAGCTCCAGAGTCCATGTTCTCTCCACCACCCTGAAACTGGCCTCTCCTGGGCCTCCCTGAGGTTTCTTGAGCATCGGAGTCCTTCCCACCGAGAGCCCAGGCCAGGGCAGCAGGGTCCTGCTCCGGTTTCCCATTCTGAGAATGCTCCAGAGATCTGACTCATGCCCTTCCATTTACTCTGTGTTTCCTCCACTTCTCCCGAAGCAAAATGATGGGCAGTTCACAGTCATCCAGCTGGTGGGCATGCTGCGAGGCATTGCGGCCGGCATGAAATACCTGGCAGACATGAACTACGTCCACCGCGACCTGGCTGCCCGCAACATCCTCGTCAACAGCAACCTGGTCTGCAAGGTGTCTGACTTTGGGCTCTCACGCTTTCTGGAGGACGATACCTCAGACCCCACCTACACCAGTGCCCTGGTAAGATGGAGGCAGGGAACAGTGGAGTCACAGGGCCAGGGAGGAGGACGAATATCCATCTCTCCCCGCAATACGTTTTCACCAACACTTGCTCATGCCGAGCGCTGTGCTGGGCCCTGGAGACGTAGAGACATAAACCATGTTTTCTGCCCTCTTGGAGCTCACAGACTGGTGGACACAGATGTGCCGAGCACCAGAGAGTGACGGGGCTGTGAGTTAGACACCAGCCTTGGGAGGCAGAGGAAGGCTTGCCAAGAAGGAGTGATAGCTGAGCTGAAAGCCAGGTGCCAGTAAAAGTTTGTCAGACGCCGTATTCTCATGGGGAGCTGTGACTGAAACACAGGCTGTCGGGGAAATTGGTGGGCACCCGTGCTGGAGAAGTAGGCAGGGCCAGATCGTGGAGACTCTTGACTGCCCAAGCTCAGGACTCTCTCCCGAAAGCTGTTGGGGTTGTTGAAGAGTTTTAAACAGAAAGGAATAAGACACAATCCCTAGCCTCAAAGAGCTCAGAGGTGGTTCAGATAGAGCCAGGTAAGTAGGCAAACGATATGAGTACTGCTCTCTGTTGAGAAGTGCCTGCTGATGGAGAGGTTATGGCACACAGTTGTAGGATTGAGAAGCGTGAGCAACTCTTTGGGACTTAGGGAAAGATTTGCAGAGGGACTTCAAGGATGAGAAGGAGATTACCAGATGGCAGAGTGGGAAAAGGCACTTCATGCAGAGGGGAAGGCGTGTGCAAACGCCTGGAGGTCCAGAGCAGCGAGGTGAGTCTGGGGAACAGTGATATTTCGTGTGATTGTGCAGCACAGGGCACAGGGTGGGGAGCTTTGCGAGCAGGGGGCATGAGGGTAAGCCTCCCACCCACTAACCCTCCTCATTCTGTTCCCCAGGGTGGGAAGATCCCCATCCGCTGGACGGCCCCGGAAGCCATCCAGTACCGGAAGTTCACCTCGGCCAGTGACGTCTGGAGCTATGGTATCGTCATGTGGGAGGTGATGTCCTATGGGGAGCGACCCTACTGGGACATGACCAACCAGGACGTAAGTCTCCAAGGGGATGGGCAGAGCCTCTCTGGCCAGCCAGACAGGTGGGGAAGATCCAGAACTTCTGGCCTTTTGTGTGTCTCTCAGAGGGTGGGATCAAGGTCTCTGAGATCCCAGCCCGATGTTGGTTGATTCAAACATCTGCACGGGACCCTGGACTCTCCAGGGGACTCAGGAGTAGGAAAGGCCTACCCATCCACAAACCAGCAAATCTTCAGAATGCTGTCACCTGTGGCCGACCCTGAATGAGGCCATATCTGCCCCTCAGGTGTTCACCACCCATATGGGAGACAAGACAGTTATTCTGGGAGCCAGATGTAGTTATCAGGTGCTATGTATGATCAGGTACTAAAGTGGAGGAGGCAGGTGTCCAGCCCTGTAGGTGTTGGAGCAAGGGCAGTGTGGGCAAGATCAGCCAGGAAGTCTTCACAGACAGGTGGGACTGACACAGTAGTGGGACTGGGAGACGCGAGGGCTTCCAGTGGAAAGGACAGCCTGTGCAAAGGCCCAGAAGTGGGATGATGAGGGGTCGTGTCAGGGAGCATGGAGAGGAAAGTTGATCCGAAAGGTCGATGAGGTTCAATAATGGGGTGTTGGAAAATCGATCTGAGGAATTCTGATTTGCAGCCACGCCAGAACAGGGAATGCTTGAGCAGGGAAGGTACCCACAGTCAAGCTGGGCAAGATGAATTTGGCCCTGGGGGCAGGAGAGTTTGGAGAGGTGTTTGGGCTCCTTTCCCCGACAGGAGAGCCAGGTGGGGTTGCCCACAGGAGGGTCAGCCTGGTGGACCCTGAGGCAGAGGGTATCTCAGGGTGCTGGGTGGGTGAGTGGGGGGAGCAGAACACCCAGCTGCCAGGCCAGACCGAGGCCACAGGTGGTGGGAACCCAGGTGAGGCACATACTGGGGCTGCCTCCAGGGAGTGGAGGCAGTTGCCATGGCAACCAAGCAAGTCTGTCCTGCCATGTACTGGGGGCAAGATGGGCCAGGCCAGAGGGCAGATGCTCTTACCTCACCCACCCAGCCCCACCGGGCCCCTGTGTTGTCCCCAGGTAATCAATGCCATAGAGCAGGACTATCGGCTGCCACCACCCATGGACTGCCCAAGCGCGCTGCACCAGCTCATGCTGGACTGCTGGCAGAAGGACCGCAACCACCGGCCCAAGTTCGGCCAGATCGTCAACACGCTGGACAAGATGATCCGCAACCCTAACAGCCTCAAAGCCATGGCGCCCCTCTCTTCCGGGTACCGCCCCACCTGTCCCGCCCCTTTTCCCAGTTCTGCCCTGGCCCCACCCCCTCTGGTAAAGCTGAATTGGGATATGGGGAAGGACAGCACTAGTGTTTGTTGGAAAGATGACTACCTTGGGGTGCAGAGTGCAGGACACAGACTATCCCGAGAAGGAGAAGGAAGCCCCATCTGGTAGAGGAAGCATCTTTTAAAGCATGGTCGGAGAGGACAGCTTTTAAGAGATATCGTCAGAATCTTGGTGAATAGATTTACTCCTCACTCAGTTTCCTCCTCCACACTTAAACCTGGACCCTCTGACTCGCATTTGCAACCTCCTCGACATGGCCAGGCTCACACACACATGCATGTACAGGCACAAATATAGTCCCGTGCGCGTATGTGAACATACAGCTGGGCACAAACGCTCATGCTTGTGCTCACACACAATCTCACACACATGGAGACACCCATTCTCAGGCTCTCACACCTACACACGTCCACAGGTCCTTGAGCACACACGTTCAGAAGTACATACTCACCACACAAACACATGCACGCACGCCCCACACTCGGGTTGCCATCCTTGTATCAGAGAGACCGGCTCAGGAGGTGCGCTATAGCTCCAGTGATCCCGTAGCTTTGCTTCTCCCACTGGTCCCAGGGCGCCCTCCATCAGGTCTGCAGCCACCACTGCCTTGCCCGAGCAGCTTCAACAGGCCAGCCCTGGCCCTGCACACTCTTACACTTCAGGACGCTTGATCGCACAGGGTTTCTGAGGGGCGTCCGGCTAGATGTCCTCGGGGTCCAGGGCTGCCTGTGGCCAGAGACTCTCTGGGCCCAAGTCCTTCCCCTGCCGAGTTCTTAGGGCCAAGAGATTTTCGTGTTTGCCTCTGCCCGTCCCTCCTCACCACGACCCTGCATCAGCCACTCCTGATTCTTCGGATAAAAATCACTCTGAGCTTTTAGCCTGAGGGTCACTTCACACCTCGCCTGCCAGGAAGTCATTCCCACTAGCCCCACCAGCTCTGTCTGGACTTTGGAGAGGCAGTCCACAAGATCAGCTTCCTGTAGCACAACCACGGTAGAGAAGGACAGAATGGCATCAGGGGAGGAAACAGCAAATACTCAGCACAGTTAGTCCAGCTGAAATCCCTCCTCCTCAAAAGAAGAAGCATGGCAAAGCGTCTCCCGCCTCACCACTGTGGTCCAGCCTCTCCGCAGTCCCTGTAGAGGCTTCCCTAGACTTTCCAGGTAACGCCAGCTTTGAGTCCTGCACACACTCACTCTCGCCTACTCACACGTATGTGTACACATTTACATGAGTTCAGACTCACTCCTGCTCTCACACAGAAAGGCTCACATACATACACACTCACCTGCGTTCACACACACGGATGCACGCGTGCAGGTACGCACACAGCCTGCAAGTGTAGTGCTTACCTTCACCCCCAGGTCAGCATGTGCCCTGACCGTCCCCGTTGCCCACCCCACCCCCAGAATCAACCTGCCGCTGCTGGACCGCACGATCCCTGACTACACCAGCTTTAACACGGTGGACGAGTGGCTGGAGGCCATCAAGATGGGGCAGTACAAGGAGAGCTTCGCCAATGCCGGCTTCACCTCCTTCGATGTCGTGTCGCAGATGATGATGGAGTAAGTGCCCAGCCGCTTCCACCCACTGCCATTAGCCCCCCTCCCCACCCATCCCGCCACGCGGGGGGCTCTAGAAAGTGAGGAATAGACAGTGCCCCAGCAGGGATATGGGGGACCAAGGGGCAAGACGGCCAACACGGACTCACATTCATATCAACACCCAGGTCTCCTGCCACCCACTGGCCGCGACCTTGGGCAAATCACCGAACTCTTCTTAGCCCCAGTTTTCTCTTCTGTAAACTGGGGAGTGGTAGGAAGGTGAAAGGAGATATAAAGTGAATGACTGGGTACTTAGTAAATGCAGGTTCCCTTCTCCTCCCCCGAAGCAGAGGAGACACGTGCACCTAGGCACCCTGATTCCTAATCACGGGCTCCTCCCACCTCAACGTTCACTCACTCCAGCTCCAGACGCCCACCCATTCCCCCGGGCCCTTCACCCCCTCCCTTGCCCTCTCCAGCAGGAAACCCCCGGAAAAGCCCAGGCAGCTCTACCTGGAAAGAGACCCTCCACCCCCGCATTTCCCTAACACACGTGCTTCTCTCCCAAAGGGACATTCTCCGGGTTGGGGTCACCTTGGCTGGTCACCAGAAAAAAATCCTGAACAGTATCCAGGTGATGCGGGCACAGATGAACCAGATCCAGTCTGTGGAGGTTTGACGTTCACCTGCCTCGGCTCACCTCTTCCTCCAGGCCCCGCCCCCTCCGCCCCACATGCCGGCCCCCGGTTCTTCGTCCACCGCAGGGTCAGCCACCTGCCAGGAGGCCACGGGCCACAGGAAGAACCAAGCAGCGCTCCAGCCACGAGACGTCACCAAGAACACGTGCAGCTTCAGATGATGGAAAAAAGGGAATGGGGACAAAAGGAAATAGATCCCGGGAGGGGGCGGGAAATACAAGGAATAGTTTTTAAAGAGGATTCTCATAAGGAAAGCGATCATTGTTCTTGGACAAAAAAAAGGGCTTGGGAGATTCATGCAGTTTGTCCAATCGGAGATCAAAAGCAGTTTCTCTCCAACTCCCTCTGGGAGGGTGACCTGGCCGGAGCCAAGAAACACTTTCAGGAACACAAATGTGAAGGGAAGAGACGGGGGCCACACTTCTCTCCCGTCCCCGGGGCTGCTCTTCCAGGTCTCACTCTACAGCCACGCGCCAGGTGGATGGGCAGGCGACGGGCCGCCACCCCCGGAGCCGCTCTTGGAAAATCCAGTCCCGCTGCCTCTGGGCAAACAGAAGAATTTTTCGGTCTCTGGAGAATATTCTAGAAACTCCAGTGAAAGAGACTTGTTTCTCCTGTCAGCTCCCGGGGCTGAAAAGGGACTTTTGTCCTCCTGGGTCAGGGAGAACGTGGGGACGCCAGAAAGGTCAGCCTTCCTGAGGTTGACCATCCCCCTCCCCCCGGTCTGCAGCTCCACATCCACGTCACGTGCACAGCTCGGCGGCCATGGCCCAGCTGGGCACCCGCTCCTGCCAGTCCACACCTGGAGGACTGATGCTGCAATGACTGCCATCAGCTACGACTGCCACTGAGAAGGATTGCTCCTACATCTGGGTTTGTTTACAGCCATTTGTGGACTCGGGGGTATTTTGGTCAGGGGTGGATTTGGTTTGGGGGGGCGGGGTTTGTTGGTTGGTTTTTTTTTTTTTTTATGACAATGAAGTGACACTTTGACATTTCCTACCTTTTGAGGACTTGATCCTTCTCCAGGAAGAAGGTGCTTTCTGCTTACTGACTTAGGCAATACACCAAGGGCGAGATTTTATATGCACATTTCTGGATTTTTTATATGGTTTTCATTGACACCCTTCCCTCCTCCCTCCTGCACAGAGTTCCCACCTGCTGCCAGGCCTCACCAAAGCCAACTGCCACAGGGCCATCTGGGCCATTCAGAGACTGAGTGAGATTTGGGTGGAGGGTGGGGGCCGAGGTGGAGGAGCATCCCACCCCAGGACTGTTTTTGAAAGCAACAGATTGAGGAGGAGGAGGGGGCTGCAGGGCCAGAAGCCTCTGCCCACACCTCCATCTCCTTCTGTCCCAGTCCATCCAGTACTTTCCAGGCAAACAGGCCCCTTCGAGGTTCCTGAGTGCCCTCGGATGGCCAGAACCCAGTTTTGTCTCTGGGAGCCTAAACCAGGCTGCATCCGAGGCCAGGACCCAGATCATTCACTGTGATATCCCAGCCCTCCAGAGCATCACCCTCGGACCATGTGCAGGTGTGCTCCTCCCCTTCCCTTTCAGGAAAGCATGTGATTTCTCTCCCACCTCTTTCCCTCCACCAGACCTTTGCCCAGGTCTGAAAGTCTTGGCCATGGGAAAATAATCAGCCAAGGAGTCTGGCCACAGACTCTCTCCTATGAGCAAATGCAGCTACCTGAGCAGAACAATCGGTTAGTGAACTGAATGGAAATAAACACTTTAGTTAGAAAATGACCCCTGTTCTCTGTCAGTTCCAACAGAGACCCTGGCACCTTTGGGACATGTCAAGTGACCCATGATGCTCTTCTAAGGGACTTTGCCTACCTCAGGGTTCCAGAAGGCCCAGGGCTGAGAAAACACATGGAGGACACCGGTGGTCCATGTGGCCTTTCTGGCTCTGGCTTGTCAAAAGCACAGGCAATGAAAGAAGTGAGTCGTAAGTGGCTCAGAACTTGGAGTCTGGTGCCCTGCGGATCAGTGTGAACCACTGCAGGACACATTAGGAGCAGGGAGGTGACAGGAGTGCACTCGCTCTTTTGGGCCAGAGCAAGGGGGCCCAGGTATTAAGTGAGCTGCGAGGGCGGCAGCGTGAGGGTCCCGGAGAACCCATGGAGCCGCAGTCAAAGCCACAGGTATTATCACCTTATCCTGGTCAACTCTAATTAGCCTCTGAGCAGATGGACTTCTACTCACGTACAATCAAAATTCTTTGCGTGGAAGGAGGAGGCTGGGGAGGGGGAGCCAGGGACGCCACATCTCAGGACCTTTCCCTTTGTCCATGGGAGGCTGACCAGTGAGAAAGGTTCATGCCGCAGGTGGTCACCTAAAGGCCCCTCAGTGAGAGCAAGCATCCAACACGGACCAGCCTGTCATCTGTCACTCACCTGTTCTCAGAGCCCGAGATGCAAGGGGAAGGAAGGGATTAGAGGGGAGCATGGGCCCCCCCCAAGGGGGAACAGCAGAGCAAGCCACAAGGAAGGCATTGGCTGGTTTCCCACGAACTGGCCAGCCTTGGCCCGGCCCAGCCAGCTGCCCTTTGTGCCCCAAAGATGCCCAGCACGGGTGGCAGCTGTCCCGACACACAAGGTCACCTTCTGGAGGGAGCTGCCCTGATGCTCTTCAGATTAACTCTGTCTCCTCAGCCCGTCCCCCCAACTGCTCTGGGGCCCCATAGGGGGCTGGCAGTCGGTGCTTCCTGTCAGATGGCTTCCTGTCCTAAGCCGCTAGGCTGGTGTCTGCTAGCCAGCACGTCTGCCCATCCACCCTTCAGGGCCTGAGTCCTCCGTGGTCCTGGGCCTCCACGTGCCTGGTTCTCAAGAGTTAGGGTGCTACCCAAACCCTCTGTCTCTACTTCAGGGTAACGGACAGACATCGCTGTGACTGTCCCGGGTGCAGGCAGATGCTCACCTCTCCCCGCTGCTGGGGCAGCTCCCCCCGCCACCTCTTGCTTGCTTCTCAGTGGGGATGGTGGGCCGTGCTGCCAAGCGCCTTCCACTGATGGCTGCCTGCTCGCCCGGGCACACGGCTCTGAGCCACCCGCTGCCTGGTTACTAATCCTTTCCTGGCTCAACCTCCCCAAGTGCCAGCCCCCACCTGCCCAGCAGTGTGAGAGGAGTTTCCGGCCGCTCTGCACACAGTTGGTACTTGAGGAAAGAAAGCTGCCTTGCAAACATGGGCCAGGGCACCATGGAAATGCGGACCAGCTGCTCTGAGAGGGTGTGACAGGCAGATCTTCACAGCACCAGGCTGGGTAATAGAGAGCCATGCTGTCGCCCCCGCTCCTACTGCCCCAGAAGCGCCCCCAGATGGGTCAGATGGGTTACTGTTGATGATCAGCAGGCCTCTTCCTGGGGGATGATACTCTAAATGTCTATCAACCGGTAAGATGTGGGCAAACCAGTCAGAATAGGTGGTGGCCGTAGTGCTACACCAAAAGGCCCCAGAGTAGGGGCTAGGGTGGCGGGGGCAGTCGGGGATACTTAGGGACTTGGGGCGGTGGCTGTTCGCTACCCAGTGGTGCCTGCTGCTCAGATGGCATCAGCTGGACTTTCCCCATCATTTCTGGTCGGTCCCTCTCAGGGAGCTCTCTGCCACCCCCTTGTGTGCACTCACTAGCTTTGCGCCCCCCTCAGATCAGGGGCTCATCTCCAGAAGACTAGGAGCCCCCGCCCCGTGCCAGCCCTTCCTCACCCCTGGCTGAAGCACAAGCAGCAGTCATGGCCCCAGACCACTGCCCACCCCGGTGCTGGGCCCTCAGCCACTTCTGGCTCTCCCCTGAGCCCCTGAAGTTCCAAATGGTACCAAAGGTTGGATGACTTGTCCCAGGAAATAATGTAAATGCGTTCGAAGGTCAGGATGAGGCATGATGCTAGGGAAAAAGCACACTGCCACCAGAGTGGCAGCTCTGACCACTAACTTAAGACACAGATCTGGGCGAGCCAGCTCCGCTGAGCCTCACTCTCGCGTTTGTAAAATGAGAGGACTGGACTGGGTGAGCCAAGCATGCGAAACACTTTGTACACTGCGGCCCTGCGAGGGGGTGCTGGGGGAGAATGGGCTCAGAGAGAGGAAGTAGCTTGTTCAGGATTCCATAGCCAGGAAGAGGCAGAGCAGGGCTGTGTCCACCTGCTCCCAATGCCCACTCCACCACACTCAGATGACACGAAGCACCCGATGTCTGGATGCTGGTTGGTAAGAGAAGGGAAAGAGCAAATGGGCTGGGATTGTCACGGAGGGCTTCACAGAGGAGGCTGTCTTGACAATAACAGACGTTGAGAGAAAGGTCACTCCAAGTGGGAGGTGCAGTGTAACCAAAGATGCAAAGGGCAGAATGGTTAGCAGTTAGGAGTCGTTTCTGGATGGACCGGAGCAGTGCTGGAAGGCGGGGGCTGGTTTAAGGAGAGGTTGAGGCAGTTTGGACACGATGCACAGTGCAGCCACAGCAGGTTCTTGAGAACAAGAGTGGCAGAGTCAGCCTCAGGTGCTAGAAGGAGCAGTCGGTTCGGCCATCAGATGGGAGCAGGATGCCTCACAGCTCCCCCTCTCCCCCGGAGTGGGGAAAAGCCCCCTGGAGAAGCCCTCATTTATTCCCGGAGAATCCAGGCCCTGCTGCTTCCTTTTCCATCCTCACTCACTGACGCAGATAATCCAAAGAGTCATTTCAGCTGCTTGGAACAGCAGGGTTGGATTTGGTGCTACCCGATTCTTAATTCAGCTGCATTCGCCTGAGATGCCCACCCCGTTTCCTCCAGGCCAGGCACTGAGAGAGCTGCCACTCATGGCCAGAGCGGAGTAGACGTGGGTGGTGGTAAGGGCACGGGAAGGCAGGCAGAGCCCCACGGTGGGCAGAGCGGAGTGATGAAGCGAACAGGGCTGGGGGCTGGGTAAGTGGTATGCAAACTGCTCAGGAAGCCCATCTCTGCCCCATCGCCCTGGCCCTGGAGAGATCACCCAGACATGCTGTTGGAAGGGGGCGGGGTCCTGCCCTTTTCTGTAGTGTGTTATGCTGGGGAACCCAGAGGGAGGTTAGGGAATCTCATCACACATGCATGCTCCACCTTGCCCACCTTGCCCCAGCCTCCCATGAAATGGCTCCTACCATAAAACAGCATGGACTATGGCCTCGAAGCTGGCCAGATTCCCCTTCAGGGAAATCAAAGGAAGTGACTTGGCCTTTGTTCTGTGACACAAGAAGACTCAGGGACTCTCCATCAGAGGCTGGTCTCAGGAGGCTGATGCCACAGCAACTGCACTAATCGCTGAACACTTAGCCTACACCAGTCCCACGTGCGGGACCCTATGGGTGTCACCATCCCCACTCTATGAGTGAGGAATCAGATTCTCAGAGGTGATTCCCAGAGGATTCCAGCCAGGCCGTGTGCCTGCTCCACCCTGACCCCCTAAATCAGAATAGCCAAGGTTGGGCTTAGGAGCCCCTGTTTTTAACAAGCTCCTCCAGGATATTCCTCCAGACACTGAAATTCTCTCTTCACTTCCCCCACGATGAACTGTGCCCTGATGTCTGCAGGGAGAGGGTCTGGCGTAGACAGGGATTAGGAGAAAGCAGGACATCGTCAGATAAGATGCCCAAACTCAGACATGGATTAGGACCCATGAAGTGGGGGAAAGGGCTGACCCTCAGGAATGTATTGAGCTAAGCTTTCAGGAAAATTAGACCCCCCGCCTCCCCAGACCCAGAGTCTGTCTGAGTTTAGCTTCACAGCTTGAAGGCTGCTTCAGGAAAGCTGATATAGCAAGAAGGAACAGGAACCTAATACTTCACAGGGGCCCAGCAGTCCTCCCAGGGCCACCCTCTGGAGACCCCACAGGCCTCAAGGCTATGATCCAGGTCTGTTCACTCAGCACCTGGCCAGGTGGGCCGGACAAAGGCAGGGTGGGGCTTCCAGCTGGACCTGGAGCTTCATATAACTCCCTGCTACCAGCCTCTGCTACCCAGACTAAGGCACGGCTTTCCCTGGAGGAAGAGGGAGTGAAGGTCCTGTGTCTACTCAGGGTCTAATGGCCCCTGCTGGAGGAGGGGAAAGGGAGATGGCAGAGGGAGGAGGTCAGAGCCAGGCCCACATACACTCTGGGGCCCTGCTGACTCTGCAAGAGTCCAAAACTCTAACATTCCATGGGTGAAGATTCCAGCAAAACCTCATAATTCTAAGATTCCAACAGGATTCCATGTTTTTAAGATTCCACTACCATATGATTCTATGCTGCCAATTCTTGAAATTTCAAGTCCCATTGTTCAAGTCTGATCCCCAAACCTGAGGGTCCCAGCAGTGACAAAGCACAAAGAAAGAGCAAGAAAGAAAGAGATGGGGAGGGAGACAGCTAAAAACAAATACTAACAACTCCATCCTTTGAATCTGAATCACCTCCTTCTGAGTGTGATGGTGGATTTCCCTCCCTGGTAGAGGGGTAGAATTGCCCACACCTGGCCCTCCCAGTGGCCGGGGAGCTGACTACCCCAGGCTGCAGCGAAGCCCCACATAGCCCTCAGTGCCCACCGGCTGGTGGGCTAGACAGCTCAGTTCAGGAGCCTAGTAGGGGCCCCAGCGGCTCAGTTTAAGGAGGGACTCATCTGGGGTGGACACCCCCCACCCCCTTAGAGAGGAAGCTGCAGGGCCAGGGATTTGCTGAGGAATCTTTCCCAAGCACACCACCCCCCTGTTCAGAACCCGAGTCTTAACACTGGGAAGCCATAGGGTCTTGCTGCAAACCCCAGAGTCAGGTGCCTTCCCTCTGACAGTCAGGATGCAACTTCCGTGACCACACAGTCCCTGCCTCCATACAAAGGACCCCCTCACCTCCCAGCTGAGACCACTGCCTATGGAATCTGGGAGACCAGCTGAAAGAGGTGCCTCTGGGTTGCTCAGAGCCTGGTAATCAGTCTGGCTGCTTTCCCCTCCGTGGACAGGGACTCTGGTGGGCAGGGGGCAAGAAATTGAGCCCCTGAGGTTGGCCTGGGGTAGGACCGGCAGGGACACTCACTCACAGCCAGCCTCTTTCGACTCCACAGAAGAGCAATTCCTGGTTGGCCATGCCCAGCCCCAAACCCTAATCATAGCTGCTATTTCTTGAGTGCCAACAGTGTGCAAGGTGCTGTGCTTAACTTTTTATACACGGTGTCTTGCTTAACCCTCACACAGCTCTGTGAAACAGGTACAATTATTATTCCCCCTCCACAAACTAGGAAACTCAGAGACGTGTGTGGTAGCCTTCCCAGGTCACACCGTCAGCCAGTGGTCTCTGGCCCAGTATCTGCCCTCGTAATCACTATGCTACGCCGCTACCTGTGGTCCCCACTCAGCCCCGCCCCACTGTCAGACCCTTTGCCAATCAAATCCAGATCCCCAAGGAGCACCCTGTTTGGGGGCACTCGGACACCCCCTCTGAACTTGGCCTCCGGAACCCGCTGTCTGAGCCATGGGCAGTGGGTGTGGGCACCTGGACTGCCCACCCCCGAGCGGTTCACTCTAACCTCGGCCATGCAGCCAGAGTTCACAACTGGGGCCCGTGGGGTCTGGTGTGGTTTCACAGAACTCTGTTTCTTCTGGTCACAAATATGGGTTTTCCTGACAATGCTGGGGAGTCAGGGAGGGACGCAGCTGGGGCTCTGTTGGTTGTGGGTCAGCCCTGGCTCCCGGGACCCCCACTGTTATGACCGAGGAAATCTCACCAACTGGCTCCATGAGCAACCCTGAGCCTGTTACTCCAATGCCTTTGTAGGAGTATTTTTAGCAGAACCTTTCTTTCCCCCAAAATAAATGTGAATTGCAAAAATTATTACTTGGACTCACAGTATTTTTTCTCCCTGAGGTTCACCAGGGAACAAACAGGAGCTCCTAAAGGTCCTCAGCGGGTTTCTGAAGAGTGACTAGGAGTTTTCCAGGGCTAAGGATGAAGCCAGGGTTGGGGCTGGGGTGGGGACTTGGCCTGGGGTGTTGAACTTGAGCAGTAATTCCTAAGTGTTCTAAGAACATTCATTCATGTTTAAGAGTTCGAGCTCTGCTGTCAGGGGGTCCTAGGATTTGAATCCCAGCTCTGCCATTAGTTAGCTATGTATCCTTGGAGAGGGCACATCATTGCTCAGAGCCTCATTTTCATGTCTGTAAAATGGGGCAATAATGCCTAACTCCTGGAGTAGAGGTGAGGATGAAATGAGATGAAGCCCGTCAAGTGCTCAGCACTCACAACCGTTAGCTCTTAGTATTTTGCCGGGAGGAAGCAGCGCCCACGTCTGTCATACACTCTGCTGTGTTCTCCACAACGAGGACAAAGCCTGACTCATAGCAGGCTCTCAATAAACGTGTGTCAAATTCAAGAAAGGGGATTTGGGGGAGGGTTCCATGGTCAAATACGTTAGGCAAATTCTGGGCTTGGGCAAGTTGATCAGATTTCTTTACTTCGGGATATTGCAGAGCCTTAACTATGCCAAAAGCACAATGTGAATCTCTAAAAAAGTGTTATCATTTGCAGGGTCTCCCCTTGTGGAGGGAGCAGCTCTCAGTGTCCCTGGGAGTATAATTGGAGAAGTTCACCAGCGTCTGGGTACTGCCCTGGTGCTCAGAGGGAGAGCGGTGCTGAGGCTGAAGCTGGGCCCACAAACATGTGGGGGTAGATGTCAGAGGGGAGGGTAGTGGGAGGTCTACCTGATGGCTTGACATTCAACCAGGGAGAGCATAACAGACCCTACCTTGCAAGACCTTTGTGAAGCTTAGATAGTTAACGGGTGCCACAGTGCCCAGCAGAGAGCCTGGCACATAGCAGGGGCTCAGTAAGTTACTCCCTTACTGCCCCCAGGAGCAGCCCTGCCATACCAGTTGGGATGGAAGGCAGGGGGATGGACTGAAGGGTGAGCTAGGCCTTCTTTCTATGGAGCCACTCTGCCCCCTGGGGGCTGAGGCTGGTAACAGGCCAGACCTGAGCCCCAGAGGAAGCTTGGCATCCTGGGCTGGTGGGGTGTGGTGACTACTTGACTCTCTGCCCCCTGCTCCCCACCCCAGCGAAGGTCCCGGCCAGTGGGTGGGGACCTAGAGGCACAGTGATGGGGCAGAAAGCAGAGACGTTGAACCAAAGGTTATCCCCTTACCAGCTGCCCTAGATGCCTCTTCCCAGCTCCCAACTCCTGACTTAATATTAATACTGTGTCTCGGGTCCAGGATGTTGGCCCCAGAATTTCTCTACAGTAAGAACCCAGGAGCAACCAATCTGGTTGGGATGAGGAACTAGGAAATTTCTCCTGAGGTTGTAGTTACTCGGCCAGCATGCTCTTTATCCGCAGATCTCAAGTTTATCGGGCATGGCTCGGGGAGGAGGCAGCTGATGGAGACTGCCACCCCCGGCACCACCATCCACACTGTGTCACTGAGTGCCCGCAGCCACCAGAGAGGCATATTACCAGGGGTGTGATAGTAAGTGTGTACCACCCAACTCACCAAGCATACTTCGGGAATGCTGGCTGACACCTCTATTTGAGTCAAGGAGTAAGATAAGAGTGAAACAATGGGGGAGGGAGGAAGGGGGAGGGACAAGACAGGGGAAGGGGATTAAGAGATACAAACTACCAGATATAAAATACATAAGATACAAGGATATAACATACAGCCCAGAGAATATAACCAATATTTTATTATAACTTTAAATGGAGTATAATCTATAAAAACATCGAATCACTGTGTTCCACACTTGTAACCAAAATAACACTGAAAATCAGCTATACTTCAATTTTTTTTTAAGTGCAACAACGAAGGTTTATGTTGGAACTTTTCTCGCTCCACAATGCCATGGGTGACTTCTTTACTGAATCAGATAATAGTTTTCAAATACTGGAAGAATATTTCCTCAGTTTTTTTGTGCTATTCACTACGTCACAGTTTTCAATTTAATCTGCATTAACATGTTATCCATTACTTCCTTAGGTCTGGACGATCAACACAATGATAAATAAATCAAGCCCTAATGGGCAGCAACTGCCATTTTCTACAGTGTAAGTGGCCATCAAGGTCAATTTCAAACTACCAGTGTGAGTCACTGAACAACAGACTTTGGAAGAGATGCTCAGTAACGTATCTTTTTTTTTTAATAAATTTATTTATTTATGGCTGCGTTGGGTCTTCGTTGCCGTGCACGGGCTTCTCATTACAGTGGCTTCTGTTGTTGCGGAGCACAGGCTCCAGGTGCGCGGGCTTCAGTAGCTGTGGCTCACAGGCTCTAGGGCACAGGCTCAGTAGTTGTGGCGCACGGGCTTAGTTGCTCCGTGGCATGTGGGATTTTCCCGGACCAGGGCTCGAACCCGTGTCTCCTGCATTGGCAGGTGGATTCTTAACCACTGCACCACCAGGGAAGCCCAACATATCTTTTTTATTTTTTGGCTTATGAACAGAAATGTGTTTCTCACAGTTGTAGAGGCTTGCAAGTCCAAGATCAGGGTACCTGCATGGCCCTGGTTCTGGGGAGGGCTCTCTTCCGGGTTGCAGACTGCGAACTTATCCTTCTCATTGTGTCCTCATGTGGCAGAAAGCAGAGCTCAGCAACACATGGTTACATAATATTTCCAAAATTCAGATACAATAGATGTAAATAACCTCAAGAATACAAATAACAGTAATACATAGTAAAATAATTAGGAAGCGATTTGTTTTGAGTGTTGTCTTTGTTTTTAACACACTTTATGCTATTGTAAATTTATATAATTTTTAATGATGGCATTGTTTAATAACTGCTTCACAAAATTCCTGAAAATGTAACAACTGGCTCCAGCACTACCCTGGGCCCTTATCCTGTTTTACAACAGTAGAAACTGAGGCTCACAGAGATGGGGTGTCTTAACTGCTCAAGGTCAAGATGAATGGGGCTTGGTTGGGGTAACACCCAGGTATATTTTACTCTAAAACTGAGTTCTTTCCACTGTTTCCTAGATTTTCAAACTCCCTGCTCAGGAAGATCTGGAATCTTCTCTCTCCACATCTTTTCTGCGTTCCTAGGGTACTTCAGCACAATATACAGAATTTCCTCTTCCTCCTCCTCCCTCTTCAAAACCAATCCTGAGGCTGGACCCTCCCCTCATACTATTCCAGGGACACTAAACCCTGGAGACTCTGAGGCCAAAGAAGGAGGCCTTAGGTCCAGGGGAGAATGAGAGATGTCCAGCCCAGCTGGCACATGCTCGGGTGACCTGCCCCAAAAAGCTCACCCTTAGCTCACACCTCTAAGTGGTAGAAAGAGCTATGGGGCCCTGCAGAGCTGTGATGGAACCCCACTGATAAACTTGTGACCTTGGGCAAGTCACTTCACTTCCTGGAGTAAAATGGGGCTTATAATCCCTACCCTCAGGGTTGCCATGACAATTATCTAAACACTGCCTGACTTCTTTCGCAGTTTCCTTAAATGGTGTGATTGAGTGGATGCCAGGGAGCCCCACACTTGTCCCCGAGGCCTGGAATTCCATCATAAAGGGTCGCACCTTGGGTTTTCAGCATTGCCTTCTTCCAACTGTTCTTTTTAATTCCATTATGCTTGGAGAAATAGGTGATCAATTCCGAGTGCCCTCAAGAGGGAGTCTGTTCAGGCTTCTTCCCTGACTGAGGCCCTGGGATCTTCCCCTCTTCCCTCTCTCTTCCTCCTGTAGGTGGGAAAGCTGTGGCATGGCCTCCCTGGCACGAGGTCCACAACCAGAGGTCCTGGCTTAGGTCTTCCCTTCATGAGTCTTCATCTTACCAGAAGGGAAATCCCACCATATTATCTGAAGTCCTTGTAGGTCATTCTGAAAGGCTCATGGTTCACTGCAACCAGCCCTTAATGTGTCTGTCCCTGACCAGTCTTGACCCCTCCCAGCTGCCCACAGTGACCACTAACCATAGGCCAGAGACTGACTGATGGAAGATGCCAGATGACTTGACCTTCATTCTGGCTCTGCCACTATATCCCTGTGTGATCACAGCAAGTTGCTTCCCCTCTCTGAGATTCATTCTTCTAACAGCAGACTTTTTTTTTTTTTTTTTTTCTGTACGCGGGCCTCTCACTGCTGTGGCCTCTCCCGTTGCGGAGCACAGGCTCCGGACGTGCAGGCCCAGCGGCCATGGCTCACGGGCCCAGCCGCCCCGCGGCATGTGGGATCCTCCCGGACCAGGGCTCGAACCCATGTCCCCTGCATCGGCAGGCGGACTCCCAACCACTGCGCCACCAGGGAAGCCCAGCAGACATTTTTTGAGTGTGTTCTCACACCAGGCACTGTGCCGGGAACTGGGTTACATACACCCGGGAGCAGGAGAGACAAGGTCTCTGCCTTCGTGAATTCGACAGCCCTTATTTAAGCAAAGAAATGGAATAAAGGCAAACTGTCACAAGTCCTTGGAAGGAAACCAGCAGGTGTTCATGATGCCAGTCGGAGAGGGCAGCAGACTTTAGACAGAGCAGCAGGGATGGTTTCCCGAGGGAGAATTTGAGTAGACAGCTAACCAATGAGGAGAAGGCAGCCACGTGAAAACCAGCGGAAACAGAAAAGCGACAGGCCCCCCGACTCCTCACCATGGAAGGAGACTTCAAACGCTGCAACTCGCAGCCCTGAGTCCCAAGGAGGTGCCCAGCAGACCTTGTACAGGAGAAAAGGGAGGGTCTGGTGGGCTGAGCTTCGCCTCCACCTCCAACTCCACCTCCTCCAGAATAATTCTGCTTTTAACTGTTTTAAAGATTGGATTTGGATGTTTCTGAGACAAAAATGATATAGCTGAAAGATACTCAGAAACCACTAGAAACTCATCTCACTCGTGATGAGATGATGGCGAAGAACTCTTCCAGGTCTAAATCTTAGGCTCTCTGCATTCATGACATAAAGGGTGACTGCTAGGGTCACAGAAGAGGGAGTGAGAAGCCTGCAAATGCCCTTGGAAGGACGGGGCAGGGCAGGCAAACCTCTCATCCATGGCTACATGAGCGGTGATTCTGGAACTCAAAGAGCCCCTAGTTGTGCAACCTTGAGTGGGTTGCTAAACCTTCCTGGATCTCAGTTTCCACCCCCTTGACCTGCAGGTGTATAAGTTTCCTGTTGCTGCCGTAACAAATTACCTAAAATTGCTAAATAAATTTAGTGGCTTAAACTACACACATTTACTGTCTTACAGTTGTGGAGTTTAGAAGTCCAACACAGGGCCCACTGGCCTAAAAATCAAGTGTCAGCAGAGCTGTGTTCTTCCTAAAGGCTCTCGGGAAAAATCTGCTCCCTTGCCTTCCCACCTTCCAGAGGCTGCCCGCACCTTGGCTCCCGGAGGTGGGGGCGAGCTTGTTCCTTACATGGGGTGAGGGTAGGGCTGTGTCCAGGGGTTGGGCCAGAGGGGTCGCTTAGGTGTTTTGTCCACCCCTCTAGTGGTGTTGTGTGCAGGGGGCATGTTCAGTACCCTGCTTTTGCTCCCAACACCCTGTTTTTGCTCCAGGCTCTTCAAAAGTGACAGTTGGGTTTTTTGATCTCTTTGTATCTTTTGAGCCCAGAATTTGCCCCAACTGCCCATGCATGCAGTTATTTTTAGTACCATACAGTTTCTTTGTATTTTGTTGCTCAAGGAGAGGTGTGTCCAGGTGCAAGCATTGCAGCACTGCAGCAAAGGGTCCCAGGTCCCAGCCTGTCTCACCAATAACCCAAGGTAGTGTCCCCATCTCAAGACCCTTAACTTAATCACATCCATAAAGTTCTTTTTTATCATATAATGTTAACATTCACAGGTTCCAAGGATTAGGATGTGTACATTTCTGGGGGGTCATTATCCAGCCTACCATAATTGAACTTGATCAGAATTTTAAATTTTTGCTCTGTGAAAGGCCCTGTTAAGACAATGAAAAGACAAACTACAGACTAGAAAATATTTGAAAACTATATATCTAACAAAGGAATAGTACCTAGAATATGTAAAGAATTCTCAAAACTCAACAATTTTTAAAATCCAATTAGAAAATGGACAAGACATAAAGAGACATTTCACTGAAGAGGACATACAGATGGCAAAAAAGCATATGAAAAGATTTTCGATAACATTAGTCATCAGAAAATTAGAATTACAAAAATAAAAATAGTAACAATACCAAATGCTGGCCAAAATGTGGAGAAACTAGATCACTCATACATTGCTGGTTGGAATATAAAATGGTACAGCCACTCTGGAAAATAGTTTGGCAGTTTCTTTTTTTAAAAAGGTATCATTCAACCATCAGTTGCCCTCCTGGGCATTTATCCCAGAGAAATAAAAACTTATGTTCACACAAATACATGCAAACAAATGTTCAAAGCAGCTTTATTCATAACAATCTAAAATTGGACAACCTAGATGTCCTTTACCAAGTGAATGGTTGAATAAACTGTGGTGCATCCGTACCATGCAACCAACCACTACTCTGCAACAAAAAGAAACAAACTGTTGACACTTGCAACAACTTGAATGAATCTCCAGAGAATTATGCTGAGTGAGAAAAAAACCCCAAAGATTACACACTGTGTGACTCCTGTCAACAGAAATAATCAATAACCAATCTGTAATAAGAATAAAGGAAAGGGGGCTTCCTTGGTGGCACAGTGGTTAAGAATCCGCCTGCCAATGCAGGGGACACAGGTTCGATCCCTTGTCCAGGAAGATCCCACATGCGGCAGAGCATCTAAGCCCGTGCACCATAACTACTGAGCCTGTGCTCTGGAGCCCGCGAGCCACAACTACTGAAGCCCGTGCACCTAGATCCTGTGCTCTGTAACAAGAGAAGCCACCACAATGAGAAACCCATGCACCACAAGGAAGAGTAGCCCCCTTTCGCCGCAACTAGAGAAAGCCCTCACGCAGCAATGAAGACCTAACGCAGCCAAAAATAAAATAAATAAATTTAATTAAAAACAAAAAAGAATAAAGAAGAGTTTTATTTGAGCCAAACTGAGGACCAAAGCCCAGGAGACAGACTCTCAGGTAGCTCTGAGGAACTGCTCCAGAGAGCATGTTTTTCAGCGCAATTTTATATCTTGTCAGAACAAAGAACATCAAACATGACAGGGGTACATTCCTTCAAAGTTTCTCCCAAAATACAGATTTGTACATACATAGGAAGTCAGTATGGCCTTGGTGCCTGGGGAGGGAGACTAATCATCGAAGAAGTAGTAGCATTGACATCCCAGGAAGGGAGGCATTTATCTCTGTATTCAAAACGGAATTCTTTACTTCTGGACAATGCAACCTTTTCTTTAATGGTTAGAGGAAAGCAACAGTGTGTTTGATAAGCCACAAAGAGAAGCTAAACCATGTATGTATAAGCCAGAATGACTTTCCCATACCTCAATATGTGAAAATTTCTTCCATCACTCCATTGACATATTCTTGAAATGACAAAATTACATTAATGGAGAACGGATTGGTGGCTGCCAATGCTTAAGGACAGGGTGGGTTGGTAAACAAGTGGGTGTGGCTAGAAAAGGGCAACAGGAGGGATTCTTGTGCTGATGAAAATGTTCTGTATCTTGACGGTATCAACATCAATAACTAGCTTATGATATTGTACTATAGTTTTTTTAAATATTTATTTATTTATTTGGCTGCGCTGGGTCTTAGTTGCAGCACGAGGGATCTTCGTTGGGACACGTGGGATCCTTAGTTGCGGCACACAGGATCTAGTTCCCTGACCAGGGATCAAACCCAGGCCCCCTGCATTGGAAGCACAGAGTCTTAACCACTGGACCACCAGGGAAGGCCCTGTACTATAGTTTTGCAAGATGTTTCCATGAGAGGAACGTGGATAAAGGGTACACTGATTATTTCTTACAGCTGTATGTGAATCTACAATTGTCTCAAAATCAAATGTTTAATTTTTAAAAGGACATGCAAAATGCAAGCCCAAATTTTGTATTAGATTTATCAGGCATAAGACTCCTCAAAATTTTTTAACTTTTGCCCTTCAAAAGACATCATTAATACAAGGAAAAAGTGGGACTTCCCTGGCAGTCCAGTGGTTAAGACTCAGCACTTTCACTGCAGGGGGCACGGGTTCCATCCCCGGTCAGGAAACTAAGATCCCGCAAGCGACGCGGTTTGGCAAAACAAAACAAAACAAAACCACAGGACTACAGTGAGACAGGACTTCACAACCACTAGTGTGACTGAAATTGAAAAGACTGGCAATGCTAAGTGGTAGCAAAGATGTGGAGACATGGAACCACTGCATATGCTGGCAGGAACGTAAAACGGTACCAGTGCTTTGGAATACTGCGTGGCGTCACACCTAGATATTTACCCAAGAGAAATGAAAGCATGTATTCACACACAAAAAAGACTTATACAGGAATGCATTTTCATAAAGCCCCAATCCAGAAACAACCTAAATATCCATCAAAAGGTGAATGGATAAACAATTTGGTGGCATATCCATACAACTGAATACTATTCAGCAATAAAAAGGAACAAAATATTGATATACACAAAAACATGAATGAACCTCAAAAACATCCTTCTGAGCAAAAGAAAGCAGACACAAAAGCCTGCACTATATGATTCCATTTATAAGAAATTCTAATCTAAAGTGACAGAGTAGACCAGTGGCTGCCGGGGCCTGAGAGCAGGGGAGGGGACTGACTGCAAAGCAGTAGGAGGGACGTTTAGGGGATGATGAAACTTTTCTATATCTTGATCGTGGTGAGGGGTATACATTTGTCAAAATCATCAAAATGTACCCCGATAATGTGTACATTTCCTTTTATGTAAATTATAACTCTATAAGGTTGTTTTTTTTTTTTTTTTTTTTTTTTTGCGGTATGTGGGCCTCTCACTGTTGTGGCCTCTCCCATTGCGGAGCACAGGCGCCGGACGCACAGGCCCAGCGGCCATGGCTCACAGGCCCAGCCGCTCCGCGGCATGTGGGATCCTCCCAGACCGGGGCACGAACCCGTTTCCCCTGCATCGGCAGGCGGACTCTCAACCACTGCGCCACCAGGGAAGCCCAGGTTGTTTTTTTTAACATCTTTATTGGAGTATAATTGCTTTACAATGGTGTGTTAGTTTCTGCTTTATAACAAAGTGAATTAGCTATACATATACATATTTCCCCATATCTCTTCCCTCTTGTGTCTCCCTCCCTCCCACCCTCCCTATCCCACCCCTCTAGGTGGTCACAAAGCACCGAGCTGATCTCCCTGTGCTATGTGGCTGGTTTCCACTAGCTATCGATTTTACATTTGATAGTATATATAAGTCCATGCCACTCTCACTTTGTCCCAGCTTACCCTTCCCCCTCCCCGTGTCCTCAAGTCCATTCTCTAGTAGGTCTGCGCATTTATTCCCGTCCTGCCCCTAGGTTCTTCATGACCAGCTTTTTTGGTTTGGGGTTTTTTTTTTTAGATTCCATATATATGTGTTAGCATACGGTATTTGTTTTTCTCTTTCTGACTTACTTCACTCTGTATGACAAACTCTAGGTCTGTCCACCTCACTACAAATAACTCAATTTTGTTTCTTTTTATGGCTGAGTAATATTCCATTGTATATATGTGCCACATCTTCTTTATCCATTCATTTGTCGATGGACACTTACGTTGCTTCCATGACATGACTATTGTAAATAGAGCTGCAGTGAACATTGTGGTACATGACTCTTTTTGAATTATGGTTTTCTCAGGGTATATATGCCCAGCAGTGGGATTGCTGGGTCGTAGGGTAGTTCTATTTTTAGTTTTTAAGGAACCTCCATACTGTTCTCCATAGTGGCTGTATCAATTTACATTCCCACCAACGGTCCACACCCTCTCCAGCATTTGTTTGCAGATTTTTTGATGATGGCCATTCTGACCGGTGTGAGGTGACACCTCATTGTAGTTTTGATTTGCGTTTCTCTAATGATTAATGATGTTGAGCATTCTTTCATGTGTTTGTTGGCAATCTGTATATCTTCTTTGGAGAAATGTCTATTTAGGTCTTCTGCTCATTTTTGGATTGGGTTGTTTTTTTGATATTGAGCTGCATGAGATGCTTGTAAATTTTGGAGATTAATCTTTTGTCAGTTGCTTCATTTGCAAATATTTTCTCCCATTCTGAGGGTTGTCTTTTCGTCTTGTTTATGGTTTCCTTTGCTGTGCAAAAGCTTTTGAGTTTCATTAGGTCCCATTTGTTTACTTTTATTTCCATTTCTCTAGAAGGTGGGTCAAAAAGGATCTTGCTGTGATTTATGTCATAGAGTGTTCTGCCTAGGTTTTCCTCTAAGCGTTTTATAGTGTCTGGCCTTACATTTAGGTCTTTAATCCATTTTGAGTTTATTTTGGTGTATGGTGTAAGGGATTGTTCTAATTTCATTCTTTTACATGTAGCTGTCCAGTTTTCCCAGCACCACTCATTGAAGAAGCTGTCTTTTCTCCATTGTATATTCTTGCCTCCTTTATCAAAAATAAGGTGACCATATGTGCATGGGTTTATCTCTGGGCTTTCTATCCTGTTCCACTGATCTATATTTCTGTTTTTGTGCCAGTACCATACTGTCTTAATTACTGTTATCTTTGTAGTACAGTCTGAAGTCAGGGAGCCTGATTCCTCCAACTCCATTTTTCTTTCTCAAGATTGCTTTGGCTATTTGGGGTCTTTTGTGTTTCCATACATATAAGGTTGATTTTTAAAAGACACAATGCTAGACCATATTCTTAGATGCGACAGACATAAAAGTACTCCGTCAACTCGCTATTAAAGTTTCTAAATGCTCACTAAATTTCTGTAAACTCTTCCTCTCCCACGGATAACAAACAGTTCGCCACCGGCTGTGGCCCACAGACCACACTTTGAGTAGCATGGCCCTATCCCACTTTGCCAACTCTTTAGTTCTTTAATAGACATCCCTGCAGCCTTACCTTGCAGAACTAGGACGGAAAGCTGCCAGGCGAGAGAAGGGGAGACTCTGAACAGAGCCCGGGGTTACTGGGTCTTGAATACCGGCTTGCGAGACAGCCGCAACACCCGGTACGTGTTGAGGCCCGGCACGTCGAAACCGGGGGAGAGCCCGTGGTGGTCCAAGGGGTAGAAGTTGACGAGCTGCCCGTGCTGGGCCTCGAGGGACAGCCAGGAGTCACCCAGCGGCAGCGCGCACGGAAACTCGCGGGCCACATGCAGCTGGAAGACGCGGCCGCGCAGGTGGCGCAGCGCCAACGTGCGGAACGCCGGGGGCACCAGCGCCTCCACGCGGGGCCCGAACTGGCGCAGACGCAGCTCGCCCGCCGGCCCGGCGCGCACTTCGTAGAAAGTCAAATTGGCAAAGGTGAAGTAGCCGGCGAAGGGTCGCACGCTGGGCGGCGGAGCCGGGCTGAGCGTGGCCTCACGAAGGGCCCTCTCCATAGCTGGCAGGAGCACGTCATAGGCCTGAGCCACCAGGTCAGGCCCTGGCGGCCTCGGCCCCGCCAGGAGCAACACGAGGCCCAGGCGCAGCGGCGGCACCAGAGAGAAGGTGGCGGCGTAGCCGTCCAGGTCACCGTCCTTGCGCACCACGCGGTAGCCCTGCTGCGCGTGGAACTCCCACGGTGTGCCAGTCTCGTTGGCGAAGTAGGCTCCCGGGCAGGCCAGCAGCGGCGCCAGTAGTGTCTTAGCCGCGTCAGGCCGCAGAAGCCGCTGGGGCCTGCTGCCCAGGAGCACCATGGCCAGCTTGGCCAGGTCAGCAATGGTGGAGTACATCTGGCCCGATGGGCGGTACCAGCCCAGGTCGTACAGCGGCGCCGGCCGCCCGCTGCCATAAAAGCCAGCTGCCAAGCGGGCACGCACAGGAGGTGTCAGATCGAAGCCTGTGTCTTCCATCCCCAGAGGTTCCAGCACGTTCTCCAAGATCCAGTGCTGGTAGTCACCCTGGGCAGTGTGGGCTGCCAGGACATGGGCCAGAAGCGAGAAGGCCAGCGTGCTGTAATGGCATCTGGAAGAGGAGGGGTGGAAGCTAGGATGCAGCCTAGGATGGACATCTCCAGGCCCTAAATAAACCCTTCCCACCTGCTCAGACTGTCTGCAAAGCCATCAGAGTTTCATTGGACTGGCTGGACAGGGTAGGAACCTGCTTCACTGCATTGGAGATGGTCAGACCCAGCAGAGACTTCAGAGATCACTGAGTACAACTCACTATTCTACCTCTGGAAAAAAGAAGGCCCAGAGAGGAGCAGAGAATTGCCCAGGGTCACACAGCAGGTTGGAGAAGACCTAGGCTTGGCAATGCACCTGGGAAAGTGGTAAAACAAATCTTCTTGGTCCTTTACATTTTAGTATAATTTTCTTTATCAAATGGAAAACTAGAGTCTCAGACTGGTAGGGTCGGGTGGGGGGATAATGATAGTGATCATTTAGCCCATGGACAACAAATAGGAGGCAGGATTTCACCCCTTCCTTGCCAGACATAAATAATCCATAAGAAGTCTCTTTTCTTTCCCAGAGCAGATGCAGTTTCAGAATCTCTAAAATAGTGACTCAGGGGACTTCCCTGGTGGCTCATTGGTTAAGAATCTGCCTGCCAAGGCAGGGGACACGTGTTCCAGCCCTGGTCTGGGGAGATCCCACGTGCCGAGGAACACCTAAGCCCATGCACCACAACTACTGAGCCTGCGCTCTAGAGCCCGTGAGCCACAACTACTGAGCCCGTGCACCACAACTACTGAAGCCCACACACCTAGATCCCATGCTGCACAACAAGAGAAGCCCACCACAATAAGTCCGTGCACCACAAGGAAGAGTAGCCCCCGCTCGCCGCAACTAGAGAAAGCCCTTACACAGCAACGAAGGCCCAACGCAACCAAAAAATAAATAAAATAAAAAATAAAAATAAAATAAAATAGTGCCTCAGGAAGGCACAAGAATGGGTGAAAATGCACAAATCCTTTTAGATATTCCTGAACTCTAGCCCAACCTCCTTTTTCTTACAGATAAGAAAGGTAAGGTTCACAGAGGCAAATGCTTCCTCCAAGGTCACTCAGGAGGTTAGTGACAAAGCTGGAAGGAGGACTCTAGCCTACAGACGCCTAAGTTTTACCTGGATTCTTTCTTCCCTAAGAGAAGTGGGGCCTCAGGTTCAGCATTTGGAGAAACAGAGTGGCAAATTTGGAAAAAGAATACTGCCGGGGCTTCCCTGGTGGCACAGTGGTTGAGAATCTGCCTGCCAATGCAGGGGACACGGGTTTGAGCCCTGGTCTGGGAGGATCCCACATGCCGCAGAGCAACTAGGCCCGTGAGCAACAACTACTGAGCCTGCGCATCTGGAGCCTGTGCTCCGTAACAAGAGAGGCCGTGATAGAGGCAAGCGCACCACGATGAAGAGTGGCCCCTGCTTGCCACAACTAGAGAAAGCCCTCGCACAGAAACGAAGACCCAACACAGCAAAAATAAAAAAAATTTAAAAAATAAAAAGAGTACTGCCCAGGTCCTGGAAGGGGACATCTGAGCCAGGGGAGTGCCACTGTCCTCTGTCCAGCTCCACAGCCCCACTGCTCCAGAAGCTGGGCTTCTCTGTTCAGTGGCTGGCTACACCAGCTATCCACTCCCTATCTCATCAGCATCCCATTTATTTCCAGCACTTGGCAAAGTCTGTATTTATCTTGTTTATCTGTTCACTGATAAGAATGATCACCGTTCACTCAGAAGAATGCAAACTCCACGAGGAGGGACCCGGTTGGATTCGTTTGCTGCTATATCTCAGTTTAACATATTCCAAGCACAGAGTAAGTGTTCAATAAATGTTGAGCTGATTAATGGGAAAAACATGAGATTCAAACAGGACTGGATCTGGGCCCAGCTCCCTGCTGCCTTGCTCTGCCATCCCTCTATGGTCCTCAGTCCCCCCAGCTGTGGAACAGGGGTTGTCATCAGTGATCTGCGAGGTCTTTCCTGGCTCTGACCACCTAGGATGAGATGACATAGGTTCTCTCCCAGGAGGGGTATGTCACCTTGTGAGGTTCCTAACATTGGTAGGGCATCAGGGCTCACTGCTCACCTGGTTCCTGGGTCTGCCACCAGCACATCATCCTTGAGCAGGTTCAGGGCCTCCTGGGTGCTGCCCCTCCACAGCAGCGAAGTGGAACGGAGCCTTCGGGGCAGCCCTAGGGAGGAGCAGCGGTCAGACCTGCTGGGTCAGCTGATGGTGGGATGATGGGCCCTGGCTGTACCCCCTCCCCCACCTTCCATGAGTTGAGAGATAACAACAAAATCACCTTTAAAAAAAAAGCTCTAGCATGGACTCTAATCCTGCCTGTGTTTCACTGGGCAAGCCATTTAACCTCTCTGAGCCAGAGTCCCCTCATCTGTAACATGAGGGAAATAATTGCTATGTCATATGGCTGGTGTGACGATTTGGTGAAATCAAATGCTTAGCATGGTTCCTGGTCATAGTAATTGCTCAAAAAATAATTGTTATCATCAACCATAGATATTTGATTCCATAAAATTCTTGAGGTCACTGCCCAAATAGCTTTTGTGGAACTGGCTGCTCTGGCCACTTGGAATTTTCTGTTTATTGGATGTGACAAGTATTGAAAGGATCACAGGATTAGGATTCTTCCCACCCATTCACTCAACAATAGTGTTCAAGCATCTCTTTTGTGCCAAAGACTGTTCTGGGTACTGGAATTCAGTAGTGAACAAAACAAAGTCCCTGCCCATGTGGAGTCTGCATTCTAGCAGAGGAGACAGCCAAGAAGCAAATAAATATTCATGCTGTGGAAGGAAATAATTCCATGTATGAAAGGAGGGATTGTTATTTTATACAGAGTGGTCAGAGGAAGGCCTCACAGGGTAGGTGACCCTTGAGCAGGTGAGAACTCGAGGAGGTGAGGGAGAGAGCCACACAGCTCTGTGAGGAAAGAATGTCTCGAGCAGAGGAAAGAGCAGGTGCAAAGGCCCTGAGGCAGGAATCTGTTGGCATGTTTGAGGATCAGCAGGAAAGAGCCAGTGTGGCTGGCAAGGACTGAGAAAAGGGGAAACTTTGGAGGTGAGAGATATTTGGGGTGCAGGCACCAGATCCTGTAGGGTGCTATAGGCTACTGCAAGGACTTGGCCTTTTCTCTGATTGAGATGGGGCCACTGTAGGGCTTTGAGCAGAGGAGTGATGTGATCTGACATATATCAGGGTTGCTCTGGCTGCTATGTGAAAACAGACTTTGGGGGGCAATGGCAGACACCGGGAAGCCTGTAAGGAGACTTGCAAAAATCCATGTCTAAATGCTGGTGGATTGGATGAGTGAGGAGTGGTTGGATTCTGGACATATTTTGATAATGGAGCCAACGAAATTTGCTACTGGAGGGGATGTGGAGGGCGTGGGAGTGAGAGAAATTAGGGATAACTAACTCCAGGCTCTTGGCCTGAGCAGCTGGGGGATGGAGTCCCAAGTACTGGGTTTAAATTCTGACTCTAACACTTCTTGCTGTGTGGCCCAAACCATATGCTTTACCTCTCTGAGCCTCTACTTTCTCACCTTGAAGTGGGCTGAAGTACCTGCAGTGGTTTCCCTGCGAGGTGTTACAAAACTTAACTAAGAATGGATGAAAAGCTCCAAGAATGGGAGAAAGCTCTAGATTAGGGTGAAGGTCAATCATAAAAGATACTGGGAACGTATAACAGAGTCATTCAAGCAGCTGCATGCACAACTGGTGGGCTTTGGGACACGTAGGGTGAGCTTTTTTGTTTGTTTTGGGGAGGTTGCATTTTTCTTAATTTATTTATTTTTATTTATTTTTGGCTGCATTGGGTCTTCGTTGCTGCATGCAGGCTTTCTCTAGTTGCGGCGAGCGGGGGTTACTCTTCGGTGCAGTTGTGGGCTTCTCATGGCAGTGGCTTCCTCTTGTTGCAGAGCATGGGCTCTCGGTGCACAGGCTCAGTAGTTGTGGCACATGGGCTCAGTAGTTGTGACTCGCGGGCTTAGTTGCTCCGCAGCATGTGGGATCTTCCCGGACCAGGGCTCGAACCTGTGTCCCCTGCATTGGCAAGCGGATTCTTAATCACTGCGCCACCAGGGAAGCCCGTGTAGGGCGTTTTTAAACTGACCACAAACACAGAGCCCTGTGCTGGGTCCCTTGGGTACAGCTGAAGAAGAATCCACCGTGTACCCCTAGAGGGAACCCTGGGGTCAGGTTATAAACAGGAGTGTATTTAATAGGAGGCTCATGGAGCAAAAGCCTCAGAGCCTCTCACCTGTATGACGGCTTCCAAGGCCTGTATCCAAGTTTGAATTTATAATATTGTATTTTTAAAGAGGACCCCCAAATTATATCTATATCCGGCCTCCATAAGCCTAGGTCTACCCTTGGCTGTAATAACCAGAGCTACATTGACAAGCACCTGCTGTGTGCCAGGTACTCTGCTAAGTGCTTGACATTCATTAGCACATTTAATACAGCAAAATAGCATGAACCAGTCCTTTTACAGAGGAGTAAAACAAGGCTCAGAGAGGTTACATGACTTCCCCAAGATCACACAGCTGGAATTAATTTCAGTGCTCATGCCCTTAGCCACTAGGCCGCCCTCCCCCAAGGCTCTGATCCTGTCCTGCCTGGACGACTTCAGGAGGTTCCATTATCTGGCAGAGCCTCAGGTTCACCATCTGCTAATGGGAGTGCTAACCAGCCATGTCCATAGACTGAGACCTCAGGCCTGAACGCACTTTGTAAAATGGTGAAATAGTAGGCACTTATGATGGATTCCTACCATCTAGAGTTGATGGGTTGGTGACTGCAAATATGAACAATAGAAGGCATTTTGGGGTGGTGCAGCTGGTGCCTGCCTTCTCCCCCTAGGCTGGGTCAGTCACCATGCAGCACAGCCCCCCCTCCCACCCGTTCCTGCCCAATTCCTGTTCACTGGCTTTGTCTTCCAGTATCCCAGCCTGCCCTTCCCCTTCCACCATGTAGAGTTCACCTTGGCTTGTTAGCACATCTTTTATTATCATCATTATTATTATATAATTTGTTTTTAATAACTAATTCATTTACATGATTCAAAAGTCCAAAGACACCAAAGGGAATACAATGAAAAATTTTCCTCCCACTCTTCTCCCCAGCCACCAAGTTCCCCTCCCTGGAGGCAGCCCTGTGATTCAATCCCTTTCCCTTCCAAAAATATGTGATACACGTTTTTATATATATACCTGTATATATATACACACACATAATATATGTGTATATAAATATATATGTTATATAACAGGTACATTACAAATGGATTATACATATACATTCATATACATATATACATTATATGTGTATATATTATTTATTCATATGATAGCTACAATATATGCTGTTATGAGCTTTTTTACCCACTTAAGATTGTATGTGCATCTCAGTACACAAGGCACGTTATTACCCATTTTTTTAGGGCTACAGTAGTATCTGATTGTATAACTGTGTCATAGTTTATTTAGTTACTCCCCTATTTATATTTAGGTGGTTTCAATCTTTTTTTCACTATCACAAACAAGCTGTAGTGAGTAACTGTGTACATACCTCATACCGCACATGTGTGAATACATCTGTAAGAGAATTTCCTAAAAGTGTAATTGCTGAGTCAAAGGATATATACATTTTTGTGACAGGTATTACCAATTGCCCTCCACACAGGTTGCACCAATTTTTTTTTCTTTTTTTTGGCTGTGCAGCGCAGCACGTGGGATACTAGTTCCCCTACCAGGGATCAAATCTGTGCCCCCTGTAGTGGAAGCACAGAGGCTTAACCACTGGACCGCCAGGGAAGTCCCAAGTTGCACCAATTTAAATTTCCACCACTGATGTATAAGAGGGCCTATTTCACCATAACTTCACCAACTCAGTACACCCACCATTATGGCCTTTACCAATCTGATAAGAGGAAAAGGTCTCCCAGGAGATTTAATGTGCATTTATTTTGTTATGAATGAGGTTGAGCATCTTTTAATATTTTTTAATATTCTTAAGAGCCATTTATATTCCTTTTCTGTGAACTGTCTGTTCTGTTCCTATCCTTTACCCACTTTTCTGCTGGGTTCTTGGTCTTTGTAATGGTTTATATATTAAGGGAAATTAACATATAATTGTAGAATATATATTATATTCAAATTATATATAAAATATATAATTTGTAGAATTGTCAACAAATATTCACTTGTTGACTTGTTGTTGATCTAATAAGCAGATCTTGACCTGTCAGCTTGCTTTTGACCTTCCAACAGATCCTCATTTGTCCACTTGACCTAAATTCCCAGGTTTCACCTCAGCTTTTAACTCACCCGATCTTTCTACCCCTGGCTCACCACCCAGGAAGGATGAGAAGGAGCTATGGCCAGTTCAGGAAGCAGAGCAGAGAGTGGGCCCAGCCTGGCTGGATGAGAACCTGATCCTTGGTTCCCCTACCTGAAATGGTTTGGGCTGAGCTACATTAAGTTCAGAGCCACTCACCTGAGAGCTGGCTGGCCATCCTTCGGAGGGTGACGGGTGAAGGCCTTGGGGCTGGGCCCACCTCCTCCAGACCATCCATCAGGCTCTTTTGTTCGGGGGCTGATGCCATGCCCAGTGGGTTGTTAATGGTGAAGGTGCCGGCGTACCGCTCCAGAGGGTCATCTAGAGAGGCCACGATGCCCTCCTCCCACAGGCGGTACAGCATCAGCACGGGAAAGATCTTGGAGATGCTGGAGATCCTAGACAATGTGGGGGGCACAAGGGTGCAGAGGGCATCCTGTTGGCTTCACAACCCACCTCCACCCTGCACCCCCAGCCTCCAACTTTCTAGTATAATTAGGAAAGCACTGAGTCCACCCTTATTCAGTATCTCAGACAGAAATCCACCAGCCTCTGTAGAATGCCTTTGGGATGCTTGAGAACTTACCAGGGGCAGCGGGGCTGGGCCAGATGGACACTCTCGAGCACCTCTCCCATGCCAGACCCTTCATCAGGCACTTCCCTCTCTGGAACAGACCTGGGTTGGGATCCTATCTCTGCCTCTCACCAGCTGAGTTGCCTTGGGCAAGTGCTAGACCTGTCTGAGATTCAGTTTCATTGTCTGTTTTATGGGTTGTAGAAAAGATCGAACAAGACTGTGCTTGCAAAGTGCCTGGCAACACAACTGGAAGGTAGTAAGTGCCCAGTAAGTGATAACAAATATAATTGTTGCCCTGTGCCCGGCACATAGCAGGTGCAGTGTGAATGGAAGCCCTGCAGTCCTCACAGTATCTCAGGGAGCAAATGTGTTCACTTGGCACTGTGAGCTTTGAGGATCCTACAGGCAGCACCCAGGAGGGGAGACTCTGGGTGTGCAGCAGATTGTCCCAAGTTGCTTCCATCTGGGCCACCACTGCCAACTGGCAGAGACCCAGGTCGAGGGCCCAGGAACTGGTTACGGTTCTTTAGTGTCACATGGAAGGGGTGTGGGGTGGGACATAAGGGAGCCTTTTCTAGTTTGGGAGGCATTAGGATAAGGGCTCTCCAGAAGGGATTCCTTCCTGACTTGTTACCATGGTGATGTGATGTTAGACACTCACTGGTCCTCTCTGGACCTCAGTCTCCTCATCTATAAAATTGCCAAGACTTAATAAAGGGCCCTGGCAGCTAAGACCCCCAGTCATGATTCTCTTAAGTCCCCCTACCTCCTAAGTCCCCCTTGTCCTACCATCCTTCGCCCCCTCCACAAGACCCTGGTGGTCCCCCAGCTGACCGGTACATGGTGTACTCATTGGGGGGCCCAGAAGCCGGGTCTGAACCATTCTTCCTCCCGAAGTTCCCGGTCCAGAGCACAGTGTCGTTGTGGATGACAACTGCAGACATAGCAGCCAGACCTGGGGCAGACAGTGCCTGGCGCAGGATCCTGTCCACCTTGGAAGAGAAGAGCGGGTGGCTCAGAGCACAGGTGCAGAGACAGGCCCCTCTCCCCAACCACAGGCCCCATGTGGTTCTGTACACCGTGCCATTCACATACCACACCTTGTACACAGCACCCCATGCCTGACTCCCCTCCATTCTCTCCCCCTAGTGGTTGGAAGGGAGCCCAGTGAGCCTCCAGACCTCAGGTTCTCAGACCGTGTCCCATGGGGTGGGGGCCCCACCCAGCTGCAATCAGAGTAGATCCCCTGGAAACTGTTCTGTATATAAGTTTTCCTCATAAGACTTCTGTTCAAAGAAACATTTCCTTGAAAATACATAAGAGGAGGGAGGGGTTAAAACCCCTGGTCTAATCAAACCTGTGTCTGATGCCCTAAAAAACCTCTAACAGGCTGAGTCTGACCCCCTAGTGTTGGAGAATTCAGTATTTATAGAGGGCCCTTAACACTGTCTTTGAACATTTATTGAAAATACCTCATTATTTTCAATTATGTAGTATAATGATGGTGATTAACAGCTAACATTTACTGGACATTTACAACATGCCAGACACAGTATAAAATGATTTTCATACATTGTCTCACTTAATCCTCATAAGTCATTGCTGATTTCTCCCCATTTTACAGGTGAGAAAATTTGAGATATGAAGTGACTTGCCCCAGTGGTTAATGGCTAGTGGAATCAGGATTAGAACCCTAGGCTAACTCCAGCACCTCCTTGCCAAGAGATTTTACATTACCTGAATTGAGCTCAGTCTACCTGTAGTTTCCACCCCTGCACTAACTTTGCCTCTCTGAGCCTCAGTTTCCTCCTCTTTAGCTAGGGATTCACAAGGCGGTAACATAGAGAAGTGAGCACAGTGCGTGGCATGCACCAGGTGCTCACTAGAAGGCTGCTATGGTTATTATTGTTGCTTTATGTTTTTTAAATTACTCTGACCCCTGGGAGCCAAATAGCACGCTTCTGCTCTCTCTCCTTCACAAAAGCTTTTTGTGTATTTGCAGGCAGTGATTATGTCTCTCTGCACTGGCCCACGCCTGCTCTTATGTGGACACATCACCCTCCTTCCCTTCAGCTGTTCCTCGGATGAAGTTTCAAACCATCTCCCATCACCACCACCAGGCTGCTGCACATACACTTCTGATCTGTGTGTCTCCTAAGGTGAGTGACCCAAGTGGGTAGGGTCTGAATGGCAGAATGGCACAAACAAGAGCTGGCTGACAGCCCCCTCTAGTGTTAAGCCATTCTGCAATGGTAAAAGTTGTGTTGTGGGGTCTTTAATAATCTTTCAATGGCCTCTGTGATCCTCTCCCATCTCATCTTTCTCCACCCCCACTTATGGCCCCACCAGACTGAATTTCCTCTCTGTATATGCCTCATACTGACTCTGCTGCCTCTGGGCCTTTGCACACGCTGTTCCCTCTATCTAAAGCACACCTTTCACACCCCCAAGCTCCCTCATTATACACACACATATCCTCTGGGTATCTACTCCTTGTTCACCTCTCAGTTTAGACACCACTTCCTCCAGAAGCCTTCCCTGACCCCAAGTCCAGTTCCTTTGTGTCACCATGTACCCTAAACTTTCTCTAACCTCACTCTTATCCCTGTTTACTATCTTGACTGTTCCAAGACTAGTAGCTTCTTGAGAGCAGGACAGTATCTTCTCCTGCCATAACCCTGGTGTGTAGCGCAGAGTAAGTGCTCAAGAATTATATGTTGGGAGGCATGCCTGGTGGTCCAGTGGCTAAGACTCTGCACTCCCAATGCAGGGGGCCTGGGTTCGATCACTGGTCAGGGAACTAGATCCCACACGCTGCAACTAAAGATCCCGCATGCATGCCACAGCGAAGATCCCGTGTGCCACTACTAAGACCCAGTGCAGCCAAATAAATAAATTAATTAAAAAAAAGAAGAATTATATGTTGAATGAATGAATGAATGCCACTACCAGCGCAGAGGATGTGCCCTCCCCTTCATCAACCGGGCCTAGCCCACGCAGCCAGTTCTCTCCTGGGTCATCACTGACCTTTTTCAGGGCCTCCTTCAACACGGGGAGGGGGTGGGCCAGGGGCACAGGCTCAGGGTGCTGGGGACACATCCTCATGGGGGCAGAAGTCACCTCTGGTCCCAAGGAACCTGGAGGGAACATCACATGGTGAGTGGAGGTCAGAGATCAGGTTAGTAGTCTAGGGGCCATCGCCCACTGGGTCTTCTCCCACTTCTGGGTGATCTTAGGAGGCAGTGGAAGGTTTAGAGAAGAGTGGTTCTTGTACTCTTGGGGGGTGCTCACACCCTTACCACCCCACACTGTCCTTAGAGGATGCAGGGAGGTCTGGAGGCCGTTGTGATGGTCTCACAGGCTGAATCCTGCCCTGCCCAGGTCCACACCTTCCCCCTACGGTTCCAAGAAAGCCACACACCTGGACAAAAGTAGGATGGGACTCAAACCCTAATGCCCGGATGCAAGCTCTGGGGATGAAATGAGTTGCTCCTGGTGGTTTAAGCCTGAAGCCTGAGTGGGGCCCTGAGTCCACTTCTCCACCCAAATATATAATCAGAACTGGAGAAAGGGGAACAGTAGAGATGTGGCTGAGCCTGCCCCACAGAGCTGGAACTTGTCTAAGTCTTCTGACCACATGGAGGGAGGAAGCTCGTCATGCGAAGAGAGAAGGGCTACCAACAGGCACCTGTGGCCTGACTGGTGTCTCGAAGGCCGAGCAGCAGGTAGTGAGTGCGGGACTCTGCTGTCTCCTCTTGGGCATGCTCTGCCCTTTGCCCCTGGCTGCCCGTGGCTGGTGTCTTGTGGTGAGGCTGTGCCAGCTGGGAGGGCCGGCCCTAGGGCATGAGCCTGGCGTTACCAGCAGTGGTGGTTCATTTGCTGAGCCTTGACCAGCCCAGGATGGAGAGACCAAGAAATGGCAGCTGCTGTCCATGGACACGTGGACATGTTCCTCCCAGGGTCTTAGATATAGCTGGGGCAGTGCCTTTAAAGGGAGGTAGGGCCTGGAGATCCCACCTTGGGGGCCAAAGGAAGAGCAAGAGAAACACTGTTTGCACTTTTGGGGGGACCCTGAGTTTCACCCCTGAAGTCGGCGGCTTAAGGAACCCCCAGTGGTATTAGATCCTCAGTTACTACAGAAGGGCATCGAGGCGCAGAGGGGTCACATGACTGGCCTGAAGATGCACAGTTAGTGAGAGCTGCAGTCAGAATGGATGCCAGAGCTTCTGAGTCTGAATCTTATGGTCCTCCCTCCTGCCTCAGATCAGGAGTGGCAGCTCAAAGCCCACGGGGACCTCCGGGGATGGGGGGAAACTCAAGGATGTTCCTGCACTCACCGGTCTTCAGCTTGGGGAGGTAATACTGCCACAGGAAGCAGCCAGTCATGAGCACAGAGAGCACGAAGAAGAAGCTGCAGGAAACCGGGAAGAGCCACTTCTTTTTCACTTTCAGCAGGCTGAGCTGCCGGCCAGCCTGCAAGGGGAAGGACAAGGCACACCCCCAAGGGGGTCAGCAAGAGGGAGGAGAGAGGGACCCCTGCCCTGGCCCCTCCTATGCCTTAGGTTCCCCCAGACATCAGGAGAGCCCACAGCTTGGGGTAAGTTTCACACCTGTAAAACCAAGGGCCTTCCCAGTATTGCCCCTTCAACAGCTCTGCCCCATAGGTACCTCTGCACCTCTGTGCCTTTGCATAGCCTGTTCCCTCTGCTGGGTGTGCCCTCTCTCTCCTATGTACTTAGTGGAACATCTAAGACCAGCTGAAATGCCACCTCCTCCATGAAGCCTTCCCCAACTCTCCTCACCCAAGTCCCGAACAGGGCACTAGGCACAAGCCTCCGTTGTGGTGCAAATCCAGCTTTCTCTCTAATACAGTTGTTCTACAACTGTTAGCTGATCCACCTCACGGAGTGTGAGTTCTCCAGGGGAGAGGCCACTTCCTCACTCTCTGTCCTCCACGGCCTCTGGTTTATCCTGGTTGCTCGGTACATGTTGTGGGTCCTGAGAACACAGGACAAGTCTCCCCAGGAGACTCGCTTCGACCCATGCCTCGCCAAACACCCGCTTTCCCAAGCCTCCACCAGCGGTGTGTTCTTGCAGCGGGCCTGCGTAAGGCTCCCAGTGTGTGACTGGTGTCTCCCAGCTGTGGCTGGTCTCATCGCCACGCCCCCCATGTTTCTCTGCCAAGTGAGTATAAAAACCGTTGCAGTGAAAAGGACCTGCCTGGAGAGCTCAAGAAAGGGTGGAGCTCAGAGAAATGGGGCCTTTTCCTCAGACAGGTGCGGGGGCTGAGCAAGTGCAGCTTGGGAGGTGGGCGAGGGCAGGAAGCAGGGAGCATAAGACTACGAGACCAAGGCCTAAAGTCCAAGAGAGGGAGGAGGAAGAGGCCGCGTGGGGAGGTGGCAAGGGATCTAAAGAGAGAGTGTGTGTGGCAACCTGGCCCCCAAGAAGAACCGTGTATTCCCTCACAGCCAACTTAGAATCCTGGAAACACAGTACCACCTCCAGTTAGTGTCCCAGACACGGCGCTAAAAGCCTTTTAAGAGGCGCATCATGGCACCCTGTGAGGTAGGTGCCCTTAGTGCCCTGATGTTACAGATGAGGCTCAGAGAAGTTAAGTGACTTGCCCAGGGTCACACAGCTAGTTGCACAGCTAGCATTTGATCTCTGTCTCTGGCCTGCTCAACCAAAGTTCTGGAAGAGCCTTCACAGTCATTTGTTGAATTTTCTCATTTCCAGGTCGGCAAACTGAAGTTACAGGAAGGAAAGGACTTGTCTAAAAAATAATAAACATCATATGTTGAGTGCCAGGTTTAAGCCTGGCCCTGTGCTATTCACATAACAGGTATTATCTTACGACATTTCATAGTCTGTTCATGAAGCTGGTTTGGGAACTTTCATTTTAGAGGTGATAAAATGAGGCTCACAGAGGTTAGGTGACTTGCTCAAGGTCACAGAGCAAGGCAGTGGCAAAGCTGGGATTCAGATCCAATCTGCCTGACTCTCCACCTTTATGTCTTCATGTGTCATGTCTCTTTTGAACTATCTTCATTGCTGCTGTAACCTAAATTGTGATGTGAAAGGACTCTTCCCTGGTCTCCCCTAATCCTTCTCTGTCCCTCCTAGAGGGCCTGCAGAATGAGAGAACTGGGAAGGAATTCAAGATTCAGGACCCTTGTCCCAGGATTGAGGGCCCTGTTTCATTTATTCATCCTTTCAACAACTCTATATTGAGCATCTACTAGATGAGAGGCACTGTTCCAGGCCCTGGGGGCTCAGCAGTGTACCAGTATCAGAATTCCTGCCCTCGGGGAGCTAGCATGCTGGTGTTTAAGACCTAGCTCTCCTGGCCAGCCCAACTCTGCACAATCTCTCTGCTGTGCTCAGTGGCTGACCTGTGCTCAGGGCGTGGTGAGGATTTGCTGAGTGAGTGGGTGAGAGTAGTACAGATCATCGAAGAGTGAGAGTCAGCCAGCTGCTGGAGAGCTGGGTCTCAAACTCGGGCCTCTGAAATGTTCAGTCACAGAAGATACCCTTGCAAAGCAAAACCCACGTTCAAATCCAGGATACATCACCCAAAGACCCATAAAACCTTTGGCAACTCCCAGTTTCTTCATTTTTAAAGTAGGAAAGGTAATACCCTTGCAAAGTTGTTTTGAGACAAAAAACATAGAAAGCACCTATGTGAGGGGCAATATTCTAAGGACTTTAATGTATATTATGCACATTAAATCATTTAACTCTCACAATATCCCATGAGACAGTATTATTATTACCACTAGTTTACAAGTGAGGAAGCTGAGTGTCATATATGCTAAGCCATTTACCCAAAACCACACAGTATTATGTGGCAGAACTGGACCTTGAACCCATACAGGGTGGCTCCAGAATCTGACATCTTTAACCACTAGGCTATCTCTACTGACCCTGGTGAATGAGATGACATATGCTCACACAAAAATGTGTACTTGAATGTCCATAGCAACATTATCATAATAGCAAAAAAGTGGAAACAAACCAAATGTCTATCAAATGATGAATGGGTAATCAAAATGTGGTATATCCAGTGGAATATTATTTGGCCATAAGAAGGAATGAAGTAGTACAACATGGACGAACCTTGAAAACATGGTAAATCCAGCCACAAAAGGCCACATGTTATATGACTCCATTTATATTAAATGTCCAGAATAGGCAAATCCATAGAGACAGAAAGTAGATTAGTGGATGCCAGTGGCTGGAGGTATAGGGGAATGGGCAGTGACTGCTAAGGGGTAGTTTTCTTTTGGGGGGTAATGAAAATATTCTAAAATTGATTGTGGTGCTGGTTATACAACATTGTGAATATGCTAGAAACCACAGAATTCTACACAAAATTGGTGAATGTTATGGTATGTGAATTATATCACAATAATGATTTTTTATAATAGTACCTACTTGTATTCAGTTGCAAGGATTAAATGAGTTAATATTTATAAATCACTTAGAACAGTGCTGGGCACATGGTAAACACTATATAATGCATTAGCTATAATTGAATGCCTACAATGTGCTAGGCACTGAGCCAGGTATTAGAGATATACTGATAAACAGGGAAAAAATGTTTCATACCCTATTGGGGATTACACTTTTCGGAGGAGGTGGGTATTAACCAAATCTTGCATTCACTATTCTTTCCCCATCTCCCTTTCCAAGGGCTCCTCCTTCCCCTCTGTCCTACAAACATAGTGTACCTGGCTTCCCTCCTCCTCTTTCCTCAGTACACACACAATCCCTAGGTGACAAATTACCAAATCAGAAGTGGAAGAGGGCTACCACTACAGATCCTACAGGAAAGTATTGTGAACAATGTTATGCCAATCCATTTGACAATTTAAATGACACGGACAAATTTCTTGAAAGACGTAATTTCCCCAGGTGATCTCAAGGCACAAGGATACCAGCCATGTGCTAATGATTACTGATTCTACAGCTTCTGCCCAGCTCTCTCCCCTGAACTTGAGACTACCATTTTCAACTGCCTACCAGATATTTCCACCTGGAAGTCCCCACACCTCTGAAACCAACATACAGGGCAAAACTTGTTTATCTTCCCTCCTCCTCCTTCTCTAATATTTTCAACATCACTTTATGGCACCTGCTTCCACCAAGTCACACAAGCTAGAAATTTCAGGGTCTTCCCCTGGTCCCTCCTTGCCCCTCAATCCCCACCCCCAGCCATTCACCAAGCCCTGCTGGCCTGTTAAGTTCATGAAATATTTCAAGCATAGAGAAGAATAGATGGAGAATATAATGAGCACCCACCATCCAACTTTGTTAAATCTTAACATTTTACCGTATTTTCCTCATATTTAAAAAATACTAGGGATTTCACTGGTGGTCCAATGATTAAGACTCCGTGCTCCCAGTGCAGGGGGCCTGGGTTCGATCCCTGGTCAGGGAACTAGATCCCACATGCCACAACTAAAAATCCCACGTGCTGCAACCAAAGATGCTGCGTGCTGCAACCAAAAAAAGGAAAAAACAAATCCTGCGTGACACAACTAAAGACCTGGTGCAGCCAAATAAATAAAATTTTTAAATAATAAAAGATTTTAAAAATTAAAAATACTATGTTACTTATTTAGTCTGTTGTCTATTCATCCCATCCCATTAGAAAACAGGGACTTTTTTGGTTTCATTCACTGTACTATTCCCAGTGACTAGAACAGTCCCTGGAACATAGCAGTCCCTAATAAATATTTGTTAAATGAATGAATGCATGAAAATAAAACATTCTAGGTAGAGTTGAAGCCCTCTGTCCCCTTTGCAAATCTCAATCTTCTCCCCCCTCCCCACATGTGGCACCCATTCTGATCTTGGTGTTTACCATTATCATGCATGTTTTTATTCCTTTACTATGTGTTTATGGATCCATAAGCAACACATAGTATTGTTTTTCACATTTTAAAACTTAAATAAATGATATCCTACTGTATTATCCTCCTTCAACTTACTTTTTTTCCAATTTGATATATGTAGTTCTGGATTATCCATTTTAACTTCTATAGAGTATGCTGGGTATGACTATACTTCATAGTGTAATAGTTAGAGCATGGACTCTGGGGCCAGGCTGCCTTAAAGACGTGAGTATTTTATACATTTGAGTTGGGAGTGAAATATCTGGGTGGTAAGATATGGCCATCTTCAGCTTAACCAGATACTGTCCAGTTGCTCTCCAAAGTTGTTCCAATTTATACTTTCACCACCTGTGATTCTCATTCCTCCTTTTAGTTTGCATTTTCTTGATTACTGATAAGGCAGTGAGTGTCTCCAGCACCAAGATCTTGGCTTTGATGCCTGCAACACCTGGCACTCCACCTGGCTCTGGCAGGTTCTCAGGAAGTATATTTTGAACTTTATGTTGTCCTGCAAGTTGAAAGACTTGGGTTCAAATCTCAGCCCTACCTCCTGAGTCAGTTATAACTCTGGACAAGTCCCTTCCCCTCTCTGAACCGCCACTTCTTTAACTGTTGGAGAGGGCTGGGTTATTTACAAAGAGTTTACTTTTACATCTGGAAACCTCATTTGACTTCAAAAGTATCTTCCAGCTCTAGAATTTAGGGTTCACATTAAAGCCATTCTTTTTTTTGTTTTGTTTTGTTTTTGTTTTTGTTTTGCGGTACGTGGGCCTCTCACTGTTGTGGTTTCTCCCGCTGCGAAGCACAGGCTACGGAGCACAGGCTCCGGACACGCAGGTTCAGTGGCCATGGCTCACGGGCCCAGCTGCTCCACGGCATGTGGGATCCTCCCGGACTGGGGCACGAACCCACGTCCCCTGCATTGGCAGGCGGACTCTCAACCACTGCGCCACCTGGGAAGCCCTAAAGCCATTCTTTATTCATAATTTCTAAAGATCGGAAAAGTCCCTCAACTGGTGAATGAATAGACAAACTATGGTACATCCACGCAATGGAATACTACTCAGCAATGTAGAGGAACAAATTATTGATATACTCAATCATATGGATGAATTTTAAATACATTATACTAAGTGAAAGAAGCCAGACTCAAACGGCTACAGACCATAGGGATTTTCCTGGTGGTCCAGTGGCTAAGACTCTGCACTCCCAATGCAGGGGGCTCAGGTCAGGGAACTAGATCCCACTTGCCACAACTAAGAGTTCTCATACCGAAACTGAAGATCCCACATGCCACAACTAAAGATCCCACATGCCTCAACTAAAGATCCGGCATGCAGCAACGAAGATCTGGCATGCCACTACGAAGATGTGGCCCGCAGCAACAAAGATCCCATGTGCTGGAATTAAGACCCAGTGCAGCCAAATAGATAAACAAATAAATTTAAGAAACATTTTTTTTAAAAAGGCTACAGACTTTATAATTCCATTTTCATAACACTCTGGACAAGGCAAAACTTCAAGGACAGAAAACAAATCAATGGCCACCTGGGAGTAGGGATGGTATAGACTACAACAGGGCAGAAGGGAATTTGGGAAGGTGATGAAACTGTTCTCTATCCTGATTGTGATGGTGGTTACAGGGCCATATGTATTTGTCAAAACACATGGAGCTGTACACCTAAAAGAGTGAATTTTAATGCATATAAACTGTACTTCAGGTTTTTTTAAACGAAGCCATTAAAGATCCCGAGAGCATTAGGTTGTCTCCACCTGGGTGTCAGAGGAGTAACACCAGACACAAGTCTGTGCCTCAGCCGCAGGAGTGAATGGGGAGGCTCTCTGGCATTGCCGTGGGTTTGTGTGGGAGGGGAGTAAGAAGGTGCCCCTCTCTGAGCATGAGCAAAGGGCCACTGGGGCAAGCCCTGTGAGGGTGCCCTAGTCGAGGGCAGCCTGATCTCACTTAACAAGTACCTGTGGCACAGCATCATCCTCTCATTTTCAGGAGCAGAATGAAATTCACAGATATTCGATGACTCAATGAGGTCATGGGCAGTGGATGATGGAGCTGGGATTCTAGCCCTGTCTATGCATCCCCCCACCCCAACATGTGACTGGGTTCTCTGAATCCCCAATGTGCAGCCCTCCTCTGGGGCCCAGCCTCATCTCGTGTCTGTCTCCAGTCTCAGAATTTATTCCAATAGACACAAAGGTGGGGTCAGTATTTAATGTCGAAGGTGCTCACCAGCTGCTCACATTGACACTTGCAGATGTCACTTGGCATCTCTCCCCTCTCTCTTCCCAGCTGGAAAACGCTGGCGGAGGGGTTGCTCAGGGAGATCCAGGCTCTCCCAAACCCCACCCATAACGCGGGCCACCCAGCTCCTTCCCCTGGTGGTCTGCAGCCCAGAAACCTTCACCTTTTTTCTCCCGACTGGCCACTCTGGGACAGCACTCCCTGTCCAGTCATTCATTCAGAATACAATCTCCAGGATCTGGCTGTGTGCTGGGCACAGTGCTACGCCCTTTGGCTAACATCTGTCCCTCATGGAGCCGGCAGGATGGTGAAGAGGTCAGACACAAGGGCTCTGGGGCCTGGGACTTGATTCTGGCTGTGCCCTTATTAGTTGTGGACCAATGACTTCCCCTCTTTGAGTCTCAGTTTCCTTGTCTGTATAATGGGAATGGCCATCATTCCTACACCTCATAGAATTTAGATGAGGGTAAATGAGAAAATGCATGCAAAGCCCTTTGAAACTAGCTACTCACAGACTGGTAGCTAGTGTGGTCATAATAATTTCTCTGGGAGAGAGATGTAAACCGATCATGTCAGAGGACTCTGGGGGCTCTGAGGTACCCATGAGCTCAGCCTCGGGGTGGGAGGGGGAGGAAAGCTTCATTGAACAGGTAGTTGGTGATGAGTTGGGGGCACTCCAGTCAGGGCCCTTGAGACAGAAAAAAGAAGAGGATCTGTTTCTGGTGTGTTTTGAGAATTTGATGAGTTAATACACAGCAAACACTTGAAATGGTTCCTGGCCTGCGGTACAAACTCTAGAAACGTTAGTGATGACAATGAAGGTGATAGAGGGGTGATTTATGATTTAGGTCAATGTTTGAAGCAAGCCTTTGTGGGGCTATGCCTCACCTGGGTCTTCATTCTCTCCATGGTGTGGAAGATTCCAGCCCCTTGAGGAGTCAGCTCTATAGCCCAGGAGACCCTGTGAACAGGAAACTGAGTCAGTGCAGTGAAGGCAAAGAGAGGTCCTGGAGGCTGGAAAAGAGAGGAGGGGGCTGGAGAAATGCAAGAAGACAAGGATGGGGGATTTGCACCCAGAAGTCCTCGCTGTTTCCCAGACACTAATGCATCTTCCCATGTTGTTTCCCCATCAGACTATGAGGTTTTCTAGGGTAGGGACGATGTCTCCATTTCATGAAGCTCCACCTCAAAGGCAAGGGGAAACAAACTCAAAAAAACCCCAACTGTACAGGTCTGCCCAGTCTGTCCTGATTTCAGCACTCAAGGTCCCAGACCCCTCAGTCCAGGGGAAACTGGGACAATTGGTCACCCTCCCTGCCATTGCCTCTGCTTCCAGCTCCTCCTCCTTCTTCAAGCCTCAGAAACAACCCTGTCAGACCCGTGGGTGCTTGGTCCCAACTCACCCTCTTCTGGAAGACTCAGGAAGGACGGGGCAAATCAGACCCAACCATGGTTGGCCAGTGCCTCTGGGAGCCCCCGTGTTCCAGGGGACAGGAATGACATCCTGGGTTCTGAGGCGCAGGCTTCACCCAGGCTCCCCAGGGGCTGGCAGATGTGGTGCCTGATTTCCCAGCGCTAATCCCTCCGTGTGTCTTACGCCATAGGGATTAGTTGCTGGGGTCCCCGAGCAGCCGGGAGGGGGGCACATCTGTCAGGGGGACTGTGTGGTGCCACGTGACCCAAAATGCTCCAGGCTAGCGGGCAAATGTATGCTCTCTCCAGAAGGAGTGTCTGCCAAGCCCAGTGTGCGTAGGAGAGATGATGGGAACTGCCAGGAAACAGCCTCGGCCCGACCCACAGGCCTCCCAGTCCTGCCATCCCCCACACCAGCTCCTCAGCTACCTCTGAGGAGCCCTGGGCTCCAAAGAACACAGTTTGAAGACCACTGGGGTCAGCCTAGTTGTTACATATTAGGATAACTCGGTTCAAATCCCAGTTCTGTAACTACCTGTGTAGCCTTGGGCAAGTCAGGCCCTCTTTGATTTTTCATCTATAAAATGGGGATGATATCTATGTTATTGTGAGGATTAAACTGCAATGTGTATGCAAAGCAGGTAGCCCAGGACCTGGAACCTAGTAAGGGTTCTGTTAAGGTTAGCTTCTTTTTATTTTATTTATTTATTTATTTATTGACTGCGTTGGGTCTTCGTTGCTGCGCACGGGCTTTCTCTAGTTGCGGCGAGCGGGGGCTACTCTTCGTTGTGGTGTGCAGGCTTCTCATTGCAGTGGCTTCTCTTGTTGCGGAACCTGGGCTCTAGGAGCACGGGCCTCAGCAGTTGCAGCATGCAGGCTCAGTAGTTGTGGCTCGTGGGCTCTAGAGCACAAGCTCAGTAGTTGTGGCTCACAGGCTTGGTGGCTCCGCGGCATGTGGGATCTTCCCAGACCAGGGCTCAAACCCGTGTCCCCTGCCTTGGCAGGAAGATTCTTAACCACTGCACCACCAGGGAAGTCCCAAGGTTAGCTTCTTTTTATAACTTGGGTTTTATGCCACAACTTTAGAAAGTCACTATCCACTGATTTTAGTTGGCACAAAAGAGAAAATATATTTGCCTTCTTGGCACCAGATATGGCTGCACATTGGAATTACCTGGCGAGCTTGTAAAAACCACTAGTCTGGATCCCACCACCCCAGAGGTCCCCAGGGGTGCAGCCCAGGGCATCACGATTTTTTGAAAACTCCTCAGTGTGTGGTTAAGGTTAAGAATCATTGCCCCAGACCACTGTGTTTCCATCTCATTCTAAATGAATGTAGGAATAGCCTGGGGATCAAGTTAAACTGCAGGTTCTGAGTCAGTGGGTTAGGGTGGGACTTGAGAGTCCATTTCAAACAACTCCATCCTGGTTTGTGGACCACAGTTTGAGGAGCAAGCCTCCTCTGCAATTCAAGGACTGCGCCAGGTTCTACTTCATTATCTCAATAGAACATCACAATTGCCTCCCAGCCACCCTGTGGCTTGAATTATTCTATTTTGCTTTATGCTCAGGGTCAAGTATGTGAATGGTGGAGGCAAGACTTCTGAATCTTTTTTTGTGTGTGTGGCTGTGTTGGGTCTTCGTTCCTGCACGTGGGCTTTTTCTTTTTCTCTAGTTGCGGTGAGCGGGGGCTACTCTTCATTGTGGTGCGCGGGCTTCTCATTGCCGTGGCTTCTCTTGTTGCAGAGCACGGGCTCTAGGCACGCAGGCTTCAGAAGTTGTGGCACGCAGGCTCAGTAGTTGTGGCTCGCGGGCTCTAGAGCACAGGCTCAGTAGTTGTGGCGCACGAGCTTAGTTGCTCCACGGCATGTGGGATCTTCCCCAACCAGGGCTTGAACCCGTGTCCCTTGCATTGGCAGGCGGATTCTTAACCACTGAGCCACCAAGAAAGCCCAGACTTCTGGATCTTATTCTGTATCCCCCAAGGCCAAAAATCTGGGCTGACCCGGAAAAGGGGCGTGATAAATTAGAGAAAGAAGAGATCTGAGGAATTTTGTCCAAGCTCCACATTGTATGGCTGGTGAAAGAGACTGTGAGAGGGGAGATGAATTGCCAAGGTCACACAGAAAACTTAGTGACAGCAATGGAACTGGAACCCAGGTTTTCTTTCCCATTGTAGCTGGCTGCTTTGTTCATCTTTAGTGAGGCTCTGAGCAGGCTGGGCAGCCTGCCTCTGGGTCACAGATTGAATGCAGTGTGCCCCATATAGATGTTTACTGCCTTCTGTGTTACCCCCTGTGGTCTTCACAACAATCCCACGAAGCAGGTTTTATTCTGTCCCCCTTTGACAGTGAGGAAACTGAAGCTCTGAGAAGTGAAGTCCCCCGGAAGTGGCAGCACTGGGATTCCAACCCACAAGTCCTCTCTGCTTCCCAGACACTAATGCGTCTCCCATGTTGTTTCCCCATCAGACTATAAGGTTTTCTAGGGTAAAGACCACGTCTCATTCTGGTTTGTGCTGCCAAACCAGGGCTAAATATCTGAATCAGTTAATCCACTCCAGGGTTCTGCATCTCTGCTGACAAGGACCCTCACCCCCAGGACACCAGCTCCTCTCTGGGAGTTCCTCCCTTGCCCCTTTCCCCAGCCCCAATGCAGCCATTTCTCTCCACCCAGACCAGCCCCTGCACTACCAAATTTAGCCTGACCAGAATCCATATCATGTCATAGAGGACAATGGCCACACAGTGGCACCAGATGCCCACATGTAAAAGCTTCCAGCCTCCTGGAAAGGATCATTTATTTAATCACGGAATGCTTCTCTCTCTCTAGGCATTTGTCCAAGGGCTTTCCATCCATGCACCAAGATAATCCCCGCAACAACCCCATGCATTCATTCTCCCTATAGATGAGAGATCATATTAGTCATTTGCTTAAATAACCTTCCAAGGCTGTCCACTGCTCTACAGAAAAATCCAAATTCTTACCTGCATAGTCTAACCCTACCCGCTGGACCCTTGAGTCAGACTGCTGGGATTCAAAACCCAGCTCCACCACTTATTATTTATGTGACCTTGGTCAGACTTCTTGGCTTCTCTTGGACCTCAATGTGCTGATCTGTAAAATAGGGTAATGAAATAGAACCTACCCCCTTGGGGTGAGAGTGAGGATTACATGAGATAAGACACCTAAAGCACACAGTAAGTGCACACAGTAACCACTCTGATTACCATTAGACTTGGAGGGCTCCCCCTCACAATCCCATGAATCTCTCCTCTCTTCCCTTTTCTCCATCTCTCCTTCTCCCCACTTTTTTTTTCTACTTTTACTCTCTCCCCTGCCTCTCCACCTATTCTAGCAGGGACAGCATGTTAAATAGTATATTAGAAAGCAATACATGCTATGGAAAAATAAGTAGAGCCAAGTAAGGGGAGGTAGATTATAGTACTAAACTGGGCGGTCAGGATGGCCTCCTTGAGAAAGAAATGTTTAGCAAATCACCTAAGGGAAGTAAGGGAGTTAGGTATACGGACAACAGAGGAAGAGAGTCCATGGTAGGGTCTTAGGGTGAGAGTGTACAGAAAAGCAAAGAGGCCAGTGGCTGATTAAGTGAGGGACAGAGTAGAGGCAAGGTGGGAAAGGTAGCTGGGGAGCTAGGTCATGGAGAACCTCCCAGGCCACAGGAGGGACTATGATTCTCACGCTGAGGGAGGTGGGAGCTGTTGCAGAGTCTGGAGCAGAGTGGCATGACCTGACTTTTTTTTTTTTTTTTTAATAAATGTATTTATTTATTTATTTTTGACTGCGTTGGATCTTCGTTGCTGTGCACGGGCTTTCTCTAGTTGCAGCGAGCGGGGGTTACTCTTCGCTGTGGTGCGCGGGCTTCTCATTGCGGTGGCTTCGTGTTGTGGAGCATGGGCTCTGGGCATGTGGGCTTCAGTAGTTGTGGCACACGGGCTCAGTAGTTGTGGTTCGCGGGCTCTAGAGCACAGACTCAGTAGTTGTGGCACACGGGCTTAGTTGCTCTGCGGCATGTGGGATCTTCCCAGAGCAGGGCTCAAACCCGTGTCCCCTGCATTGGCAAGCAGATTCTTAACCACTGCACCACCAGGGAAGACATGACACATTTTTAAAGGAGCCCTCCGGCTTCAGTGTTCAGAGCAGACTAGAGGGCAAGGGTGGGAGCAGAGAGACCAGGGCCTTGTTCAGCTGAGAGATGGTGGTGGCCTGGTGCACCCAGGCAGGGAGAATATCCAGACTCTGCATATGCTTCAAAGGAAGATCCAATAGGACTCGCCAATAAATTAGAGCTGGATATGAGAGAAGAAGAGAGGAGTCAGGAGCAGCTCCAAACTTTTTGGCCTGAGCAACTGGAAGCTGGGAATTGACTTTTACTATGAGATGGGGAAGCCTGCAGGTGGGAGGGGGTTTGAGCGGAGGGACAGAGTTCAGGATTGACTGTATGGATTTTGAGATGTCCGAGTGAAGGTGTGAAAGTAGGCAGTTGCACATTTGAGTCTGGGACTTAGAGGTCTGTAACGAAGACACAATTTAGAAAATCATTGACATGTAACAGGAGATGATATTTAAAGCTATTACCAAGGGAGTGAGAAGGAGTAAAGAAGGGATCTGAGGACTGAGCCCTGAGGTCCAGGAGGGTACTGGGTGAAGTACTGAGTACTGGGTGAAGGTGAATATCACAAAGTCACGCAGCACAGGTGCAAATGGGGCTTTACTGGAAAAACTTGGAGGCAGAGGGTCAGCCATTGAATGAGGCATTGGGTTGTCCGTCCAACCTCCTGTCATCATGTGGAGAGAGATATGGGGGTCAGGGCATAGCTGGAAACGTCCTGGAATGTGCTCCAGGAGAGGGACCCCTCATCCCCTTCACTACTTTTTTTGGCAAATGTGAGGTCAGTCTTGCAAGTAAAGAAGACGTGGTCTGAGCTCAGGTACCAGGGGAATTGTTTGCCGTGCTGAGGGCCCCTGGAGACCCCAGGGGAAGTAGAGACCATGTGGAATCATTTCTGCTTTGGGAAGGGAGGCCCCTCTGGAGCCCACCTGCTATCTCACTTCTAGGAACCTGGAGTGAGTACCCAGGGTCTTCCAGTAAAGTCCAAATTGTTTTTCCAAGGTCCACCCCCCTGACCTAGGGGCTCCTGAAACATAAGCCTGCCAAACGGGCATAGAAATCAACAAGGGGAGAAATCAGCTGAGCTTATAAGGCACTTCCAATGGTGTTGGCAATGCTGGAGGAGACATTAATGCTAGAGGGAGGCCTGGAGTAATAGTACAAAGCCCGTTGTGGAGGCCTGAGCCATCTGGCCATGGAGTCTGTGCCAAGCCTGGGGAGAGAGCCCCAGGTTCAGATGGAGGAGTGGTCTGCAGGCATTGGACTTGCTCCTACAGTAGCTGCATGAGCTTCTTGACTTGTCTGAAGGTGTTAACCCAGAAGCAGCAGGAGATATTGGCCAGTGAGTGTGGTTACTCCCCTGGTTGGCCAGCAAATAGTCCAAAGCTATGTGGTTATATCCTCAGCTAAGGATTCATGATAACCTTGACAATGAGAACCCTGGCTGTCCCCATAGTAATTTCCTTTCTATGGTTCCACCTATCTAGGGGAGGAAAACCTGCATAAAATACGGAAACCCATGTACTTAATACCCAGGAGTGTCTTGTCAATGGTACCAGAGGCTGGTGCTGGGAATGTTGCCTTGCCCACAGATCTGGGTTATTATGAAGGTTGATATGCGGGTGGCATTATGTCCAAGGAGAAAGCAAGGAAGGACCTATATCTAGAATACAAAACAGTTTTGGAGTTACAAAGCACACTGCTCAATATTCTTCCAGCTGGCCTCAATGTTATCCATGAAGAGGATGAGAACATGACTGTGAAGGCCCAAGGCACAGCAGCTGGGAGCAATGTCCTTGCCATTGTCAGAGAGTGAGATACCAATAAGGTCTCCCAGAGCTGGACATGGTGGGAGGGGGTAGGAATAGTATATTCAGTACTGTGACAGGTTCATGTCACGGGCCCTGGCCCAAGCAGCTGCTCAAGGCTGTTTAGCATTGCCTGTTCAGATCTGGAAGAAGAGGAGACCCCTCTTCCAGGGGTCTCCACCCCTGGAGACCCAGTCTATTACCCCTCCACCCCAGTCTATTTCCTGAGATTGCTTGCCTATGTTCTTGCTAGATTTGCTGGGATCTGTCGTGTGCCTGGGATGAGCTAGTTGATCTGTCCTTTCTCAGAACACTTACCTCCATAGGAACCCAGGAGTCACCATACTGCCTGACACATCAGGGGGACTTGTTCCCCTCCTAGGTGCCCACAGAGGATGAGGGAGTGGCTAAGGTAATTGCTCCTTGAGCCAACCATACCAAGGCTCATGTGTACCCACCACCTGCAGGTGGCAAGTGTGGAAGAGCAAGCGAATTCCATGTGGACAGATGGAGGGCAGTGCCGTAGAGATAATTCTATCATCATATTATATCATACCTGGGAATTCCAGCACATGAAACAGATGCTCATCAGAGCCTTAAGAGCCTGGGTTCTACCTGCTTGGTGGAAGAGAACAGTCACCCCATGTACCTAGACCATGTTCATGGTAGTCAGAATCCATGGCAATTGTGAACTAGTCAGATCCAAAGGTCATTGTGTCACTTTGAGCCACAGGCCAACGTTCCTGGCAAGTAATACACATTCCGTGAGTACCAGTGACTTCATAGGTCAAATGAATCCTCACTGGACTCCCTCAAACCGCCGTGATAGTTTCACTGTTGTGATAGGTCCAGGCGTGCATCTAGTGAACTAAAGTGGTTATGATGGCCACATAGTCTTAATCAAACTTTTTCATTCCAGATGCTCTCTTCAAGATGCAGTGCCTTACTGTGGGCTCATTCATATGTCACATATAGATCGAGTTTGTGGCTGAATTGTTGTATCCATCTCCACAGCAGGGGTTACCATATGGACATTCTCCTAATGGTCCCGTCTTGGGTGGTCCAAAGGCCTGGTCATACAGCAAGACCATTAGCAACGGCCCATGAAGCTGTGTAAAAGGGACTATTTACAAAGGTGTGGGCAGGCTATAGGGAACCCACAAGTGTGGTGCAGTACCCCTGGGCTGGTAACTGGGGGGATGCTACTGCCCTTGGGCCAAAAGGGAACTGGAAGAAGGTCTTGTAGAGAGAGCCTCCTCTGTGATGACCCAGCCAGCCTTAAACCAGCCCAAGGCAACCCCACAAGAGGCATAAGCATCCCAACCTCCTCCTTCCCTCTCATCCTCTGCCAGGGATCCCTGTCGGCCAAACTCAACTGGAAGCCACAGGGTAAAGGAACCTGATGATGCAGGTTGGCCCCCTGGCAGAAAAGGCAGAAGGATGGAGAGTGGGCCTGGAGGGCAAGTAGAAGATACAACACACAAGGGAGGGTTGCGATTTTAGATAGGGCAGTCACAGGAGTCCTCACTAGGAAGGGATCATTTGAGCAAAGGCCTGAAGAAGTGTAGTAAGTCATCGAATCCTCACAGCAATTGATAAGGCCATTTTATAGTTGAGGAAACTGAGGTACAGCACTCAGCTTATTCATCATCCAAGATCACACAGCTAAGAGCTGATAGAGTTGGGATCTAAAGCCAGGGAATTTAGCTCCAGGTATCCTGCTCTAAACAAAATAGGATATAGAAAAATCATCATAAAATGAAAGGGCAGAGAAAATGTCAGGACATATAAGACTGTGATTGACAGTCATAGATGTTATTTATTGAGTACTGACTGTATACGAGCCACTGTGTTAGGTGCTATGAGGGGGATATATAGATGAACAAGATGCTGTGCTTAGGTTTCCCTGGTGGCACAGTGGTTAAGAATCCACCTGCCAATGCAGGGGACATGGGTTCGAGCTCTGGTCTGGGAAGATCCCACATGCCGCGGAGCAACTAACCCCATGAACCACAGCTACTGAGCCTGTGTGCCACAACTAATGAAGCCCACGCGCGTGGAGCCTGTGCTACACAACAAGAGAAGCCACCGCAATGAGAAGCACGTGCACTGCAACGAAGAGCAGCCCCCGCTCACCACAACTAGAGAAAGCCTGCACGCAGCAACAAAGACCCAACGCGGCCAAAAATAAATAAATAAAATAAATAAATTTATTTATTAAAAAAAAAGATGCTGTGCTTGCCCTCAAAGAGTCTATAATCTAGTTGGAGAGTGGGGAGGGAGTATAGAAACATTTACAAACCAAATCCCAGCAGATCGTCATACATTCTATCGTAGAATTACAGATAAAATGCTGGGAGACCACTAAGGAAAGAGACTCTTTACAGCTGGGCTGAGGGAAGCTTTCCGGAGGTGGTGGCTTTGAAAGAAGCAAAGAATTGTAACAGCAGAAAGGGGAAGATAAGGGATTCCAGGGGAAGAAACCATGTGAGCAAAGATGTGGCTGTATTTGGGGGATGGCTGATCACCTAATTTGATGAGAGCGCACGAGCCTTTTGCTAAGAGAGGTGATTTTAAGTGGGACACCAATAAGGCATAAGCCACACTGGATCCCACAGCGAGGCGGAGACTTCCTTCTCAATTCTCCTTAAGAGAGAAAAGTCTCGGCTGAGTGCTGGCATATCTTGCAAACACTAACACTCACTAATCTCCCTTTTTTAGTTGTTCTTTGTTTGTTTGTTTGTTTGTTTTTGCGGTACACAGGTCTCTCACTGTTGTGGCCTCTCCCATTGCGGAGCTCAGGCTCCGGACGCGCAGGCTCAGCGGCCATGGCTCACGGGCCCAACCGCCCCACGGCATGTGGGATCTTCCCGGACCGGGGCATGAACCCGTGTCCTCTGCATCGGCAGGCGGACTCTCAACCATTGCACCGCCAGGGAAGCCCCATGCATTTCTCTTTATACCACTTTATACCAGTTCTCAGTGGGAGGCTATTTTGCCCTCCCCTGGGGACATTTGGCAATGTCTGGAGAAGTTTTTGGTTGCCACAAGAGGGGTGAGGAGTGCTATTGGCATCTTGTGGGTAGAGGCTAGGGATGCTGCCCAAAATACAGCATTGCACAGGACAGTCTCTCATCACAAAGACTTATCCAGCCCCAAATGTCAATCGTGCAGAGGCTGAGAAATCCTGCCTTAATGTACTTTCACTACACAAAGGCATCCATAAACAAGGCAGGATATTGTTTTGCATGTTTTTTAACTTTACATAAAAGACGTCATTGGCTTCCCTGGTGGCGCAGTGGTTAAGAATCCACAGGGGACATGGGTTCGAGCCCTGGTCTGGGAAGATCACACATGCCGCGGAGCAACTAAGCCCGTGAGCCAAAACTACTGAGCCTGCGCTCTAGAGCCTGTGAGCCACAGCTACTGAGCCCACGTGCCACAACTACTGAAGCCTGAACGCCTAGAGCCCGTGCTCTGCAACAAGAGAAGCCACTGCAATGAGTAGCCCCCACTCGCCGCAATCAGAGAAAAGCCCGCGCGCAGCAACAAAGACCCAACACAGCAAAAAATAAAATTACTTCCCTGGTGGCACAGTGGTTGGGAGTCCGTCTGCCGATGCAAGGAACACGGGTTCGTGCCCCGGCCCGGGAATGTCCCACATGCCGCGGAGCGGCTAAGCCCGTGGGGCGTGGCCGCTGCGCCTGCGCGTCCGGAGTCTGTGCTCCGCAGCGGGAGAGGCTGCAGCAGTGAGAGGCCCGCGTACAGAAAAAAAAAGTAAATAAATAAATAATAAATTAAATTAAATTTTTAAAAAGATGTCATAATCTAGGTACATTTCTGCTGTTTTCATTATTCAATTTTAGAGATTTATCTACCTTATACATGTTTTTAAATTTATCCATTTTAATTTTTCCCACTTTAAAGCAGTTGTTACTGTTGTCAAAGCATGTTGTCAACAAACACGAAGTAGAAGAGTCTGTGATGGGCCCTGTTCTTCAGCTGAGGCAACTGAAACTTTGTGAAGGAAGTGCTTTGTCCTCTATCACCCAAGAGGGAGCTGCAGAGCAAGGTCTTAGACCAGAGTCGGATTCCTTAGTCTTGCCGCATTGTCCTGACACCTTCCCTGTCTTCCCACCCCCCAATCTAGCTGCGACTATCCCATCACCCTCAGCTGAAGCTAAGGTCCCTCTTGCTCACCTGCTGGGGCTCTGGGGGCGTGGGCTTGAGTTCTTGACCAGCCAGTTGCTAAGCAACAGCAGAACGAATAGGAACACAAACTAGGCTGGCTTATAGCTGATCAGCCAAGCCATCAATGCTCCTATGGTGCCTGAGGAAGCAAGTGTCCCGTGGAGATTCCTAAAAAGAGACATTAGCTCCCCCAGCATTATGGCTTGGAAGCATCCAGGCCCCAAGGCCCTGCCTGTCTCGCATCTAGGACAGTTGCCCTCCATGACAGGAGTCATGGCTGCCCCCTCCTCTGAGTCATAACCAGCCCCCACCCCCAGCTGCCACATAACAATAATATTAACTCCTCCTAGGTCTTAAGCAGCCACTATGTGCCAGACTTTGACAGGCAGTTCACAAGCATCATCTCATGACATCCTCACAACAGCCAAATGATGTAGGCTTTCATGATACCTCAGTCATTCAACAGTACTTCCGGGCCTAGTCGCTGGGGATAAAATGGCCAGCAGTACAGAGCCTCTACCCTTGTAGAGAGAGAGACAGCAAAGAAAAATTATCCAAAACTTGGAAATAAGGCAAAAAGATTTCTGCAAGCTCATTCACAGTCATATTAGGATATTGTCTAACTGGCCCATTTGTTTGTCACCTGATGCTTCAGGGGAAGGAAATTTTATTGGGTTTAATGTTTAATATTGATTAGGGTCCTGACTCTGTAAAGTCAGATGGAAAAGTTGCTCCACCAATTTCACTTGGGTATATTCCCAAAAATTGAAAGCAGGGTCTTGAAGAGATATTTGTATACCCACGTTCATAGCAGTATTATTCACAAATAGCCAAAAGGTGGAAGCAACCCCAAAATCCATCAGCAGACAAATGGATAAGCGAAATGTTGTATATACATACAGTGGGATTAGCCTTAAAAAAGAAGGAAATTCTGACACATTACAACATGGATGAACTTTGACAACATTGTGCTAAGTGAAATAAGCAAAAAGCAAAAGCTATTTGATTCACTTATATGAGCTATCTAGTGCGGTCAAATTTATAGAGGCAGAAAGTAGAATGGTGGTTGGCAGGGGCTGGCAGCAGAGGAGAATAATGAGTTGTCATCTAGCGGGTACAGAGTTTTACAAGATGAAAAGGGTTCTTGAGATTGTTTGTAGAACCATGTGAGCGGATTGTTTGCAGAACCATGTGAACGGACTTAACACTAGTGAGCTGTACACTTAAAATGGTTAGGATGGTAAATTTTATGCTATATGTATTTTACTAAATTTAAAAAATTAATTTAAAGTGAATTAAATTAAAATTTTTTAATGAATTAGTTATTTCTGGGAAAAAATGGATAAGTTGCAAATGATTTTTGTTTGCAAATAGATGCAAATGAATTCTGTCTGACAGAAAAGATAACCTCAAAGTTTACAGTTTTATGGCCTTGTAGGACATTATTTTTTTTCTTATTCAACTTTGCAGTCTCATTCCAGCATTCTGTGTTCCACTGACCAGTGACTATATTATCAGTTTCTCATATTTTCCTTTGACCCATCTTTATCATCCTGCTGTTCTCTCAAGAAGGAGTTAAGGGACTTCCTTGGTGGTGCAGTAGTTAAGAATCCACCTGCCAATGCAGGGGACACGGGTTCGATCCCTGGTCCAGGAAGATCCCACATGCCGCGGAGCAACTAAGCCCGTGCGCCACAACTACTGAGCCTGCTCTCTAGAGCCCACAAGCCACAACTACTGAGCCCACGTGCCACAACTGCTGAAGCCCGGGTGCCTAGAGCCTGTGCTCTGCAACAAGAGAGGCCACCGCAATGAAGAGTAGCCCCTGCGCTGCAACTAGAGAAAGCCCGTGTGCAGCAACAACACTCAACGCAGCCAAAAATAAATAAATAATTTTTTTTTAAAGTTAAAAAAGCAAAGAATGAATTAAATAAATCTTTGACATGTGCTCACTATTTTGTATGGGAGTTCTTTATGTTCAAATGTAAATTTTAATGATTATGTTATTCTAATATATTCAATTAGTTGTCACTTGTTGGGCCTTAGGAACCTGAGATAAACACTTTTTAAAAAAAATAAACTTATCTATTTATTTTTGGCTGCCTTGGGTCTTCATTGCTGCATGAGGGCTTTCTTTTTAGTGGTAACCAGCGGAGGAGGCTACTATTCGTTGCGGTGCACAGGCCTCTCCTTAATGTGGCTTCTCTTGTTGTAGAGCACAGGCTCTAGGTGCGCGGGCTTCAGTAGCTGTGGCACATGGGCTCAGTAGTTGTGGCTCGCCAGTTCTAGAGCGCAAGCTCAGTAGTTGTGGCACACAGGCTTAGTTGCTCCGCGACATGTGGTATCTTCCCAAACCAGGGATTGAACCCATGTCCCCTGCATTGGCAGGCAGATTCTTAACCACTGCACCACCAGGGAAGCCCAACACTTTAAAGTTAAATCTTTGTACACATACTTAAACATTTCCCTAGAATGTTTTCCTGAAAGTAGAATTGCTGGGTCAAAGGATATGCATATTTTTAAAATCTAATTTTAAATTTTATCCAACTACTAAACATGCAAGCCAGTCAGATAGAACTACAGGGTTTAAAACAAACAAGTTTCCATCTCTTATCTCATCCCTTCCCACCCTCACATTCTACGACTCAAACAACCAATTTCAACTCTTTTAGCTATTTCTCCTGGTATTTATCTTGATATATCTGAGTAGTATGCTTATACTGTTATTTCTGAATTTCTCAATTTTGAAATTATATACTATCTTTTCATGATGGAATCTGGGCATTTAGCTCCGATGTAGAAACGCCTCCATTCCCACTTTGTCCCCTCTTCTGTAAACCCCTCTCACCCCTCTCCTCCACAAACTTTCTCTTTCCTCCTTTCTCCCCATATAATTCTATCCCTTTGGTTAAAACAATATTCATTGTTTATGTTATTATAGACATGTCAGTGTAGTTCACAGCTGAACCATGTGTTGTATTATGATTACACTTTCTTTCTGGCATAGCTTTTAGTTTTCCTGAACTTGTCTCTTTTTTTCTGTTAGCTTAGTTTAAAAAAAAATTCAACTTCTTTGATGTAAAATCGACATAAAATAAAATACACCTATTTTACGTGTGTAGTTCAATGAGTTTTGACTAATGTAGACACGCCCCAGTCAAGATAGAAAACATTTCCATCACCCCCAGCAAGTCCTTTCCAGCTCTTTTGAAGTCAACCCCCACCCTCATCCCAGGCAACCACTGATTGGATTCTATCACTAGAGATTAGTTTTACCAGTTCTTGAACTTCACGTATAAATGGAAGTATTTTTTGAGAATTATACTTTGAAGACACAAACTTGTAAAAAAGTGATTACAGCTCTGTGTCCTAGAGGAAATAAGCTTGAAGAACACAAAGTCTGTTCCAGTGTTGGGTCAGTGAAGGATTCCTGGAGGTATTAAAAGAATAAACTGCCACCACCATCAGCGACATTAGAAAGAATTAACCTGGAGTGGAAAGCCGTCATGTATGTGGGGATGGGAGCATAGGAGTGGGAGGAGGTGCGAGTGAGGAAGTGCAAATGGGGAGGGGGTCCAGACAGAAGACAGAGCATGAACAAAGCCCCGGAGGCAATGGCAATCCCGTTTGGACTCATATCTGGATTTCCTAACTTTTGTCCATTTTATTACCTCGAAACTCATTTGCTCTCCAAGATTTCCCCAGTCGAAGCCGGACAATTATGAATAGTAAATACGATGATCTACCAGTTACATATCAGTGTTTTCCCCTGTAAACTCTTTGACAGCAAGAACTTAATTAAACCTTTGTCACGTAGTAAGCATTAATAAATATTGGTTGAACTGACGAATGAGTAGGTGAATGAATGAATTAGTGAATGAACGAATGAATTTATGAATACACGCAAGTCCCTGGAGGAAACGGTCGCTCTCGGAGGTACAGTCTGGCCCAGAAGCCCTAGAATGCGGACCGTGCTGGGACCGACCCCGAACGCTAAGGAGACGCTCTAGGAAAGCTTCGTGCAATTTGCCATGGCGCCGCTCTAGCCTCGAGGACGCCGCTCTATGGCAGCGGGGAGGGCGGGGCCGTGGGCGTCTCGGGCTTTATTGTTCGGGCGCGGCGGGAGCGCGCGGAGCGCGCTTAGCGCGTGCCTACGAGGCGGCGGTTGGCAGCGCGCGGACTGTGTGAAGTGAAGCGAGGCGACTCCGGACTCACGGACCGGCAGACCGAGCGGCCCTTACGGCCGTCCGCAGCCAGGCGGCCCGAGATGTTGTCTGGGAAGAAGGCAGCAGCCGCGGCGGCGGCGGCGGCAGCGGCGGCGGCGGCCGGGTCGGAGGCCGGTGCCGGGGCAGCGGGCGGCTCGGAGAACGGCTCTGAGGTGGCCGCGCCGCCCGCGGGCCTGTCCGGCCCTTCCGAAGCCGGGCCGGGGGCGGCCGGGGAGCGCACTCCCCGCAAGAAGGAGCCCCCGCGGGCCTCGCCCCCCGGGGGCCTGGCTGAGCCGCCGGGGTCCGCCGGGCCTCAAGCTGGGCCTACCGTCGTGCCTGGGTCTGCGACCCCCATGGAAACGGGAATCGCAGAGACTCCGGAGGGGCGACGGACCAGTCGGCGCAAACGGGCGAAGGTGAGGCCCGACCCCCGCCCTCGAACCGCAGATCCCGGCGCCAAGCTTCCCCGAGGTTGTCCAGCCCTCATTACACCCCACCCCCGCGAGCCGCGGTCTTGGGCCTTGAGCCCCATGCCCAACCGACCTCCCCAGTCACCGACCTCCACCCACCTCCCAACTAGGTTGCTGGGTGAGGTGGGAGAAGGGAAGGTCTTTGCCTGTGGTGAATGCGTCTTCATGCCGGGACCGGGCCGTCCTGGGAAAGGGGGATCTCGGGGAGGGGTATTTTACTCATTTACATCTCGTACACCTTTTCATTTTCTTGACTGGGAAAAATGGCTCCCTGACGTGGAGTTATGGTTGGCCTTGCTGGAGACATACATCATTTGTTTGTCCACAGATGTGTCTGGAAGCTGCTCAGCAATATTTATGTGTTTCGGCCGGGAGCACATTGAGGCTATAGGGTGATGCTAAAGTAATTGCCTTAGCCTTGAAGACCGAAAAAAAGGAACTTCTTTTTTTTTTTTTTTTTGAGCCCTTTGCTGTGTGCTAGGGAGTTTTGCTCTTTGTCCTTTTATCCTGTCAACGATCTTTTGATGTAGAGTTTTACAAATGAGGAAGCTGATTAAGAGGGTTAATATAAGTTAGTCAAGGTGTAAATATACGGTAAGAAAAGGCTTTGTCACAGGAGTATATACAGACTCACATCTCTGGGTGCCAGATGCTGTGTTCAAAGCATCACCAACTTTTTATTTTTGCTAAACACCAACTGGCAGGTTTTGCTAGCCCCAGTTCAGGAATGAGTAAGCTGAGGCATACAGTTTAAGCAACTTGCCCAGAGTCGCAAAGCTAAGTAAGTGGTGGAACTGGAATGTAAGCCCTACACTTTCAATGTGATAAAGTATCATTAGCCTCTGAAACAAAGGATCACATGTGACACCAACAGTGAGCAGGGCACTGGGGCAGTAGTAGGGCACAGACTTTAGACGTGGCCCTTTTCTGGAGATTTCATGGTACAGTTGAAAAAACTGGAAGTATGTGTACATATAATTTTAAGTAACTAAATATTTTAAATTATGTAATTTATGCATATTACAAGTTTTCTATCTCTATATAATTTAAGTGGATATACCAAGTCAGTGTGTATGAGGAGCTTCTTGAGTATTGCCCAGATTGAGAGCCCTCAGATTGAATTGCCCAGTTTTGAGAGATCTCTCTCCAAGAATACCTTGCTCCAAGTATAAAGGAAGGAAGTCTTTGGGGGGGGTGGCGCAGTTTAACCAACGCATAGGTTGGCAACTCCCAACTCTCTGAAATGAAATAGAGGGCAGAAGCCCAATTGGGTTTTGTGTGTGTGTGTGTGTGGTACGCGGGCCCCTCACTGCTGTGGCCCCTCCCGCTGCGGAGCACAGGCTCCGGACGCGCAGGCTCAGCGGCCATGGCTCACGGGCCCAGCCCCCCCGCGGCATGCGGGATCTTCCCGAACCGGGACACGAATCCGTGTCCCCTGCATCGGCAGGCGGACTCTCAACCACTGCGCCACCAGGGAAGCCCCCAATTGGGTTTTGATTTAACTGTTTCAATAGAAAATTTGTCCAGAAACCAGATGATAAAGATTTTTTTTTTTAAGAGAGCAAGGTGTCTCTTATTTATTTATGCATGCATACCTGCATGCTGGGTCTCTTAGTTGCTGCACACAGGCTCCTTAGTTGTGGCTCGCCAGCTGCTTAGTTGCAGCACACAGGCTCCTTAGTTGTGGCATGTGAACTCTTAGTTGCGGCATGCATATGGGATCTAATTCCCTGAGCAGGGATCCAACCCAGGCCCCCTGCATTGGGAGCATGGAGTCTTAACCACTGTGCTACCAGGGAAGTCCCTCAGATATTTTTTTTAAAAACAGGTTTATTGAGATAATTCACATACCATAAAATTTACCATTTTTGAGTATGTAATTCAGTGATTATTAGCATATTCACAAAGTTGTACAACCAGCACAATATCCTACAGTCAATTGTAGGATATTTTCATCACCCCCAAAAGATACCTGTACCATTAGCAGGCACTCTCCATTCGTCCTTGTCTCCAGCCCCTGACATTCACTAATCTTTCTGTCACTGTGGATTTGCCTTTTTTGGACATTTATGTAAATAGAACCATATAATATGTGGCCTTTTGTGTCTGGTTTTAGCATGTTTTCAAGGTTCATCCATGTTGTAGTACTTCCATTCAGTACTTGACAGCTCACTGGCCAAATAATATCCTAGTGTACGAATATACCACATTTTGTTTATCCATTCATCATTTTATAGATATCTCCACTTTTTGGCCATTGTGAATAATGCTGCTGTGAACATTTGTGTACAGTTTTTTTGTGTGAACATGTTTTTCGTTCTCTTAGGTATGATACCTAGGAGTGGAATTGCTGGGTAGTATGGTATCTCTGTTTAACTTATAGAGGAGCTGCCAAACAGTTTTCCGTAGCAGCCACATCATTTTACATTCCCACCAGCAATATTTGAGAGTTCCGATTTCTCCAATCTTATTGACACTTGATAATGTCTTTTTATTATAGCCATCCAAGTGGGTGTGAAGTGGTATCTCATTGTGGTTTTAATATGTAGGCTAAAGATGTTGAATTGAGTATCTTCTCTTGTCCTTATTGGCCATTTATATATCTTTTTTGGTGAAATGTCTATTCATAGCCTTGGCTCATCTTTAAATTGTGTTGTCTTTTTATTGTTGAGTAGTTAGAGTTCTATATATACGGTGATTACAAAAGTTTTAAATTTTGATTTCCAGTTTATTTTTTCTTTTGTCCCTTTTGCTTCTAGTGTTCCATCTAAGAAACCATTGCCTAATCCGGTGTCATAAAGATTTACTCCTATGTTTTCTTCTAAGAGTTTTATAGTTTTAGCTCTTGCATTTAGGTCTGTGATCATTTTGGAGTTAATTTTTGTACGTGGCATTCTTTTGCATGTGTATATCCACTTGTCCCAACACAATTTGTTGAAGACTATTCTCTCCCCTTTGAATGATTGATACCCTTGTTGATTGACTATAAATGTAAGGGTTTATTTTTCCACTCTCAATTCTATCCCATTGATCTATATTTCTCTTCTTATGCCAGTACCACACTGTCCTGATTACTGTAGCTTGGCAATATGTTTTGAAATCGGGAAGTGTGAGTTCTCCAGCTTTGTTCTTTTTCAAGATTGTTTTGGCTATTCTGTATCTCTTGCATTTCCATATAAATTTTAGGATCAGTTTATCAATTTTTGCAAAAAGGCAGCTGAATTTCTGATTGGGATTGTGTTGAATCTAGATTAATTTGGGGCTTGCTATAAGATTTCTTTGTAATTCTCCTGTGTTTAATTTTCCTTTGTGATTAGCTCTGAAACTCTCAAAAGAACAATGGGTTATGTGTTTATTTGGTGAGCAACTAGGAAGTAAAGAACTGGGGAAGCTGACCTACGTATTCATAGCTAGTCTTGGGAACCAGAGGAAACAGACCTCAAGGGATAGAGTATCCATAAAGGAGTAAAATGGAAGCTGAGTCCACTGTAGATAGACCTTGCTTCAAGGCCTTGCCTCAAGAGTTTATGCAGGGGATATATCTATATTTTATAGCCTGGGAGCTTATTCATTTTTTTGGGGGGGGGGACACTCTTTTTTTTTTTTTTGGCCACACCGTGCAGCATATGGTATCTTAGTTCCCCGACCAGGGATTGAACCCATGCCCCCTGCAGTGGAAGCAATAAGTCTTAACCACTGGACTGCCAGGGAAGTCCCTGAGGGAAACCCTCTTTTAAAAAAATTTATATATACATAAACATGTATATAATTATATAAATAAGTAAATATATATATAATTATGTAATCAAAATTAGGTTCAGGGTATTGGAAGGAGTCCATGCAATTGAGGGTCCCTGAGGCTTAAGTTTTATTAGTTTCAGAATAAATTCACCTCTGAATGTCTATGCTAACATTATGGCAAACTATTTAAGGTTTGAAATTGTTAAATTGGGCTGAGACTTTGGGAACACCACACAGCTTAAGGAATGGCGGTCTTGAGCTGGGCCTTGAAAAAGGACAGAATTTTTTAAAGTGTTCTGGAAAAGGATGGACTTCTGGAGTTAACTCATCCTCCTGTGATTCCTTTTCCTCAGAAAAATAAATCCTACCTTGTAACATTATTAGGTTTAGATGTAATGTAAATAAAATGCTTATTGCAGTGTCTGGCATAAGTAAGTAGGTACCCAGTGATTAAGTACTACTAGGGAAGAAAAGGAAGTGAAAAATGCTTGGAATATAATAGAAAGTGGTTTGAGAAGCAACAGGGAGTCTAGAGTGGACAACTGAATGTTGCGAACAATGGGCAAATGAATTTAATTGGAAATGAGGTTCTTCTAGGAGCAAGATAAGCTGGAGGGATCAGTAGTGTTGTAGAGTTGTATCTAGGTTGTAGAGAGCCAAATACTAAATATGTGCTGTCCAGGATGGTAGCCACTAGCCACCTTTGGCTATTGAGCACTTACCCATGTGGCTAGTAGATTGAGGGAACTGAATTTTTAATTTTAATTTAATCCTAAATAGCCACATGGTAAGTGCTCAATAGCCACAGGTGGCTAGTGCTACCTTATTGGATGCACAGATACAGAACATTTCCATTATCACAGAAAATTCTGTCAGACAGCATTGCACTAGATTATGAAGTATAAGTGCTATGAGAATTTAGAGAAGGGAAAGATATATTTGTAAGTTTGGAAGACTTAGGGAGTAATTTGCAGAGGAGGTGGGCCTTGAATTTTAGGCATTGGATTTACAGAAAAGGTGGGAGTAGCTTTTAGGGAGTTTAGGGATGATTTTGACTAGTGTGTTAGAAAATGATTAGAGGTAAATTTGACTAGTTAGAGCTAGAGAGTTTATATGCTGTTTTGACAGTTTTGGCATTCATTTGTTAACCTATCTGAAAATACAGTGTATTTGGACAATTAATCTGGCACTTGTACCCTAGGTGAATTACAGGGAAGAACTGTTAAAAGACTGGAGCTTTAAGGTGGTTGGGAAGTGAGTGAATCACTGTAACAAGGGTGTGGAAGAGATAGGAGAGACTAGAGATATAAAATTGAGAGTCACGGGTGTACAGGTAAGAACAAGTAGCCTACTGACTCATCTGCCTGTTGAGACATCTTTTTGTACTTGGTTATAAGTAGTTGTAGAACCTCTGAAGTCTCAGAGGATTTTACTTAGGGATAAAAGATTCCCAATCCTTTATGTTTATGGTATCCATTCTTTTTCTCAGGGGAATAATTTTTATTTTTTAGAGTTTGTATGATTCTTTCAGATGGTTTTTAAACTTTTTCGTAAGTGGAGAAATCCTTTTTTACAAAATATAATTTTATGCACAATCCCAAAATAAAATACTACTTGCCTGTTTTATATGAAGTTTAAATTTATAACATTTATTTTAGTTGTCAGTCTTTGATACAATGAGGCTATTTCGGTAGAGCCAAATTTGGGAGTGGAGGTTAAGCATAATAGTTGCAGCCTCAATAATTTCTGTATTTTGTTTATGAAGTATTGTGCTGATTGACAAGTAGTGGTAGTGCAAAAGGTTGTTTCCTTTGTTTTTAGCTTGTCTTGACACCTCAGGACACTCTCTCAGTTGAACAGAGATGGCAGAAGAAATTTTATTCTTCAGTCTACCCAAAATTGAGTTACCTAAGTAGTACAACTTCATGTGTTGGTGACCTCTAAAGGGTTATGGTTTGGTTTAACACATATGAGTACTCATGTTAAAAATACATTTTAAAGGGCTTCCCTGGTGGCGCAGTGGTTGAGAGTACACCTGCCGATGCAGGGGACACGGGTTCGTGCCCCGGTCCGGGAAGATCCCACATGCCGCAGAGCAGCTGGGCCCGTGAGCCATGGCCACTGAGCCTGCGTGTCCGGAGCCTGTGCTCCGCAATGGGAGAGGCCACAACAGTGAGAGGCCCGCGTACTGGAAAAAAAAAAAAAAAAAAAACATTTTAAAATTAATAAATGAAATCCCCCAAAAATCCAAGGGTTCTGTGGAACACATTTCTTTTTCTGTTGTTGTTAAATACTACCTTAGATATTCTTACTCCTATCTCTAGGTATTTTTCTGATCTCCTTTTTTTCTTGAAAGCCAAGAACTCTAGACCAGCCTCTTCCAAGTGTATTCCTTGTTAGTAGTTATTACATCAAAACATTGGATTAGGGCTTCCCTGGTGGCGCAGTGGTTGAGAGTCTGCCTGCCGATGCAGGGGACACGGGTTTGTGCCCCGGTCCAGGAAGATCCCACATGCCGCGGAGCGGCTGGGCCCGTGAGCCATGGCCGCTGAGCCTGCGCGTCCGGAGCCTGTGCTCCGCAACGGGAGAGGCCACAACGGTGAGAGGCCCGCGTACCGCAAAAAAAAAAAAAAAAAAAAAAAAACACATTGGATTAAACAATATTAAAAAAGATTGTTTTTGCTGTGAAACTTCTCAGTACTTTTAACATGTATTATGACTCTCCTAGAAGGGGCCTATAAAGAATGCAGTGTTTCCCTAACTTTAATCTTGGATTCATTTTTCCTTCAAAGGGCATGGTGTCTTAGGCAAAAGCTGAACTACTTCAGTAGAGAGGATCGTATATTATTGTTTGTGTTTGTCCCAGAATTTGCACATTGCCCAGTTCCACAGTAGGCACTTGTTAAGTGATTATTGATTGAATGGGTAGGATTAATGGGCAGGGGATTAAAGGGCTGAATCTTTGGGACAGGGAGAGATCAAGCACTGTTGAGGGGTAAAAGGTGAAAGGAAGCTGCATACTGTAAACATGTATTACATTTTCTAGCCCAGCTCCCTCTTTGAAACTTTTTTCCCTCCTTGCTGCTTTACCCATTATTCTGAGGTCTGTTCCTAACAGTTTAATCTCAGTCAAGTAGGATAAAGTTTGTTATCTGCATTTTTGGGAGGTTTTATTGTAAGGTCTCTGAGATGTTTACCTGATCAGGTTTTTTTGTTTGCAACTAGAGTTTCAGCTTGTTAAGGGCAGAGATACTCATTCATAATCATTTTCTCCATTGTACCATGTTCTCAGTTCAGTATTTGATAGATAAATAAAATACAGTTATTCATGTGTTAAATAAAATTCTTAGAGCACAGGTCAAAGCTATTCAATTTATCCATAATTGTTTCCATTTTCTAACCCAATCCCTGTTTTCAGTAAAACTCTTACCTCCCCTAACTAACTACTCCCCCACCACCCAAATCCTGTGGCCATGTCATTTAAAAAAAAAAAAGAAGACAGATAATAGCAGCCAGCCATCTGGAGCGATTTCAAAGATATTTCGAAAGTTAAAATAGACTACATTCACTGTAATCCACAGGACGATGCATTTCAGAAATCTGATATATTGTATTTGGAGGCCATGTTGTCTTTGCCCTGTCTCCACCTCCAATAAATACTTTTTATTTTATTCATTTTATCTTTTCATTGAATCCAGAATAGAGAGCTCTTGTTTCTGTAGCTTCCTTGTTAGGGTAGGGGTCAAAAAGATGATTTGACAGTGTTCCAAGGTTGATGACTATTTGTAATACCACATTACACATTTTAACAAAGAGGTCCATAATAATCTTCCCTATCCTAAGTTGCTTTACCCCCCAATAAAACATTCATTAAGACTGCTTCCTCTTTCTACTTATTACCTGGTTTTCCCGTTTGTAACCCGTGTGAATTAGTAGTAAGGCTTGTAGTCTCCATATCCTCATGACTTACTCCTTAATTTGTTGTAATAAGGATTCTTTGCTCTCATCATTCAACTCTCTTAGGTCACCAGTGTTTTGCTTTTGTTTTTGTTTTAAGCAAATGTACCTTTTTATTGTTTCAGTTTGACTATTGCCATTTGCAACTTTTATTCCCTGCCCACCCTCCCCACTCCTCAATTTGGTTTCTAGAATTCTTTTGCTATTTACCTATGGAATAGTAGTTAGAAGTACAGATTGGCATTAGACAGACTTGTTATTCTAGCTAACTGTATTTTTGTCTGACTGAGGGCTAGTTTAGTCTCTTGTTGAAACTTCCAGTATGTGAACATGATATATACATATGTATAGATGCACACAGAAACGCATAATTAATTTTTATTTGTAGAAAGCCTCAGAGTCATTGATTTGAATTTCAGTACTATGATGTAAAAGTTACAGTTTGGGCTAAATCTGAACTGACACAAGATTATTTCATGAGAGATTTTGTTTTTAATGGTTACCTATTATGAGCTAGCTTGTTCCTTGTTATTTGCTTATTTTCCTTAAAAATTGAAGTTAGAAAACAATTCATATTTACTGATGGTTCCAAACTGAGTTTCTGACTTTAGATGTCCATTGTATTTAGCTTTCCCTGGTATAATCTCCATATAGGTAGAGTACAGAGAGATGGATGAAAGTTTGGCCAACCTCTCAGAAGATGAGTATTATTCAGAAGAAGAGAGAAATGCTAAAGCAGAGAAGGAAAAGAAGCTTCCCCCACCACCCCCTCAAGCCCCACCTGAGGAAGAAAATGAAAGTGAGCCTGAGGAACCATCTGGTGAGTTGTAGTAACTAACCACACTTTTGTTTTATCTTAGAAATAAGAATAAATGAATTTATTCCTATTCTACAATGTTCTTTATGTCTTTGGTTTATACTCTTATATTGGCCATGTGTATTTTTGTGTGTGTGCACATATACATGTATACACACATAAATATACATGCATATATACATAGTGGTACTGACATTCTTTTTGTGTGTGTCTGTACATATAGGAGGAAAGTAAAGAATGAGGGTAGAAGGAATGGCTGTGTAAGGTAGCTGGAAAGTTGGAGAAAATGCACAGAAAGCCAAACCCAAAGAACCAAACCTTTCAGTGATAACTCTGATTCAGAATTTAGAGATAGAATGATTCAGAAATTATTCTGGCTAAATTATGCCATTTACTTCATGGTTAGATACTTTCAGGTAAAACCTTCCTGGTGTGGATCAGTTTCGAAAAGGGTCTTTTCCTGGTGAACAAAGATAAAAATACATGCTGAAGTCAAAAAGAAAAGACTTAAGTGCCTGTTATTGTTTAGTTATTGAGCCCTCCAGTGAAAAGAATGGTATAAGAAAAGGCTGTGAAGAGATTCTAAGGTCACACAATCTTCCCTATGACATTGAAAGATTATTGGAGCCTATAGTACTGTTTTCAGAGGTTCAAACATCTTAAAAGAATTCTCACTAACATCCCCTCAGTGAGTCCTACTGAGGATACCCAGACCAATTAGGAATACCCTTTTGTTTTGGAGAGCCAAACAAAAGTAGAATCTTAATTAATATTTCATATCTTCTGCCTTTAATGGCTACTCTTTAACTCTTCTTGACTTTGAATTTTTACTAAGTTCTTCTCCTTAAAATACTTTCTGTATTTCCAGTAGCTCCAGGCCCATTCACCTCACCAATTCTTTTAGAGAGCATTACAAATCAGGTGTTAATTTAAACTTAGATTTAGAACTTAACAGATTCTGGCTAAAACTCAAAAATAAAAATTTATAATTTACAGTAATTGTAATAAAATGTGATAAAAGAATACAGTTTGAGAGCATTTAGAAAAAGATAGATTCTGGGTTTAAATCTTCTCAGGAATCAGATTTCCTAAGAATGGTTTTCCTAAAACTTTCTTAAAATAACTTATTGGACAGTTACTTACTGGGAGTGGTATATTACCTTTGGGATTAATGTCCCTGAGGCAAAGGTACCTCAACAACACCTCCTCTCTTTTTGTTGTTTTTTTTTGTTGTTGATTTTTTTTTCCTCCTTTTCCTAGTCTTTTACATTTAGCTCTCTCCCCTTCTTTCTGTCCTTACTCCCAACTCTTCCCTTGACTCTCTACTCCTTTCTTCTATATTCTTCTTTGATTCTTGCCTTTCTTTTTTTCTACCTTTGCTGTAGATTTGCTAATGAGATACATGGGGATAATCCTTTTGATAGCTGTTCTATAGCTCCAGAGGCTGCTGATCTCTTAGTTTAAGGACTCGGTTATTCAGTAGATGATCTGATATCTCAGGTACGGCCTCACCCTCTTTTTTGTGTAGTTGTCAGTGTCTCCAGTAAGAAACTGATTAACCATAAGGTATCAAGTTGATATACACTTTGTCCTCTGAAAATTTTAAACCAAGTCTTGGTGTTTTCTTTTTTGTGAAAGAGGTTTTTTATTTTGTTTTCCTTCCATAAATGTCAGATATTGTTCCTACAAAGAGTAAATATCTTTTTTAAAATTATTTATTTATTTATTTGGTTGTGCTGGGTCTTAGTTGCGGCAGGCGGGCTCCTTAGTTGCAGCTCGAGGGGTCCTTAGTTGTGGCATGCATGTGGGATCTAGTTCCCTGACCAGGGATCAAACCCGGGCCTCCTGCATTGGGAGCATGGAGTCTTATCCACTGTGCCACCAGGGAAGTCCCCAAAAGTGAATATCTTAGCAAAGGGATTTAGGATCTGGGGAACTGTCTTTATGCCATTATGTTCGAGTTAATGTTAATCCAGTGGTTTAGTTTAAGTTTTAAACTATTTAATATTTTGGAGAAAGTTAAAGTTTTGTTTCTTAAGTTTAGGATATCTTCAGTGCTCAGAGGTGTGCTGATAACAGCCAAAACTTACCAATTATTTGTGGTTATGAAAATAAAGTTATTTTTTCCTCTAAAACAACTCAAAAAAAATTTTTTTAACATTTGTAGGTGAATTAGGGAATACTTACCCGGGAAAAGTAGTGATAACTTACTGGCCTGCAGAATTTAGAAATAGTTTGGGTTCTCATGGTGAATAAATATTATCAGGGAAGTTCAAGTATGTAGAAACTGTCCAGGGTTTCCAAAACCTCTTGTCTTATCCGAACTAGTTCTTTCACTTAAGTTTTCATTCAAAAATTGAATGGAAGCCTTGCCATATGCGTATCTTAAAATCTTGAGAGAAGATGTGGGTCTGGTTCTTTACCAAATCTTTTCAGTTATTTTAGGTGATAACTAGTCATTAACTTACTCTCTTAAAATATATAAGGTTTGAATACATTTCATTCTTACCAGCTTTTAAGCATGTTTAGAAAATTTTGCTTTGCTTTCCACAGTGTTAATCTTAAGAAGAATAAAATATTTTGTTAATTATGAAAGCACGAGGTAGCACGAGGTATTCTGAAGTCAGTGGGTAAAAATGATTTGACTGGAGAAGGTTCCTCTAGGAGAGTTCTAAGAGGAGGCCGGAAAGGAAGGTTGGAGCCTTGGTTACCAGGCTAAGGAATTTGAACTTGATGTCCTTTAAGCACTGGGAGGATCTGGTCATGGGTAACACTGAGGTTTTTTGAGTGAAGGTGCTGTACCAAAATATGTGTTTTGGAAAAATCAATCTGTGTGCTCTATAAGGGCAAAGTAAAGGAGTAAAGAGACTGGGATTGGAGAGATGATTTAGGCTATTTTGGTAATTGAGTTTACTGGATTTTGATCAATGGAAAAATGTTCTCAATATCAAAGTTGAATTTTTTGGGAAACGAGGTTTGGGTTTCAGGAATTCCCTGGTGGTCCAGTGGTTAGGACTCAGCGCTTTCACTGCCTGGGCCTGGGTTCGATCCCTGGTCTGGGAACTAAGATCCTGCAAGCCTGCAGGGTGTGGCCAAAAAAAAAGGAGGTTTGGGTTTTTTTCTGTTTGTATTTATTTAATTGAAAAGAAGTTCTCTGTTCTGGGTTAAACACTGTTTGTAGATTTGTCAGTTTTTAATTATAACAATGTGGCATTTAGTTCTGTGGTAGTCACATGGGTAAATGTATATTTCATACTAAATATTGCTGCTTATGTTTAAAATTCACCTAATTTGTTTTCTTAAACATTTCCATGTATTTTTATATTTACTGTACACTTCTGAATATATTTGTTTTAACAAACGATGGTTTTATTTGGTTTTCCAGTACCTTTTCTATCAAGATAAAAGTGGCAACTGAGCCTGAACAGGTTGTCTTTGGAATTGAGTGTTTGGTTATTAGTTGTGTCACATAATAGTGGCGCGTCTATAAAATAGAGTAAAATCTCAGTTGGAGTTTACATACTGGTTTAGAATAATTGCCACTCTGTTAAAGTAGCTTTCTATTGGAGAAAAGCTTTCTTCCCTTCTTGACTCAGTTGTTTCCCTGTATGTATACCTTAGATTATTCCTCAGTGAGGTTTTACTAAGTTAACTAATTTGCTAGCACTTAGCTTTTTTATTTTCATACAAAACATAGTTTTTTTTCCCTTCACTGCCTTTCAGCAGTTGAAATTTTCCAGAAAAATCTCGCTAGTAGTTCCTGGATTTAAATTTTGTATTGGATTACTGTTTAGGAATTCTGGTTCGGGATTACTGTTTAGGAACTCTAACATTTGGGGTTAGAAGTAGCTTAGTTGTGTATAGCTTAAGATTTGTATGGAAACTTACTCTAAAATAAACAAAATGAAATTTGAAATGGGTTTTTAAGATGCCTTTCTTAAGGCTTCTTCACGTTAATGGATTTCTCAATAGAGACATCAGAAGTATGTTTAAAATATATGTATGTATGTGCATGTGTCTGTATGTGTACCATTTTTCCAGGCTCAGTGCTGTGCTAATACTCTAATGAAACTCAAAGGCTTCCATTAATCATTGATTAACTGTTCAGATCAATTTTGTTAGATATTGTTAGCTGGTCGGTGACGACTTTATTATATTCCATTTTATTGAATGACTGTGGGAAGAATCACTTTATCTCCTTGTTTAAAATAAGGATTCTGGTGAGAATATAACAAAGGAAAGTGTTTGCTCTCTTCTCTGTTGTGCATGGTAATTTTGGATGTGTTTGGTGTATGTCTTTGAAATATATGTAGGCTTTTAAACAAATTACAAAACAATGAGATGTGAGAGATTGCTATGACAAAAAATTCTGTGTGGTCTTAATAATTTGGAGGCCTTGTTCATGTAATAGTCATGCTGTAGATTGAAAGTATTTTTAAAAATCACACAAAAGGAGATGCAACCTGAATTAGTAAAAATACTAAATTTATATAAAATATACAAAATGTACGTGTATGGGTAGAAGAATTTAGCTTAAAATTCAGTGAAATTTGATCACAAATACTGTTGACAAGAGATTGATCGAAAACTTGATGAGTTGCTTTATTTGCTGTAGCAAAAATCTAAAAGGCAGAATCGTTTGGACTATCCTTTAGAACTCAGTGTAATAGAATTTGACCAGAGAAGAGCTGAAGATGGACCTTACTTTAAAAGAAAAAATCAGTGGTTGGTCCCAATATTTGTACAGTGGTCCTTATATTTTCATAGTTCTTTGTTTATAAAGTACCATGATCATCTCTCCTATGAGGCAGTCATACTGATTGCAGTCAGTAAAAGTGCTGGATTTGGCAGCGTGGATAGTTATGGTCAGAGTTCAGGTGAATACTTTCGTTTATCAGGCTGTAAGTACTCTCAAGTGGCACATCCCAGCCTTTTCTCTCTCCATGCCTACAAGTGCACAGCCCCCATACCCAGCAGGAGACCCTCTTTTGTAGGTTTAGTAGAAGTTGCTAGGAAATTGATCCCTGAAGGGTTGTTTAGTAGAAGTTGCTAGGAAATTGATCCCTGAAGGGTTGTTTATATTGCCATTTTGGCCTGCTAGTGTCAACTAAGTGCCTGAAATCATTTGATTTTCTCATCATATGAAGTATGATGTATACATTTAGAAAACAGACCTAGGATTAATTTTCTTGCCTTTTTAAAAAAAATAAATTTATTTATTTATTTATTTTTGGCTGTGTTGGGTCTTCGTTGCTGCACGCGGGCTTTCTCTAGTTGCGGTGAACGGGGGCTACTCTTTGGTTGCAGTGCGCTTGCTTCTCATCGCAGTGGCTTCTCATTGTGGGGCACAAGCTCTAGGCGTGCGGGCTTCAGTAGTTGTGGCACGTGGGCTCAGTAGTTGTGGCTCGCAGGCTCTAGAGCACAGGTTCAGTAGTTGTGGCGCACGAGCTTAGTTGCTTCACGGCATGTGGGATCTTCCCGGACCAGGGTTTGAACCCGTGTTCCCTGCATTGGCAAGCAGATTCTTAACCACTGCACCACCAGGGAAGTCCCAACCTTTTTTTTTTTTTTTTTTTTTTTTGTATAGCATCATTTCAGGGTTTTGATTTGGAACTATGCTCCAGAATAACTTATTAGAGAGCTGGGGGAAAATGTCACAGGCCGAAAAGGTAACCTAGATCAATTCAACAAAATTTTTGTATTTTGAGAGATTCCTAAAAATGGACCAAGGTGTATATTACTATACAACACATGGTCCCCACTCTCAGATAATTTATAGCCTAGTATGAGATACAGATGTATACATAAATGTATAATAGAAGGCAAAATACTCTTAGATGTTACATTTCAGGGTAAAAATTTGGAGAGACTTAGAGGCAGAAAGGGTGGAAAGGAAGGAAGTCTTCAGATCCTTCTTTACTTACAGGAAGAGTTAAAAAAAAAGAAACCCAACAAGATAGGGGGTTGGTGGTGTGGAGGGGAAAATTTTTATAGAGACATTTTCTACACAAAATAAGATTTTCTCAAATGTGCAGCTCCTCATTCACTTTATTCTACATACATTAATTGTAAAACTATAGTGCTTTGTTCCGGGCATGGTGCTGGATTCTGAGGGCTCAAGGCTGAAGACTAGGTCCTCCTGCAAAGAATTCACAGTCCGGTTTAGGGTTACAGATATTAATTGACAACAATGAAGAAACAATACAATAAAAGTATATACAAAGTATGGTGAGACTGCAGAAATTGTTTTCAGATGTTTTTCCCAAAATTGGATTTTGGAAGTTTTACTTTAAACATGAAGGAATGAAGTTAGGCTTTTATGAAGCAGTTTGGGAGCCCTGATTTTTAACTGTTTACTGCTTTTGGCTGATAAGAACCATTGAATCAGATGCTACCAAGTTATGTTTGGTCTTTAGAGATTGACCTGCTTTTCTTAATGAATGATTTTATTTTATTGATTATTTTGCTTTATTTTTTATTAAGGCAAAATAGTAATTCGTTTAGCTGAGCAACTTTATTTTTGTAATCTCCTCGTATTCTTTTGCTACCGTCCTTTATTTGGTGTGATCATGGATAATAGAAGAACAGGATACTTTGAGGATTTTCTCATCTGAAAAATGGGGCTTGATATGAGGATCATATGAGAAGATATGGGCTCCACTTTGTGTACAAATGTCTTGTATTCATTAAACACAGTTGAACCAGGAATACAGTGGGTTGGTGGTGGTGTTTTTTTCTTTTTTTTTTTTTTTTGCGGTACATGGGCCTCTCACTGTTGTGGCCTCTCCCGTTGCGGAGCACAGGCTCTGGACGCACAGGCTCAGCGGCCATGGCTCACGGGCCTAGCTGCTCCGCGGCATGTGGGATCTTCCCGGACCGGGGCACGAACCCGTGTCCCCTGCATCAGCAGGCGGACTCTCAACCACTGCGCCACCAGGGAAGCCCAGTGTTGTTTTTTTTTAATTAATTTATTTTATTGAAGTGTAGGTGATTTACAGTGTTGTGTTAATTACTGCTGCACAGCAAAGTGATTCAGTTTTACGTATACACACACACACACACACACACACATTCTTTTTTAAAATATTCTTTTCCATTATGGTTTATCATAGGATTTTTTTTTTTTTTTTTTTTTTTTTTTTTGCGGTACGCGGGCCTCTCACTGTTGTGGCCTCTCCCGTTGTGGAGCACAGGCTCCGGATGCGCAGGCTCAGCGGCCATGGCTCACGGGCCCAGCTGCTCCGCAGCATGTGGGATCTTCCCAGACCGGGGCACGAACCCGCGTCCCCTGCATCGGCAGGCGGACTCTCAGCCACTGCGCCACCAGGGAAGCCCTATCATAGGATTTTGAATATAGTTCTCTGTGCTGTACAGTAGGACCTTGTTTATCCATTCTGTATATAAAAGCTTACATCTGCTAACCCCTATCTCCCACTCCATCCTTCCCCCGACCCCGTTTCCCTTGGCAACCACCAGTCTGTTCTCTATGTCCGTGATTCTGTTTCTTAGATAGGTTCATTTTTGTCATATTTTAGATTCCACGTATAAGTGATATCATATGGTATTTGTCTTTCTCTTTCTGACTTCACTTAGTATGGTAATCTCTAGTTGCATCAGATCGGTGTTCTAGTCAGGAAAAAATCAGGTAATGGACTAGGTTGACATACATACTCTGTCACTTTTGGAAACTGGAAAGTGTATGTGGTAGCCCATTTTCAATAATGTGAATAGATCATTTTTTACAAAAAAGTATTTAAGCTTTTATATGTTAAATCATAGGAGGAGTGGCAAATCTTGGCACTTTCTAATAAAGACTTTCTCTCCTCAGAGAATAACAGTGTAAATCCATGTATCAACTATTGAGATATAACATTAAATTTTGCCATATTTGCTGATCACAGAGGTTTTAAACATTTGAAAATAGGATTATTTTTGCTTTTGCTATTTTTTAGCATCTTCTGATATTTGAAGATAGATAAATACATATGATTAATTAAAGCCTAAGAAGTTGTATGTTTTTCATAGCATTGTAGACTCAAATCATGTTTAAGATGGAAGGAGCCTCTAATCATAGCCCGGGAAGATATAGATAGCCAGAGTTCTGAAAAACTGTTACATGAGCAGGAAAGGGGGACTCTCTTGTTGGGGAATTCATGGTTATCAGTTGTGAAAAGTTATAATGGTTCTTTTAATAGCTCCAAAATAAAGTTCCATATTGGCCTTTTTAAAAACAGGTAAATAACTAGAAAAATAAGCTTTGTTTTTAAAGAACTACCTGTACTCAAACACAGCTTAAGCTTGGTCGTTGAGCAACATAACATAGCATCTGAATTGTGGGCTTTCTTTGCAACATTTTGAAAAGTGAACTACAAACCAAGATTTTGCAACAAAATAAGTAAGGAAAATGTATGGAATGTGGAGGGAAATAGCATGTGAAAAAGTCAGTTCTTTCAATTGGCTTACAAAACCTTTTCTTACTTCACTAGTTTGTAGGGCTTTTACTTTCTTTTATATAGGATCCCTGCTACTGAGCTTCTCAGTTCTGCCCCAGTATTAAGTTCAGGAGCAAAGCAGTGCTACAGCTCCTCCAGCGGTACAATGAGAAAATTCCAGGCAGGCTCCTACCTCAGGAAGCATTGTTTTCCTGCTTTCTAGACGTTAAGGCTATCTATTATAGCTCTTTATTTTATTTTATTTTATTTTATTTGCTGTGTTAGGTCTTTGTTGCTGCGCGTGGGCTTCTCATTGCGGTGGCTTCTTTTGTTATGAAGCACGGGCTCTAGGCGTGTGGGCTTCAGTAGTTGTGGCACGCGGGCTCAGTAGTTGTGGCACGCGGGCTCAGTAGTTGTGGCTCGCAGGCTCTAGAACGCAGGCTCAGTGGTTATGGCGCACGGGCTTAGTTGCTTCGCAGCATGTAGGGTCTTCCCGGACCAGGGCTCGAACCCGTGTCCCCTGCATTGGCAGGCGGATTCTTAAACACCGCGCCACCAGGGAAGTCACAGTTCATTATTTTAAATAACAGTGTAACCTTAGAATTGCTGCTCTAATTGGAGATTTCATTTTGGTTAATTTTGTTGGGGAGTATTGATCAGTGTTAGGTGTTTTAAAATGCCTCTAATGTGCTTCAGAGGAACCCCCTGAGGCTCTTCCTTCAGGATAGTTTGGTCTACCTCTCTGAGCCCAGTTTACTTTGCTTTGCGTTTCTTTGAGCTGCTGTAGATCATTTATTCTTCTGCCAAAAATCATAGTCAAAAAGTTAGCAGGAAAGATATGTATCAAGGAAGAGTGGTATACTTGAAGGTGTTTTTAAGCCACCTCTCACTACAGCAGGGACAGGAAGGCAGCACGACTTGGTGATGGTCACCAATAATTCATTTTTCTCAATTTTTGCTTTTTTACTCTTCTAATCATTTATGTTGACCAATTCCTCTTTGAAACTGTGACTTTCCTTATGAGATTAATTATACAGCTGCTTCAAAATTTTTTACCTCTATGTTGATTTAAAATTTCTTATACCCATTCTCACTTGTGAGTTCTAGTCTTTAATTTCCAACCATCTTTAGAGTATTTCCATTTAATTTTACTAACCTGTCTCCTAGATTTCCCATTTTGTCCATTGTATTACTATTCTCCTGAACTTTGGAAGCTTGGAGTCTTGAAAGCCCCTTATCTCTTTCATCAAGTCTCTTGTAAAGTCATGTGTCTTCCTGTGCACAGCCTCTTCACCTTGTCCATTTTTACTGTCACCTTTTTATTCTGATGGATTTCACTTCACGTCTAAATTATTTCAGTAGTCTTTCGACTGGATCTCCTTTATCTAGATCACCTTTCTCCTCTAATCCATCTAGTACAAACTGATTAAAGTATCACTTCTTTTGTTGCTTTCATGGTAAAAATACTATTCTCCTGCATTACTATTAAGATCAAGTTTAAGTTCTGGCCCTGAAAGTTGCCTATTTTTGCTTATCCTTTGTGTCTCCCACTGCTCTTTGAGATCATCTCCTTCCTTAAGCAGGGTGCTGTGTGCGATTCTTCGTACATACCATGTCTGTGGTTTTCTCCTTGCTTTTGTAAATGTTCTGGACCATGCTGTGGTTTCACCGTACCCCACAGCCCCCACCCCAGTCTATCCAAATTTCTGGATTTGTTCGGAAAAACTTCCCTGAGTCCCCCAAGTGTGTGTTTCTTGTTTCCTTTAAAAAAAAAAAAAGTTTCTTTCTGGATATTTTTCATCTTTCCCCAATTAGATTATGAGCCCTTTGAAAATAGCCTTTTCTACTTTTGATTTTGTGCTTGGCAGTTTGGATGGGTATTCAGTAAACATTAAATTTGTGAGATTATTAAGTAAGAAACTCAACTAGTGTGTTAATATAGTGCAAACTTGTGTGTTCAAAGATGGTTTTAACTTTTGAGATTTTTTTTCCTTTGCTAGTTTGTTAGGTTCGGTTGAAGTCAATCCTTGGCGGTTGTTTTTATTCTGTAAATTTGGTAAAATTTTGATTAAATAAATTTTGATGAATTGATTTTCTGTTTAAAGATCATTGCTTCCTAGAAGATTTAGTAATTCCTCAAAATGTTTACAAAGTTATCAGTTAATGTGATTCCAAGAAACTAAATAGTCAAAATGTGATGAATATGTTGTTCAGTATGTTCCTGGGAACAACACACCAATGATTCTCGCCTCCATGCCTGCCAGATAAAAGTATTTGAATGTAATAGACTTCCTCTTAAGATGTTGAAAGAGTGGTCTCTTGAGAGTTTGAATGAAGATGAAAAAACAATTCAGTAGTGTGACTGTAACTAAAATACTTAACTGTTCTTCAAGAATAACTTAACAGATCTGTAGATTTATTAGAGGACAACTGAAAGGCTGCTATGTAAGATAAACTGAAAAGATTTTATTTTCAACTTAGAGAAGATATGCACAAATAAACTGTATTAGGGTCTCTACTTCAAACTTGAGGATTTTGTGTGTGTGTTGTTAGCGGGGGTGTGTGAAAACAAAAGGAAGTCTGCTCGCTCAGTAGTGCCAGAATCAAGGTGATATTAAAAAGTTGCTTGTGTATATTTTCATTTTCTGTTTTGAATTTGAGCTCATGGAAGATAACAACCACATTTGCCTGCTGTTCCATGTCTTTGTACCACTGTCAGAAGCAGAGTTCTAGGCCCGAAAGACCCGAAGAGCAAATGAATATGGCATTTTATATGTTCTAATCAGAGACACTACCTGGATGGAAAGTTAGCTGCAAACTTTTGTATGTGTGCTGTTCTTAATAAAATGAATATTCTGTTAAAGATTAAAGGAATTAATATGTAATTATAAGACTGTTTCTTATGCCAATTGTATTGCATGATTCTGTGCTTTAAACATTATAGCATGCTGGCAAAATAAAGAATCTGAGAGCTGGTAAAGCAAAAAAAAAAAAAAGAGGAAGAATTGGTCTAGAATACCACTAATAAAAATGGTGCTGTTTTCCGCTGTCTTTGGAGAAGTAAGAACCCTCAAAATACTCATGAGTATATTGTGATTAGAGAGAAAATAGCAACTTTACTTTCAAGCAGGTTATAACTATTCATCAATTCAAGAGACAAATATATTGTTCATTTACTTAATTGTAAGCACTTTTTGTTTTCCATCATTTCTTTCATGTTTATATCATCTTCTGCTTGGTTTTCTCCTGTTTCTCTGCTTAAGTAGTATTTTATAGAGTTTCATTTCTTTTTATTTTTTTTAATTTTTTTTTATTTTTTGCGGTATGCGGGCCTCTCACTGTTGTGGCCTCTCCCGTTGCGGAGCACAGGCTCCGGACGCGCAGGCTCAACAGCCATGGCTCACGGGCCCAGCCGCTCCGCGGCATGTGGGATCCTCCCAGACCGGGGCACAAACCCGTGTCCCCTGCATCGGCAGGCGGACTCTCAACCACTGCGCCACCAGGGAAGCCCTAGAGTTTCATTTCTTTTTTGACTTTCTGTTGCTATGAGAGATACCTTTTAAAAATCTTTCCAGAGTATTGAATATTTTCCATGTTTCTCCTACGTATTTTTATCAAAGGACAGTGTCTTTATAAGAATTTTGTTAGTACCTCTTTTCAAAAGCAGACAGCAAAAAAGACTGCCTTACCTTGTTGTAAAAGAGCAGCCTTGTTGACCTTTTGAGCACATAAGTCAGGGGTAAGAAATCCATATTTCTATTAAGAAAAAACATTGACAGGAAAAAATAAATCAGTACAGTAAATAGCATATTGTATGACATGTAGTGGGAGAAGAAGGAAAATGATAGAAATAGAAAGGGTATAATAATTCAGTCTTAATGACAAGCTTGAAAGTGTTTTTTGGTTTTGTTTTTACTTATTAAGAAGTGGTAAGATGCCATCATTAGAAGAGACTGTTGTTTGCATTCTTTCTTAAAGAAGCCAGAAACATAATTTGAGAAAGAAGAGCTATATTATTCCTAATGCCTAAATGTTCTTCTTGGAAACTCATTGTTTTCAGCCCCTTTCCCCCCTTCTAAAATAATAGCTTAATCTTCTGGTCTAGTTTGGTGCTATTTGGAGCCAAAGAAAATAATGACAACAATTTTTAACTCTGAAACTTTTTAACTCTGAAAGACTTTTAAATGAATAAATCCATAAGTTCATTAAGAATGAACATTTTTTAATTTAAACTTTAAAAGTAAAATTTTAAATGTACAGCCTGTATTTTTAAGATAAGTTTACAGATTGGATTTCATAATTGGAGTTATATCTCTTCATAATTATATGCCCTTTCCAAAGGCTGTAAACAGCAAATCATATACCTTGTACCTTGTCTGAGAAGCATAACCTTCTAGAACCTAAAGTACCATTTATACAAGAGCAATGTGAAATAATTTTAGGATGGGATCCTATTCTACTTTCAAAGCAGACCATATACCATCTAGCAACACATTATAATATTGTCAGAAATCATTTATGTATGAATACCTTCATATACTTAAAGATGAAAATGTCATTTTAAGTCTCACAGACCCGGGATCATTCTTGAAGTAAGGGAGCTATGTTAGGTTTACTTTCCTGCTGCCTTTTAACTCAAATGGTAGAATAATCAATCTGCTTTCTAGTTGAGATTCTTTTAGAATAAACTGTTTAATGAAGAGTATCCAGTTTTAGATCTTTGGGGGATGGTGTTTCATATCTTCCAAAGATCACACTGTAGTTTTCCCATAGTATATCAGGTGGTGAGAGGCTTAAGAGGATCATTGCATCTGTCTTGGTGACTGATTTTTGGAAGAGTCTGGAAGATGATCTATCCTAACTTTCTCAGGTTGAACTTTCAAGCTGTGATACTTTTCTTAAAGTTATTTCTGTACATTAATCAATGAGGAAAATTTCTTAGCAGGCTTATTGTGAAGCTTGAGGTAGAAGCTCCCCCACTATCTTGCCTGCTCCAGCCTTCCCCCTTGTGTTATGTCTATCTGCAGTACTTGGCATATGACTGTGAGGTGTTTTATGGTGTTTTAATTAAAGTGTTACTGAGGAAGCACTGGCATGTTCAGATCTGGCACTGTCTAGTATGTATAGTGAATGAAACTTCTTTTGGAACTGAATCTCTTAGTTATCATCCTTTCTTTGAAGTCAAGGGGAGAATTTTTCATTAAAATTATGTCTTTTGCTTGTTGTCTTATATATATTCTTTTTAGATAGAAAGGTAAAGTTAAAGAGACATTGAGCGGATGCTGAATTGTTGCAACTCCAGATCCTAGAGCCCATGTCACACCCACTCTCAGTCTAGCAACAAGTAGTAAAAGACATTTGGAATCCCTTTTCCCCCATCCAACCTTGACTATTAAGACTGACAGCAAGGATTTAGCAATTAGAAATACTGCGTACTTTGTTCTCCTACCTTTCAACAAGAATCAGCATGTAAAGTTAAAGTTTCCTGACCAGAATTTGGAAGACTATAATGTGACTCCCTGGGCCTTGATTCCAGAAGAAGGAGCTCTCTGAATATGCGTTTACTAGTTGGTGGTGAATTTGTGAATCGCCAACTATTAGGCCTTTATGTCCAGATATTATCTCAATTTATGGAGTAAGGTCCCTGAGTTCTCCTCTTTCCTTCCACAGGGCAAGCAGGAGGACTTCAAGACGACAGTTCTGGAGGGTATGGAGACGGCCAAGCATCAGGTGAGGGTGGCATTAGATGCTTGCCACTTAGCAAGAGCCGCCAAGTCAGGGTTTGATGCTTGCAAGTGTTTTTGGCTGTAGTACCCACATTTTAGCCAGAAGCGCAGGGGAACTTTAACCCACAGGACAGAGTAGTACAATAGGAGAAAGTGTAGCCAGAACAAAGGCAAGCAAAAACCTTTTGAAGTCCTCAGGCCGATCTCAGCCCTCCACTCTTCTTCATGTTTTTGAGGAGATGGCGGGTACTTTTCTCCCCAGCAGCCTTTATAGTAAAAGTAAACATGATATAAAACATAGACTTAGAAATCATGGGACCTTTACAAAGAAAAATAACTTTATACACAAAGGGGAAGCCATAGGCTGAAAAACAGGATGGAAAGGCATTCTAGGATTAGTCAGAGGAACTATGTGGGCAAGAAAAATGGTTGTTAAGTGGTATTGGATACAGTTTTTTCAGTTAACATTACATAGTTAATCATTTTGCAGTTTAAACATTTTCTCACATGAAAATTAATCTTTGTTAAAAAGTCTGCTTGAAGTGCTGTTTCTTTTCAGACCAAACTATGAGATTTTAACTTTTGGAACAAGTAAAGGGTTAAATGATTTATAGGGGCCTATCTGGAACAGTTAAAGTTTGTTCCAAGAATCCAGAGTTAGAATATCTGGATTTCATCATTTACCTCTTAAAGGATGCTATTGTGTGTGCCAGTGCTCAAAACTAGTTTATATATACATTTTGATAGACTTGGAATAGGTATCACTTTTGGAGTTTGTCACTTTTGAACTCTTAAGTCTACTTTAAAATTATTTGTTTATTATAGTTTGTACAGCAGGTCCAGGGAATATTTTGTATTTTACTCTCTTGGATCAAAAATAGTGCAATGTTAATACAGAAATTAGTACTTAGGGGATCCAGAATGTTAGAAGTAGACTTCTTTAAATGCTATTTGAAGGATTGGAGGTTGATAATCAGTACATGGTTGTCTTAGAGGAGTTAAAATTCTCATTCAGAGTCTATATCTGGCAGATAAATCTTCAAGAATGTTTTTCATCAAATGATGCACAATTGGATCTTCCATGGAACTGTTGAGGGTCAGGGATAGCCTTTAGAGCTTTAATCTTGAAGAAATAAATTGAGTTTTCTTGTTTCTTTTTGTTTTGTTTTTAAATGAGTAATAAATAAGTTTACTGTTTTGCTTAAGTAAACAACATGTTGTATTGCTGAAAGTAAAAGCAGACTTTCATATAGAACTGTGGTGCTACTGATTAATTAGTAATGTTAGTAGAACATGAGTTTTAGGTGTTTCCAGGAATGGTGGTGACTATTCTGAACCCTTCAAGGTCTCTTCTTTAGATTTTCACCTTGTCCAGAAGCATGCATTTGTGAGATGTTCAGTCAGAGTTAGAAACGTATGGTAATAAGTGATCAATGTTACTCTCTTAACAAAATCAAATGACCGTCATGAGTATCTTGGGACCAGGATCACATCTTGACTTTTAAAAAATCATATCAAGTTGGTGTTTACATCCTAAATCTTGAAAGTTAGAAGGGAACTTGAGGTCATCTTGCCTAGCTTTCTGCCTTCAAACAGGTGGTATTTGTATCACCCCTGTTTTATCAGGTCCTGAAACACAAAGTTAAATGACTCGACCAGGAATATACCCAGCTGTGGAGGAGTGAGAACCCAGAGGTCTCGTTTCTTATGCGTATACTATTCCTTACACCCTCCCTCATAGAATCATTTAAAGTGTGCGTTTACGCTAAAAATAAAAAATCTAAAGCATAAGAAATCATAGGATTCTCCTCTTTTTCCTTTTTCTCTCTTCTCCCCCTATTCTTTATTCTTGTGTTTTTAAACTCTTATAGGACTGGATATGGTGCATCTAAACTTAGTAATTTTAGGAAGTTTATATGTACGTCCTATCAGGCTCTTGTTTTCCCTCTTTAGCTAGAAATCTAATTGTAGTTAATTTTATCTACGTTAATAAAGGGGGAAAAAAGGCAGGAAACTCATGGAGGCCTTCTTTCTGTTGTTATATCTCTCTTACTTCATTCAAGATGCTACCTGTGTCATATCAGAATCAGGGGGGAAGTGATTTCATGGAATAGCAGTCCTATATACTCACTTCCCCCTTCCTTTTTTCTGCCTAATTGATATATCCGGTAAGGTCTAAATTAGTCCCTTAAATATTTAACTACTTTTACTGTGTTTTGAGAGAAAGCATGAGCCAATCAGACCATTAGAAAAGGCAATTATGCTTTAGTATGACTGCATTTTGAAAGGTGATGCTGGAAATTTCCTGTGTTAAGTGGTGAGAAAGAGGAATTGAACAGAGGGCAAGATTGGTATGTAGGTAGCCTTGGGGCTTTTAAAAACTTAAGGTAGCATCTATGGAATATTCTAAATTTCCAGAATACCAGACTCTGTTAAGTACCCACAAACACCAAAGTATAAAACTGTATTCCAGAGCCAAGTGTAAATACTTCTGAATTATATGTACTACTGCTACTTTTAATCAGGATATTATACTGAAGACAATTGTATTCTGTAAGGTTCTTCCCTCTAAAGGAGATACTTGAGTTAGATTATCCAGAGTGGTTTGTTAGTTCATTTTGAAATATTTTATAGAAAGAATGTTTTGATTTAGCTTCTGAGCAGTTTAGGTTCCAAAATAACATTTTTTGTTTCCTTGGAAAAAAGTTAGATTTTTTAATCTTGCACACTTTTCACCTTGATTTTGATAATGGTTTCCTTCTTTGAAATAATAATTTTCATCCCTAAAAACCAGAAGGAAGGCAATAATTACTGAGTTTTTAGGGACCATTTTTCATTTTTTTTAAAATTTATTTTTGGGCCTCCCTGGTGGCGCAGTGGTTGAGAGTCCGCCTGCCGATGCAGGGGATACGGGTTCGTGCCCCGGTCTGGGAGGATCCCATATGCCGCGGAGCGGCTGGGCCCGTGAGCCATGGCCGCTGGGCCTGCGCATCCGGAGCCTGTGCTCCGCAACGGGAGAGGCCACAACAGTGAGAGGCCCGCATACCGCAAAAAGAAAAAAAAAAAAAAAAAAAAAAAAAAAAAATTTATTTTTAAGAATAATTGGGTTTTTTTTTAGATGTTATATAGAAGAGATGGAGAACAGTGTTATTCCACATATACATTAATGTTACAACTTTTGGCTTCTTTAATTCCTTTTGTTAAACTTTTGATGTTTGATTCAAAGATAATTTAAAACTGTCATATGACTGATATAAAATTTCTTAATTGTTACATATTTCCCAAATTAGCCAACTATATTGGAGTGATTTCTGTTGATAAGACCACTTGGAATGAGGAACCAAATATAATGTAAAATTTAGTGCTCTTTCCCCACATGGTTTTTCTGGCTGTCATTGACAATAGTATTTTGCAGTAGGATTGATGTTCATTGACCACTTATTAAATATATATATAGAAGATAATATAGCTAAGAAAGAAAACTACCCTATTTTGGGGAGGGAGATGTAGAGTTTACAGAGTTCATTGGTTGTCTTATTAATAGTATACACTCATGAAATATACCAAGAAGTAAGCTATTAAGAGGTATTTGGTCCAAATACTCAGGATTATTGGGTAGATAATGCTTCTTATAAATGTGACATGTTTTGGGACTTGGCTTTCTTTTTTGTTTATTTATTTTGATTTGGGGGTACAGGACTGGGGACATCAAAGCTGTATAGTTGGGGCTTCCCTGGTGGCGCAGTGGTTAAGAATCTGCCTGCCAACGCAGGGGACATGGGTTTGATCCCTGGTCCAGGAAGATCCCACATGTCGCGGAGCAAGCCCGCGTGCAGCAACAAAGATCCAACACAGCCCAAAAATTTTTTAAAAGCTGTATAGTTTTAGAAACTTTCAAATTACTGAAATAACCTATATGTCTGATAGTCAGCATTTCTTCTTTTCATGCCTTAATTTCATGCTCACCCTCCACAATATGGCTATTACTGATTATTTTTTTCCTTAAGGAGTTAATTAATTCTCCTGACAGTCTTTAATTTTAGGTTGAGATTCATTAAATGTGAGGATTATTGATTTGACCTACTGTTGTGAATACAGTATTTGTGCCCTCATAATCTACTGTGAATGGATGAATTTTCCTTCTTGTCTCCAACAACAGTATTTCTTAATGTACAGCCCACAGTAGCATTAGACATTTTTGCTTAACCTCTTGTTAACCATTATTTTTTCCTAGATAGTGTTTGGATGTCTTTGTGGAAACAACACCTCAATAGCTTAGCTATAATTTTCTAAGTTACATCTTTACCTGCCTTCTTGTTCTTTTTTTTTTTTAAACATCATTATTGGAGTATAATTGCTTTACAATGGTGTGTTAGTTTCTGCTTTATAACAAAGTGAATCAGCTATACATATACATACATCCCCATATCTCCTCCCTCTTGCGTCTCCCTCCCACCCTCCCTATCCCACCGCCCCATCCCACCCCTCTAGGTGGTCACAAAGCACCAGCTGATCTCCCTGTGCTATGCGGCTGCTTCCCACAAGCTATCTGTTTTCCATTTGATAGTATATATATGTCCATGCCACTCTCTCACTTCGTCCCAGCTTACCCTTCCCCCTCCCCATGTCCTCAAGTCCATTCTCTACCTCTGTGTCTTTATTCCTGTACTGCCCTTAGGTTCTTCAGAACCTTTTTTTCTTTCTTTCTTAGATTCCATATTATATGTGTTAGCATACAGTATTTATTTTTCTCTTTCTGACTTACTTCACTCTGTACGACAATCTCTAGGTCCATCCACCTCACTACAGATAACTCAATTTCATTTCTTTTATGGCTGAGTAATATTCCATTGTATATATGTGCCACATCTTCTTTATCCATTCATCTGTCGATGGACACTTAGGTTGCTTCCATGTCCTGGCTATTGTAAATAGAGCTGCAATGAACATTGTGGTACATGACTCTTTTTGAATTATGGTTTTCTCAGGGTATACCCAGTAGTGGGATTGCTGGGTTGTATGGTAGTTCTATTTTTAGTTTTTAAAGGAACCTCCATACTGTCTATATCAGTTTACATTCCCACCAACAGTGCAAGAGGGTTCCCTTTTCTCCACACCCTTTCCAGCATTTACTGTTTGTAGATTTTTTTGATGATGGCCGTACTGACTGGTGTGAGATGATACCTCATTGTAGTTTTTGTTTGTTTGTTTGTTTGTTTTTGCGGTACGCGGGCCTCTCACTGTTGTGGCCTCTTCCGTTGCGGAGCACAGGCCCCGGATGGGCAGGCTCAGCGGCCATGGCTCACGGGCCCAGCTGCTCCGCGGCATGTGGGATCTTCCCGGACCGGGACACGAACCTGTGTCCCCTGCATCGGCAGACGGACTCTCAACCACTGCGCCACCAGGGAAGCCCCTCATTGTAGTTTTGATTTACATTTCTCTAATGATTAGTGATGTTGAGCATCCTTTCATGTGTTTGTTGGCAATCTGTATACCTTCTTTGGAGAAATGTCTGTTTAGGTATTTTGCCCATTTTTGGATTGGGTTGTTTGTTTTTTTGATATTGAGCTGCATGAGCTGCTTGTAAATTTTGGAGATTAATCCTTTTGTCAGTTGCTTCATTTGCAAATATTTTCTCCCATTCTGAGGGTTGTCTTTTCATCTTGTTTATGTTTTCCTTTGCTGTGCAAAAGCTTTTCAGTTTCATTAGGTCCCATTTGTTTACTTTTATTTCCATTTCTCTAGGAGGTGGGTCAGAAAGGATCTTGCTGTGATTTATGTCATAGAGTGTTCTGCCTAGGTTTTCCTCTAAGCGTTTTATAGTGTCTGGCCTTACATTTAGGTCTTTAATCCATTTTGAGTTTATTTTTTTGTATGGTGTTAGGGGGTGTTCTAATTTCATTCTTTTACATGTAGCTGTCCAGTTTTCCCAGCACCACTTATTGAAGAGGCTGTCTTTTCTCCACTGTATATTCTTGCCTCCTTTATCAAAAATAAGGTAACCATATGTGCGTAGGTTTATCTCTGGGCTTTCTATCCTGTTCCATTGATCTATATTTCTGTTTTTGTACCATACTGTCCTGATTACTGTTATCTTTGTAGTGTAGTCTAAAGTCAGGGAGCCTGATTCCTCCAGTTCCGTTTTTCTTTCTCAAGATAGCTTTGGCTATTTGGGGTCTTTTGTGTTTCCATATAAATTGTGAAATTTTTTGTTCCAGTTCTGTGAAAAATGCCATTGGTAGTTTGATAGGGATTGCATTGAATCTGTAGATTGCTTTGGGTAGCAGAGTCATTTTCACAATGTTGATTCTTCCAGTCCAAGAACATGGTATATCTCTCCATCTGTTCGTATCATCTTTAATTTCTTTCATCAGTGTCTTATAGTTTTCTGCATACAGGTCTTTTGTGTCCTTAGGTAGGTTTATTCCTAGGTATTTTATTCTTTTTGTTGCAGTGGTAAATGGGAGTGTTTCCTTAATTTGTCTTTCAGATTTTTCACCATTAGTGTATAGGAATGCAAGAGATTTCTGTGCATTAATTTTGTATCCTGATACTTTACCACAGTCATTGATTAGCTCTAGTAGTTTTCTGGTAGCATCTTTAGGATTCTCTATGTATGGTATGTCATCTGCAAACAGTGACAGCTTTACTTCTTTTCTGATTTGGATTCCTTTTATTTCTTTTTCTTCTCTGATTGCTGTGGCTAAAACTTCCAAAACTATGTTGAATAAGAGTGGTGAGAGTGGACAACCTTGTCTTATTCCTGATCTTAGAGGAAATGGTTTCAGTTTTTCACCATTGGGAACTATGTTGACTGTGGGTTTGTCATATATGGCCTTTATTATGTTGAGGTAAGTTCCCTCTATGCCTACTTTCTGGAGGGTTTTTATCAGAAATGGGTGTTGAATTTTGTCTAAAGCTTTTTCTGCATCTATTGAGATGATCATATGGTTTTTCTCCTTCAATTTGTTAATATGGTTTATCACATTGATTGATTTGCATATACTGAAGAATCCCTGCATTCCTGGGATAAACCCCACTTGATCATGGTGTATGATTCTTTTAATGTGCTGTTGGATTCTGTTTGCTAGTATTTTGTTGAGGATTTTTGCATCTATGTTCATCAGTGATATTTGTTTGTGACATCTTTGTCTGGTTTTGGTATCAGGGTGATGGTCACCTCGTAGAATGAGTTTGGGAGTGTTCCTCCCTCTGCTGTAGTTTGGAAGAGTTTGAGAAGGATAGATGTTAGTTCTTCTCTAAATGTTTGATAGAATTCGCCTGTGAAGCCATCTGGTCCTGGGCTTTTGTTTGTTGGAAGATTTTTAATCACAGTTTCAATTTCACTGCTTGTGATTGGTCTGTTTATATTTTCTATTTCTTCCTGGTTCAGTCTTGGAAGGTTGTGCTTTTCTAACAATTTGTCCATTTCTTCCAGGGTGTCCATTTTATTGACATAGAGTTGCTTGTAGTAATCTCTCATGATCCTTTGTATTTCTGCTGTGTCAGTTGTTACTTCTCCTTTTTCATTTCTAATTCTATTGATTTGAGTCTTCTGCCTTTTTTTCTTGATGAGTCTGGCTAATGGTTTATCGATTTTGTTTATGTTCTCAAAGAACCAGCTTTTAGTTTTATTGAACTTTGCTATTGTTTCCTTCATTTCTTTTTCATCTATTTCTGATCTGATCTTTATGACTTCTTTCCTTCTGCTAACTTTGGGGTTTTTATGTTCTTCTTTCTCTAATTGCTTTAGGTGTAAGGTTAGGTTGTTTATTTGAGATGTTTCTTGTTTCTTGAGGTAGGGTTGTATTGCTATAAACTTCCCTCTTAGAACTGCTTTTGCTGCATCCCATAGGTTTTGGGTCATCATGTTTTCATTGTCATTTGTTTCTAGGTATTTTTTGATTTCCTCTTTGATTTCTTCAGTGATCTCTTGGTTATTTAGTAGTGTATTGTTTAGCCTCCATGTGTTTGTATTTTTTGGAGTTTTTTTCCTGTAATTAATATCTAGTCTCATAGTGTTGTGGTTGGAAAAGATACTTGATATGATTTCAGTTTTCTTAAATTCACCAAGGCTTGATTTGTGACCCAAGATATGATCTTTCCTGGAGAATATTCCATGAGCACTTGAGCAGAAAGTGTATTCTGTTGTTTTTGGATGGAATGTCCTATAAATATCAATTAAGTCCATCTTGTTTAATGTATCATTTAAAGCTTGTGTTTCCTTATTTCATTTTGGATGATCTGTTCATTGGTGAAAATGGAGTGATAAAGTCCCCTACTCTGATTGTGTTACTGTCGATTTCCCCTTTTATGGCTGTTAGCATTTGTCTTATGTATTGAGGTGATCCTATGTTGGGTGCATAAATATTTACAATTGTTATATCTTCTTCTTGGATTGATCCCTTTATCATTATGTAGTGTCCTTCTTTGTCTCTTGTAATAGTCTTTATTTTAAAGTCTGTTTTGTCTGATGTGAGAATTGCTACTCCAGCTTTCTTTTGATTTCCATTTGCATGGAATATCTTTTTCCATCCCCTCACTTTCAGTGTATGTGTCCCTAAGTGTGAAGTGGGTCTCTTGTAGACAGTATATATACGGGTCTTGTTTTTGTATCCATTCAGCCAGTCTGTGTCTTTTGGTGGGAGCATTTAATCCATTTACATTTAAGGTAATTATTGATATGTATGTTCCTATGACCATTTCCTTAATTGTTCTGGGTTTGTTATTGTAGGTCTTTTCCTTCTCTTGTGTTCCTGCCTAGAGAAGTTCCTTTAGCATTTGTTGTAAAGCTGGTTTGGTGGTTCTGAATTCTCTTAGCTTTTGCTTGTCTGTAAAGGTTTTAATTTCTCTGTCAAATCTGAATGAGATCCTTACTGGGTAGAGTAATCTTGGTTGTAGGTTTTTCCCTTTCATCACTTTAAATATGTCTTGCCACTCCCTTCTGGCTTGCAGAGTTTCTGCTGAAAGATCAGCTGTTAACCTTATGGGGATTCCCTTGTATGTTATTTGTTGTTTTTCCCTTGCTGCTTTTAATATTTTTTGTTTGTATTTAATTTTTGACAGTTTGATTAATGTGTGTCTTGGCGTGTTTCTCCTTGGATTTATCCTTTATGGGACTCTCTGTGCTTCCTGGACTTGACTGACTATTTCCTTTCCCATATTAGGGAAGTTTTCAACTATAATCTCTTCAAATATTTTCTTAGTCCCTTTCTTTTTCTCTTCTTCTTCTGGGACCCCTATAATTCGAATGTTGATGTGTTTAATGTTGTCCCAGAGGTCTCTAAGACTGTCCTCAATTCTTTTCATTCTTTTTTCTTTATTCTGCTCTGCAGTAGTTTTTTCCACTGTTTTATCTTCCAAGTCACTTATTTGTTCTTCTACTTCAGTTATTCTGCTATTGATTCTTTGTAGAGAATTTTTAATTGCATTTATTGTGTTGTTCATCATTGTTCGTTTGCTCTTTAGTTCTTCTGGTCTTTGTGAAACGATCCTTGTATTTTCTCCATTGTATTTCCAAGATTTTGGATCAACTTTACTGTCATTACTCTGAATTCTTTTTCAGATAGACTGCATATTTCCTCTTCATTTGTTTGGTCTGGTACGTTTTTACCTTGCTCCTTCATCTGCTGTGTGTTTCTCTGTCTTCTCATTTTGCTTAACTTACTGTGTTTGGGGTCTCCTTTTTGCAGGCTGCAGGTTCGTATTTCCTTTTGTTTTTGGTGTTTGTCCCTAGTGGCTAAGGATGGTTCAGTGGGTTGTGTAGGCTTCCTGGTGGATGGGAGTAGTGCCTGTATTCTGGTGGATGAGGCTGGATCTTGTCTTTCTGGTGGGCAGGACCGCATCCGGTGGTGTGTTTTGGGGTGTTTGTGACGTTATTATGATTTTTGGTAGCCTCTCTGCTAATGGGTGGGGTTGTGTTCCTGTCTTGCTAGTTGTTTGGCATAGGGTGTCCAGCACTGTAGCTTGCTGGTTGTTAAGTGGAGCTGGGTCTTAGCGTTGAGATGGAGATCTCTGGGGGAGCTCTCGCCATTGCTATTACGTGGGGCTGGGAGGTCTCTGGTGGACCAGTGTCCTGAACTCGGCTCTCCCACCTCAGAGGCACAGGCCTGACATCTGGCTGGAGCACCAGGGCCCTGTCAGCCACATGGCCAGGTACGTGGGGAGTTTCTTGCCTTTTGGGATGTCTGAGGTCTTCTGCCATCATTCAGTAGGTGTTCTGTAGGAGGTGTTCCATGTGTAGATCTATTTCTGATGTATTTGTGGGGAGGAAGGTGATCTCCACGTCTCACTCCTCCGCCATATTGAAGGTCTCTGCCTTGTTCTTTTTATTCTCCTAATCTTACTAATGCCTTTCCTTTAAAGTTGCTTCCATTATCAGTGCTTCCAACTTCTTGTTTTATGTTCTTTAAAATGATTAAATATGGGTAACTGGTGCCTATCTTGTTACTTATATAATTACTTCAGTGGTATTGAAGTTTAAAACTCTTTAAATTGTTTCTTGATATGTTCAGAAGCTGATGGAAGTATATATTTGTAAGATCATCTTAGAAAGAGAGCGCCAAATCAGAACCACTAGACCACCAGGTAGAGATCATCTTAGAAATAAAAGTAAAATATATGTGAATGTTTCTAAGGACATCTTATAAAGATGTACTTAACCATCAGCTTATAAAAATATCAATTTAATACCCAATTTTAAGAATTATACTTGTTATATAAGTCATATATATACTATGTATATATATTACTATGTAGTATATGCAGTAAAATATTTTACTTGCAATATGTGTAGTAAAGCATTTCTAATGTTTCTGCCAAAAAAGGCAAATTCCTTGCTTTCTTTTGTCTCTTCATTGTAGTCTGCTTAGTTTCTCTCACTGCTTGCCAGCACTGAATTATGAGAACTGATGGATGGTGCCATTTATGAGATCATGTGTTGGTTATTAAACCTTAGAGTCCTCTTCATGTTCCGTGCTGTAGTCCTAAAAGAAGGCATGTGATTGTGTTTTTCACTCCATAGTCTCTTTTGCTTTCTTGTTAGTGTATTTTCCTTTACTCTGGTTCTTTAGTTTTAAAATTTATTGTATATTATCAATAATGCTAATTTTAATTAGAGTATCCTCCAATATTTTAAAGTTTTTTTGTGGATGAAGAAAATATTCTAAATGCCTTGTGCTTTATAAGGTATATTGTTTCACTCATTAGTAAACTGAGTTTTGGAATGTTAAGCTCAAAAGAATGACTAAATCCTAAGGATGTTTCAGCTTTTGAGCAAATTGAAAGTTTTTTTAAAAAAGGAGGTGAGATCAGTCTGCAAATAAGGCAAAGCTTTACAGAGGTTCTTCAGGCAAGAAAGGAGTTTGAGGCATAATCATTATCCCTAGTTTTGTATTCACTTGCACTTTTCCCAGAAGTCCTTTGCTTTTCTTTGTTAGGTGTGGAGGGTGCAGCTTTCCAGAGTAGACTTCCTCATGACCGGATGACTTCTCAAGAAGCAGCCTGTTTTCCAGATATCATCAGTGGACCACAGCAGACCCAGAAGGTTTTTCTGTTCATTAGAAACCGCACAGTAAGTTTCCAATCAGCTTTTTTCCACCTGAATTGTAAAAGGTTCATATTACTTTTATATAGAATATGGGGGGAAAAATAGAGAGGAAAGAATTTTTAAGTTATCTGTAATACTATTATTCCGAGATAACCACTGTTAAAAATTAGGTTTTTTTACCTCCAGGTATTTTTTTAAACGTATATTTAATTTTTGTTTTTACAAAATTGAGATCCTACTTCCATGCATTCTTGGGATCCTTTTCTTTCCTCATAACCTCATAAACACACAATAAGAATCTTTATAAACTTTTTTTTTTAGTATACGTTAAAAATAATCACTTTGTCTTTCCTTCCCAGGGTAAGAGAAACCCTTACTCTGTTCTACTCATCTGGTTCATCTTCCTCCTCTGGCTAAATGATTGATTTTAATGTCAGCAAAATATTTTTTTGTCTGACAGTTGGGTCATACTTTAACTGTTGGGCATTTAAATGTCCATTTTTGCTTATTATAATGAAGCTCTGAACAGATTTATACATTCTTGACTCTTACCTCTGGTTATTTCCTTAAGATAGAGTTCTAGAAGGAAAAGTACCTGGTCAAAAAGTATGAACGCTTTTAAAGATTTGATACATGTCAGATTGCTTCCCAGAGAGGCCGACCCAGTTGACACCCTCATTACCCTGCCCTGTTTTTGTGATTAAAACGATGATAATCTGTGCTGCTGTAGTAGACCAAAATCATTTCATTTATTTTCCATTTCTTTGATTACTTAGACTGATTGCTTTTTCACATTTATTAGTCATTTGTATTTCTTCTGTGAATTTTTCTTTAATGTCCTTTATTCATCAGAATTCTTTGTATACTATTCAGAACATATTCATTGTACTCTGGAGTGATACAAAGTAGAAGAAATTCATGTTGTAATTTCAGTTATTTTGGATATAGCTCAGAGATGTCTTTTTAGCCACCACTAACATCTTTATTTTGACCATTACATTGCAAAACTACTGCTAAATTTGGATTGTTAAATGCCATTCATCTAGAGTGATTGGTAGGTTTTTGTAGTCCAGAATAAAGGTTCTTTTTTGTGAAGGAAAATAGGATGATTTTTTTTAAGTGAATGGAAAATTCTTAATGTGCATTTCTGAGGCTGATTTGTCTTATAATTGAATCAGCTTCTGTGTGTAGCATGTCAACATTTGTTCTAAGTGAATTTCAGACAAAATTGTCATTTTTTTGTTTCATCCTGAGGGGAGTTTTTACTTTTTACTCGAATTTGAGTGGTGGATTTATAGTGATCTCTGTTTTCTCTGATTCATTACCTGTGACCAGAAATCCAGATTTGGGGAAGGACTAGCCCAGGTTAGAGTTGTGGTCTCTGGCTGTAAAATGGAACTTAAGTCATTCTTTCCTGTAAGAACTGTGTCAGTTCTCTCGTGTTAAACTGCATCTTTTGCTTCCAGATTTTAAAACCATAACTTTAGGATTATTCAACTAGAACCTATGACCTGACCTTTATATTATAAGATGGAAGGAGGAAGAAGGGTTGTGTTGAGGGGTGATGGACTTGGGCCCACTGTGTGCTTGAGGAATTCCATTTTCCTTTGACAGTGGCCATAGAGAAAAGCAGACAGTCCATATGGATTTGGTCATATCTCTTTGTAATTGAATTTATTTACACTTTTTTTTTTTTTTTTTTTTGCGGTACACGGACCTCTCACTGTTGTGGCCTCTCCATTGCGGAGCACAGGCTCCGGACGCACAGGCTTAGTGGCCATGGCTCACAGGCCTAGCCGCTCCGCAGCATGTGGGATCTTCCCGGACCAGGGCACGAACCTGTGTCCCCTGCATCGGCAGGCAGACTCTCAACCACTGCGCCACCAGGGAAGCCCTGAATTTATTTACACTTTAATTCCTTCTTTGAAACTTGCTTATGGAGCAGTCTTTATTAACTTTTAGCTAAGACGTAAATATGATGGTATTCAGCTGGTCTTGCATTTTGCAGATATATATTCAGTTTGAAAAGAATTCATGTTAGAGCCCATTGATTGTACCATAATATTTTTTATTCCTCATCTTACTGCTTTTTCAGCAGTATTCAAAATAATTGACTCCTCCTTTCTTAAATACACAGCTCCCTTAGCTTAACACATTATTCTAGTTTTTCTCCTGCCTCCCTGGTTGTCTTCTCTGAATGCTTTATAGCCTTATCCTTAACAACAGGCCACTATGTGAACTGGCTAGAGTTCCTTAAGGTCCTCTCCTCTCTCCCCTGTTCTTTCCCACTAGGAGCCCTCTTCTACACACTTGGCTTCAGTTATCACCCATAAGCAAGTGGCTCTAAACCTAAACTCTCCTCTGAACCCCAGCTATGTATCTAGATGCCAGTCTTTCATGTCTTCTTGTTGTCTTGAAACTTAACTCATTATCTCTTATTTCAGTGTCCCTCATTCAGTGAATGGCATACCAACCCATTTATTTGTGCAAGCCCAAAACTGAGGAGTTATCCTTTGCACACACACCTCTCCACATATCTGATTGATCATTTGATTTTGTATCTACTCAGGATCTCTGGAGTTATCTAACCCAGGTTTAAATTCTTGTTGCTCCTCAGCTGTATGATCTTGGCAAGTTACTAGGCAGGCTAAATTATCTCCTAGCTTCTTTAATAATTCACTCATTTGACATAGTTTTGTGTTTCATTAGTTTCTTTGTCAGGAATATAAGCCTTACTGTTTCACTGAAAGGAAAACCTATATTTGAGGCCTTAAAAAGATATTTTAAAGTGGTCAAATGGTATATGTCTATTTGATTGTAATACAGTTTCTATCATTTAAATACAGTTGCAGTTGTGGTTGGATAATCCAAAGATTCAGCTGACCTTTGAGGCTACTCTCCAACAATTAGAAGCGCCTTACAACAGTAAGTAGTGTGTTCAATAGGACTGGTTTTGAACTGGATTTGAAAATGGATACTTCCTTCCAGAAGCTCATGGTTCCTTGATAATGAATTTGATAATGAATTTTCATCTTCTTGTGCTATGCAAAAATGAGCCTTGCAGCAAAACTATTTTGTGTGTAATTGTTTTTCTGATTTTTTAATTGTGTTAACAGGTGAGTGAGTTCAGAGATTGCTAGTAATTTCTCCAGACCTATGTTCCAGGTTTAATCCACATAGTACTTTGGTGGCATTCAGTTGGCTGTCTATCTGGCTTTCTCATTTCCCACTTGCCACCAGCAGGCTTGTAAAGTTTTTGCCAAAATAAATGAGCATAATACTACTTTTTAAAGGGTTGGTTTTGTCCTTCATTTCATCTGTAATGGGATGTCATTTTTAAAAATTCAAAATTATGTGATATGCATTTTGGACTACCACACAGATGAATAGTTCTAAGAATCACTTTTCTAAAGGAGTCACATGACTTGAAGCTTATAGAAAAGATGAATAGAATGACTTCATGATGGAGAAACAGAAGAAGAGTTAAGAGTTTTCCATTTAAAGTGCTAAAAAGATAAACATGTTTTTAAATTCATTTTTCTGTAGGTGATACTGTGCTTGTCCACCGAGTTCACAGTTATTTAGAGCGTCATGGTCTTATCAACTTCGGCATCTATAAGAGGATAAAGCCCCTCCCAAGTAAGGACCTGGCCAATGAATTTTATGGTTTTAAATTAGGTTCCAGGAGGCTTTTTAGCATTTTATTTTGATTTCTAAATCCATATTTAGAGTCAGAATATTCCCAAGTTTATCTTCTTATAAGTCAAATTTAAAGTAAAATCTCTTTGTAAATGTGAATTTCCTATAATTTCTGGTTTGATAAATACTTGGTAAAAGATACTGAATTTCCAATTTATGAAAAAACAAAAGTAAAATTTATTAAAAATGAAAAAAATCAGTTATAAAGTAAGAAGTTTGTTTTCACTCATTAACCAATTCTTTAATGCAATGCTAAAGGTTGCATTTTTATTTTTTAAATGCTTTTTACCCCTTTCATAGTGTCTGGATAACATCTGCCAGGAATCAGAATATAGGGATATTTTGAGAATTAATACATCTATCTACCTATATATTTATAATACATTTATATTTATGCTTTAATAATTTTTCATAAAAGGAAACTAAAGGCTACAGAAGTAGAGCTTAAAGAAAATAGCTTTAAGAATCGATTGGTTGACTGCTCAAATTGTCCTAAGTATAATTGTGAGGTAAATGTGGGAGATTATTCATAATAAATTAACCAAGGGTCGCAGATGCTGAAGCACATGGCCGAGGTAATGAGAAAGTAAATCTTAAGATAAAGGATTTCATTTATGAATTTTCAACATTGAATTAAAGTTTATAAATTTCAGATATTTGCTAATTTGTATTCATTTAGTTTTCATATTTTGAAAATAACTCTGAATTGTTACTTTGTGAGACGTCATAACATGTTAAGAACCTAAAAATTTTCTTGAAAAAAAATGACAAAAACTCTTAAACCTACAACAAAGTATTTTAATATTTGTTCATTTTTTAATTTTAGCTAAAAAGACAGGAAAGGTAATCATTATAGGCTCTGGAGTCTCGGGCTTGGCAGCAGCTCGTCAGTTACAAAGTTTTGGAATGGATGTCACACTTCTGGAAGCCAGGGTAAGAATTTTATTTTGGGTTTAGAAGCCCAGCCTAATGGAAATATGGTAAGGAAATTATCTGTTGCAAATTAAGGAATCCTACAAATTGAACTAAACCAAACTGATTTAAATAATACTCAAAGTATTTTGACAGTGTTAACTACATTGGATAAAGCATTTTTGACAGTAAAACTTTGAAAAGTGCTCAGGGAGTATTTAGAGTTTATAAATAATCCATATAGCCCTTTGATGTATATTTTCAGGTCATTGTTTCTTGGCAGCTAACTTTCAATTTGGGGGCTTTCTCAGACATGCCCTTTACAGGATGCAGTTATTTTTAGTGGTGGGACAGAGTGAATTGTATTCTGTTTGATTGTAAACAGAAAGGAGTTGGTTCTCAGACAGCAGCCATCTTTTACAGCCTGGTGAAGCCGAGATATTGGCTCCTTATCATTAGTCCTAGAGAGAGAAATGGAAACTGAAAGTGAATGGGGATGATGGCACAGAATGGAAAAAAAGAACATCCCATTAGGATGTTACTATTCAAATCATTTTCATGAGTAATTTTTGAGATTTAATTATTTTTCAGTGGCTTAAAGACCTCCCTTGACTCCTACCATTTAAAAAAAACAAAAACAAAACAGCAAAACACTTCTCACGTAACCTAAACAATCTAATATTTTATAAAAGCTTTCAAAATGTTTTGTGCAGGGCAGTCTAAATTGCTTTTTACAAATTCCTAATTTTTTAAAATGTTCTTTTCAAATAGAGTATGGGGAGATCAAAATTAAATAATTCCTGATACAGTCTTACTTTAATATTTTATTCATTAATTCAGAAAACATTTGTGTGCCCTCTGTCTCCTATGTACAAGGAATACAGCAAGGAATAATGGGATCATTATGATTCCTACCCATGTGTGCAGGTTTTTGTTTTGTTTTGCTTTTTTTCATTTGTTTGTTTGGAGTTTACAGAGTACTCTCATGTAATCCATGACTGAAGTACCACTGCAGCTCAGTAAGATTTCCCCATACTTGAAAATCTGCAGTCAGCAAAGATAACACTTGGGCCTGTGTAGAAATGAGAGGTATTGTCAACAGTTCATGCTCAGTAGACACTCTGCCCTTGGGCATGGGGCTGCACTGGAGAGGCATTTGTCAGAGAAGTCATATATCAAATCATTCACAGCTGACTTTGACAATGTGGGGCAAGAGCCAGAACATGATGGTAGAAAAATGGCCTTTAGTGTTGAAATTTGTGAACAAATATTTTCTATGTGAGTGGCCCTTGCTCAGCCTGTACAACTGGTGTTAGAGACATTAGGGTAGGTGGCTAATAGAACCAGTAACTAAGTATGTCTTCCGGGTGTCAAATTGTTTCCTACCTCACATCACTTAATTCTGTTCCTTTTATATGTCATTCATTACCTACCACTCTCTCAAATAGTTCAAGTTCATTTGCTCTTTGTGCTCACATCGTACTCCATGTAAACTCTAACTACACCTTTCTTTTTAAGTTATCAAAGAGCCCTGAGATGGTACCTTGCCAGGTTATTATGGTTAAACTAGAATTTATGATTTTAGCCATTTAATTTCTGAAAAACAGGATCGTGTGGGCGGACGAGTTGCTACATTTCGCAAAGGAAACTACGTAGCTGATCTTGGAGCCATGGTAGTAACAGGTCTTGGTAAGTAGTTCTTAGTTTTGTGCTGTAATACAAGGTCTGAGACTCATAAAATTGTTTAATCTTACATATATATATATATATATATATATATATATGTATGTATGGTTTTTTTTTTTTTTTTGGCTGCGTTGGGTCTTTGTTGCTGCACGCGGGCTTTCTCTAGTTGCTGCGAGCGGGGGCTACTCTGCTGTGGTGCGCGTGCTTCTCATTGCAGTGGCATCTCTTGCTGTGGAGCATGGGCTCTAGGTGCACCGGCTTCGGTAGTTGTGGCACACGGGCTCTAGAGCGCAGGCTCAGTAGTGTGGCGCACGGGCTTAGTTGCTTCGTGGCATGTGGGATCTTCCCGGACCAGGGGTCAAACCCTTGTTGCCTGCATTGGCTGGCGGATTCTTAACCACTGCGCCACCAGGGAAGTCCCTGTTTAATCTTTTAAAGCCATAGATACAATTTTTAAATATATTGGTTAGGATACTGTTCTCAGTATTAGTGAGAGGTAAATTGACAAATAGTCTTCCTGAAAAGATACATCAATATGAGCATAATTTAAAATGTACATAGATTTTAACCTAGCGGATCCAGTTCTAGAAAATTTTCCTAAGAAAATAGACAACTGGACGGTGATGTAGCAGAATGTTAGAAACCACAAATTAGAAGATTAAATTATTATAGAATGAGAACTGTGCAGCCACTAAAAATTATGTAGCTGCATATTAACATGAAATTATGTCCACATTTGTTGCTAAGTTGAAAAAAGATCACAAAACAGTGCATGTGTTATGATCCTTTTGTATGTATATGTCTGTAATTTTATGCACATAAAATCTAGAAGGGTCTGTAATGTTAACTAATTTTTGGTAATAGGTAATGTTTTGCTTTCTTCTTTATGCTTAACTTAAATAGTTATTTTACTTTGGGCATTTTGTTGATATATAATTCATGTACCCTAAGCTTTGTTATTTTAAATTTTGAGTAAATATATTTTTGCATTGAGGTTTTTGTTCTCTTTTCATAGGTATGTTGAATTTAATTGTTGGAGTTTTTTCTAGGAGGGAATCCCATGGCTGTGGTTAGCAAGCAAGTAAATATGGAACTGGCCAAGATCAAGCAAAAATGCCCACTTTATGAAGCTAATGGACAAGCTGTAAGTTGACAACAAACTACTTTTCACAATTTCTTTGGTTCAGTCGAAAACAGTTTTGGAGAAATATGTGAATGAATATACACACATATAAATATGAACTGAGAGTAGAAATGATGTGACATTATTGTGATTGTTTCTTAACTCTGAGCTATATAGGAAGGGGTTATACATGCCTGTTTAGGCATTTATCTTTAAATGCTTAATGAAGATTAGGCTAGCTAGGCTGTTAAGTTTTTTAGTTTTTGGTGGGCTAATAGTGAAATGGTGGTACTAACCTGATGCTTAGATAGGTTAAAGTGTTTGTTGATCAGAGGCATAGGAGCTTCCTATGGTTGGTATGGTAGTAGCATGGAAGTGATATTCAGTATGGGAGAGTGAGAGTGTTTTAACAGCTGTATTACAGGTTATGTAAGTCAGTCCTAATTTTTAGGGGTCTGTGAAACTCAAAAGTTTGTATTCAGCAGAATTTTTGCCAACTCCCCTGTTAGGAGTGAGGGAGTCTACAATTCTCAGGCTATAAACACACTATCATCTTTATATTTGAAGGAAGGGAAAGCTTGCTATGTATATGGCAGTTTAGCCAACTGTTATTAAAAGTGGTAAGATTCCAACTCTAGAATTTTGTGTGATAGGTCCCATGGGACATCCTCACCTTTTCCTGTCTACTTTTAGGATTTATGCAGTTCATATCAGAGAAGTACAAACTTTTAGGAAATGTTTTGGTTCCCATCCCCACCATTCTGGATCCATATTTCCTCCTTTCTACAAAGTAGAAAGGAAAAGGATGAAGTAGAGGTTAATTCAACAATCCTATAAACTTCTATTTACCCTGCAAAGACCTGTAAAAGATAAAGAGATAAGACAGTCCCTGCCATGTAAGACCCCACAGTCTGATGGTACTTGTACACAAATAATTATCTTTTCCCACCTTTTTATTATAGAAATTTTCAAACATATACAAAAGTAGAAAGAGTACTATAATGGACTCCCATTTTTCCAGTCTTACTGAGAGCAGGGGAAGTGACATGACCAGATAGGTGTTTTAGGTAGATAGACAGTAATTTAGAGAATTGAATTGAGGAAGCAAGGTCTCTGAAGTAGATATTACATTAGTCCTCAAGAAGTAATGGAATCCAAACCAAAGATTATCACTGATCTTTGAGACGCTATCTTTTTCTTTAGACTTTCCTGAGTGTAGAGCAGGTTCATTTAGTCTTTCTAACAGTAAAAAGTGAGGTTTTTTTTCCTAGTAGAGATATCCAAAGAAATTGTCTGCTTTCTTGGTATTAGATAAGCTGTAAAACATTTTTTAAAACACTTGTTTCTAAATAACATACGAATATTCTCTGAAGTGTGGCCTACAGCCAGCTGCCAATCCATGAACTAACTGTTGGTTACTAGTATGGGATGAGATTAATATCTTGTGCCAGAATGTAAATAAACCACATCATTTAACCACGATGTTTGTTCAGATGATGACTTTTTTTTTTTTTTGGTAGCAAGACTTTGTCAATGAAAGAAGTGGTGGTGCATTTAGTTTATGTTCTGGCATAAGCTCCTTATCTCACCAGGACCAGCCCTTTGAGTAGCACTTTGGTACACAGTTGTTAAGCTGGTGTGTGGTTTTCAGCATTTTGTTGTCATTCAACTCTGATCTTTAAAGGATTTTTCTAGATTTGTTTGTTTGTATTTGGTGAAGCAGCCAGATGGTAAGGCGGATTCTTTAAGCATTCTCAAATTTGGGAAAAAATTCTTTGCAGCTTTGAGTTCTGCTTGCCTTAAGTTAGTCAATCAAACGTAAGAAGACATATTAATATTTCTTAATCATGCTGTTCCCAGTGGTCCAGCTCAGAGTAGGAATGGACAACCAGTGACCAGTAGCCTGGCTTTTGCCTTATATGACAAGTACTAAGAGCTTATAGCCTGGTTAATTTATGCTTATAATCACAGATATGTGTCGTGCCTTTAGAAATCTAAGGAATAACTCAGTCAGTTGCTTCATTCTCCCATTTTGCAGGGGAAGAATCTAAAGCACATGCATATGTTTTCCTGAGGTCATTATAGTCAATAAGTTGTAGAGCCAAGGTCCGTTGTCTGGTGTTCCAGCTTTAATGCCCACACTTGTTCTGTTCTGCCTGGCTGATAGTTCAAGGAAAGTGGGGGCAAGGGTGAGTGTGCAGTTCTGACTGCCAGTGTGACTGCATCAGCTGAGTCTCCTTCTCAGAGAGCTTTCTTTTAATAGTTATTCTAAGGAGGCCCACCTAGAGTGATGATATTCACTCAGCCATTGATTTTTCTTCAGTGAACTGTTGAACGAAATGGGATGTGTTCCTCCATTCTCTGTGGATAGCCTCAGTGGAAAAGAGGGTGATTGATTTGATGGTTCTGTTGTTAGTACATAGAAATTAATTATTTCATCCTATACAAGACCAGCAGTTAACTCAGAGTTATTAATATCATTTGTAATATTGTCTTAAGGACATATCACCATACTCAGCCATTTTGCTGCTATAGAAAAAAAATCATGTAGTAAGTGGTTTTTGTTTTGTTACCTTGTTATTGTTTTAATAACAGTCACAAGAATCCCTGAAAGAGTTTGCCTCTCTCTTCTCTCTGGTCCTGGACTGGCTAGTATGTTGAGCTTGTATGTTTGTTTTTGACAAAGGAAGCTTATGTTATGGCTTTGGTTGACTAGAACAGGGCTTTCTAATCTGGTTCTACTATAGGATATTCTTATAAATAGAAGTATCTTCTAAGCCTATAAAAACAATCAGAGCTCATAAAGCAGGTGCCCTTGGATTAACTGATGATGGAGTTATCCTCTGAATTATGCAGTTTTAAATAGATCTGGGTAAGGTTGGGAAATAGGGTAATTCATATTTCAGGAGCATTTTGGGAGTCACCAGTGAGAGGACTGAAAACATGGATTGGTGGGGGAGACTGGAGAAATGACTGTTTTCTGCATCTCCTATACAGCTAGTAACTTGGGGGCTTTAGATTCTAGTTTTGTGTTTGACTTTTTTTGAGTAATGAAAAGGTATCTTAAGTGAGTGAGTGTGTGAGAGAGAGAGAGAGAGGCTCTCTGTGTGTGTGTGATTATTAAGTGAGATCCAAAGACTCAGTAACTACTTAGAGAAACAGAAACTGATTTTTACTTGGGAATGGCTCAGCTGTTATGAGGAAGAAAGATAACACTTGAAAGGTAACGCATGCCAGGCTTCTTACAAATACCATTGATTGGATACACCCAGTACCTATCATAACTTAGCAAGTTTCCACTTTTATTCATAGAGAGTGGTGCTTAGGTGGTTATACTTTTGACAGAGGCATCTTGGCCGTTTCAGTTTTCATCTTCCTTTTTGGAAACATCTTTGGTATCTTTAAGGCAGTCTTTCTCTACCCTTTAAAATCATGACTGCCAATCCCTGCTTTTGATAAATGTAAAAATCTCATGCCTTCCTTTAATGTTTTTGAAGTTGCAAAATAAGTTTTTCCCCTCAAATATAGTTATAATACTGACTTTTCCAAACTATATTAATTTATTTAACAAGAATTTATTGAGCACCTCTGCTATGTGCTAGAAGTTGCTGGAGTGCACTCCTTAGACATGCCATGTGTGCCTTCTCCACATGGCTTAGTCCCTGCTCTAAGAAAGTCAATTATTTACATCCCCTAAAAGATTCCTTATGAGGTAAAAGAAGGAGAGGGAGGCAACAGTCTCCATTTATAGAATCACATTGAATTTTATTTGAATTAAGGATATACCTGTTGTCCTTATTCTCCCTTCAGGGTTAATAACAATATCTCATTTCCCTTAGCTATTTGGGAATCTGGGTTAGAAACTCCTCAGATGTAAATTTCTTTTTCCACGATTTACCAAAGGAGCTAATCTTTCGTTTTACCGTAATTATAGAAGTGCATGTGGATGGGAGAGGTGGAGGTTGACTGTGGCCTCTGTTGGCCAGATTTGGCCATTACAACTTTCTTCAATGTGTAATTCTTTCTGAGGATTTCTCTGGCTAAATCTCAGAACTCTGAGTACCTGGAACCTGGGTACACTTAACTCCCATTTTTGCTCTGCTGCTAGAGAACTTATGCAGACTGGAAGTATGACAGATGGGCAATGTTTTTTGAAGACCTACCAAGCTTGTGAGGATAGAATGCAACCAGAGGTAGAACTAAGGAGAGCTGTTGATTTGAGATGATTTCTTACAGAATCAGGAACCCTGTCCAGAAAGTTGCTTGGCTCTCCCAAAATTTATTCTGCATGAGCCAGTCACACAGGCTTCCCCACCCCGACCATGTTCAGGGATGCTCCATATAATCCATCCTCCGTATATGGATGCTCCATATAATAGGATCAAAACAGTCAGGATTATACCCCATTTAGAGGAGTGAGACTCACCAAATTTTTAGTCTTGAAGGAGCCATTTATTTGGAGCCTTTCATTGAGAAATAAATGGTTTTGGAAAATCATAAAATCTATTTCAAGCAATAGCCTTTTTGTTTGATTCTTTGCTAGGAAACTGTATCAAAGGTCCTTTGCCGAAAGACTGCTTCTTCGTTTGTTGTTATGTGTTGTCACTGTGTTGTAGTATAGAAATCCAGCTGGGTAAAATGTGGTGCTTAAGCCTTGGTAATCATTTACTGAGTTCCTTTCTGAGGATGCAATTTAAGAATATAGAATAGAACAGTCAGGTTAGGGCTTCCCTGGTGGCACAGTGGTTAAGAATCCGCCTGCCAATGCAGGGGACACAGGTTCAATCCCTGGTCCAGGAAGATCCCACATGCCGCGGAGCAACTAAGCCCGTGCGTCACAACTACTGAACCTGTGCTCTAGGGCCTGTGAGCCACAACTACTGAGCCCGTGTGCCGCAACTACTGAAGCCCACACACCTAGAGCCCCTGCTCCACAAGAGAAGCCACCACAGTGAGAAGCCTGCGCACCACAACAAAGAGTAGCCCCCGCTCACAGCAACTAGAAAAAGCCCACGCAGCAACGAAGACCCAACACAGCCAAAAATAAAAATAAATAAATAAATTTATTTTCTAAAAAAAGAATGAATGGTCAGGTTAAACTAAAATTATTGTGACTTGTGTTAGAGATTGCCAATATTTCAACATCCTTTCATAATTATTTGTGGAACTAACAGAGTCCAAGGGTTCTCACCAAAGGGAAAGAAATGACCTGAAACAGGTATGTAGGCGGTGCTTAGGGTAGTCAGTTGCTAAAGTTCTTGTCATTGTCTGAGTGTGTCAAGTAGAATATATCTAATAGATTAATTTTAGAAACAGATTCAAGGTTTAAATACATCAAAAAAACATTTTGGTTTTCTCCCAGTCAGTATTGGTGTCCTAATGGACAAGTATTTTATTTACTATTTTCCAAATATTTAATTTTAAAGTGGAATTTTAAAATTAATGGGAAAAAATCCAGGTTTCAAAGCTACCCCTGGTGTCACTGACAACATTCCTATAACTGCTTAGCAGGAAATGGATGGGACCTGACTGCTGACTGGAGCCCTGAGTTAGAGGGGTTGTCCTGGAGATGCAGTCCTGTCATTCTGGTATCAGTCAGATGCGGCAGTGATCTTTTGGTTTGGTGTTTGTTTGGTTTGATTGTTGTATTTTTTCTCTTGTACTGAATTTTGCTTATTCCTCTCTGCTTTCTGCACTGTCTCCCTTTACCACTCCCACCCCCACCCCCACCCAAAGTACCTTTCTTTTGCCCATTTCTGTGCCTTGACTCTCTCATTTTAGACTCTGTACAGTCTGTTCCTTATTTCTGAGGTAGTTGCAGCTTCTGAGCTCACAATGCTTCTGTCATGCTGTGTGTTTAAAGCCTTGGTTTTACTGCCGTCTTACAAAACTAAACTTGGCTTGGCTGTTGGGCTATTATTTACAGTTTATTTCTCTCTCTGCTGCACTGGTTAAAAGGACACTGTCAAGGTATTTTTCTTTCATAATTTTTCAATTCATTTTCCTCACTGTTTACAGTAACCCATTAAAAGCTTGAAACTTAAATCTTTCCCTTCCAAAGATCCCGTCCATCATACATTCCCACTGGTTTGTTGTTGTAGAGTTGCACCTGTATGTTGGGCTGGTGCCATTTGAGTATTTGTCATTGAAAGCGCATGTAAAAAGTCATTTTTTGTGGGGGTGTGGGTGGACTAAAGGGGAAAGTGTAACGAATCAAGTGGGCTGCTCAGCAAACAGAGGGAAGAAACAAAAGGTCAAATTTGGTCCCTCTAACCTTGACAGTGTCCCTTTAAATATTTCTGTACCACACACCCTGCACCCCAGATACTGAGCCTTTGAGTGCTGCGTACTTTTTCAATATGAATTTCCCTGTGTGACTGTCACTCTAGCTGTAAAGATTAGAGCTTGTCTAAAGCAAGCTATCCAGTTGACACTGGAAGAGCTTTAATCTGTATCATTTGCAAACTTGGCGTATTGGCACTTTCTGTCCTATTGTAGAGGCATATGTGATCTGGTCCCTCTTGCTGCTATAGCATCCTCCTGCTAGGCATTTTAGAAGCCACATGTAGAAATACCACCATTTGTACTCCAGGAAAAGCAGTCATTCACATTGCATCTGTGATCAGTGAAGACCTCATAACTATGTAGATTTCATATTGAAAATGTGATTGTTTCCTTTTTAAAGGAGCACCAAATTTAGAACCATCTTTTGTAACATCACTGCAGGAATTAACACCAAGCAAAATTTCAGCATTGCTTTGAGCTCTTCTGTATGTGACCATCATATATAGAGTATATGTAACTGACGGGAAAGTAAATGAAATTCCTGACAAGAGGTCACTTCCATCAGCTCTGATAGCTGTGTAATCAGAACAAGTAGCGATGTCACCAAGAGTTCCTTTCTTTGGCCCTGGACTTGAATGGGTAGGTCAGATGTGTTTGATCCACCAAGTCCTAGGTACCACCCTGATATATAAATGGCACCAAGCATCCAAAGCCGGATTCACTGCCTTATTTCTCAACATAAACCAAAAGATTCTCAGGGGTTTCTATTTCTAAGGCTAAGGGGGATTCTCTAATTCATAAAGATTTCCTGATCTCTCCCATGTGTGATCTTTTAGAACTTGATGCTTTAAAATATTATTTTGATTGAATTAGTTATAGCGTCTTGTCATAATTTACAGTTCCAAAGGAGAGTTGCAGTCCTTTTCCCTTTGTTTTGGTGCAGATTATACTTCTCACCATATTCTTTCTTGCTGTACCATGGCTCATCTGATAAGAGTTGCTGTGTGACTCATCAGTGAAGGGGCAGAGGCTAGTGCTTCGAAAGCCTCCATTGAATTGGGAGGGCAAGACTGAAGGAGCTGCAGACGAGAAGCAGAGTTTTACTGGGACGATCTTGTCCATAATAGTTACCTCATTCTTCCTCAGCCTTAGTGATTATTAAGACTTACTTTCATGTTTTGTTTTCTTGTTACCAATTTTAGGTTGATGGTAAAGTGAAAATCCAAATTTTGAATCCCGTTTCCCAGTTGATGCCTAGCTTTTTCTTTTTCTTTTTTTTTTTTAAATGTATTTATTTGGCTGTGCCAGCTCTTAGTTGTGGCACGCGGGCTCTTCGTTGCCGCGTGTGGGATCTTTCGTTGCGGCATGTGGGATCTAGTTCCCTGACCAGGGATTGAACCCAGGCCCCCTGCATTGGGAGCACGGAGTCTTAACCACTGGACCACCAGGGAAGTCCCGATGCCTAGCTTTTTAGGGCAAGAGATGCTCGCCTTAGACATGCTTTTTCCTTCTCGCTATTCCCATGAATTCAGCAATAAGATTGTAGATAGAGTTTACTTTGGGGCTGAATTAAGCAGTAGCAGAGGAATTTGTGTCAGCTAACTGATGGTATCACTAGGTAGGGGCACAGCAGGGATTAGGAGCATGGTCTTGCAGCTTGACGATCTGCTTTGCAATCTGTTCTCTTACTCCAGAGTAGTGAGCCGGACCTGGTACCTCAGTCACTCATAGTCTAAGAGCATTGGATATTCAACTCTGAACTTAATTGGTGCCATAAAACACTATTACTCTGAGAAAGAATTAAGATGCTGTTGTGTTCTTATTAATAGCCATGAATTTCACTTCTCTCTTCCCTACTCCTAACCTGAAATTGTCGTCTTTGAGGGGAAGCAGATACCTTGGGCTTCTTATTTTTTCATCCTGTCCTTATTCTGGAAGGTGCTCAGGTGTGTTGACATAGTCTTTGTTCTCTGGGACTTCTCCAGTGTGTTGTCTGCATGTCAGCCCAGCTTATCTCAGTGCATGTCAACTCCAGGGCACCTTGTGCTCCACATGACTTCACTCAGCACCAGTGTGAATCCTGTGGCTGTTAATAGAGGTAGAGTCCCAGCTCTGAGGGCAAAATCATGAGAATAGGAAAATATCTGGGCTGAAACATTTCATGTCTCATTTAATGGAATTGACCACTTCATAGAAAAGACAGTTTGAATCATTGTCCTCAAAGGTTTCCCCTTTGAGATACATATTTTGACCTTTTAAACTTTAGAGCATTTGTGTTTTCATGGATGGTTATGTTTAGTCGTGTAAGGACCAACTCTGCCATACTTCAAATTTTCAGGTTCCTAAAGAGAAAGATGAAATGGTAGAGCAAGAGTTTAACCGGTTGCTAGAAGCTACATCTTACCTTAGTCATCAACTAGACTTCAATGTCCTCAATAATAAGCCTGTGTCCCTTGGCCAGGCATTGGAAGTTGTCATTCAGTAAGTACTTTGATACCGCTTGTTGTATTATAGATTCCATTTATAGATTGGCTATTTAATGTTTAAAGTTTTCATCAGATCTTATTTGATCTAGTTTTCACTTATTTTCTTGTGAAATAGTTAAATCCAAAAGTAAACCTATTTAAAATAATTACATGATCCTTAAGGCTCTCTCGATTGTAAATTTCATGTCTTTTATGGTATTGAATTAACTGTATTTAACATAGCCTAGAAAATAATTTGCCACCAGCCAACTTTCTTATTCCAAAGTATTAGAAATTTTAGAGGGCCTTGATGCCATCAAATGTTTCTGATGGGCACCTGTCTTACTCACCAAGGCTGGCTGTGTGGCCCGAGCATATATATTGTCTCTTCAGGTTACAAGAAAAGCATGTCAAAGATGAGCAGATTGAACATTGGAAGAAGATAGTGAAAACTCAGGAGGAACTGAAAGAACTTCTTAATAAGGTGAAATTTTATATTTTTTTCATAGCTGAAGATGCATCAGTAGGGGGAAAAGGCCTTTAATTTAGAAATTTAAAAGCATTTCTGATTTTTTTTCTCCATGGGAGAGAAAGTCTGCACAGCTCATTATTGTTAAGAAAATAATGACTAGCAAAAGGCACTGTTTTATCTGTCAGTCTTTCAGTATGACATTATTGGTAAATTGTTGCTGGGGGAAATAGATCTTTCCTGTGTCAGGTTGCTGTTGACTGTTGCAAAGCTGGCCTAGTGCCCTCTGCTGAAGTCTAGGATGAGAGGGAGATCAGCTGTGCTGGGGTTAAGTTCCCACTGATGAAGACAACATGTCAGCAGCCAGTACCATAATTCATTGGCATAATTATTTCACTTGAGGTGCCAATATAGGGATATTCCCCAATGGTACCTATAAGGGGGCCTTTGTTTATGCCACCTTCCAGAGCCCCAGCTCCAGACTGGGAAACCATTTGTTTCTCCTCATCCTGCCAGCTGCAAACTTGGGGGCTTTATGATGCAAAATCTGGGTGCATCTTGTGACTGGACTCTTGTCTCATTCTCTCACTGTACCTCATTTCTTCATCTTGTCAAATGAAGAGGTCTCTGGCACACCTTCTTCATGGATTGTGGTATGGATCAAGTGAGAAGAGTGGCTAGAACATGGCCAGCTGGTGTGAAGCTCCCAGTCTCAAGCTTTAACCTTCACCCTAGTCTTGTGTAGCACCACCAGAAATCCGAAAAAACTAACATTGGGAATGGTTCTTTAAGGTTCTTTGTGTGATGATTTGACCTTTTACATATTTAAAAAACAAATCATGACAATTTGTTTCCCAAAGCAATAAGTTTAATTGGAGACAGTTTGTTTTTCCTGGTAGTTAATTTTTAATTAATTATATATTTTTATTAATGGGACATTCCTAGTTCTCCCATTTGTTTTGGAAGACAGAGCCAATCCTACTTATCTGATAGTGATATGATACCTCTATGTTGAGCCATATAGGATTTTTTCCTGTTTTAAAATGTCATTAAAAAAAATTTTTTTTTAATGTCATGATTTGGAAGAGGTATTTAAGAATTCCATAGACCTTGCAGTATAACACTGTTTTGGTATAATAGCACTCTAGGGGAGGAACCAAAGTACATGCTTTGACGATGAATTACTGTCTGGAATGGTAAATTTGTATTTTTCCCTCTTAGATGGTAAATTTAAAAGAGAAAATTAAAGAACTCCATCAGCAATACAAAGAAGCATCTGAAGTCAAGCCACCCAGAGATATCACTGCTGAGTTCTTAGTGAAAAGCAAACACAGGGATCTAACTGCCTTATGCAAGGTATGGTATACATACATGCCTCATTGATTTTTACTTGGAATCCTAAGAAATAGTATAGATCCGGGAAACTTTGGAAAAGAGAGAGCCACTAGCCAATCACAGGTGCCTGTAGTAGGAAGAAGAAGGTTTGGTACACAGGAGCTGTGGGAACTTAATGGGTTAATTTTGTCTGCTTTTTCTGCAGAATTCCTGCCTGTTTTCACAGTGTCATCCTTTAGCTTACCTACATCTCAGTTTAGCTCTCTGTCATAGTTTATCTCTGACAACTTAAAATAATGATAATGAACATGGACTTCAGAGTTATTAAATGGAGTCAAACTGTCTGGTTGAAATCCCTAACTTAGTATCTCCTAGCCATGTGACCTTAGACTCCTTAGTCACCTCATCTGTGACATGGTGTTAGTACTACCTCACTTGTAGGGGGTCTGAAGTGCTTATTCCATGCTAGGGACACAGTAAACGCACCAGAAGTGGTAGTCACTATTCTTTTTCATCCTTACTGTGTAGCATACTAGTATGTTTCTTTATTTCTTCCTTCTGCATCCTCCCCACCTCCTTGCCCCCACCACCCTCAGTCTTAATTCTAGGCTAACATTGTAACTTGTCTCCAAGAGCAACCATCCCTGAGCCCTGACCCAACCTCCAGCCTTCAGCTGAGGCACACTTGTAGATTGACCTAAACAGGGATATGGTCCAGGCCTTACACCTTGTGGTATAAATAACTAGGTGGGTCTCTGACCCATCAAGATCAACCCAGTTCTCTTAATTTTATCAGGAATATGATGAATTAGCTGAAACACAAGGAAAGCTAGAAGAAAAACTTCAAGAATTGGAAGCCAATCCTCCAAGGTAAGGAAAGCACAAACGCTCAGAAAGATAGCTTTTACTGTTCCTTCTGTTAGATTTAAAAAAAAAATTACAAAGCACCCTGGGCTTTTATTTATGTTCAGTGAATGTATTGTAAATTGCTTAATGAATGGAAGGTATCTGTGCACATAGGACTATTTGTCAGGTTCCTTAATCCTCTGCTCTTATATTTTAATGTGTAACGGTGTCCTAGATACTTGAATCTAGGTATCTTTTTTTAAAAGATAGCCTTTTCCCATAAGATTTGATACATGAATGAAAATTGTCTTTGAGTGGCGTAGAAGGTGGTATTGCTTTAAACTCTTATAATTCTGGGGACTAGGAAAGTATTACACTTTATTTCCATTCGGTTTTTGATAGTGAACTCTTACATGGTGACAGTGTGCTGCATGTTGCATCCGGCCTCTACATACATCTACTCTTTTCTGTAGTCAGGGATGCTACCCATTCTTGCTTAAAAAAAAAAAAAAAAGTCCATGCTTTATTCAAAATATAAAACAAAAAAATTTTTTTAAGTAAGATTTTATATTGCAAGGTAACAGTATAAAGACTTTTTTTCCCCCGGAATTACAGTCAGGCCTTTGCTTTATGCAGTAAGCTTGGCCTGCTCTAGGCAGCAGGAATAAAGGGCTTAATAAAACAGATACGGTCCTGCTTTTTGACTTAGAATTTCTTCACATAAGGCATAATCCCACTGAGATCATCCACATCAGCCCATTGAGAATCGTAGTAATGTCCTTTAATAACCTTGTGCTCCTTTGTTCTCATTTTGCAGTGATGTGTATCTCTCGTCAAGAGACAGACAAATACTTGACTGGCATTTTGCAAATCTTGAATTTGCTAATGCCACACCCCTCTCTACACTTTCCCTTAAACATTGGGATCAGGTAAAATTCCCTTACCATGTATTTTGTTGCACATGTCTTTGAGAGGGCTCCTAAGAGAAACTGTTAATTTGTTTGTATGTGTGTTTTTTTTTTTTAATTTATTTTATTTATTTTTGCTGTGTTGGGTCTTCGTTTCTGTGCGAGGGCTTTCTCTAGTTGTGGCAAGTGGGGGCCACTCTTCATTGCGGTGCACAGGCCTCTCACTATCGCGGCCTCTCTTGGAGCACAGGCTCCAGACGTGCAGGCTCAGTAGTTGTGGCTCACGGGCCTAGTTGCTCCACGGCATGTGGGATCTTCCCAGACCAGGGCTCGAACCCATGTCCCCTGCATTAGCAGGCAGATTCTCAACCACTGCACCACCAGGGAAGCCCTGTATGGGTGTTTTTAAACAGCTTTATTAAGACATAATTTATATTCAATAACACTCACCTATTTTAAGTGAGCAATTTGATGTTTTGCCAGACTTACATAGTCATGAACCACCACACCCTCAATTAAGATACAGAACATTTCTGTCACCCTGAAAAGTTCTCTTGTCCCTTTGCAGTCAGTCCCCAGCCCACCTGCTCCTGGCCCTACGCAACCACTGATTTGCTTTCTGTCACTATAGTTTTGCTTTTTCTAGAATTGCATGTAAATTGGACCATACAGTATATAATTGTAGAGTATATAGCCTTTTGTGTGTGCCTTTTTTGATTTTGAGATTCATTGTTGTTGTGTATATCAATAGTTTGTTTCTTTTTGTTGTTTAGTAATATTCATATCCATTGTATGGATACGGCCGCAGAATGTACCCATTCACTGATACATGGACAGACATTTAGGTTGTTTGTTTTTGGCTGTAAATGATTGAAGCTACTGTGAACGTTCATGTCTTTCTCTTGGGTAAATATCTAGAAGTAAAATTCTTGGGTCTGCGGGAAGTAGATTTTTAACTTTATAAGAAACTTCCAAACGGTTTTCCACATCTAATTCTCATCAGCAGTAGTGTATGCCAGCCCCAGTTGCTCCATAACCTCACCAGCACCTGGTATCGCCAGTTTTTAAAATTTTAACCATTTTAATGGTTGTATAGTAGTTTTTCATTGTGGTTTTAATTTGCATTCCTGTGACGACTAGTAACGTGAAGCATCTTTTCATGTGCTGATTGGCCATTCACATGTCAATTATTTGGCGAAAAGTCTGTTCAGAGCTTTTGCCTATTTAAAAAAATCTGTCACAACATTGTTAATCAACTATACTCCAGTATAAGATAAAAAGTTAAAAAAATTAAATTTAAAAAACAGTTGTTTGTCCTCTTGTAAGAGTTCATTATGGTCTGTAAATTCTGGATACAGTTCCTTTGTCAGATTTATGTTTTGAAAATACTTTCTTCCAGTCTACAACTGGCGTTTTCATTTTCTAAATGGTATCTTTCAAAGAGCAAAAGTTTTTAATTTTATGAAGTCCTGTTTATCAACTCTTTCTTTAGGCTTTGTGCGTTTTGTGTCCTGAAAAATCTTTGTCTAAACTGGGATTGCAAAAATTTTCTCCTGTTTTCTTCCTGAAGTTTTGTGAGCTTACTTAGCTCTTATGTTAGGTCTGTGACCCATTTTGAGTTAAATTTTTGTGTATAGTGAGAGGTGAGGTAGGGTTCATATTTTTCCATATGGTTATCTAATTAACTATTCTAGCACCATCTTTTTTCTTTATTTGTTTTAGCACCTTTGTTGAAAATCAGTTCTTCCATTCAGTATCTGTCTATCCATATGCCACTGTCACACTGTCTTGATTACTTTTGCTTTATAGTACATCTTGAAATCAGGTGGTGTAAGTTCTTCATCTTTGTTCTTTTTTGAAAGTGTTTTGACTATTTTAGATCTTCTATAAAGTTTTAGAATCAGCTTATCAGTCTCTACAAAAAAAATATCTTCTGGGATTGTCATCTTAACAATAGTGAGTCTTCTAATCCTTGAACATGGTATATCTCTCCATTTATTTAGGTTTCCTTTAATTTATCTCAGCAGTACTTTATAGTTCTCAGTGTACCAGTCTTACACATCTTTTGTTAAGTTATTCTTAAGTGTTTTCAGTGTGATTTACTCTTGAGCTGGTGAGAAATCACCAGGTTTCTCAGATGCCGAATGGACCAATCTCTAAATCTGAGACTTTGGCCAGACTTAAGATTGTATAGAAGTAAATACTATATTTTGCTTACATATTTTCATTTTCATTATACATTTTCCTAGTAAAATTATTTTTACTTCTTCATCTTCAGATTATGTCCTGGTATTCTTTAGAATTTGAATTATGGCAAGGATTGCACTTGCTAATGGTACAAATCTTGTAGAATTTCCAGTTTCTTTATGGTTTTTCATGTAAATACTAAATTACCTCTAGTCACTGATCTATCATTTGATGTTGCAATATGTATTCATTTGTAATCGTATTAAATTTTGAATGTAGGTGATGTGAACTGATCCATATGGGGAACAAATGAGTCAGTCACTTAGTAGTGAGAGTTGTGCTGCCAGCCCAGTATATTTTTATCTAATTCCTAAGAATCGTGGTATGTTTTCCCCAGGAGTTTCATGAAATTAGAAATATCAACTAGCCTTCCAAACTTTCTCTATTTGGAAAATGTTTCAGTAAATTCAAAGATATGAAATCATTTTGGGAATTCTTCCAGGCCAAATCTTGACTTCTTTATGGATTATCTTGGACGAGTCTTTATAATCCTAGATTACCTTCGTCTGGTTTGACCAACTTTAGTTTTGGAAGTCTTCCTCAACTTTAAAACCTGTAAGTTTAAGCCATAAAAACTGATTTTGCTGTTATGTAGAAGAAAATGTAATTAGGATGGTGAATCTGATATCCTACCACATCTATAGTGCATACAAAAGCCAAACAAACTTTTATGGTATCGTCTGAATTTACTGAATAAGCTTCCTTCCCTCTCCTGCCTGCCATGGGTAGTCTGGACTTGGTGGTGTAGGACTGTGATGATAAAAAGTCTATCACAGAAAAAAAGAAACTGCCCTAATCTCACTGCCCAGAGATAGCCATTAGCGACATTGTGGCATTTTTTCCGTTTTCCCTGTAGTTTCCTGGGGCAGCTGTAGTGGAAGACTGAGTGATTATTCTTTAATTTCTGTCATAGAATATTGACTTTCCACAAGCTGGTGTTTTTTCAGTGTTATTTTATAGGACTGAATATAAATGGCATAAGTTAGATTAAGAAAGTGTGAAAATATGTCCTTTTCTGTCTTCTTTAGGATGATGACTTTGAGTTTACTGGCAGCCACCTGACAGTGAGGAATGGCTACTCATGTGTGCCTGTGGCTTTAGCAGAAGGCCTGGACATTAAACTGAATACAGCAGTTCGGCAGGTTCGCTACACAGCTTCAGGTACGTCTTTACTGGTAAGATAAATCTCTTACTTTGAAACATGGTACTGATCTTTTGTTGAGTTTGACCTACAGAAAAAATTTTAGGTACATTTTCTGATAGAATGTCTCATAAACTATGATGCCTGAATTTAAAATTTTGCATTTACAAAAGTACTGAGGCTGTAGAGCCTTTAGAGGCTCTGACCCCATCATAGTATAAACCAGGAAATTGGGGCAATTTTTAGAGTCTCCAGTTTGTGCATATTAGTTTGGTATTATAGTAAACAGCCAGGGAGTTTGGATCTAATTTTGCTAAGTATGCTCTTAAATAGGATTTGGGCCCCTAGGGCTCCAGTGGGACCCACCCCTTGTATTTCACCATCTGCATCTTGGTTTTTGGCTTTTCCTATTCAGGTGGGCTAACTGCTTAGGCTGGTTTCTCATTCTGGGAGCAGTTTTGCTGATAGGTTGATTTCAGAGATGGAATTGCCCTGTGATTCCTATGGCAGTAGGCTCTGTGCTCATTATTGCTGCTTTCAGAGTACATTTCACATGGAGTGCAGAGAGCCCATCATCCACCCACCTTAGGAATTAATAGTCTTGAACTCCTTAAGAAAGCTAGTCATCCCCCCCTCTCTAAGGGCTCTCATGACCAGTGGAGATGTGGCCACCAGTCTTGCCCTCCATGGCCTCTTTTCTAGAGTTGCTGAGATCACCACAGATAATTTTTTTAACAACCAGTGAAACAGTTTGGGTTTTTTGGTTTTGGTTTTTGTTTTTCAGTATGCAGGCCTCTCACTGTTTTGGCCTCTCCCGTTGCGGAGCACAGGCTCCAGACGCGCAGGCTCAGCGGCCATGGCTCACGGGCCTAGCCGCTCCGCGGCATGTGGGATCATCCTGGACCGGGGCACAAACCCATGTCCCCTGCGTCGGCATGAGGACTCTCAACCACTGCGCCACCAGGGAAGCCCCTAGTGAAACAGTTTTTTATTTTAGTTTTCCCTTCAGAGGCAGCTTCTAGCTGCTGGTGTTGAGAAGATCTACAGCCTTAAATAGCCATTTGCAGGCAGGTGGAGAACAGTGAGACTAGCTTTTGTGTCATTTTCCCTAGTTCTGTGGCCACAGAAAATGGGCATGTATGGAGCTCTCATACTTATTTTGAGCTATCTATGTATTTTTCAGAAATTATGTAAAGAGGCATTTACTGAAGGAAAAATTGAACACAAATGAGGGAAAATGACATTAACTTACTTTCAGTACCTTTTCTGTGGTCAGCTTTGAGCTCATTCACATCCTGGCAAGCTAAGCATCACTGTGTATTCTCAAGGATAGCATGCTCTGTGGTTTTAGGCTGCATCCCTTAGATCGGCACCACAGGCTTCTGATATCATTCTTCTTTTGGTCCTTAGTGAGCACCTAACCTCAGTGGAGAGATATTGGTTCTATCAGGATAGGCATTTTACTCTTAATTATGGTCTAAATTTACTTAACTTTGGTATATGATAAGGTCCTATTATTAGTCCAAAAGATCCCCAGTGTATCAGTCGGGAAGGTGGGGTAGTATGGTGGTAGAGATCGAGAACTCTGAAGTTGACTGTTGGGTTTAAATCCTGGCACTTGGTACATGTATGGCCTTAGACAAGTTACTTCACCTCTGCCTCAGTTTTCTTTTGTAGAAAATGAGCAGAACTGACTTCACAGACTTGTAGTAAGAATTAACTGAGGTAGCATGTAGATTCTACTGTGCGCTAAATGTTCAATACCCTTGTCAGTCTCATCCTTATCACCAATAAAGCCTCCTTCCTCTCACCTGTGTAGGATGTGAAGTGATAGCTGTGAATACCCGCTCCACGAGCCAGACGTTTATTTATAAGTGTGATGCAGTTCTCTGTACCCTTCCCTTGGGTGTGTTGAAGCAGCAGCCACCAGCTGTTCAGTTTGTGCCACCTCTTCCTGAGTGGAAAACATCTGCAGTCCAAAGGATGGGATTTGGCAACCTCAACAAGGTAACTTGCCCTAGGTACCTCTCTACATACGCAGTGTACAAATACCAGTCTGATTGCCCTCCACTTAGAGAGGAGAGAGGTTTGCGTTTTTTAACATTTTGCTGTGCTCTCAACTCTGATGCCAGGGTGAGGCCTGTCAGTTCATTCACTTTAGTACGTAATTATATATAAGGTATCCATGAGGACTGTCTTCTGGGGTCACTTCTCAAACCCAAGCCTATAAAAAGAGAGTGCTAAATGTCTTCCTAAGTAGTACATTTATAATGGGGATTTCTAGGCTTATACTGAGAGTAGATTAGAAGGAACTTATTTAGTAAGGTCTGAGGAAGAAGTACTTCCTGTTGAGGCACAGCTGTGCTTAAAGCCATCTTCTCTGAGTGCTGTCACCAGCTTATATGCTCCTTTTTTACAATAGGTCGTGTTGTGTTTTGACCGCGTATTCTGGGATCCAAGTGTCAATTTGTTCGGACATGTTGGCAGTACGACTGCCAGCAGGGGTGAGCTCTTCCTCTTCTGGAACCTCTATAAAGGTAATGGCTTTCTAGTTTTAATCTTTTTACACCCTTATAGGAATAGAGAATTAGGAATATTATACCTGCCTTCAAGGAGCTCACAACCTTAGTGGGGGATACAGTAAGGAGGCTGGCAGCCTCAGAATGGGGCAGGAAGTAGAGGAGTGAGAGTGAAAGCCCAGGGCACTGCAAGAGAAGACAGAGAAGAAGAAATCAGCTCAGCCAGGGGGCCAGGCCCAGGGAAGCTTCCTGGAAAGGGAAACTTGTATTCCTCATTCTCAGACTTTTGTATCTGACTTGCCCCTGAATCTTTGATCACTTTCCCTAGAATGTATTTATCAACCTCCTACCTCCTGTTTTACATTCTTCTGTAATTGGGTTGCTCTTAGTTCTATATGGAGCTTTTTTTTTAAAAGAGGTATATTTAGGTCTTACCTCATTCCAAGAAAAGGATGTAAGACATTCTCCTTTGCAGCAGTCCGGAGGCCTGGCCTTGACAGTGCAGACACATCAGTTAACCGGTTGGACGGACACGTGGTTCTTCCCATCACTCCTCATTGTCTGGCACTGAACATCCTTCACATGGCCAGGGCCACTGACTCCTTAGAGGAGCCATGTGCTCCCTGAGCACGTTGTTTCCAACAACAGCTGAGCGCTCTTTCTCTCTCCTGATCTAGGCCATCAAGTCCTGTCAGGGCCTCACTCTCTCTCTCAGACCTGTTTACGTCTTTCCCACTGCCTACCTCCCAGTCCAGGCCACTCTTACCTCATACCTGTTCAACTGCCAGTAGCCACTGACTGCTATCCCCACTTCTTTCTTTTGATGGCTTTCATTATCGTGGCCATCATGAAGGCTGAATCATCTAACCCTTCTTTTCTACTCGGCTTCTTCATTGTCCATGCCCTCCCCAGCCTCCAGGCACATTTGTCCGCCCTCCTGGAATCCTAAAATGTACCATGCTGTCTTCTCCTTTGGGGCCTCGGCATTGTGCTGTGCCCTGGGCCTGGGGCGCCTTTATTTTCCTCCTTCTCTTCCTTCCCAACGTGGCATACTCTACGCAGCTTCAGGGCTTGGCCCAAGTGTCACTATGTCAAAGAGACTTTCCAGGACACATGTATTCCCACTGCCTCAAATGAAATTATGTCCTTGTATTCTTTTCTCTGTATTCTGTGTTTTCATAGCTTTTATCACAGTTCGTAATTACCTCTATGATTATTTTTGTTGTTGTTGATCTTTGGAGTATATAGTCTAGTTTATAGTTTTTATATCCCTAGCATCTAGTACTGTGGCTATCACATAAGCCTGTTGCACACAGAGTCACGAAATGGGTGAGTAAGGGTGATGATGAGTATGGAAGGGCCTGGGATGACAGCTAAGAGGATGCAGCCCTGGTCATGGAGATGTCTCAGAATTCTGTGCCTAAATATAGGGACACTGGATAGCAAGATCTGAAGTTACATCTTCAGGACTTCTGTATTCTGCCAGGTTATAAGCAGTGAAGTACATGAGTCACACTTCACTGTGGTTTGCCAGCACCCTTCTGGGGATAGGATTCAAGTTGCTGGCTCAGAAACATGTGTCTAGCATGAGTGGTGCATGTCTGTCTATTGGTCATCAGATTTCAAACAGCCAAGAGTGATGTGAGACCTGATAAGGAGGTACTTGAGAAAAGTCTGTAGGAAAACCCTGGAATTGTCCTTTCTGTTTCTCTAGCTCCAATACTATTGGCACTAGTGGCAGGAGAAGCTGCTGGCATCATGGAAAACATAAGTGATGATGTGATTGTTGGCCGATGCCTGGCCATTCTCAAAGGGATTTTTGGTAGCAGTGCAGTGCCCCAGGTAAGTAAGTAAGGGGCGGGGGCAGGTGAGGATCTGGGGTTTAGACTAAAGCAGGGTTTGATGTATCTCGAGTTGCAGCATAGATTCTTGGTCAGGACAGTTTCAGCCAGAATTGTGTGCTGGGTTTACATTAATGCTAATGTTTAGAGTTCATGCCCTACGTATGGGATTGAGAAAAGCCCCCAGTACATGGGCCAGGGGATTGAGAAGGCTATTTGCCGCATTTCTTTGCTTGTGTTGTCTGTTGTCTCTACTTGTGGAATCATCCCCACCCCCAATTCCCCAACCACCTTTCAGACCAAGTGGCCAACTCCCCAAGGGAAGTCTCAAGAGAATCTCTTGGTACTTTTTTCTGTTATTCTTTCTCTAGGTCCACTGAACACTTTTAAATTAAGCCCCTTATGATTCCTTTGAGAGAAGGCATATTAATGCTTCATGTGAATTTTAAAAGGGAATAGAGATCAATCCCTGGGTAGATCTCTGGATTCATAGCTAAGAAGGCAATCTGGAGGCTTCCTTGCAGCCTGAAGGCATTTTTTTTATTTTATAGCAGCGGCATTCATCACTTGGCTAACTCTCGCGTCTGTTGCCTTTCTCTCTCTTGTATCCCCACCCATCACAGCTTTTCCACCTTTCAGAAATGACTGATTTGTCCTTGGTGTCCAGTAATAACTTCCACTCATGGTTTCTCCTTTAGCCCAAGGAAACAGTGGTGTCTCGCTGGCGTGCTGATCCCTGGGCCCGGGGCTCCTATTCCTATGTAGCCGCAGGATCATCTGGAAATGACTATGACTTAATGGCTCAGCCAATCACTCCTGGCCCCTCAATTCCAGGTGCCCCCCAGGTGAGAAACTGGCAAACTATACCTGGGCTTATTTGGAAACAGGCCAGTATCCCAGGATTTCAGGGTAAAAATAGTGCCACTGGTTTTCTTTTTAGATTTTAGTCAGTCTTAGACCCTTGGACCCTTTCAGATAACCAAGAGCAGAGGGAAAGGGAAGAGCAATATTGTTTGTGTCTAATTCGTTACATGTTGGCCTCGTCAGTCCAGACAGTCTGTGTTCAGAACGCAAGAGTCCAGAGTAAAAACCAATTACTTTTTCCTTATTCAGATTTTTGTTCCTAAAAAACAAGAACAAAACCATCTTTAATTGTGCCCCATTTTGTACTGGCTCGTAGGATTGTTGCAGGATCCCAATTACTTCGGGGCCTCCAGGACATGCCCCTGAGAAATAACCTAACGTCTTTATGAGTAGTCAGGGTTTCTCAGGACCCTGTGGTAAGTAAGGCCTGCTCTAAGCTGAGAGGCCAAACTGTTCCAGAATGAGAACAAGTGCTGTGTTCTCTCTGGTTCAGAGTAGTCGGGAACACACCTCTAGTAGGAGATACATTAGGCAAAGGAAGCTCTACCACTGGGTATCCCCCAGAATTAAACCGATATATAAGCACAGATGCAGTTAAGCATCACCCTAGAACTAAGGCTGGGCTGAGTTTTATTGCCCCATTTCTACTTCTGTTTGTTCTAGGAAAATGCCTGCTGATAAGGGAGACCCTTTTTGGGAGAATGATGGACCAGTAATGGGGTGGGGAGGGCAGGTAGTGAGCCCTCAAAAGCCAACAGGAATTTGGCAGTTCAAACACAACAATAAGGTATATTTGCAGCCTGCTGATTTTCTCTAATTTTTTTTTCCTGCAATAGCCTATTCCACGACTCTTCTTTGCTGGAGAACATACAATCCGTAACTACCCAGCCACGGTCCATGGTGCTCTGCTGAGTGGGCTCAGAGAAGCAGGAAGGATTGCAGACCAGTTCTTGGGGGCCATGTATACCCTGCCTCGCCAGGCCACACCAGGCGTCCCTGCACAGCAGTCCCCGAGCATGTGAGATGGATGTGTTCTAAGGGAAGAGGCCGATGTGTTTGTGTCTTTTGCTGCATAAGCAAAGCTCTTCTAGCAATATTAGATTCCACTGAGAAACTCACCCTGGCATCTGGGCTCCAGATCAACTGCTAGAGCTCCTGGTGGTCAGGTGGCCAAGGAGGTTGCCTCCTTTAAGTGACTTAGAGCTAGGGAGGCACTTGTCCATTAGTGTGGGAGTGTGTGTTCTTCATTAGGACTGAGGCAAGCAAGTGCTGCGAGAGAACATCTTAGTCTCTTTGTGTGTGGTGGTTTTTTATATTTTGAGAATAAAACTTCATAGAAAATTAGTCTTATCTTTTTGTTTCCCCTTAGGTTTTGAGTTATATGTAAGGCAGGGGTGTTACTCCTTTGAAAATGCCAGTTTTTATCCATGTTTAAATAAAGAGGATGTTTATATAAAGGAGAAAATGGTTTGGTCTGGTCAGAAGACAGGATTGAGGGGGGTTCCCACAGAAGCAAAGGGCTTCCTGGTCTGTGGGGCTAGACTTCCCCATTGGGATTGTGGGGTGACCATGTGCCAGGGGTAGGAAGCTGCAGGTCAAGCATATGGATATTAGGAAACTGAATGAATTTTCAAGATAAGACACAAGCCTTGACACAAAGTTTGGGTGGGCCTCTGGCAGACCATTCTGGCTTTATTCCCCTAGATTCCCTCCATGGGTATGTGCTAACTTTCCACTTCTGTCCAAGGTATTGATATAAAAGTTTAAGGAGATCAAGGGCTTAGGTAACATAGTGGAAATTTCCTGTTGCTGCTGTAACAAATTATCATAGCAGACTCTGAAGGAAGATTCCATTTCCTTGCCTCTTTCAGCTTCTAGTGACTGTATTCCTTGGCTTGTGGCCCCTTCCTCCATCTTAAAAGCACATTACTCCAATCCCTGCTTCCATCATCACCTTCTCTTGTTCCGTAGTCAGATCTTATTCTCCCTCTTATAAGGATACTAGTGATTTCATTTAAGGCCCACCCAGATCTCTCTCCCACCTCAAAATCCTTAATCACATTTGCAAAGTCCTTTCTGCCATGTAAGGCTAAAACATTTTTACAAAAAGGGAATGGTGCCTTTTTCTTCCAAAGGGTTCCTAACAGACTATGTTACTGTAAGTTATGTACATAATCTGCTTCTGGAAGTTGGATTTTACTCCCGTTAGTCAATTCTTCCCTATAATTAGTTTAAATGAGATTTTATTCTTAGTAAGATTTAAGGGACATTACATTGGTGGTCTGACTGGAAGATGAAGATGGAGAGGGCTTTTCCCCTTGTCCTGGCATGAGTGACAACCATGGGAAAAATTTGCACACCAGGATCAGGGCAAGTGGTGTAACTATGATGTAAAGGTGAGAAGAGCATGTAGTAGAAAGTATATTGACTTTGGACCACAACCTATATTTGAATCCTAGCTTTCCCATGAATATTGTTACCTCAGGAGGTTAGGGTGTCTGATCCAGTGGTATGTGGTCTTTGAAGAGTTTTTGTTTTTTAAATAAACGACATAGGCAGCTTGGGAGACAACACAGATGATGATTTGTTTGTTTGTTTGTTTTTTTGCGGTACGCGGGCCTCTCACTGTTGTGGCCTCTCCCGTTGCGGAGCACAGGCTCTGGATGCGCAGGCTCAGCGGCCATGGCTCACGGGCCCAGCCGCTCCATGGCACGTGGGATCTTCCCGGACCGGGGCACAAACCCGTGTCCCCTGCATCGGCAGGCGGACTCTCAACCACTGCGCCACCAGGGAAGCCCCAGATGATGGTTTTGTGTGTGTGTGTGTGTGTGTGTGATGAGAGAATAGCCTAAAAGTAAAATGTAGCAATGAAATAACTGCTATATGATTCTAAGTCCAGTTACATGAGTCCGAGGAAATGTCCTTTCCCAAGCCTCAGCTGTGTTTCCAGTCCTTAACGGCATCAGTAGTTGGCTGAGTATTTTCAGTAAATGTAAATGAAATATACTAGCTGCACCAGTGCATAGCAACAGCTGTACACAGAGATGACATCAAGAAAAATGGCATCACTGACTCACACTCACACAAAGCACATGGAAACTAGGGAGCTTTATTGGTTACATATTGTGCTGCAGAGCCAACAGACAGCATTAGAGCCAGAGGATACATGCAGACAGGCAGCTTCAACTATACACATGCACCCAAGGAGCCCTGAGTCACTGCTCATGGCTTTGCCCTGGTTTCCAGCGACAGGGTCTGGCCTCCTTGGTCCCATGCTTGGAGCAGGAATGTAGGAGAAGCTGCTGCACCTAGACTCCAAGGGGCAGGGGAGAGACCAGAGCACCTGCCTGAGCAAGTAGGTGTGGACCGACAGATACTGGTGTGTCCCCTAGCAAGGGGGCCTATAATGTAATAACAGTTTATTTGAGGGCTACTTCCCTAGCCCTCCCAATCTTTAAAATACAAAAAAAAAAAAAAAAAATAGACTTTATTCTCTTAAAAATACATTCCATTCAGTACATGTTCTGAGCTGTGAAGCAGCAGGAAAGTAGGGCCCCTCTCCTATGATCTTGGTTGTGAGGCTTTGAGGAGAGCCCTGTTGTTCCCCACCCTGGGGTATTTAAAAGGTAAAATCCCTAAAAGCAGCTCTTCCAAAGCGGTCTTGTCAGAGTAACGATAAACCCACACCAACAGAGGCAGCTGGGGACCCAGGGGCTGGGTCCCTGTCCCTTTACTGGGAAGTGGTAGCACATGGCACTAACCCCCTGAATACAAAGAACTAAACCTGCCCCAGGATGGCAGGTCCAAGGCCAGCACAGACGTGGGGGCATCACGTGCAGGCCCGCCTGTGGCCGAGGCTGGAATTCTTGGCCCCACTGCAAATCCCTGTGGCCCACCCGGCAACTGTTTCCTTGCTACGCAAAAGCAGAAACAGCCACGACTTCTCTGCCCACCGTCCCTGCAGCTTTCTCTGGTTGTTTCTAGTACCAGAGTGGTGAGAGACAGGCAGCGGCAGGCGGCGGAGACCAGCTCCTGGCACTGAGCCAGCTCTACTTTCTCCAGGCAAGCAGCTCTGGAGCGCCAGCTTCCAGACCTTACTAGGAACCCTCCCACACACCACACACCTGCCAGTAAAAGTCCGAGTTGGAGCCAAGCTGCAGAAGAGGCTGGTCATAAAAGTGGATTTGTTGGCTGGGACAGAGGGAATATTTGGCTTGACTAGACAACTATTCAACTACCAGGTCTCCCATTTGGAAGTTTGCTCCAGGACCCCTGATGGTGAGGCCTGGGTCCAGACGGCCACACCTAGGTTGCTTTTCAGAAACAGGCCTTCCAACTTTGGAATTTGACAGCCAGCCTTGCCAGCCATTTGAAGCCCAGAGGAACTGAGCCTCTAGCATTCACTTGCTATTACAAATATATTTTCTGCAATGCTGAGGACATTTAAAAATAAAATCTATTTTACAGCGGCTCTAGAAAGTGTGCAGATTAAGGAAACAATATTTATCCTGAAATAACTGTTAAAATCAAACCCTATTGCACTCAGATTTTAGGACAGCAGCCCCAGCAAAAGGGCACCATAGCTGTCCCTCTTCCACAGAGCATTCTGGGTGATGGCAGATGTTGGTGCTGCTAAAATGTGGAAAGATCCAGACTTTGGCACCAGGAGCTACAGCACCAGAATCCAGGGCTCCAACGCCCAAAAAGACAAGAATTACTGGCGAGATCTTTGTAGGCATCGTTTGGCGCCCTTCTGTTTCCACCAGCAACGAACCACAGACCTAATTTCCTATAGCCTCAGTTGACCGCCACAGGGGTCTGTTTCCTTTGGACTCTCAGGGTTGACAACCAGTTAAGAAGAATGGCAGGGAGGCTACAAGTGAGAGGTTGCAGCCTTGAGCCAATGACCCAGGAAAAGCAGCAGGAAGAGATTTTGAAAACAGCATCTTGAGTATCTGAGGCAGCAATGTGAAGAAAAGGCAAGCCACATGACAAATACCCTTAGAGTGGCAAAACTCCAGAAAATGGAAGTATGAGCAAAACACTCCTGCCCGTGAAAGTCAAGTAGGTGCTCCCCAAGCCTCCTCCAGGATCACCAAATCTGATGCAGACAAGGGAGGGGCAAACGCTGGTTCCCACCCTGAGCGGAGGCAGAGAAGATTCAAGAAGCACTGGAACAGGAGATACACACCTTGTGCTGTGGAAAGCACTGGGCTGTGTGGCACTGGGCAAGGTTGGTGTTGAAAAGGGCCGCAGAAACCACCTAACCTCACCCTTTCACTTTATAAACTGGAAAAGTGAGGCCAAGGGAACTTCTCTGAGTTCATCCTCATGACATTAAAACATGGGGAACTGGAAAAAATAAGGTCCAGAAAAACAAAGGCAATGGGAAGGACACATGTAAACCCATTTGGACAATACCTTCCTTCCACGAGTGAGAATCACCCCCCACAGGGAGGACACAGAAAAATCTTAGAATGCCAGATTTAGGATCCTTAGAGACCATCCATTTCAAAGAACTCATTTTACAGATGGGAAAACTGAGGCCCCAAGAGGACAATGACTTGCCCAAGGTCACATAGCAAGGAAGTACAAAGCCATGAAGAAAATTCAGCTTTCCTGACTTCCACTCTAATGCTCTTTCACTATGAAGGAACAGTGTCTGCTTCATAAAGGTAGCCTTTGAAAGGGGATCCCTTCTTTGAACTGAGAGAAGGCTATAGAAAAAGCAGTGCCAAGAATGTACGGTTCTTTCCCCACGTGATTGGTATAAGGAATCGAATCAATTTTTCTTTATGTGGCTTCCTGAAAGGTTTGCTGCATTTTGAATTGTATGAATCTAGGGCCCTTGATGGGCACGTATTACCTTTCCTCCAATGAAGTCATCATAATGATAGCTGGTTTGCAGAAATCACGGGCCCACTTCTGTAGGAATGCATCAGCTTGGTAAAGTGCGATACCTCCTCCACGGGGGATGAGGAGGAGGAACAAAGTCCATGCCTTTCATGGAGCCATTGCTTTGTGGAGTGACTAAGGGGAAATCGCTTCTTCCTGTCTACTTCCCCCCGTGCTGGCGCTTCCTAGAAGGCAGAGTATGCTGGGTCAGGCCCAGGTAAGTCTGGGAGTATTCCAGAGGAGAGAGCAACGAAGTCAGCCTGAAGTCTCCAGCCACAGGAGAGGAGCAGGCAAGGCCAGCAGCATGTTGGTGCCCAGGGAAGGAGATGCATGAGGCTCGTGCCCTTCCAGGTGCCTTTGGAAGGTGAACAGAGAGCCGGGGTTGGTGTGGGGGTGGTGGGGGGGGTGGTGATGTCATTCCAGTAGGTGGGTACCCGCGTGCTCTGCCCCCAGGAAACAACGGTCAGCCCAGGGGCCAAGTCAGAGAAACTTCAACCTAAAGGGTAGTTCCATAAACCCCTGTAAAAGTCTGAGGAACTCCACAGGGGAAGAAATGGAACCCCCTAGATGGAGCTGATGGCTGGTGGGTGCATAGGCCCCTGGGGCAAATGAGGAGTGAACTGGATGTGGTGAGGAGACTAAGAAATCAGAACATGAACCACAGAAGGGGTTGCCCTATGACACAGAACCCACCAAGGAGCAGAGAAGAGATTTGGCTGCTGTTGTGTGGCGGGGATACAAGGGGTTTCTATGTCTTTCCTCGTTTGGGGGCCAGAGTGGCCCATCCTACCTGGGGGATGGGGACAGGGACAAGGAGAGAAGACTCATGCATCAGGAAAGGCTGGCCCTGGGTGACCATGTCCAGCTTGTAGTTTCTGATTCCCTCTGGCCAACTGGCAAAACAGGAGCCACAGCCTGGCTCTCTGCCAGTCTCCCAGCCAAGGCCTGGTTTCTAGCCGGGCTCCTTCACAGGGCAGGAAGGCGCAAGAGCTGAAAGCAGGAGCGGAGGAGACAGCAGACCGCACCGGCTGGCTCAGTTCTCCTCGGCACAGGGCCTGTTTGGCCGTAACCGTTCCTCAGCCCGGGATCGCCCAGGTTCGGGCAGCCCCGGCTTTGCAGACAGTTCAGACCTTTCGAGGGAGTTGTGCAGTCGCCTGTAGACACTGAGTGTGCAGTCGTCACCTTCCTCCTGTGCCAACAGATGACAAAAGTCAGCTGCAGAGAACAATACAGTGAACAATAAGACACCCTCACTCCCCACCCCAATGGCCCTCTCTAACAGAGGGAGATGGGGTGCAGACCGACCACTGCAGAACTGCAAAAGACTGGCCAATACCAAAGTTCCACCTACCAACTCCAAGCTGCTGAGAGCTCCTAGGGTAGACTGGGAGGCTCACAGCTGAACAGGAGCCCTAAAAAGGGACAGGACCGGGAACAGGGCCACTGGAGTGGGACCTCCAAGTAGGGGCCAGCATTACTGGAGTGTTGCACATGCAGGCTGCAGGCCTCTCAGGGTCAGAGCCATTTGCTCACTGGAGAGGCAGGGAAGTATGAAAAGGAAGCTGGACAGCTCTTACCCTACTTCCCACCTACAGACTACCAAAAAGCTCGTGTATACCTTTCCTACCATATCTCATCTCATATGTGCCCCACACTATATTTCTCAGACATCCACAGCTTCATCCAACTTTCTCTGCACTCCTCTTCTACCAGAATTCTGCCTTTTTAATGTTCTTGTTGCTCCTCCCCAGCTAATGCAGATCAAAGAATATAAGTATTACCTCAAGGTAAAAAAGGGCATTGGATTTAGAGACAAGAATCTTGGATTCAAATCTTAGCTCTTCCAGTAATTCACCTGGATGGCCTTGGTGAACAGACCCTTTGTGTCGCTGACCCTCAGTTTCTACATCTAAAGAATAGGGATAATATCCCCCCCACACACACCAGGGCTGTTGGAGAGACTGAATAAGATAGCGGGTGGGGAAGTGCTTTAAAGTACCCTGTAAGGACTCAGGGCTTTTCAACTTAACACACAGTCACCACCTGCCTTTTAAAAGAAAGGAACAGGGACTTCCCTGGTAGTCCAGTGGTTAAGAATCCGCCTTCCAATGCAGGGGGCGCAGGTTCGATCCCTGGTTGGGGAACTAAGATCCCACGTGCCATGGGGCAACTAAGCCTGCACGCTCTAGAGCCTGCGCACCTCAACTAGAGAGAAGCCCACATGCCGCAACGAAAGGTCCCGCATGCCGCAACTAAGACCTGACGCAGCCAAAAATAAATAAATATTTAAACAAATAATAAAAGAAGGGAACAATCTCTAGGTCAAAAACATCTTTCTTCATCACAGGACTCACATCTAAAAGACACTCCTGGGGGCTTCCCCTTCAAATGTTGTTCTGGCACTCTGACCCTCATATAAGGAGAGATTCTAGATTTGTCTATCCAGTAACAAGCCACACTGAACCAGCCCTGCCTTCAGACTGATGACATAATGGGCTAGACAGGTGTCTGGGACAAAAAGGGATGCTCGGGCATAAAGCTTATCCAAGTAGGCCCAGTGTAAGCCCCAGCTCTCCTCAGCCCCTACATGCCAGCAGCTGGCAAAGATCTGTCTAAACTGAGGCAGCCAAAGAACTCATTTCCTTGGCTCCATCTCTGCTCTACAGAAAGCCACTGTGCTTCCTCTTTTTACCCAGAACCTCCCAACAGCTGCAGCTGATTCTTGTGCTTCTAGGTACTGCTCTGTGGGGCTATAAGGGGAGCTCCTTTGGCGACCCTGGCAAACCAAGAGAACAGAGGCCACATCTCTCTCCTTTTTTGTAGCCTTCATATGTGAAGGCAAAATGAAGGAGACAAATTGGGGAAAAGCCTTTGGAAATTCATGCTGCTCTCTGCCAAATACCTTCTTCAAGGTACTTCATTCTTCTTTAAGGCCAAATCCACCTTATTTTCAACAGTTCTCTGAACTACCCAGTTCTACTCAATGTTTCCCAGCCTCACAGTCTCCATAATCCTGAGTCACACAGGCCAGGGCAGAGGGGAACAAAAAAGAAAGTAAAAGAGAAAAGGGGAAACTGGAAGGAGAACAAGAGAGAGGGAAAGAAGTGGGACTTACCATGCCTGCTAAGTGGTTCCAGGCTTCAGCCGTGACAGCATCTCCTACCCGACTCCGACGAGTGAGCACCTCTGACACGGTGAGGCTGCTTTGGGTCCTTCTGGAGGAGAGCTCGGGGGCATCCCCTGAGTTGCCTACCCTTCGAGTGCCCTGCTCAGAAAGGTATGAGCTGGGCTGTTCAAGGTCCGAATAGTCTGTGGAAGATCTCTGGATATAGGTGTTGGTAGATTCCACATTTTTACCTATTCGAGTTGGGGGGTCTTCTAAAGAGTTCAAGTCTCGCCTACTCTTCCAGGCATTTCTCACAGTAACGTGTCTGGCATCTGAAGAGCCCACTTCTAAAGGGCCACTATGGCTTTTCCACCTGATTGTCTCCGCTGTGGGTGCATGGCTATTCCTCTCCACAGGATCTGATGGCTTGATTATAATGCTGCTCCGAGAGACCACCGTTTCTGGCCTGTTCTTCGGGGCCCCATCTCCCATTCTTTCAGCTTCTGTGAACTGCAGGGTGATGTCATGTTTGTGAATGGAGAGCTCAAAGGGGGAGTTGACATGGTTACTAACCGACGTGAGCTCTGGTGGCCCAACCTGGATGTTGCTGGTGGATGTGTGCCTCTCCCGCGGGGCCTCGCCTAGAGTGGCTCTCGGGCTGCTGCTGTCAGAGGGGTAGATAGTTATACTGCTTGTCACTTTGCTTGGCCCTGGTTTGGAAGTAGACTTCTGTTTTTCCAATGTGGCCTCGGTTCCAGATCCTCCCATGACTTTTTTCACATCCTTATCAATAATGACAGGTTTGATGATGGCTCTAGATCGCAAGGCCTCTCTGGGGCTAAAGGGCCGCTGGCTTTTTACCCCGGCACCATTGGCCTCTGGGAGCTCCACGGCATTGGTGGAGCCTCTGACAGCTTTCCCAGATTCATTTTCTGTTCCCACATCTTTATCATTCTCGAAGAGGGAGGTTCTAAGTCCCCCTCGGGGTTTGGCTTTTTCTCTAGAGTTGGGCTGTTGCTTGGGCTCTGGAGTAATGGTTGTGTTTACCAATTTGGCAGTAACAAGAGACACCATGTCCATATCGTCATCTGAGTCTGGCTTCTCTCTGCCACTGGATTTGATGACTCGACACCTCAGGGCCTCATGCTGACTACTGTCTTCCATCACAACTGCTATGGGTTGATCAACTCCTTCTTTATTTGGGGTTGAAAAGCCCTGAAGGATGTTCTCTTGGCTTCTGGAGCTATAAGGATACTTTGATAAAGGTGGAGCCTTGGAATTTGGGAAACTGGTATCAGCCTCTGGGCCGTTGGCAGCCTTTTTCCCCTTAGAGAGCCCTTCTGAGGAAGATCTAGATGTTGCCAGAGCTCCCATGGCCTTAGAACTGCCAGAGTCTGCAGCCTGAGTTATTTGACTTCCATTGCCAGGCACCTGCCCCCTCTTGCCAAAGAGGGCCTCAGTGGAGGTGTCAGAAGCCTTGTCACCTCTCCCTGATACGTCATTGGGAACAGATCCATGGGTGGTATCACTAAATGTTCGTGTCGTCTTCTCTACTTTCCCCTTCAGCCCACTCTCAGTACCTGGCTTGGGAGTGCCCTTCCAAGCTTTATTGTGCTCCTGAGCAGCTGGCGGGTAGCGGCTAAGCACTGACGGCTGTTCCCTGGACTTCTTCCCTTCACTCTGAGAGGAGCCAGATGCGAATCGATCTTCAGTTCTCTTTGTCTCCTGAGTCCCACTGTCTGCACCTGCCCCTGTGTTGGAAGCTTTGGCTGCCCTCCTGTTGGTAAAGCTGGGAGAGGAAACCTGCCTGTTGCTCAGAGGATAGTTTTCATTGTTGAGAACAAATTCCCTGTTTCGGTGCCTTTCCCGCTTATGCTGAGGGGACAGTTCCCGGGGTGTGTGCTTGGACACAGGTGCCTCATTCCCGTGCCCTCTAAACTTAGTCCTCTCATGCCTGCCTTTGCTGGACAGGAAAGCATCTTCCCCTTCTACCTCCCCGTTCTCTAATTCTTTCTGTTTCTTGATTTGTAGCTTTATCTCCTCCAGCTGGCTGGCTAAGAGTTTGTTTTTATTTTGTTCACTTAGGTAATTATCCTGAAGGTCATTATTTTTGGCCCTCATTTTCTTAAGCTCTTCCTCCAAAGATTCAAAATGTTTGATCTGTGTCTTAAGTTTCTCAATCTCTTGGGTAAGGTCTTTTACTTTGTTGTCTTCCTGATTTCGGTTCTTTTCATTTTCTGATTTGTTTCTTGTTTCATTCTCTACCTGCTTTAGATAGTCCAGAGTTCCCTTCCTTCTTGATTCTTTGGATGGCAGTGTGGAAGAGATACCATCCTCAATTCGTAGGTCATTCCTTTCCAGAAGATTAGAAGCATTCCTTGCATAATCTCGGTTCACTTTTTTGTTCTGTTCCAATTTTTGAGTGAGCTCTTTTATCAGTTTCTCGTTTTCTTTCTCCTTTTCATTCAAGTATTTTCTCTCACTTACAAAGGTCAGAGTTAATGATTTCAGCTTTTCTAACTCTGACACTAAACTCTGCTCAGTTTTATCCAGCCGGTCCTCAGAAGATTCTAGTTCTTTCACTTTGACCCTGAGCATTTCCAGCTCAGAGGAGATTTTCTTTGTCAGGTTTCTCTCCTCATTCAGGCTCAAACACAGTTGGGTACAGTCATTCTTACTCCTGCTAAAGGCCTCCTCTAGCTTCTCCAGTTCAGCCATTCGTTTCTGAAGCCGCTCAATCTCGGATTTTAGCTCCCGGGTGAGGTTTTCCTCCTCTTCGAGTTTCTCCTTCATCTGCTGACAGAGATCCTCTGCTCTCTTAATTTCCTCATCTTTGCCTTCGATTCTCAGCACTCGCTGACGCAGCACTTCAATCTCAGCCAACATGCTCGAGTTGCTGCCTTCCGCCTGAATCACCTTGTCCTGGAGATCCAGGAGCTCATCCTCTGCTTTCTGGAGGTTTTTTGTGGCTTCCTCCAACTCATCAAGACGGCGGCTTAGACTCTGTAACTTAAACCGCAGGTGGCGGCTGGAAGCAGTATCCTTGTAGCTTGTAAATTCAGCCATGTCTACTGCCAGCCAATGTGGGCTCCTAGAGGCACCCAGTTACACTCGAGGGGATGAGAAACGGTTACCTTTCTCTTGGCATCCACAACCTTCTTTGGCAGCTGGAGATCATTATCAGTCTACAGAAGAAAAGCAGAAAGCATGTCAGGCAGCAAATCTAAAATCTCCACTTCAGCTCCCAGTTGTAAAGAGTTCCCATATGTAATTCTTGTGCCTAGAACATGGCAGGTGTTGAAATTTGTTGAATGACTGAATTTGACTAAACCTGCAGGAAAACACTGTTTCTTTATGGCTGATACCTAGTTTCACCCTAATGAAGAATGCCACCAATGGCAGCATGGCAAAAAGACACAGAAAAATGCCTCATTTACATGACCAACTGTTCGATATTCAGGAAGCAAAGTCCAACCCAAGAAGGATAAAAATAAAATCTGCACCTAGAAGCATCATAAGGATATAGCAGAATACCACAAGATATTTTAAAAGCAGTAAGGGGGGCGGGGAGCAAATATTCTGTGAAGAAATAACAACTGAACTGGATTCTCAGCAGAAACTTTTAAGTGGACGTCAAGAAGATAAAAGACATGATAACATCTTTAAAAGTTCTAAGAGAAAATAACTGTAACCTAGAAGTAAATCTCCTAGAAGTAAATACCAAGAGAAACTATGAAAGAAAGATATAATTAGTCAGAAACACTTTAAGAACAAATAAAAGGAAAATAAAAATTTAAGTGTTTACCACTGAAAAAACTACTGATAGACGAACTTCAGAATACAGAAACTGATCATTTAAAGAAGGCATTAGATGCAAGAAGGGAAAGAAATTAACCCAAACAAGCACTGATTCAGTTAAACAATAAAAATCAATTAGGGAGGGGCTTCCCTGGTGGCGCAGTGGTTGAGAGTCCGCCTGCCGATGCAGGGGACACGGGTTCGTGCCCCGGTCCGGGAGGATCCCACATGCTGCAGAGCGGCTGGGCCCGTGAGCCATGGCCGCTGAGCCTGCACGTCCGGAGCCTGTGCTCCGCAACGGGAGAGGCCACAACAGTGAGAGGCCCACGTACCGCAAAAAAAAAAAAAAAATCAATTAGGGATTGGTTTTATCCTGCTCCTTCTTCCCAGAGTGGAACTGAAACACTAAACAATAATAACAGGTAAATCATAAAGAGAGAAATCAGAATTCAAGTGTTCTTAGAATATTATATTCTTTGCGAAGAGGATAGTGTTATTATAACTAACTTTAGACCTTGTTAAGAATAGATATTAAAAAAAAAAAGAATAGATATTAATCATATATCTGATAAGGCATTAATAAGCAGAATATATAAAGAACTTCTACAACTTAACAATGAAAAAGAACCTGATTTAAAAATGGGAAAAGGACTTGAATAGACATTTCTCCAAAGATGATATCCAAGGACGACTACTATCAAAAAACAAAAAGTGTACAGATGTGGAGAACTGGAACCCTTGTACACTGTTGGTGGGAAAATGCTATAGCTACTATGGAAAAACATGATGGTGGTTCCTCAAAAAATTAAAAACTAATTACCATATGATCCAGCAATTCCACTTCTGGATATATATCCAAAAAATGAAAGAATGATCTCAGAGGCATGTTTGCATACCTGTTTTTTTTAATTTTTCTTTTGGCCACACCGTGCAGCTTACAGGATCTTACTTCCCCAACCAGGGATCGAACCCAGGACCCTTGCAGTGGAAGCACAGAGTCCTAACCACTGGACTGACTGCCAGGGAAGTCCCCATACCTATGTTCATAGCAGCATTTTCACAAGAGCCAAAAGGTGGAAGCAACCTAAATGTCCATCAGTGGATGAATGGATACACAAAATGTGGTTTATACATACAATGAAATGTTATTCAATCTTAAAAAGGAAGGAAATTCTGATGCTTCAACATGGATGCACCTTGAGGACATTGTACTAAGTGAAATAATCCAGTCACAAAAGACAAATACTATATGATTTCACTTATATGAGGTATCTGGAATAGTCAAATTCATAGAAACAAAGTAGAATGGTGATGGCCAGAGGCTGAGGGAAAGAGGAAATAGGGACTTGTTGTTCAATGGGTATAGAGTTCCAGTTCTGCAAGATAAAAAATGTTCCAGAGATTGGTTGGACAACAGTGTGTATATATACTTAACACTACTAAAAAAGTGTACATTTAAAAATGGTTAAGATGATACATTTTATGTTATGCATTTTTTGCCAAAATAAAAAATAATTTTTAAAAACGTTAAGGCACAGAAGAAGTAAAATACATAGAGATGGTAGCGTATACTTTCAGTTTCTGGTCCAGCATGTAAGGAGCTTTCTAAATTCATCACTTCTTCCTAACAAGTAAAAAGCTGAACAAACAAAATCAACAACTCTTCTTAGATCCATCAGAGAACTGAGGTTACAGAGAAAACTGCTTCCCCCAAAGTTAAACAGACAAGTGGATACAGAGAACACAATTTACCAGAGCAGAAATGCAGCAGTAGAAACCTCCACGGGAACTAATACCAGGGTAGGAAAACCTAAACTTCAACTGACAAACTTCTCGAGGCTCAGGGTGGACAACTTTGGGAGTCAAAAACAACAGGGGGTGTCTCAGTCTTAGGTGGGGGATGCACCACACTTTGTGAGCTTTACCTCCAGGAGCTGTACCAGGTTCCCACAGTGAAGATGGGAAAAAAATCCCCTCATGCTTCCAGCTGGAGGAGGGTAAATTAACCATTTTGAAACCAGGGTCTAACCTATTAGAGTCTTATCCGAGCCTAACTAATCTGGGGGAAGGAAAATACCCAACTCCAGCTACCTCTAACTTTCTACATGGCGGAAGGAATATGCCCAACTCCAGCCATCCTGTACCACCTAGGGGATGGGGTAGGGAGAAGGGTGGCACGTAGGACCTGACACTGAGAAGAACTTGTGAAATTCATAGCCCAGGGGCCCAGGCTTACTAAAAAACTGAGACCTAATCATGGGACAATAGGATACTTCCCCTTCCCCAACACTGTACCACAACATCACTAAAGGCCTTGCCTAAGTTATTTTTACCCAGGACATCATGTCCAGCTTGCAACAAAAAATTACAAGGCATACTAAAAGACAAAAACATAGTTTAAAGAAACAGAGCAAGCATCAGAACCAGACTCAGATATGGAAGAGCTGTTAGAATTATTAGACAGAAATTCAAAACGACTATGATTAATATGCTAAAGACTCTAACAGAAAAATTAGACAACATGCAAGAACATATGGGTAATGTAAGAAAAGAAATAGAAATTATAGAAAAGAATCAAAAAGAAACGTTAGAGATCAAAAACACCAACAGAAATGAAAAATGCCTTTGTCTCATTAGTAAACTAGACACAGCTGGTAAAGAATCTCTGAGCTTGAGGATATGTCAGCAGAAACTTCTAAACCTGAAAAGCAAAGAGAAAGAATGACTGCAAAAAAAATGGAATAGAATATCCAAGAAGTGTGGGATAACTACAAGAAGTGTAACACAAGCGTAATGGGAATACCAGAAGAAGAAAGGAAGAGAAGAAAAATTTGAAGCAATAATGACAGAATTTCCCCAAATTAATGTCAGCACCAAACCACAGATTCAGGAAGCTCTGAACACCAAGCAGGATAAATGCTAAAAGAAAAACAAAAACAAAAACACTGAGGCATATCATATTCACACTACAGAAAATCAAAGATAAAGGAAAAATCCTGAAAGAACCCAGAGGAAAAAAACACCTTACCTACAGAGGAACAAAGGTAAGAATTAACATCTTCTCAGAAATCATGCGAGTGACAAGACAGTAGAGTGAAACGTTGACAGAAAAACACCACCAATCTAGACTGCTGTACCCTACAAAATTATCCTTCAAAAGTGAAGGAGACGGGGCTTCCCTGGTGGCGCAGTGGTTGAGAGTCCGCCTGCCGATGCAGGGGACACGGGTTCGTGCCCCGGTCCGGGAAGATCCCACATGCCGCGGAGCGGCTAGGCCCGTAAGCCACGGCCACTGAGCCTGCGCGTCCGGAGCCTGTGCTCCACAATGGGAGAGGCCACAACAGTGAGAGGCCCGCGTACCGCAAAAAAAAAAAAAAAAAAAGTTGTGGGGTGTAGCAAACGCAATGCTTGGAGGCAAATTTATAGCACTGAATGAATGTATTAGTAAAGAATGAAGATCTACAATCAATAATTCCTATCTTAGGGAACTAGAAAAAAGAAGAACAAATTAAAACCAAAGTAAGCTGAAGAAAAGAAATAATAAAAATTAGAGTAGAAATCAATAAAACTGAAAACAAAATCAATAGAGAAAAAAAATCAATGAAACCAAAAGCTGGTTCTTTGAAAATATCAATAAAATCAATCAGCCTCTTGCCAGGCTAACTAAGAAAAAAAAGAAAACACAAATTACTAATAACCCAATGCAGGGGGCCCAGGTTTGATCCCTGGTCAGGGAACTAGATCCCACATGCATGCTGCAACTAAGAGTTCGCATGCCACAACTAAGGAGCCCACCTGCCCCAACTAAGACCTGGCACAACCAAATAAATAAATATTTTTTTAAAAAAAGAAATGAAAGAGGGACATCACTACAGATCCCATGGACCCTAACAGGATAATAAAGGAATATTATGAATAACTCTATGCACACAAACTTGATAGCTTAGATGAAATCAATTTCTTGAAAGACACAATCTACCAAAACTCACACAAGAAGAAAAAGACAATAGACCTGTATCTATTAAATAAATTGAATCAATATTTAATAACCTTGCAAATAGAAAGCACCAGGCCCATCATTTCACTGACGAAATTATACCAAGAAATTATACCAAGTACCTACAACCTCTTCCAAAAATAGAAGCAAAGGGAATACTTCCTAACTTGTCCTTTGATGCCACATTACATTAACAACAAAAGCAAAGACATTACAAGAAAAGAAAACTACAGCCCAATATCTCTCGTGAACACAGATGCAAAAATCCCTATGAAATATTAGTAAATGAAATCCAACACTGTATAAAAATAATTATACACCATAACTAAGTGTGATTTGTCCCAGGTATGCAGGGCTGGTTCAGTATTCAAAAGTCAATAAATGAAATCCACCACACTGACAGGTTAAAGAAGAAAAATCACATGATCATATTAATAGATGCAAAAAAGCACTTGACAAAATTCAATACCCATTCATAATAAAAAGTCAGCAAACTAGGAACAGAGGGGAACCTCCTCAACTTGATAAAGAACATCTACAAAAAACCCTACAGATAACATCATACCTAATTGTGGGAAGTCCAAAGCTTTGTCGCTAAGATCAAGAACAAGGCAAGGATGTCCCCTCCTATCACAGCTTCTCAAAATTTACTGAAGTCCTAGCTAACACAGTAAGACAAGAAAAGAGAAGAAAAGGTATACTGATAGGGAAAGAAGAAATAAAACTGTCTTTGTTCACAGATGACATGACTGTCTTATGTAGAAAATCCAAATGAATCAACAAAAAAACTCCTGGAACTAATAAGCAATTATAACTATAGCAAGGTTGCAGGATATAAATAAGGTTAACATACAAAAGTTAATCAATTTCCTGTATATACCAGCAATGAACATGTGGAATTCAAAATTGAAAACACAATACCCTTTGTATTAGCACCTCCTAAAATGAAATACACAGGTATAAATCTCACAATATGTACAAGATCTATATGAAGAAAACCACAAAACTCTGATGAAGAACTAAATAAATAAAAAGATATTCCATGTTCGTGGATTCTAACACTCAATATTACCCAAATTCAGTTCTTCCCAATTTGACCTCTAGATTCAATGCAATCTCAATCAAAATCCCAGCAAGTTATTTTGTGGATATAGACAAATGGATTCTAAAATTTGCATGGAGAGGCAAAAGACCCAGTACAGCCAATGCTATATTGAAGAACAACAGAGTTGGAGAACTGATGCTACCCAACTTCAAGACTCACTATAAAAGCTACAATATTCAAGACTGTGTGATACTGGTGAGAGAAAAGACAAATAGATTAATGGAACAGAACAGAGAGCCCAGATATAGACCCACAGAAATATGGTCACCTGATCTTTGACAAAGATGCAAGGGCAATACAACAGAAAGACAGTCCTTTCAACAAATGGTGCTAGAACAAATTGGACATTCACGTGCAAAACTATCAATATAGACACAGACCTTACACCCTTCACAAACACTAACTTGAAATGCGTCACAGCCCTAAATGTAATACATAAAACACCTAGAAGATATCATAAGGAGAATACCTAGTGACCCTGGGTTTGGCTGTGACTTGTTAGATACAACACCAAAGGTACAATTCATGAAAGGAGTAATTGATAAAATGAACTTCATTAAAATTAAAAACTGCTCTGCAAAAGACAATGTCAAGAGAATGAGAAGACAAGCCACAGACTGAAGGAAAAAGAACTTGCAAAGGACACGTCTGATAACAATACGAAAATCTGATTTTAAAATGGGCCAAATACCTTAACAGCCACTTCACTAAAGAAGATCTACAGGTGGCAAATAAGCTTATGAAAAGATGCTCCAACATCACCTGTCATCAGGGAAATGCAAATTTAAAGTTACCACCACACCAAATGCTAGTAAGGATGTGAACAACAGGAATTCTTGCTAGTGAAGATGCAAAATGGTACAGCCACTTTTAGAAGACAGTTCGGTGGTTTCTTAAAAAACTAAACATACTCAGCCATGTGATGCAGCAATAGCACAGATAAGATGCAAACTATCATATACAGAATGGATAAACAACAAGGTCCGACTGTATAGCTCAGGGAACTATATTCAATATCCTGGGATAAACCATATATATATGTAACTGAATCACTTTGCTGTACATCAGAAACTAACACAACATTGTAAATCAACTATACTTCAATAAGACAAATTTTTAAAAATAATATTACAAAAACAACAAAAAAAGCACAGATAGTTCATCTATGGTAAGAGGCAGGAAGGCAGAGTATATGGGTACCAGTGTTAGTGGGTAGGTAGGAAGGAAGGTGTGGTGGTAATAGTCTAATAAAGTTCTCTCCTGACTGTTTTTGCTTTTTCACTGAAGTAGAAAGCAAGATCATCATCTTAAAATGATGACAAGGGCAGGGGGTAGAGTAGTACAGGTTTCAGAAATGGTCATCTAGGTGAATGGAAAATAGAATGATTGCCAGGCAACATTAAGGGCCCACTTGAAATTCATGGTTATGATTTAAAGTGAAAACCAATCAGCAAGGTTGTATTTTTATATTCAGTCTTGTTCTGCTGGCCAGATGAAGGCACAGAGGAGAGAGGGAATTGGACTGAAAACAGGGTTGGAAGTTTGCAAATGTAACAAAGCAAGAAAAGAGAGAGGAAATTATAGGTGTGCACAAGGGAGCTTCAGTAAAGAGAAACACGAACATCAAGAACATGTGAAGAACAGTGCAAATGTAATAGGGGCAATGAATTGAAGGTACCAATGAGGACTGAAGGATTGTTGGAGTCAGGATACTAGGAGGAATGAGCTTGAAAGACAGGAGACGGTAATCAGAGAGGGACCTCAGGGAATTGAAATTATCAAGGAGTTGCAGTAATTGATAATGTCAAGAACTAAGGTATGAATAGGCGAGCACAGAGGATGATTTTCAGGGCAGTAAAACTACTCTGTATGATACTATAATGGTGGATACATGTCATTATACATTTGTCCAAATTCACAGGATGTACAACACCAAGAGTGAACCCGAATGCAAACTGTGGACTTTGGGTGAACATGATGTGTGTGGAGGTTCATCAACTGTAACAAATGTACATGGGAGATGTTGATAATGGGGGGGAACCTGAGGAGGGAAATGGACAGGGGGTATATGGGAAATTGCTGTAAATCGAAAACTGCTCCAAAAAAGCAGTCTTAACTTTTTGAAAGTTAAAAAACTAAAGTATGATTCTGGGAATGCTAGGTACAGAGAGAGGTGAGATCACTGGAAGAGAGAAATACTGAGAGGCAAAGGTGTTGCAAGGATTCCTGAAGTGTACATTGAAAGCCCACAAATTAACAGGACTAGTGCTGCAAATAGTGACATTAAACAAGAAACAATAGTCATCTAGAAATGAGAGGCGGTGACCCTGGGGTTCAATATGACAGCAACAATAAGGGCACTGGGTGATGCAGTCTGATATTACATTTAAACCTAGGAGAAAGGATGGAGGGAACAAGGTCTGAGCCGTAAGAAAAAAACATCCTCCATCTGAGAGAAAAATGGACTCAACAATGATCCCATGAGAAAGCTCAGGGTAAAAGAGAAACAACCTGGGGCTTCCCAGGTGGCGCAGTGGTTGAGAGTCCGCCTGCCGATGCAGGGGACACAGGTTCGTGCCCCGGTCCGGGACGATCCCACATGCCGCAGAGCGGCTAGGCCCGTGAGCCATGGCCGCTGAGCCTGCGCGTCCGGAGCCTGTGCTCCGCAACGGGAGAAGCCACAACAGTGAGAGGCCCGCGTACCGCAAAAAAAAAAAAAAAAAAAAGAAACAACCTCAAGCAGGATTTGAGGAGATGCTAAATGCCACTTCTCTCCAACCCCAAGATCTCCTCCATCAATTGCACTTAAAACCTAGAGCCACCAGGTGGAGCCCATGCTCAGCTTTTAAGAAACACCAAGGCCTCCACGGTGTTGGAAATAACAGGGCCTGCCTCCCTCCTTCAGCCTCTCCATCGCCCAGCTCCCTGACTATTCTTCCCTCTCCACCACTCGGCTTCTCTGGGTACTGTCTTTCTGTCTTCTCACCTGTGCCTCCTTTGGTCTCCCCTCCTCCTCCTTTTTCCAGCTTACAGGCTTCCTCATTCCCAAAAATGGAGAGGAAAAAAAACCCCTACATTTATATATTATTTATAAGAAAGAAACCTTTTCCCTTATTCCCATCTACTTTTCCTAGACACAAAAAGAAACTTGTTTTTGGCCTTTTGCCTAGTGGTACAGTAAAACAAAAAAAAATTCTTAACTACCTTTTTTTTTTTTTTTTTTTTTTTTTGCGGTACGCGGGCCTCTCACTGTTGTGGCCTCTCCCGTTGCGGAGCATAGGCTCTGGATGCGCAGGCTCAGTGGCCAGTAGCAGGCTCAGTAGCCGCTCCATGGCATGTGGGATCTTCCCGGACCAGGGCACGAACCCGTGTCCCCTGCATCGGCAGGCGGACTCTCAACCACTGCGCCACCAGGGAAGCTTCTTAACTACCAATTTTATACACAGGGTGGAGGGGATGGGGGATTGAACTAAGTAGGAGCCATAAACCACTTTTAAATGAGTAGATACAAAAGATCTGTACTGGTATAGCAGTTATTGGAGGACAAATGATATATGATGCTTCTATAATACAAAGAGCTTTAAACAGCTTATCCTCATAAGTATGCTAGACAGTCATTAAATTGTATACTTTAAAGAGAGGAACTTTATGATACATAAATTATATCTTAAGCTGTTTAAAAACAAAAAAAACAAAAAAAACAGCTTACCCCAAACTGAAACATTCTCCTCAACAAGTCTTATTTATACTACATAAACAAATCTCTTTTTTAGAGAGGAAAATGTTAAACTTAAGTACAGCCCCATCTATAAATTATATTTCTGAATTAGTAGAGTCCAGGAATTACACTGCTTTTTTATTCATTTGGCTTTTAGTGCCAATTTTATATGTTCTGTTCAAGACTCTGATATGAATCAACCAGGGTAGCACAAGGAATGAAAAAGCGAAACTCACTGAATATACAGCAAATACTTACTGAAATGTATAGAGAAGAGAGTTATCACACGCCACTACTCAAAATCCTTTAAAGGGCCTTATTGCTCAGGACAAAGCCCACGCTCCCCACACGGCACGTGAAGTCCTCACGATCCGCCCTGCCTACCCCTTCAGCCTCGTCTTCAAACACCGCGTAGCTCTACACTCTCGACGTTCCACAAACCTTGCACTCTCTCTCACCTCCAGGCTTTCACTAGCTTGATAATACTTCCTTCTCATTTTTTCAAATCCCACCTTAGGCAGAACGTTCTCCTGGAAGCTCCTGGAGCACCTCCTTCCTGAAACCCTAGGCTAGATCAGGGTGCCTCTTTTTTGAACTTTAGTCTGCTGTATTGGTCCCATCACAGCACTTATCACAATGTATTCAAGTTTTATTTACTCATTTTATCTCTCCAACTTGTTTCTTTTTCACCACTGTATTCTCAGCACCCAGCAGGAAGCCTAGCACATAAATTAATGCTTAAAATTCGATGAATGAATTGGGCTGAATGAGCCCCCTAATTATTAAATGGCTGGTCAGCCCTTTGGCACTAACCATTAACAGAAAATAATAAAAATGATGTCGAGGAGCTACTTACTCATGGATTACAATGGAGAAAACAACTGACAATAACAGATACAGCCAGCACAGATATCAGGTGCCGTGGTAATGCTCTGAAAGGTCTCGTCCCAAGCCCCAGGCCACTTGCACAGTGCTTCTCCCAGTTGGACAATGACCCATCTGGCTTTCAGGTCTATGCCATGGAAATATGACATAAATACCCAAAAACCACACCACTCATAGAGGTTCTAATTATTGGAGCAAGTGTTGAAGCAGAAAATATTTCTGGATCTTCTTCCACTCCTTAGAATGGGATTTCATAGCCAAAACACAGCTAAAAGATCATTTAGTCCACTGACTTTCAAACCAGACTGAGCAAACCCCTTCCAGAGTCACCTGGGAAAAGAGAGCAGGGGCGAAGGTCTGAGCAGGCTGACTCAGGCTCCCTCTCTCACTCAGTCAACCAAAGCAACTGATTTCAGCTTCTTAACATATTGGTCTTCCCCAAATGACTGTCACGAAAGAGTTCTACTGCTTTTATTTAAAATAAAACTGCCTGTTTGGCCCAGTCCCCTTATTTTAAAAATGAAGGAACTGAGACTCAATATTTCTCCAGCAACTTAGCAAAGCCAAGGACTTTAGTCTCCTGACTCTACCCAGGACTCTTCCCATTGTGTAAAAGCACTTCCCTACAAATTCTTGAGCATTTTTACAAAGTGAGGCATTCTGATTATACATAGACCAATAAAAACAGAAAGGTATGAAGGGAACAAATAAAGGACAACCCCAAATTGAGCATGACTATACTACAGACAATATAGTAAGGACTTTAAGTACATGCTTTCTCTAGGAATCCCAGATCTATCTACTTGAACAAATTACTTCTCTGAGGTTTTCTCATCCATACAAAGACAACATGTAATCCCCCGGCATGTAAAGCACTTAGCAAAATGCGTTGCACATAAGTCACAACAAACAGTAGCTATTACTATTATTCTACTCAGCCTTCACAATAACCTTATGGGATCAGTACCCTCAAACTTGCCCAAGGTCACACAGCTAGTAAGGACAGCCAGATGGTGAACCCAAGTCTAGTTCCAAAGACCATATTCCTTTAAGAATGCTACCCTGTTTGGCCAACTCATTGATCTTCTCCATGTCTCAGACCCTTCCTCTGAAAAAATAAAAGAATATCAACCCCACCTACCTCCCAGCAAAAGTTAAAGTCAGCAAAAGCTCTCTGAAAAGTCCTGTGCATACCTAAGGTAAGTTTCACTAGGCAGAATCCTCCTAAAAAGAGAGACTCACTAAAATCAGCCCTTCTACCCAGGGTAAATAAGGAAATGGATCGAAAATGAGGTTAGAGTTTCACTTATCTCTGACCTTTTGGCCCTAAGCACAGCCAGAGAAAGAAATGCTTTGCCACCTCCAGGGCCATCCACAAAGGGAACAGACAGATGCCTCTCTTTCCAGTCTTCTGCATTCCCCATCAAGTATGTTTATCCAGGTAAAATGCATTTATTTAGTAGACATCTATGGAACATCTATAATGCACCCAGCATCTTGCCAAGTGCTAGAGAGAGATCATTAAGACCCAACCCTTGCCTTCAAGGAATCAGAAAGCTAGAACCAATTATAAAATAAGAATAAAGAGGGGCTTCCCTGGTGGCGCAGTGGTTGATAGTCCTCCTGCCAATGCAGGGGACACGGGTTCATGCCCCAGTCCGGGAAGATCCCACGTGCCACGGAGCGGCTGGGCCCGTGAGCCATGGCCGCTGAGCCTGCGCGTCCAGAGCCTGTGCTCCGCAATGGGAGAGGCCGCAGCAGTGAGAAGCCCGCATACCGCAAAAAAAAAAAAAAAAAAAGAATAAAGAGGCCTCTCTGACTTCCCTGGTGGCGCAATGGTTAAGAATCTGCCTGCCAATGCGGGGGACATGAGTTTGAGCCCTGGTCCGGGAGGATCCCACGTGCCGCGGAGGAAATAGGCCCGTGCGCCACAACTACTGAGCCTGCGCTCTACAGCCCACAAGCCACAACTACTGAGCCCCAATGCCACAACTACTGAAGCCCGTGCACCTAGAGCCCGTGCTCCACAACAAGAGAACCACCACAATGAGAAGCCCATGCACCACAACGAAGAGTAGCCCCCGCTCACTGCAACTAGAGAAAGCCCATGCACAGCAACGAAGACCCAATGCAGCCAAAAATAAAATCAATAAAAACAAATAAATAAACACATTTATTTTAAAAATAAATAAATATGTGCACCTGAAAAAAAAAACATTAACTATATTAGGTGACATTGCTAAAATCACTTATCATTTCTAGTAACTGTTGCAGATTCCTTGAGATTTTCTACATATATGGTATGTCTTCTGCAAATAATGACTATTTAGCCTTTTCCTTTCCAAATTGTGAGACACTTATTTTCCCCAAATACAATGTTGAAGTAAAATGATGAGAGTGGACATACTGCTTTGCTATTGACCTTGGGTGGGGGAAGGATTCAGTATTTCAGTGTTACTTATAATGTTTACTAGAGGTTTTCTGGTAAATGTCATTCATCAGATTGAGGACGTACCTTTTCATTTCTAATTAGCTGATTTTTCTTTTCTTTTTAATCATGTAGGGTGTGGAATTTTATCCAATGGTTTTCTTTTGCATCAACTTAAATGATCATGTTGATTTTCTCCTTTATTCAATTAATATTGTGAATTAAAGTGATTTTTTGAAATGTTAAACCAACCTTGCATTCACAGGATAAACCAAACTTGATTATGTGTTATTATGTTTTTATATGTTGCTGGATTTATTTCCTAATATTTTTATTATATATGTTTTATAAAAGCTTTATTGAGGTATAAGTGAGAAATAAAAATTATATATATATATTAAAAAAGAGGCCTCCCTGACCATCTCACAAAACATAGCACCCACTCTTCTGCTCTGTCCTCTTACCCTGCTTCTTTTCACTTAGTACATTTCACCACCTGATGTATATACACTAGAAGCTCAGAAGAAGTGATTAATTGTACCCAAGAGTGGGGTCTGGGAAGGAAATTGTTTATATTAAGCCTCAGAAATCATGGGAAAGTGAAGAAAGGGACGAGTAGTCCATTCTTTAATGCCAACTTCCTCCCCCCGCCCAACACACACACCAGTGTCTAACTCAGTTCCAACTCATACTAGAAAGATACATCACTGACTGTCTCTCATTCAGACCTCCTTTCTGCCAAAGGTCTTGAACCCAGTTCCAAGTGGCCCTATCCAGCATTTTGGAGGCTGGCTCTTTTTCCTGTCCTAGTGGGCCAGGAAGGTCTGAAATAGTACAGAATCAAACTTGCCCTGCCCTTTCCCCCAACACAGCTGCCATGATTCACTTCCTGTTCCCAACAGTCATTTAAAGTAGGGAATCAGCAAACTTTTTCTGTCAAGTTTGATAGTATCCATATAAGTATACAACTTAGTTTGATAGCAAATATTTTAGGCTTTGTAAGGCCTAAGGTCTCTGTCCCAACGACTCAACTCTGCCATTGTAGTGTGAAGCAGCCACACACAATACATAAGCAAGTGACATGGCTGTGTTTCAACTAAACTTTATTTACAAAAATAGGCAGTGGGCCTGTGGACCACAGTTTGCCAGTCCCTGATCTAAAGGAAAATGGGAAAACTATTTTAAAGCAGCTTCCTCCTGACAATTTCTAGTTACCTGTCTTAAAACCTTCAGCTGTCCACATCTCACCAGCACTTCTTGTTTCCATTTTATTTCTGGACTTAAATGATTTTTCCCAGAATCACAAATTCATGTATTTTAGATATGCAAACCTCAGGGTTGGGAGCCCAACTAGTATGTAGAGATTCTCCAGGTTGGAAAGGATTTAGAGATCACCTGATCCAACTTCCCACTCAATGAAGAAATTATCTAGCAAGTAGTCATTCAGCTCCTATTCAATGACAGGAAGGGTACTCATTTCCTCCCAAGGGAGCTCATTTCATCTTCGGACAGCTCTAAGCTAAGATATTCTACTTGTTTCTTCTTAGCACATTTTACCACTTAACTGCTTGAGAATTTATTTACCGTGTGACTCTTTTTACTAGATTGTAAGATCTATGAGATCAGAAACATGTTTTTTTGTATTTGCAGCTGTTTTTTACTGCTGTGTCTCCAGCACTTGGCACAGTGGTACATAAAGGGTATAAAGTAATCGTTTACAGGGAGGAAGGAAGGGAGGGCAGGCAAACAAAACAATGCTGCATTTCGGGAACTTTAAGTAACTCAGCAGTACTGACATGACAGGCACAGGGGGAGGAGGAGAGCAGGTAACTGATATGGTTGAGTGCAACAGAGAAGCCCTTGAAATCTCACAGCAAGTGCAGAGGCTGAGGTGGTCGTGTCTGAGGACCAAGTTTAGAATTCCCCCTTTCTCCCTTTTCCTCTTCCTTCCAAGCCTCCCCTGCACCATTCTGATGGTGATCATCTGTCACTGCAGTTTTCTGAAGCCTCTTCAAACAGGCTCTCCCCCAACAAAAAGTGCACAGCCCTAAAACCTCTAGAGTATCCCCCCTTACCCACGGGGGATATGTTTCAAGACCCCTGGTGGATGCCTGAAACCACACACAGTACAGAACCCTATATGTATTATGTTTTCTCCTAGACAGTTAACCCTTGAACAATGTGAGGGTTAGGGGCAACGACCTTCCGAGCACTCAAAAGCCATGTATAACTTACACTTGGCCCTTCATATAGGTAGTTCCTCCACACATGCAGTTCCTCTGTATCCTGAGTTCTGAGTCCGTAGATTCAACCAACTGCAGATCGTGTTGTACTGTAGTACTTACTATTGAAAAACATTTGCATATAAATGGACCCGAACAGTTCAAACCCACGTTGTTCAAGGGTCAACTGGACAAAAGGACGGAGCAAGATTTCATCACGCTACTCAGAAGAGCATGCAATTCAAAACTTATAAATTGTTTATTTCTGAAATTTTTCATTTAATATTTTTGGTTGATTGGTCCATCTTAAGCTTACATTATTTACCTTTTTTTTTTCATTTCAACTTGAAAGTTAGTTTCAATCAATAGTTTCAATTGTCTAAATATTTTCTACACCTTCCAGTTTATAAGCATTCACTCACTATTTATTAATCTAACAGGCATGTCTCTTCTGTATCTTCATCCAAATTGATTTTCAAATTGTTAAACAAAATATAACCAAGAACAGCCCTCCAGAATGCCACTAAAAACAACCCCTCTAGATAACCATCAATCCATTAATCAGTACTTGTATATCACTTGCATGCAAGCCAGCCCCAAATTTTCTTTGTCTTGGGATCACATGAGAAAATGTTATCTAATTTTAGCACTAAGACATATTACCTTTGTAGCATATTCCTGATCCCCCAGCCTAAGAACCTTTTCAAAAATGAATTGCCCTAATATACATCAAAGTGCTATATATATAGTAATTACCCCTGGATGGTATGATTTTTTTCCTTTATTTTCTAATATTTCAATAACAAACTTGTACTGATTTTACAGTTTAAGTAAAATCATGGCAGAACTTAAAGAAAAAAAAGTTATCAGTTAGCTTGAGTTACTCTTAGTGACTTCTACGGTCATCCCTGTGTTCTTATCCTTTGCTCAATCAGGTTTAGAATTTTACCAGAGATCACTGTCAAGTTTCCAATGATACCCTCGAGCCCATGTGACCTAGAGGTTAACTCCAGATAAATCAAACATCAGAGAGAATTAGAATTTGGCTCTGCCTTCAAAAAATATATGTCCAGGGCTTCCCTGGTGGCGCAGTGGTTGAGAGTCCGCCTGCCGATGCAGGGGACACGGGTTCGTGCCCCGGTCTGGGAAGATCCCACATGCCGCAGAGCGGCTAGGCCCGTGAGCCATGGCTGCTGAGCCTGCGCATCCGGAGCCTGTGCTCTGCAAGGGGAGAGGCCACAACAGTGAGAGGCCCGCCTACCGCAAAAAAAAAAAAAAAAAAAAAAAATATATATATATATATATATATATGTCCAGAAACCATTCCTTTCTGGCAACACAGCACTGCCACCCTAGTCTGAGCCACCATCATCCCTGCCCTAACTACTGACAGAAGGCAAAAGCTTCCTACCTGGTCTCCCTGCTTCCGCCGATGCCCACTTTTCCCCACCTTCCACAGTCTATTCCCCAAGAGCAAACAGAGTAAAGCCTTTTAAAATGTAAGTCAAATCATGTCTCTGCTCTGCTGTCCCCTCCCCAGTGGCTCCCATCTCGCTCAGAATAAAACGCACTCCAGGGACTTCCCTGGTGGTCCAGTGGTTAAGAATCCGTCTTGCAATGCAGGGGATGCTGGTTCGATCCCTGGTCAGGGAATTAAGATCCCACATGTCGCAGGGCAACTAAGCCCACACACCACAACTACAGAGCCCATGAGCTCTGGAGCCAGAGTGCCACAACGAGAGAGAAGCCCATGCGCCACAACTGGAGAGAAGCCCATGCGCCACAACTGGAGAGAAGCCCACGCACTGCAACGAAGAGCCTGCACACCGCAACATAAGATCCTGTGTGCTAGAACTGAGACCCAATGCAGCAAACAAACAAACAAACAAACAAATAAATATTTTTTAAAATAAATAAAATCCACTCCAAAGGTCTTACCCCCGCTCTCAGGCCCTAGGTGATCTGAGTCCCATTACTTCTCTGCTCTCACCCGCTACTGCTCTTTCCCGACTACTCCACTCCAGCACACTGGCGGCCCTGTCGGTCCTTGGACAGAACAAGTCACACTCATACCTCAGGGCTTTTACACTTGCTGTTCCCTCTGCCTGGGATGCTTCTCTCCCAGGTATCTCCCTGGGTGTGTTCCTCACTTCTTTCAGATCTTGGCTTAAAATATCGCCTCATCAGAGGCCTTCCCTGATGACCTTACATAAAGTAACAATCTCTCAGCTCCCCACCACTTCCTATTACCACCTTACCCTGCTGTTGTTCTTCTGAGCAACTATCACCTATGGGTGTTGTTTATTTATCTACTTATTTATTTATATCTAGCTATGCATTTTTTAAAATATTTCTACCCATTAGAATATTATCCTTGAGAACAAGGATTTTTTCCTGTTTTGTTTAAGGCTGGACACTTAGCTCCAAGAACCGTGCTAGGCACGTGGTAAGTGGTACCATCAGAACATAAGTCCCAGTACATAGCAAAACACTCTATGTATAAGAGGTATGTGTAATAAATTTTGTTGATGAAAATGATTACTGCCCCCTCCCAAACTGACCAAGTATATTGAAAAAACATTGGTGCTCCAATAAAGAGAGACTAAAGTACCCTCAGAAAGATCAATGAACAAATGAATACTGGCTGCCACTCCACCCAACCAAAAATGAATTTCATTACCTACCCAGTTCCCTGGGGCAGGAAAAATGCTCCAGCGAAAGGAACAGAACAAGAATCCTGAACCAATGAACAGGGCAAGAATTTGCCTCGAAGTTTCCCACTCCCTCAAGAAGAGCCTGTCCCAAACTATGCCTGTTTCCAGGAGGGGTTCCCATGAGAGTGAGAGGTCTTGCTAAGATTCCTTTCCTATGTTCAATCACTCCTACGCCTAGAACCCATTTCCCAGACTCATTCTCTGGTTGCCCCATTGCTCTTCCTTCCCAGAGAACCTTGTTCTAACTATTATACAGCTACCACTGGTGACCAAGACCACTAGGTCCTCTGGCCACTCACTGCTCCAGTTTCTTCTATTTCATTAGTTCTCTCCACTGCCTCAGTCAACAACACCAATAAGATACTGGCATACACAATCCGGAAAGGGCTAGGAAAGGGAACTAGTTGTCAGTCACTGCCTCAACCAAAAAGTAACTTTCACAAAAGAGAAACATTACAGTGCAATGAAAATAACCCAGGTTTAAAATCTAGTCCTACCATCTACTACTTGTATGAACTTGGAGAAGTCATTTAACCTCTCTAAGCTCACTTCCTTGTGGTGAAAATAACAGCACTTACCTCAGAGTGCTGGTGTAAATATTAAGGGAGATAATGCCTGTCGAATAGGACTATGCCTAGCATATAGTAAGGGTTCAGTAAATGGTAGCTAGGCCTATTTCTGAAGGTTGGCTGGGTGGATTAAATGAGAAAACATGTGAGGTACTTAACACAGTATTTGGTTCAGAATAGGTCATCAACGAATACTGACTTTCCTCCCTCTCTTGTAATGGTGGTAAAATTGTAGAGACTTCAGAAACCACCCAATCCTGTCAGTGTGGCTCTACAACACTGTACAACATACTCACCATTTAGGTAATTTAAGCTTTCTGTCAATGCTTCTGGCTGCTCCCCTGATGCTTGTTGTCTTGGCAACAGTCACTCACTATCTTTTAATGGCAGTTGCCTCTTGACCTGGAGAGAATATAAACAGAAGGGAAAAGATAGGTAAAACATGAATTGCACCAAGACTGGGCTGACCCAAAGGGCTATCCCAAAGACCTTCACATACACTGCAGTGTCAGAAAGAGATAAGGGAGAATCTGGGTGCAGATCCTGACTCTGAAGGAAGCTGTCTATCTCTCTCCTCAGGGGAGAGAGGGAGTTTGGCTCTAGGAGACTTACCCTTTCCTACTGGATGATATGGTCCCAGGATAGACTACTTTGTCATTCCTGAAATTAACAGACCTATATATATACATTCCCCAACAGTCTAAAAATTTGTATGACAGCTTACATTCAGGAAGGATCTCAGAAATCAAATAGTTAAATGTCCTCATTTTAAGGAAGGAAACTAAAGCTTGGAAAGGGTGAGTCACACAATTGCTTAGGGCTAAAGCTGGGAATTCTACTAAAAATAAGATGTTCTGGAATATGCACAAGGAAAAAAATAATAAAACCAAACATCTGTGAAGTATCCACCACACCCTGGGCAATATGTTTTATGTTTTACACCAGACAATAACACAATAATGTTACCCCCTTATAGATGAAGAATCTAAATTTCAACAAGTCAAGTGACTTGTCCAAGGTCTCACAGCTTGTGAGTCAGGGTTTAAACCCAAGTCTGTCCAACTACAAAAAGCTAAGTCATCATGCTGACTCTCACTGGGGTGCCTTCTAGACTTGGTCCTCAAAACAGTCCTGAACTACTCTATATCAATTAGAACAAAAACAGAGCCTATCTGCAAACTTTACCCCTGGTTTTGTAATCAGCCTTCTCCAGGAGGGCTGAAAAGCCTCCTAACCCATTGAATCTTACCCCTAACACTGGAGAAGAGTAAATGAAGGTGGAAGATCTGGGTGAAACTTCTGTCCATCCCAGTCCTGAGGAAGAACAGAAAAACGGCTTCTAAGCGTGTGGCAAAACGAAAGCTTTTGTACATCGTCTTATACTCACACTATCCCCCTCCTTTCATCACAACTGCCCATCCCTCTCTTACATATCCCACAGACCACCCTGTGACCTCCTTCCCAGGCTGTTGGTCCCTTTAATCCAGTTTCCGCACCTCCACCACCAACCACGTAACATACACACAGATACAGAATCCACCCCTACCTCCATCCTCCTAGGGAGCTAGAAGGCTAGAATTAAGATGAAGAAGTAATAAAATGATAGCTTTTTAAAACTGGCTTTAAAAAAGACGAGGGCTTGAAGTCTCAAGCCAGTTAAGACCTAAGAGAGAAGAATTATTGACAAGCAATGAAAACAGCTAGAAAAAGGAGTAGAAAAAAGGATCTGTACCAGGGGCAGCACCCGAGGGATGGCTTGGGTGGGCGTGGCAGAAGCTTTAGCTCTCTCTCCCCCCATCACACACTTCAGAAAAAGAATCAGTCTACGCAGATTAAGTATGTTTGCTATTCAAACAGCATCAAGACTGGCCCACAGATCTTCTGTCCTGCCCCTGCACCCACCTCGCACACACACACACACACGCACGCACCCCTTCCTTTGCATAGCCCAGAACCTTTCCTACATAAACATTCTAAACCCCTGACAGGGGCAGCAGCACCTCTACTGAATGCTGCTGCCCCTCCACCTACTGCCAAATGTGCTGGCAAAGTAAGAAAGCCCAGGAGCCTGTGCTCTTCAAGACAGGAGAGAATACATGGCCAAAAATCAAACAAACAGGAACTCCAGATGATCCTGATTTGTTTTCAACTATCACACAGCCTTTCCGTACTTCTAAGGGCAAGTGATTTCTTTCCTTTGCTTCCGAATGTCCTTTACTTCTTGCGTCCTCAGTGCACTGGTCCTCTGTCCCCAGAAACAAAGGAGGACACTGGACACGTCCTCAAACGCTGTAGTGCTGCCCCTTCAGAGCCTTTCACCCCAGGGATCCAGCCACAGCACTTCCCCAGGCATCTCCTCTGGAGCTTCTGGCTGTTACTGTTGGCGGTGCTAGTGCGGGCTCTGTGTGCCTGTGCTCTCTGTCTAGAAGAAGAGGTAACAGGACCTTACAGATCATGGGAGAGCCCAACTGCCTCATCTTCCAGAGGAGCAAATGAGTCCCAGCAAGGCGGAGAGACCGGCCCAAGGCTGCAAAGCTGGTTGAAGTGAACCCGGTTGAGTCCACCTGAGATAGTTCACAAGCCACTTTAAGGAAATGCATCAGTCCATCCTCATTTGATTGAAGATTAAAGCTCTCTTACTCTCTGGGCTCTGACCTAGGTTGCGGCGACATGGCTAAACGCACCATGAAGGTCAGAATCGTGGGTAAATATGGGACCCATTAATGGTGGCTCCCTCAGGAAAATGGTGAAGAAAATTGAAATCAGCCAGCACGCCAAGTACACTTGCTCCTTCTGTGGCAAAGCCAAGATGAAGAGACGAGCTGTGGGCATTTGGTGCTGTGGCTCCTGAATGAAAACAGTAGCTGGTGGTGCCTGGACCTACAACACCATTTCTGCCGCCACAGTAAAGTCTGCCATCAGAAGAGTGAAGGAATTGAAGGACCAGCAGAAGCACCACCATTTGAAACACTGCTAGCCTAAATGGGTTAATTTATGTAACCAAAAGAAACAAAACAAAACACTCTCTTAAATGTGTATCACTTTTGTTCCCAAAACACTTTGATAATAGATAAAAATGCTAGTGGGTAGTTCTGCTTCCAGTACACTCCTCCCACAGATAAACAACTAAACACTCTAAATAAAATAGAAAAAACACCTATCTGAAGTGAACAATGGCTGGCAGATTTTAGAAAAGTTAAAAACTGGAAGAAGGGACTGGCAGGGGAAGAATTCCCCATTTTTGGAGCTTTGACCTGAGGGTTGTCCAGCTGAAGTTCCAATTAAAAATGAAAGCCTAGGCTTTCTGTCCAGAAGACAGAGAGACCAGAGAAGCCACAGACAGTAAGAAGGAAGAAGAGAGCCTGAGATGGAGAGCCTAGGTTCTCTGTGACACTCTGCCCAATCTCCTGCTGACCCCTGAACCATGTCCGCACGGGGCACAGTCCAAGGACCTCAGCTAAGGACAAAAGAACTGGACCGAGATTTGAACTGCCACCCACCACAGGTGAGACAGAACGTGCAATTTTGAGTCTAACCAACTTAACTATCTGCTAAAACAAAAACATCAACAGAAACCAGAGTCTCCACAACATAACATCCACATGCATCCATGTCCAGGACACAATCCCAAATTACATAAAGAACTAAAAGAACTAAACCCCTTTGCAAGAGAAAAGACAATCAAGAGAGGGCAAATCTAAGATGACCCAGATGTTGGAATTATCAGACAAGGATATTAAAGCAGCTATTATAACATCTATTAAAAGCAGAGAAATTGAAAAAAATTTAAGTGGAAATTTTAGAACAGAAATGCAGGATCTGAAATTTAAAAATTCTCTGAATGGGCAGGCTTAAGAACGGAATGGAGATGACAGAGAAAAGAGTCAATGAAACTTCTAGATCAAACTGAAATAACTGGGTCATCCGCAGTCTCTAGAAAAACCACCCCCAGGCCTTTCACCTAAGTGTACGCAATGATTACTTTCTGTGATCAGAAAAATAGGTATCAGAGAGAACCAGAATGACTAGGGATCACAGAGAAACCATTACCTGTGATTCTTTTGGACCAGGCCACCCCTCATCTACTAATTAACTCTTTCAAATATAAGCAAAGAAGAAAGTATAAAGGTAGAAAATGAGAGGGCAGGATAAATATGTACACCTGAGATAACCACAATATCCAAAGTCCTAAGAGTCAAATCTAGTGCCCCACCGTGTGTACTGAGAAGGAAGGAGATTGTCATGTTTCCCCTATAATTACTGAGGTAGCGTTCTCAGGATTGTTGGAGAAAAAAGCCAGGAGGGATTTTAACATTTTTTTCTGCCCTATGTGGTCTCTTCAACAAAAATCCAACCTGGTAAACAGGCTGCTAGCAGGACGGGGTGGGACCAGTCGGTGGTCTGCAGCTGAAGAGTACCAGCAGCTTGGCGAGAGTCAACCTAGTGCCACCTGGATTGGCGAAAGCAGCTAACCTGGCACCACCACTGAGCAGCGTCCCACACTCAGGTTACCATGTTGGAGTTCAGCGGCAAAAGACACGTCCATTTCTGTAAACCCTGCCTTTTTCTCATGCCCTTCCTCCCCACCCACACACCTGCCCACAGGGAAGAGAATCCAGTGCAAGTGCTCTTTTCTAAAGTCCTGTCATTAATTCTTAAATTGTGTTAATAATAGAGGTTTCAACACTTATCTATGCTGGAGGGCTACTAAAATAATGTCTCTCTTTTTCTAATTCTCCCAGGATAATTTTTTTTTTTTTTTTTGCGGTACGCAGGCCTCTCACTGTTGTGGCCTCTCCCACTGCGGAGCACAGGCTCCGGACGCGCAGGCTCAGCAGCCATGGCTCACGGGCCCAGCCGCTCCACGGCATGTGGGATCCTCCTGGACTGGGGCACGAATCCGCGTCCCCTGCATCGGCAGGCGGACTCTCAACCACTGAGCCACCAGGGAAGACCCAGGATAACTTTTTACCCATGTACCTCTTAAGATGAGAAGAAAATACTCTTATCCCCCATATGACAGATGAGCAAACAGACTGAGAGACTTGTGACCCTTTTAGGAAAGCTAGAAACAGAGGCAGAACTGGCATCCAATAATCCCATCTCTGAGCTTCAGGGTTTCTTCACCTCACTAAAGAAGCCTTACCCAACACAGACCCAAAAATATAAACAAGATTGCAATTGGAAAGAAAGGACTAAAGAACTTAGTATTAATAAACAATTGATAAGGGCTTCCCTCGTGGCGCAGTGGTTGAGAGTCTGCCTGCCGATGCAGGGGACACGGGTTCGTGCCCCGGTCCGGGAGGATCCCACATGCCGTGGAGCGGCTGGGCCTATGAGCCATGGCCGCTGAGCCTGCGCATCCGGAGCCTGTGCTCCGCAATGGGAGAGGCCACGGCAGTGAGAGGCCTGCCTGCGTACCACAAAAAAAAAAAAAAAAAACAATTGATAAGACTCATTTGTGATCAGCATATCTGTGTAAATATTTGCAGGTCCTCAAGGAGGCCACCTGGCTCTGCTGTTTCCTTTCCTAACTAGTAGGTTATAATTGAGACCAGGTTTCCTTGCAATTAGCCCATGTTTGTGGGGTTTAGCAACAGAACCTCATGCCTGAAATTGGTGGTTATTCACCTGCTTTAACAAAGTTGGCTCAATCAGAAGAACATGCTGGCTGCCTTTAACCTCTAGAAGTCTATAATTAGGGTATCAAGGGGCCACAAGGATTACCGCAAGTAATGGCAAATGTAGTTAAACAGCAAGTCACAGAAATCACCCTAAGGAGAAAGGAACCAGAGGGCTTTTATTACCTAATTTAATCTTCATGGTAACCTATCAGGAAAATACTATCATGTTCAGTTTATAAATGAGGAAAAATTAAAGGTTCGAGGTCACATAGCTGATAAGTGATAACGGATAAGTGGATTCTCACCTACATATTTCTGCCCCAAATTTTGCTTTCTCCTCTCCATTATACCTCCTCTCTAAGGAATCATCTCTCGGATCTCACCCTCAAAAAAGTCAGTCCTGATCCACAGTCCAAACATCACAAACCTACATGAGGTCGATGGGTAGTTTGTTCATTTTTTCATTCATTCATTCATTCATTCATTCATTCATTCATTCATTCTAATATTGACTGACAGTGCATCAAGCTCTGGAACAAGCACTGGGGATAAAACAGTGAGTAGAAACAGACTGTCTTCGAGGCATTTTGTATAGTACAACAGAAAAGCACTGACTGAAGAATCATATTAAATATAAAATCTATGAAGTACAATTAACAGAAAGTGACCCACTGGGGGAGGTCTAGGAAGGCTCCAATTCTCAGTAAGAACGTTCCAAGTAGAAGAGGGAGTACAGTGAGCTTGAAGAACTAAAGTAAATCTGTATAACCAAAGAAGGGAGAACCAACAGACACAAGAGATGAGACTGGAGAGGGTCATACCATGCAGGCCTTTGGAGCCCAAATTATTATTAAACAACCCAAATAAGTTAAGTCATTTAAGTGTTAAAAAGATGTAACGTGTGTACATTTCAAAAAGATCACTTTGGCTTTAGTATGGACAACAGATGGAAGGAGGTAAGGATGATGCCAAGAGATCAGGAAGGAGGCCAGTTCTGTGGTCCAGGAGAGATAATAGCTAACAATACTGCGTGCACACAGGGCACTTACTATGTACCAGGCACTGTTCTAGGTAATTTATATGAATGAATTTAATCCTTGTAACAACTCTGTGAAACAGATACTATTATCAGTACTGAACAGATACTACTGTAAGGTTAAGTAATTTAACGAATTCCCTGCCCCCGCTTGGTGTCCTCACTTCCCTCATAATCAGTCCCTTGCAAACAACTTTAATTCACTTCTTCATATTCAACTAGTAAAACGTCAATCCTTGTTAAACCAAACTAACAACCTCTCCAGGCCTACACCAAAGCAGCAAAGTTATAAACTAAGTTGTAGCTCTAGAGAAAATATAACTACGTTGACTGGTATCATTTTAAATTTACCACCACAAATTTCAAACGGGCCCCTCAATGCTGCCAGCAATCCCACTGCATTCCCCTTAGTAGGTTCACTTTTCTATTCCCCCAAAATGACTCTTTCACATCTTTTCCCCTTTCAGTAAGCCTCCAGCTCCCATCAGCTAATGACTTTGCCACCAAGAAGCAACATCAAACCGTCATCTTCCACTCCGAATCTAACAACACACGAGCACTCTGCTTTCCCTACTGCTACAGCGAAGACTCTTTGTTAGTATATAAAGTACAACCTTTCATATCTACTATGGATCCAATTCCCTCTTATCTTTTTTTTTTTCTTTTTTGCAGGCCTCTCACTGTTGTGGCCTCTCCCGTTGCGGAGCACAGGCTCCGGACGCGCAGGCTCAGCGGCCATGGCTCACGGGCCCAGCCACTCCGCGGCATGTGGGATCTTCCCGGACCGGGGCACGAACCCGTGTCCCCTGCATCGCCAGGCGGATTCTCAAACACTGTGCCACCAGGGAAGCCCTCCCCTCTTATCTTCATATGCAGTTATCTCCACTCTCTCTTACATCATCATTTTTCTCTTTACAGACTCATACCCATCAGCATACAAACATGCTTGAGAATGGCACTGCTCTTAAGTGTGGTCCACAAACCGGCACTGGCTCACAAACTGTTACCATTATAGGTACAGATATTGAGAGTAAGCATATAGACATTTGTGTAGCAAGGTGACATTGCTGCAACATCCAAGCATATGATCAGTGGACTTCTCAAATGGTAGACCAGTAAGTTGGTGAACCCAAATAGTGAGTCATGTGTGAAGTAAGCTATGTACAAATCGTACACGGTACTACCACATGTAGATCCCGGACAGATTAGATCCAGAGGCCACATTTGAGAAGCAAGATTCTAGAATTACCCATCTTAAAAAACAAGACAAAAAAAAACCTGAAATAAACTCTCTTTTGAGCTCACTTCCTCCAGCTGCTCCAGCCCCAATGTCTCTGCTTCTCTTCAAAGCAATACCTCTGGAAGAGTTGTCTACACTCTTCATTTCCTCCCCTCTCATTCTCTCAGTTCACTCCAACCAGGCTTCTATCCTCAACATTCCACTAGAACTGTTCATCAGGGTCAAAGGCCTCAATATCGCCAAATTCTAAGGTCACCTCTTTGACCTCTAAATAGCATTAACACAAATAAACACTCTTTCTCCGTCAAAACACTTTCTTCCTTGGTTCCAGGATAACACGCTTTCCTGATCTTCTTCCCACTCCTCCCCTGGCTCTCCCTTATTCATTTCTGCTGGCTCCTTCTCCTCTGCTTGACAAGGGACAGTCCTGGACCTCTTTTCTTTATCTGTACCCTTCCTTTTTTTGGGTAATCTCATCCAGTCCCATGACTTAATATCAATGACTTCCAAAGCTTTTACCTCCAGAACTGACCCCCCTGAACTCCAAAAGGATATCCAACAAGCTACCTAACATCTCTACTCAGATGTCTAATCGACATCACAAATCCATATATTCTCATACGCTTGATGGCCTTCACCTTTTACTCTTCTCTCCCCAAACCCATTCCTCTTCAAATCTTCCCCCATCTCAGTCCACAGCCACACCATTCACCCAACTGTCCAGGCCAAACACCTGGAATCATCCTGGATTCTTCTTTCCCTCACACCCCACATGCAAATCCATCAGCAAGTCCTATCAACTCTAAGTCCAAATTTTCTTGAATCTGTCCCTCTGCCCTCTACACTGCTATTAAGCGCCCTAGTCCAAGCTCCTGGACTCTCACCCTACCAGTTACAATAGCCTCTCCTTAAGCCTCCCTACTACCAACTGTTCCCATTCTCCAAATAATGGCGAATTAATTTCTAAAAATTTAATCAGAACAAGACTCTATCCTGCTTAAAAACAACAAAATCTCTGGGCTTCCCTCGTGGCGCAGTGGTTGAGAGTCCGCCTGCCGATGCCGGGGACACGGGTTCGTGCCCCGGTCCGGGAAGATCCCACATGCCGCGGAGCGACTGGGCCCGTGAGCCGTGGCCGCTGAGCTTGCGCGTCCGGAGCCTGTGCTCCGCAACGGGAGAGACCACAACAGTGAGAGGCCCGCGTACTGCAAAAAAAAAAAAAAAAAAAAAAAAAAATCTCTAATGGCCTTCCCATTCACTTAGAATAATCCTAAGTCCTCACCATAGCCTACAAGGCCCTACATGATCTAACCCCTATCTACTTCTCTGGCCTCATTTCCCACCAGGTCCCCTCCTCACTTCCTGTTCCTTGCACACACACACACACTGTTCATTCTTGCCTTAGGGCCTTTGCACTGTTCCCTTTTCCCTTTGTACAGCTGGCTCCTTTTGTTCACTGAAGAGTCAGCTTACATTTTACCACCTCTATAAAGATTTGACCAGCCGATATAAAGTAGCTCTCACCCTCTAACATATCACCCTGGCTTATGCTCACCTTTGCACTCAACCTTATCTGACAGTTTGTCTATTTGTTTATTGCTTGTCTCTTCCTCCCCACTCCCTGCCTAGCTCATCACTATATCCCCAGGGCCTAGATCAGTGCCTGACTGACCATAAATAGATGAGTCTACAGCACAGGGGAGTGACTTAGGCTGGAGACATGCATTTATGAGTCATGTGCACAGAGGTGTGGCTACTAAAGCCAATGGGGTGGATGAGATCACCCAGGGAGAGTGTCCACTAGAGGAGAGGGGAGAGCCAGGGAGAGAAGGACATTTAATAGCTGAAGAGTAGAGGATGAGCCTGCACAAACAACAGAGAACGATGAGGAGGAACGAGAGAGTGTTATGTCACTGGAGCCAAGAGAAGAGAGTGTTTCGAGAAAGAAAGGGAGGCCAACAGTGTTAACTTCACTGAGAAAATTAAAGATGAAAAATATCTGTTGAATTCAGCTTCATGGAGGACATTAGTTACCTTAGCAAGAGGTGTTGCAGTGAAATGATCAGGGCAAAAGCCAGACTAGAGTGGGCTGAGTGAGCAGAGTGAGGCAGTGAGTATATACAGCTTTTTAGAAAAGTTTGGCTGTTTGAAAGTGAAGGTGATGGATTACAGAGAATGCAGGGCTGAGGAAGCAGAGCTGTCCTGTTTCTGTTTAATGGGGGCACTCATCGAGTACTGCTGCACTCACAAGCTGCAAGTCACCCGAAGGTTTCACACCCTCACACCCAACTTAGGATGCCATTTCCCTTGGACTGATTCCTAAATGCCCAGAGTATCTAGAAGTTTTTGTTTACATGTACATCTCATCTCCCTTACTACATACAATGGAAGATAAAAACACCCTTCTATATTCTTTCACTTGGTGCTGTCAAGACAGAACACTGGGCTTTCTTACTAAAGGGCCTGAGTTTAAAAGGTTTTCTGCTGCCATTTTAACTTCAAGGCATATTTGGGGATCACTGTTATTTCTACCCCAACGAGAAGCTTTTTTTCCATTTTATAGCCCCTAGAGCACTTCCCTTTGTCTCCATTCCACACTCCCTGTCCACCCTGCCTGCTTCCCAGGCAACACACTATAATGGCAACGGTCTTGGGAGTGAGAGAATCTGCGTTCCCACTATAATTCAGTCACATATCAGGTTAGGTGACTAAACTTCACAATCTCAGTGTTTTCAAGTGGATATAGAGATTATAATATCTAAACTTCATGGGGGTGTTGTAAGGGCTATATGAAAATATACATTCAGTGCCTGAGCACATAAGGCCTAGCATAAAACACATCCTATAAATGTTAATTCAATTCTCTTCTCATTACCATTCTGATTAAGCCTTACATCCTCTGCACAAGTTTCTTTAGTTTCTTTTTTCCCTCTGTCTATGTTGTACCAGAAAGAGGAGAGGAACCTTGAGAAATTAACTTGCCCAGTTCCAACCGAAAGAGTTTTAAAGAAGTACTAAGAGAGGTGGATGGGTGGGGCCAGAGGTGTAACCAAGCAATATCTGAAAGGGCAGGGAGGATTCCAGAAACAGGCAGGCTCCCTGCCAGGTTCTCCTGGGTCCCCTCCAGGTTCCTTCTTTGCAGCTAAGGCTGTGTCTCTGTATCATATGCTCTTTTAGTAAGGCATGCTTGCCAACAAGTCTCAAGTCAATGTCTTCAGTATTAAAAAAAGCAAAACAGCACTTATACTCACACACATACTGGGCTGTACAAAGGGCAATGGAATCCTGAGTTCTAGTCTTGACTCTCCAATTTATTAGTTCTGGACCCTTGCAGGATTATTCTAATTCTCTTACTCAGAGAAACTCTTACTCAAAGTTTCCTCACTTGTAAGACAAAAATAACAATCTGTCTTCACTACAAGACTGAAAGGATCAAATGAAATAAGGTACGTGAAAGTACTCTGCACACTATAAAACATGGTTATTGTTATATTATAGGTATACAAAGAAATTACAGAGTCTGCCTTTGGCCAGTTTAGGTGTAAGTTTGACTGAAAAAGTCCCCAGCTCTGGAGTACTCTATTCTATGTCCCAAGGCTACCTATTTCCAACCCAAGTCCCTCTGTCCCTGGCAGCTGATAAACTTATATTCTAATTCCACTTGATTCCCTTATCTTAGAAAGGTTTCTTGAACTTCTCTGGCTAAATGGCTCCATGTCCCCAAAATGGTAAAGACCATGACACCTGATGATCTCTAAGGGCCCTTTTGGCTTGGACATTCTAAGCCTCTCTATCCTATACTCTCAAAGCACTTTGTCTCCCTACTTGAGCAATTTCCAATCTACTTTGCATTATAGCTTTATCTTATATCATCTCCTAAGGAGAGAGCAGAAGGTTGTCTTAAATGAGTTTTATATTCCCCACGGCACCTAACATGGAGCTTTGTACATAGAAAGTACTCAAAAAGTATTGGCTGAATTGATCTATTGCTGATTTCTCATTTTTTGCACTTATTGTCCATACCACACAATAACTATAGACTATCTTCTTATCCTTTTATATTCCTTTTGTAGCTCCACAGGCCTGGCAAAATGTGAAACACATAGTCTATATTTTTTAAGGACGGGTGAGTGGTTCATTCCTTGATCAAGGTAAAAAAAAACTCAGAGCCAATCAACCTCTCCTACCTACGATTTTTAACAACTGCCTCTGGTTACTGACATATATAAACATGACATTTATCAGACTGTCATAGGAAACTGTATAACAGTTATTACACGGATAGAGGCAAATGGAATGCAGGAGTTAAAGGCTCTTTTTTCCCCAGTGACATCAATAATGTGGTAAAAAGGCAAATATGTTGACAGCTAGCAGACCTGGACTCTAAGCTCATCTCAGGGAGTGTGGCGGGGTGGGGTGGGGGGGATCTTCTAAAACGGTTCCCAGTGATGTCCACCTCCTAGTGTCCATGTTCTATGGGGGCTCCTCCCTTGAGTGTGGGCTGGACCTAATGACTTACTTCTAATGAAGAGAATATGGCAAGAGTTATGAGATGTCACTTCTGAGATTAGGTATAAAAGACTGAATTTTTTCTTGTTGCCTCTCTCTTGCTCTCGCCACCTCTTGCTTGCTTTGATGAAGCTAGCTGCTATGCTGGAGAGGTCCGTGTAGCAAGGAACTGAAGGTGGCCTCCACCCACCAACCGGCAAGGAACTGAGGGCCTCACTCCCATGTCCTGGAGGAACTGAATCTTACCAATGACCACTGAGAGAACTCTGAAGCTGGTCCTTCCCCAGGCACACTGGAGGTGACTGCAGCCCTGGCTGACGCCCTGATTGCAGCCTTGTGCGAGACTCTGAAAAAGGGGACCCAGCTAAGCCCTGCCCAGGCTCCTAACCCACAGAAACTGTGATATAATAAATGTATATTGTTTTATGCTGCTAAATTTTGTTATGCGGCAACATATAAATAAGACACCCTGTATATTAAAAAAAGCAGGGTGGGTGGATGGAGAGACCCTATGTATTAAAAGATTCTTAAAAGACATATCAATCAATCACAATGTATGGACCAGATTCAAACAAACTGTAAAAAACAAAACAGAATCATTACATTGATAAAACAACTGGAATTTGAATGACTAGATATCTGATGACATTAAAGAATTCTTGCTAAATTTTTTTTAATATTTATTTACTCATTTATTTATTTGGCTGCATTGGGTCTTAGTTGTGGCACACGAGACCTTTGCTGCGGCACGCGGGATCTTTTGTTGCTGCACGCGGGCTCTTTGTTACAGTAGGCGGGCTTCTCTCTAGTTGTGGCATGCGGATTCCAGAGCGCACAGGTTTAGCTGCCCCACAGCATGTGGGATCTTAGTTCCCCGAACAGGGATCAAACCCGTGTCCCTTGCATTGGAAGACAGATTCTTAACCACTGGACCACCAGGCAAGTCCCTCTTGTGAAATTTTTGATGTGATGCTGTGGGTTTTTTTAAATTTAAAAAACTGTTAACTCTTAAAGATACATACCGAAATGCTTACAGATGATACGTCTGGAATTTGCTTCAAAATAATACAGGAGGGCTTTCCTGGTGGCACAGTGGTTGAGAATCTGCCTGCCAATGCAGGGGACACAGGTTCGAGCCCTGGTCTGGGAAGATCCCACATGCCGCGGAGCGGCTGGGCCCGTGAGCCACAACTACTGAGCCTGCACATCTGGAGCCTGTGCTCCGCAACAAGAGAGGCCGCGATAGTGAGAGGCCCATGCATCGCGATGAAGAGTGACCCCCGCTCGCCGCAACTAGAGAAAGCCCTTGCACAGAAACGAAGACCCAACACAGCCAAAAATAAATTAATTAATTAATTAAAAATAATAATAATAATACAGGATGGGGTTAAGTGAGTGAGGGTATAGATGAAACATCAGCCATAGCTTATAACTGCTGCAATTGTGCATGGGTACATGGGAGTTCGTTATGAAGTTTCCTTTCATTTAAATTTGAAATTCTCTATGACAAAAAGCCTTCTTGCGGGGAGGGATGGGTAAAATCCAAGAACCCAAGGGTCCTTCTAAGTTCCAACGATCTACGATCCCACAACACCTCAAATCCTATGCTCTGACCTTCCCTAGGTTTCCTGAACTGAATATACCATTTCAATCCATGCCACTGACCTACATCATCACTTTCCCACAAAAACTCTGTTGAGCACCCACATCTGATAAGTTAGTTAAAATAAGATTACTTGGACAATTTGGCCCTAGTAGGTGAAGAGAATCGAGTGATACGATGGCTAATTGCTAGAAGGTACTTGGCACAAAGTAGGAGGAACCACCCTAGGGCTTCCTCGTGTCGGAAACCATCACCTGTTGTACTTTATCGTGCCACCCTTAGGACACACCAGCCTTTGGCCAGTATAGGTATTTTAACATTTCCTCCCTATGCTGTGTACAAACTTAATTTTTTAATCCCTTACAGTTTTCTTTCAATATGCCTCAAGTATCTCAATTGGTATGAATGACCTATTTTCTTGTTTCCAGTTTTGTTCAGCTAATTAAAAAAGAAAATCTCATGGTCTACAGTTCCACAAGAAAAGAACTGCAACAGGGAAGAAATCATATCTGCTTTTTCTTGTCAGAGTCTCTGATTCTTAGGTTAGAGAATCAATCTTTGAAGTTCCTGCTAAACAAGAAGATTCACACAATAAAGTGAAGCGAGGATAGACAACTGCGGACTCAGTAACTAGTTCCCACCCTCTTCCTTGAGGTGCATGACCATTGCTACTGACACATCCCACTTCTACTGTGTAAGATGTCCACGCTCTAATCTGTCATGATAACTTCAATCACCCACCCAATACCTATACTCTACCCCCTACCCTTCACCCTCTCTTTATGAATAGTCCTGAGATAACACTCTATCTGAGGGGTTTTCAACTCTGGCTAAATACTAGAAAAACCTGGGGACCTTTCAAAACTATCACTACTGTCTGATAACTGACTCAATTTCTATAAGAGGTCAATGATTCGAAAAAGGCAGGGGATGGGGGAGCAGGGGAAAGAGGGACCACTCTAGATGTAAAGAAACTTAAGAAACATAACTTAATGTGTGGACTCTGGGTGGATCCTTATTCTAAGAAACTAACTGCAAAGACATTTTTGAGACAATCAAGGGAATTTGATTATGATCTAGGACTTAGATATTAAGGATTTGTTAACATCATTAAATTTCATAATGGCACGGTTATGTGAGAAAATGTCCATATTTAAAGATGCATATTAAAGTATGTGGGGTAAAATTACATGATATCTGGGATTTGCTTTAAAGTTCTTCAACAAATGAAAAAAAAAAGGAATGAAGCAAATGTAGCAAAATCTTGAAAATTATTGAATCTAGATAGATACATACAGGTTCACTGTATTAGCCTCTCCAGCTTTGCGAATGTTTGAAATTTTCATAATAAAAAAATACTTTTTTTGGGGGGCTTCTCTGGTGGTGCAGTGGTTGAGAGTTCGCCTGCCGATGTAGGGAACACGGGTTCGTGCCCCGGTCCGGGAGGATCCCACATGCCGCGGAGCGGTTGGGCCCATGAGCCATGGCCGCTGAGCCTGCGCGTCCAGAGCCTGTGCTCCGCAACGGGAGAGGCCACAACAGTGAGAGGCCCGCGTACCACAAAAAAAAAAAAAAAAAAAAAATACTTTTTTTAATGCTGACACCTAAGTACAACTATAAAACTCTTTATCAGCATCTACCAAAGCTGAGCATATGATCCAGCAATCCTATTCCTAGGTGTATATCCAACAGAAATGAGTGCCTGTCTACCAAAAAGACATGTACAAGACTAAGAATGTTCATGGCAGCTTTGTCATATAGCCAAAACTGTCCCAAAAGTCCCGTAACAGTAGAATAAATAAATAATTGTGGTACATCCAAACAATGAGCTATTACATACTAGATGAATGAATGCAACATGGATGAATACCCAGATATGATACTGAGCAAAAAAATCCAGACCCAAAAAGAGCACATGCTATCTGATTCTACTTATATGAAACTCAAGAATAGACAAAGCTAATCAATGGAAATAGAAGTCAGAATAAGTGATTACTTGGGCAGCCAGTAATTGATGAGGAAGAAGCATGAGGGAGCCTTCTGGAGTTTTGGAAATATTCTATATTTTGATCCAGAACTTATCTTGATGTGAGTAGTCTTTTGGGGTTTTTTTGTGTGTTTTTTTTGTTTTTGGCTCCGTTGGGTCTTCATTGCTGCACACAGCCTTTCTCTAGTTGTGGTGAGCAGGACTACTCTTTGTTGCGGTGCACAGGCTTCTCATTGCGGCGGCTTCTCTTGTTGCAGAGCACAGGCTCTAGGCACAAGGGCTTCAGTAGCTGCAGCACGTGGGCTCAGTAGTTGCAGCACACAGGCTCTAGAGCACGCGGGCTTCAGTAGTTGAGGGACGTGGGCTCAGTAGATGCAGCACGTGGGCTCTAGGGCATGCGGGCTTCAGCAGTTGTGGCTCGCAGGCTCTAAAATGCAGGCTCAGTAGTTGCGGCACACAGGCTTAGTTGCTCTGCGGCATGTGGGATCTTCCCAGACCAGGGATTGAACCCGTGTCCCCTGCATTGGCAGGTGTATTCTTAACCACTGCGCCACCAGGTAAATCCCTGTGAGTAGTCTTCACATGACTATTTACACATATAAAAATTCACAGAGTATTTTACTGGAAATTTTGTGTACTTTAGATATATTCAATAACAAACAAACATTAGAGTAAAAATCAGAATCTTAGCTACCGGTGTTTTATAAAAGCTCTGTAAGCAATCCTAACGTGCAGCCAATGCTAAGAACCATTCCTCTACCTCAACAAGCTTCTACCTACCAAGACTCCCAGGTCTTGGACTTCCCTGGTGGTCCAGTGGCTAAGACTCCACACTCCCAATGCAGGGGGCCCACATTCCCAATGCAGGGGGCCCATGTTCCATCCCTGGTCAGGAAACTAGATCCCACATGCCGCAACTAAGGGTTCACATGCCGCAACTAAAGACCCCACATGCCGCAACTAAAGACCCTGCCTGCTGCAACCAAAAGATACCTCATGCCGCAACTAAAGGTCCCGCATGCCACAACCAAAGACCCTGCACATGGCAACGAAGATCCCGCACGGGGCAACTAAGACCCAGTACAGCCAAATAAATAAATAAATATTAAAAAAAAAAAAGACTCCCAGGTCTTCCTACTTCCACTGCAATAGTAATTGTGAAACAAGGTAATAAAAACAGAAGCTTGGAAAGATGGTGGTGCGGGGAATAAGGCGAGAGGCACCTCTTAGAAGAGTTAGAATTCAGGACAAGGGAGGAAAACTGAAGTCAGTGCTGATGGAGCTAAGAACATAGCTGAAAGTGACAGTGAGTATGACAACTCAGATTCTAGTTCTAGCTTATTACTGGCTAGCTATGGGCTTGGCCTTAGGCAAACTGCTTCTTTTCTCCAGGCCCCACTAAGATCTATTACAGTTTTTAAACAGTCTGGAGAGTTAAGTGAGAGGAATCAATTAAAAACAAGCCCTTCTGAAGGACCCTAGGTTTATCTCTAGCATAGCACTTGCCATTCTGTACTATAATTATCTACTGGTTTATCTCTTCCCACCAAACCTAGAGCTCTTAAAAGGCCAGGATTACGTATATCATCTCTGAATCCAAGCACATGCATAGAACTTGGCACATAATAATAACTCAGTAAATGTTCAATAGCTAAATAGCTGAAAACTATGAGTGCCTATACTTATGTTCTTGTAAGTACAGATATACTTATATAGACTTATAAGAAAGAATGATTCATTTCCCACATATATACCCCTTCCAAATAACACTGAATAATATTATTTTCCTTATTGATACCAACTAAAGGTAGTCCAAATTCTAAAATACCCAGAATCATCAGAAAGGCTCCCTAGTGATGTCCTACCAGAAGGCCTCAAAAGTCTATGCCTCCTCCTCCCCAAATAATATACCTCCTAATGATATCTAATGCTTATACATTATTTCATAGTTCAAAGTACTTTCAGTCCCATATCTCAATTAATCCACATAAAAAGTCTATAAGGAGGTATTATCAAATCCATTTTATATAATGAGCAAACTGAGGCTCATATTTTAAATAATTTGCTGACCTAAGGTAAACTGAAATTAACTAAAGGAGGGCTTTCAGTATGTACCCTCTTTCTTCGGAGCCCAGAAGGAGGAGAAACAGGAACATCACTACCTCTGCTCCCCTGGCCTCCCCAAGTGAGATGGATCAGTCCACTAGCTGCTTTTGCTTTATTGAGCTGACTACCTCTTAAATTTTCCTTGTCTCTATGAGAATCAGTTATATGATTTTTATGTTAAGCAAAAAGTAAGTCCAGCCCAAGGAGAAAAATCCCAAGTCTACAAACAGCCACACTCAAAAGCTTCTAGCTGACATCCTTGTGTATAAAGCTAAAGAAATAAAAGAAAAACTTGCTCCAGCAGGGAGGTATAAACCCTACTAACCAAACGGCCCTGCAATACTCAGGCAGTAATGCACAACTGATTTAGTTTGTACTAGTTTTTATATTTTCTTCAGTAATTTGTACTGTCTATTGTTTTCTCCTCACCATTGCAAATTCTTCAAGGGCAACGGTCACATCTTCCAGTTAAGACGGTCCATCTCCTATATAAATGAGCATACTGTACCCAAACTAAAACTGGATCATGTTTTTCTGACCCTGTAATTTATATAAACTGTCTTTCCCAAAATTAAAAATTTAAATACTTTTTTAATTTAAGTACTTAAGGTATTAAATACTTTAAGTAATTAACAAGCTGACATTCTTCAAAAGAATAACATATATAAAATCTAGAGTCTCTAAGAAACAAACACCAAAGAACACAGCATCTGCAATAATGGCAGGCACACATTTGAGTGGGAACTCAATAAAGGTGAACTGAGTGAATGATAACTGAGAGCTCAAAATCCATTAAAAATCACTTAAAGCAGAATGAAATAACCAGGAACCAAGGGAAATTGATGAAGAATGCCAAATTAATTGGAAAAACAGCAAGTCAGACTCTAAGGCAGTACCACCCAAAGTCATGTTTGGGGTCCCACAAGGGAACACTGGATTTAAGCACTGCATTACACCCACAGCAGAGATCTATAGCCCAAGTGCAAGCATTAGGGTAATTACTCCCCACTACCACTGCCCTGAGGTCCAGGCACAGGACTGCAGGAGTTAAACCAGGCAATACTAAAAGTGAGGAGGAAATTAGCATGCCGCCTGACACTTTTCCGGCACAGCCTAAGCCGATTAGTTTAGGTTACAAACACAACTGCAAGATTCCACTACACTGATGAAACTACTCTTTTTCTGCAAACTAAAAATAACCTATTTATCAAATCCGGAGCATTCCTCAAGTATTTTTGCCCTGTCAGCTACCCGAAGTTCCATTTCCTCAAATCCTTCATTTAATCTACAGTGTTTTATTGGATCCAAGTCTCCCCGTGTCCCTCAGCTTCCCCCTTCATCCTAATCCTGTGACTACTGCAAGAGACAAAAACCCTTTCCTAACTCAAGCTTTTTAAGTTTCTTTTCTAATAAGCATGTACAAAGCTTGTGGCTCCTGCCTTGTGTGGAGCCGCAAATGGATGATGGGCAGAGCTGCAGCAAAGAATAATGAAAAGCAAAGAAAAAATGAAGGACAAGACAGGGCATGATCAGGAAGTTGGCTAAATGCTTTTCATTCAGGCAGGAATAGAAGGAACCCCACCCACTTAGAAGAATAAAGCATAAGGGTGAATGGTTTCCAATACAGAGCAGACTGTATTTTACCACCTTACAACATAACAATCAAGCCTGCTCTGGGGACAGATGAATACCCAAAGAGCTCTGAGTATCCCACAAGAATCACTAGTCTGTCCTAGGGTTCAAGTGACATTTTCAGGGGAAACAAGCTCCCATAATTTAAGCCAAACAAGTCAGGCTTAAACTGCAGATTTTCTAGTCATAAAGTGCTGAGACAGGTGCTCAAATCATCAGCAGTTCTCCTCCTCTCAGGCCCTAGAGTAAACCAACACTCCTTTTCCAAAGGTGGAAACTAACATGGACTTTGAACTTCCTTATGGCCCCTTGTTCCCTGCAATAGCCTCAGTAGAACGCCACAATACTCTGCCACCCTATATAGACGTAACAAAGCATTTGCTATTGTAAAACAGTTACTTGGGATATACATAATGTACTTCCCACAGATCCAACTTTCAAGTCTTCTCTCGCTCCTATTTCTAACCTTTTATCTCTTTAAAACAAAACAAAACAAAAACTGGCTTATCTATAAAATCCACACTCTCAGAAACATTCCTCCTGAAAAAAGAAAACTTTAGCCTGCGACCACCCAAGGTGCACTGTGGTAAAGTTCCAGTGCAGAATCTATGCTGTGCGTCAAAGCAAACTGCAAGTTGTGGTCCTTCCAGGATTCATGAAATCAAAGAATATCAAAGCTGGAAAAATCCTTGGGGGTCAATTATCCAGTCCTAATTTTCATTTTATTTTTTATTCTTATTTTTTTGGCCACACCCGGCGGCTTATGGGATCTTAGTTCCCCAACCAGGAATCGAACCCATGGCCCCTGCAGTGGGAGTGCGGAGTCCTAACCACTGGGCCGCCAGGGAATTCCCTCATTTTCATCTTAATGATGGGGAAGATATGACCAGAAGAGAGGAAATGGAAGCTTGGAGCAAAACTGAACCTAAGACCTAGGTATCCAGACTCCCAACTCAGGCCTCTTATGCCACACCATACCTCTGCAGAAGACTGAGTTTACGGGAGTCAAGTAGCTAAGGAAAAGGGAGGAAAAAGAAAGGAAAAAAAGGTACCAAGCAAAGAGACCAATTCTTTGTGAATTCCCCTCCTCTGTTACTGGAGGAGGAGGATTCAGGGGACCAGTTACTGCTCCTCCAAATGCCTTAACTTTGAGAGTTTGTCTCTTAGGGACTTCCCTGGTGGCGCAGTGGTTGGGAACCAGCCTGCTAATGTCAGGGACACAGGTTCAAGCCCTGGTCCAGGAAGATCCCACATGCCGCAGAGCAACTGAGCCCATGCACCACAACTACCAAGCCTGCACTCTAGAGCCCGTGAGCCACAACTACTGAGCCCGCGAGCCACAACTACTGAAGCCCACGTGCCTAGAGCCCATGCTCCATAACAAGAGAAGCCACTGCAATGAAAAGCTTGCACACTGCAATGAAGAGTAGCCCCTGCTCGCCGCAACTAGAGAAAGCTCGTGCGCAGCAACGAAGACGCAAAGCAGCCAAAAATAAATTAATTAAATAAAATAAAGAGCTTGTCTCTTAAATTTTTACTAAAAGCAAGATACAAATTGCCACTCACACCCTAATGGGGCCTCCCAATCACTGGACAGGCAAAATCAAAATCAACCAAATACTAGGATGGAATGACTACAAGAACCCTTAAATAGAAAGATGGCATCCTTTGGGGGAAGAGGGCACATTTTTCAAAGACGACTCAATCGTATGACACCACTGAAAGAAACCACATTATCAGATCATATTCTGTAACTAGGCCTTAGAGAAAATTTCAGTTCTCTGAATCTTTTTCTTTAACAGTAAAATGAAAAGTATAGACTTTCATTCATTCAAAGACCCTTTCAAGTTCTAAAAGGCTCAACCTTTTTCCAAGAGGTCCCTACTAAAGGAAGACACTAGCCATAACAGTACCCAAAAGGCAACATACAAAAGTCTTAAGCCTGACCACCGGCCTGGAGATGGGTCCTGGCAGACGGGCTTCCCAGCTACCAGTCTTCCCACAAGCTGACAATGAACATCCGTGGTATCACTAAAATTAAACATGGGGGAAAGAGTGCACACTTTCTTCTACACTGTGCCCACTAGAATGTTGGCTGTGATGCCTCTTTAGGAACTAGTTTGACCATCTACAGATGATTAAATTTGCCATTGTTGATTGTTTCCATCCCCTCCCTTGAAATCAAACTGAATATTTACTGAGTGTCTACTATTAAACATATTAAATACTTTCTCAATATCCTCATTCTGTTTGTTTTTTCTTTCATTTAGCATCTTGCACGTTAGAGATTTAAAGACCTATGAAAGAAATAAAAAACTTTCATCACAAAACACTAGAATTTTCAGTTAACAGAAAATGAAAACACTACTGAGCGTAAGCAAGCTTTGTCCTAAATCATGTCAGTCTCTATAACCAGCGCAGTCAGTGTCCTTGTTCAGTGGTTGCTCCTTCCCAGGGATGTGGCTGATGGTGAAAATGCAAAATAATGAAGCAAAGAGGACAAGAGTTTCAGTTTCTGCTGCCACATCAGCACCTCTTAATAAGGAAGCTGTAGTATATCAGAGATTAAAGACAAGAACTAAATCAAGGCAAAAGGAAACACAAGCTCCAGCACAGATTATGAAAAGTAATGAATCTTAAAAAAGCAGGGACTTGCCTGCCCACCCACTAAGCCTGAAATGAAGATGATTTCTATCAGCAAGGTAACAAACAGTAGTTTTCAAACCTCAGTATGGATATGGAATTACTTGTTAAAAATCACAAATTCCCAGTTACCATCCACAAATATTCTGGTTAATTGGACCTGTTGTGCACATCAGTTTGCATTTGTATTCTGATACAGATGGCCCAAACACTATACTTTTAAAAATACTTTAAGGGGAAAAAAAACTGTTAGGTCTCCTAGACACCTAAATGTACGTTTTCTGGAGCAGTGTAATCTACAGTGTGTATTCCAAAGGTGGCATGCAGGCTGATTTTCAACAGAACTAGACCTACTCCTTTCCCCTTCAGTAGACACTTGAGAATTAATATGGGCTGATTTCAATCACTTAACAAGGTAATCCTCCCTTCCACCTTCTAAAGCAACTCCTAAGGTGGACATAGAGCTATGTCCACTCCTTATACCAAAGAGCCTTGCTCCTTATCTTAGAGGGTCACTCGCTGGCTTCATTCTGAAACCTCTCAGATAAGTCTTCTGGATCATCCTACCTAAAGAGAGAGCCTATCTAAAAATAGGCACCCCTTCTCTAACTTGCTACTTGTTTCTCCTGCTTTATTTCTCTTCATGGTAGTTAGCATTACCTGAGATTCATTATATTTTATATTTTATATTTAATATTTATTTACCCTCTCCCTCACTGGAATGTAAGTTCCATTAGAAAATGGGGGGTGGGGATGCGTGGGGAAGACTTCCCTGGTGATCCAGTAGTTAAGAGTTCACCTTCCAATGCAGGGGGTGTGGGTTCAATCCCTGGTCGGGGAGCTAAGATCCCACATGCCTGGCGTCCAAAAAACCAAAATGTAACACAGAAGCAATATTGTAACAAATTCAATAAAGACTTTTAAAAAAATGGTCCACATCAAAAAAAAATTTTTTAAACAAAAGGGGGTCCTGAACCCCGCTACCATTGTATTCCTAGCACCGTAACAGTGCCTAGCATACAGTAGGTACTCGATAAATGTTTATAAATGAATAAAGCACCATTTCAGAAAACAAAGCAAGGGCTTCCCTGGTGGCGCAGGGGCTTCCCTGGTGGCACAGTGGTTAAGGATCCGCCTGCCAATGCAAGGGACATGGTTTCGAACCCTGGTCCGGGAAGATCCCACATGCCGCGGAGTGACTAAGCCCGTGCACCACAACTACTGAGCCTGCGCTCTAGAGCCCGCGAGCCACAACTACTGAAGCCTGTGCTCCACAACAAGAGAAGCCACTGCAATGAGAAGCCCGCGCACCGCAACAAAGAGTAGCCCCCGCTCTCTGCAAGTAGGGAAAGCCCGTGCGCAGCAACGAAGACCCAACGTAGCCAAATATATAAATAAATAAAATAAAATAAAAGAAAACGAAGCAGGCTCTTGGTCTTTCATCCTATTCAGTTTACCAGCTATACTTACTGTCATAGGACTTTACACCCTGGTTGGTAATTCTTCTTCCTTTTGATGGTTACATCATTCAGAAAATTAAATCTAGGCGTCAGCCCAGGGAGGCTCCCCGCCACGTGACTTTCACTACCCTATGGTAATGTGAGATTTTTTTTCCAACTAAACTACAACAGAATTTTAAAGGTCTAGCCTACAGATGTTTCCAAATGACTTACACTCCTTGGGAATGACTTGGCTTCTATCATATGAGAAGTCAAAAGCAATGCTGGCAAACACCAATGTGCAAGTTGCAAGTTTCAACAAAAGCAGAACATAGTATGTTGGCAGCCAAAATCACCTCACTCTATTCTACATTAGGTCAGCCAAACACTTTCTGTCAAAACTCAGCTCTCACCACACACACTTGTCTATTCATTCGTTATGAGAAATAATATCCTATAAAGCATGTACTTTACATGCTTTATAAACATCACCCTAATCCTCAAAACAATCCTACAAAATAGGTATTATTATCCTCATTTTATAGATTAGGAAATTGAAACTCTGAGAAGCTAAGCAATTGCAACTAATAAATAAGTAGCAGGATGGGATTTGAATGCAGGTCTACTTGACTTTAAATTCTTGCTTTTTTCATGGTAACACTTTCATTCTTAAGGCTCTCCCCTCCGCCCAGCCCCACCCCAAACATCTCCCTCCCCCTGCACTAAGCCTGGCACATAAAAGACATTTGATAAATGTTTGCTGAATCCATGAGAGTTAAATGGGATATTTTAATTCAAACTCAAGAAACCACCTAAGATCAAATTCTTCAGTCCTTCAGTTTTTAAAAACAAAAAATCAAGTTCATTCAACTCCTTATGAATAATAAAAAGTAATGGAAAATATAGCTTTTTCAGTTGAAAAAATATTGGGTTTGTTCCAAAATGGAACTTATCAAAACATAATTCATTACTATGGAGACCTGAATATAAAGCAAGTGAAATCACAGAAGCAGTGTTGTTTAGTACGCTAAGAGGTGGATATGAAGGAAAATCTGAGTTCAAGTTTCAACTACAAAGTAGTGACAAATGCTCTCGTCCCTGCACCTAACAACGGTGCCCTAAAATTCAAACGTGTTAATGCCTATAGAAACACTTCAAAAACTATAAAGTGCTATACAAAGATAATTATTAGTATAATTTGAACCTTGATGACAGAATAAACACCTGATATAAGTAAGACTCTTATCCTCTAAGGCCAGCATTATTAAAAGTCCCACCATATCTCGAGCTTGGAAAGAGGTAAATGTCCTAAACTCTAACTAATTTATCCTTAATAAAGAAAGGTTGTGGCTTACCCATTATCAATCTTTTTATGTCTAAGTCTTCTCTCTCCAACTGCAATATTAAGTCTCTTGATGACAGAGAACTAGGATATAAACATCAATATCTTGCTAAAGAGGACCAACAATGACCTCACCACAATGCATTGGGATATGGGGAGAGACAGGTTCCTTTATATCCAAATAATAATTCCCTCCTTCAGGCTAAGAAACAGCAGTTGTCAGATCTATAAAATGGGGTGAAAAAAAAGAGTCCAGATGATTTCTTCCAGTTATAAAAGCTGTAATTCTTAGGGACAGCTGATAAACACTATCAGCGTAAGCCTATATATTGGCTTAGTCCTCCATAAGCTAAAGAGAAAATAAGCGAGTAAAGACTTTCAATAATCTTAAATAAAAGACTACAGCAGTGGTCCTAATTAATGCCATAAAGTACATTTATCTGTGACATTGCTGAGATTGGTATGCTGAGATTGGTCAGGAATGGTAAAAACCTTTTTAAAGCCAGTGGGGCTTGGGTAGGTGATAGGGGGAGAGGGAGAAAAAGAGGGAGAGGGAGGGAGGGAGAAAGAGAGAGGGAATGAATTAGTGAAGGAGCTACTGGGATTGTGTGTATGTGTATGTGGTTCTATTTTTTTAAAAACAATCTTTATTTCCAACAATCCATTTCTTTTTTTTAAATATTTATTTATTTGGTTGCCCTGGGTCTTAGTTATGGCATGCAGGATTTTCGTTGTGGCATGTGGGATCTTCGTTGCGGCATGTTGGCTCTTAGTTGTGGCATACAGGATCTACTTCCCTGACCAGGGATCCAACCCGGGCCACCTGCACTGGGAGCGCAGAGTCTTAACCACTGGACCACCAGGGAAGTCCCCTGTGGTTGTATTTTAAATAACGAACAAGATAGGAAAATCTCATCATTAGGCTCACCATTCTCTTATTTGCAGCCCTCAGACATAAATGACCATTGCTCTATCAAGATCCAGAATATCAAGATGACAATGAGACTTGAAATCTTGCAACACACTTTAACATCAGCATAGCCTTCCTACAGTTTCAACATTTCCCCCAACCCCCCCCTCAACAAAATCCTCCAACTATTCACCACCTACTAGTGATACAAATCCCACCCCGTCAAACTTGCCTAAGGAAATAAGATCACTTATAAGAATCTTTTTTTCCCGGTTCATTCATTTTCTGCATGTTTTTATATCTATGTACAAACCATGTACCAGAATCACAACTCAATTTTACATCTGCAAGTGATCGAGGCTGTTAGAATTTCAAAGAATACAAGTGTACACAGTAGACGATAAATATTAGTTGAATAAACAGTTAGCAAACAAGTGACTAATGCATAAATCAGATCTGTGAGGAGCGCCCACTACAACTACAGACTACAGTCTAAATTCCTTAGTCTGTTACTCAAGGCATGCCATTACCTTTTTTCCTTACCTAGACAGACCTACTTATTATTTCCTGAGGACAAAGTCCTTCACGTTTTACCTTTACTCAGCTATCTCTCCTGCCTGGAATGATCTCCATCTCATCAAATCTATTCAAGAAACAGTTCAATGACATCTCCTCTTCAGTGCAGGTCTTCCACACCCATTGCACGGTAACTCCTCCCTTCTGGGGCACCTTCTGCTGTTTAACATATACTCATATACTATATGACAGGTGTATTGTCTGTCTATCTATCTATCTATTTATTTATTTATGGCTGCGTTGGGTCTTCGTTGCCGCACCTGGGCTTTTCTCTAGTTGCGGCGAGCGGGGGCTACTCTTCGTTGTGGTGCGCAGGCTTCTCATTGCGGTGGCTTCTCTTGTTGCAGAGCACAGGCTCTAGGGCACGTGGGCTTCAGTAGTTGTGGCTCACGGGCTCTAGAGTGCAGGCTCAGTAGTTGTGGCGCATGGGCTTAGTTGCTCCACAGAGTGTGGGATCTTCCCGGACCAGGGATTGAACCCGTGTTCCATGCATTGGCAGGTAGATTCTTAACCACTGCGTCACCAGGGAAGTCCCGTATTGTCCTCTTATATAATGCACTCATAGACATATTTTTTGCATTTACACCATATCACTCCAACTACAATGCAAAATTCTTCAAAGATGTAGTGTGGACTTATTGTTTCTTTGTATTTCTACTAATACAATATTATGAATATAACAGTTTTTCAATAAAAATCTGTTTAAGGAAAATAGCAAAAAAAGGAAAGGAGAGGGCAGTATCCTCAGGATATATCAAGTTAATACTAAAATCAAGTCGTTATCGATGACCTGAATCCTTCAGTTGTTTTATATAGTACAATTTGTATTTCTCAATGGTTTCCTATCACTTAAAATAAAAAGCCTGGGACTTCCCTGGTGGTACAGTGGTTAAGAATCCGCCTGCTAATTCAGGGGACATGGGTTCGAGCTCTCGTCCAGGAAGATCCCACATGCCACGGAGCAACGAAGCCCATGCACCACAACTACTGAGCCTGCGCTCTAGAGCCCACGAGCCACAACTACTGAGCCCACACACCGCAACTACTGAAGCCCGCACACCTAGAGCCCGTGCTCCGCAACAAGAGAAGCCACCGCAATGAGAAACCTGCGCACTGCAACAAAGAGTAGCCCCCGCTCACTGCAACTAGAGAAAGGCCACACGCAGCAACAAAGACCCAACGCAGCCAAAAAATTAAAATTAAAATTAAAAAGATAAAAACCTTACACAATCTGGTCACTGCCTTCCTCTCCTACTTCATCTCCTATCATATTCTTTCACCACTCTCTCTGATCCCTCTCTTTGCTCCATACACACTGGCCTCCTTGAGTTCTCACAAAGGCCAGCTCAATCACAACCTTAGGATCTTTGTACTTGCAGCTTCCTCTGCCTTCTCCCAGCTCTTCCCATGGCTGCTGCCTCCTCGTAATTCTAGTCACAGTTCAAATGTCACTTCCTCAGGATGCCTTCCTGACAATTGGAGCTAAAGGTATACTCCTCTCCTCCCATTACTCCCTACTGTATCAAACCATTTTATTTTCCTTTATATCTATCTGAAATTATTTTGTTGATATAGGTCTACTGCTTATTTCTTCCAACTAGTCTGTAAGCTCCATGAAGGCAAGAATTTTGTTCACCACTGTATCCCAGTGCCTAAAACACTACCTGGCATGTAGCGAACAGTCAATAAATATTTATCAGGACAACAATGGGGACTTCCCTGGTGGTCTAGTGGGTAAGGCTCCACATTCCCAATACAAGGGGCCAGGGTTCAATCCCTGGTTGGGGAACTAGATGCTGCATGCATGCTGCAACCAAGAATCCACATGCTGCAACTAAGAAGTCTGCATGCCACAACTAAAGATCCCACACGCTGCAACTAAGACCTGGTGCAGCCAAATAATAAATAAATAAATAAATATTTTTTTTTAATGAGTTTGTTTCCTCTCAGCTAATGCTGTAGGTTCTCATCAAGAGCATAAATACTGTTTTTTACCTCTTTACCTCCTGCAGCACCTAGCAGACTAAATGCACTAAATCACTCAATAAATCATCAAGTATAGTCTTTTCTGGCACACCCTTCCAGTTACATCTTTAATTAAGTCAACAAATATTAAGTACCTATTTTGAGCCAGGCACTAGGCTAGGCATCATTCTAATTTCTTACTTTTTTTATTTATCATGTTCATCATTGATATTCTGAAAGGTTCAACACTTGATCATAAGCTAAGGAAGACCTGAACCCCCTCTGCAGTCAGGTGACCTCATTTTATTGACCAATGAAATGCAACTAATTGCAGCTACCTGCAGGGCACCAAACTTAGTACAGTCATTCCAAGACCATCACCCACCCTCTGGATACCAAAATCTGCCAGTGCTCAAGTCCCTTATATAAAAGGCATAGTATTTGCATATAATCTACACACATCCTCCCATATACTTTTTTTTTTTTTTTGGCTGCGCCAGGTCTTAGTTGCGGCATGCAGGATCTTTCATTGCAGGGCGCAGGCTTCTATCTAGCTGTGGTGCTCAGGCTCCAAGAGCGCGCTGGCTCAGTAGTTGTGGCCTGTGGGCTTAGTTGCCCCGAGGCATGTGGGATCTTAGTTCCCCGACCTGGGATCAAACACATGTCCCCTGCACTGAAAGATGGATTCTTAACCACTGGACCACCAGGGAAGTCTCCCATATACTTTAAATCATCTCTAGATCACTTATAATCCCTAATACAGTGTAAATGCTATGTAAACACAATGTCTAGATCACTTATAATCCCTAATACAGTGTAAATGCTATGTAAACACAATGTAAATGCTATGTAGATAGTTGCCTCATGCATGGCAAATTCAAGTTTTGCTTTTTGGAACTTTCTGGAATTTTTTTCCCCAAATATTTTCCACTTGTGGTTGATTGAATTTGCAGATGCAGAAGGCCAATTGTAGTTATTTTTTATGTCAGAGACCACATATTATTCAATTATATATCAATCTCTCATCTATTACTGTTCTTCAAGAGAATATCTCTCAAAAAACAACTATACTGGGACTTCCCTGGTGGTCCAGGGGTTAAGACTCCATGCTTCCAAGGCAGGGAGCGTGGGTTAGATCTCTGGCTGGAGAACTAAGATCCCACATGCCGCATGGCACAGCCAAACAAACAAACAAAACAAACAAAAAAAACTATACTGTTGGAGAGGATGTAGAGAAAAGTGAGCCCTTGTACACTGTTGATGGGAATGTAAATTGGTGCAACCACTATGGAAAACAGTATGGAGGTTCCTTTAAAACTAAAAATAGAACTACCACATGATCCAGCAATTCCACTTCTGGGTATGTATCTGGAAAAAACAAAAATACTGAAAGGATACATGCACCTCAATGTTTTTGTTTGTTTGTTTGTTTTGTAATTAGCGGTTTAGGGTTTTTTTTGCGGTACGCAGGCCTCTCACTGTTGTGGCCTCTCCCCTTGCGGAGCACAGGCTCCGGACACGCAGGCTCAGCGGCCATGGCTCACGGGCCCAGCCGCTCGGCAGCATGTGGGATCTTCCCGGGCCGGGGCACGAACCCATGTCCCCTGCATCGGCAGGCGGACCCTCAACCACTGTGCCACCATGGAAGCCCGGTTTAGTATTTTTTTTAAACATAAATTTATTTATTTTTGGCTGTGTTGGGTCTTCGTTGCTGCGCGCGGGCTTTCTCTAGTTGCGGCGAGTGGGGGCTACTCTTCATTGCGGTGCGCGGGCTTCTCATTGCGGTGGCTTCTCTTATTGCGAAGCACGGACTCTAGGCGTGCAGGCTTCAGTAGTTGTGGCACACGGGCTCAGTAGTTGTGGCTTGTGGGCTCTAGAGCGCAGGCTCAGCAGTTGTGGCACACAGGCTCAGTTGCTCCGCGGCATGTGGAATCTTCCTGGACCAGAGCTCAAACCTGTGTCTCCTGCATTGGCAGGCAGATTCTTAACCTCTGTGCCACCAGGGAAGCCCCCTATCTTGCACTTTGAATGGATCTTTTACCCAAGCATGATCTTATAAAATCATGCATTGGTCATGTGGAAAATACTGGTTCACTAAGTTGACAGATATGCAGATCTTCTAAATGTTGACACATTTCATTTTACAATATCAAAAAATCACTTTTGTCAATATCATCATCACTCTCATCAAAAAAGACTAAGTACTGGGAAGCTGCCAAGCTCACAGTGGCAAATAAAATTATGCAAATTCTAATTTTTGCTTGAAAGTTCTAGTCCTATCATTGGCAACAGATACTGTCAGTTGTTTTCCCTGAAGTAACAAGCTTCATTTCATTCATTTCCAAGAAAATGTCTGCCAAATACCCAAATCCGCATAACCAGTTTATCTGTCGATCATTATTTCAAGTAAAAAATGATGATTCATGAAAAAAGAGGTTAGCTTAGCTTGCAACTCAAACACTCATACTAGTGTTTTTCCTCAAATAACCACTCTACCTTGATATGCAAAGAAGTACTTCATAGAACTTCCCATTTCATCACACAGAATATTGAAAGATGTTTACTCAAGATTCAAGATTTAATAAAATTAATAATTTTTACTGCTTTATCAAGGACATTCTTAAGTCAAACTGGCATTTCTGTTTTACTGCAAGTGTGTTGCAAACACAATTATTACTAATGCAATTTGATACCATTACGTTGATTTGCGCTAATACACCAGCAGCTTTATCCACCATTGATTGCTTTTATATCATCAGCACAAATGTCACCACAGTGAAAAAGGCAAATGATGTCTTAGTATTATTATGAAAATAGTTTCACTTTGCAAATCCCCTTAAAGGGTCTTGGGTACCCCCGGCAACCTGTGAATAACCCTTTGAGAACCACTGATGTAGGTGAAAGATATATGAGTACTCATAATACTATTTACTCAACTCTTCAGTAGGTTTAGAATTTCAAAAAAATAATAACTGAAGAAGAAAAAAAGAAACCATAAAAATTCTCAACTGTTTTGAAGAGCAAAAGAAAATACCTACCCCAATATTAATGAATACATGGCACTGCAGTGTTCCTTTGAAAAACAAAGAACGGTAGTGGAATTAGCTGTCAGGCTTTATTAACCAATGAAGGCCCAATATAAAATTTCAACTCCCTGGGTTTATTTCAAAAGAATCCAGGTAACAAGGAACTATCACCGACAAATACAGATCCATGTTTTGGGCTAAATATATTTTGGAATTCAGAATTTTTTAGATTTTGGAAAGATAATACAATAGGGACCAGGACAGCACCCAGTAGGTAGACACACTAATATTTTTACAGTTAAATAGTCATACTAAGTAGGATAAATAAAATTATAAATAGCTTCACTTTAGTTCAGGTCAGGTTTTGCCATGAAGTGGATTATGTTTTTCATTTTTAGTTACTTTTTGGTTTTTGAAATTGCATATTTCAAAAGAACTGTGGGCTCCTTGGGAATATGTTACACTTCTATTCAAATAATTTCATCAGCCTATCCTCATACCCATTTATTGGAGAGGGGGGTTAGGTAGAGACTTTTGAGATTTTCAAGAAAGTTTTATTTGTGATTCTAATGTAGTTGCATATTCCATTGAAGATTTGGAAAAATCACATTAGCAGGAACAGGTGGTTAGGAAGAGGCACAGTGCCAATATAAAATCATTTTCATCAGGAGTCAAAGTAACCAGAAAGAACATAGCTTGGGAAATTGTAACCAGTGGTCTTGGATCGGAATTGTTATAATAAATCACAGGTAGCCACTTCAAGACCTTAGAGCCATAAGTAACTCTCTAAGGCTGAAAACAGGCCCTTGAAGGAAGGAAAGATGATTAAAAATTAAAACTATGCATCCATTTACACCTAAAGTATGTAACAAATATGCTAGTTCTACTTGATGCTACAAATTAATTAGGAATCAGAATTTGGAGACAAATTATTGTTGCCCTTAGTTGAAACACTAGCAAATTCCTGATACTACACCTCAATTCTCATCTCAATTCTGCCACTAACTAGTTACACAGCCTGAGCCAGGATCATAGTAAATACCCAGCAAATGGGATGTTAAATCCATGAACCTAACTTTTTTGAACCTCTAATTCATCTGTTATAGAGAACACTGGATTAAAAGATCTCTGAAGGTCTCTTTTAAGCTATAAATGCTTTAACAAAACCCAGGTTTATTAATATGACTGGAGGTGGTCAGAATTAATTATGACTAGTTTTAAAAAGAGAGGGTCCTTGATCAAAGAGAAAAAAAAAACACACAAAGTTTTCCCCCAAAGGTAAGAGCATGCAGAAGGGTTCTGTGTTAACAAATAAGATAGAGGGGAGATCAATTTGGTGGAGTAGGAGGCTCACCTCCCCCAATGAAAACATCAAAAATGCACCCACATGTGGAGCAAGTCTCACTGAAAACAAACCGGAAACTGGCAGGAAGCAACTATTACCACAATAAACAGTGAAGGGATAAACATGAAGATATAAAATATGATGGCAAAGACACAAAACATGGGGACTTCCCTGGCGGTCCAGTGGTTAAGACCCACACTTCCAACACAGAGGGCGCGGGTTCAATCCTTGGTTGGGGAACTAAGATCCCACATGCCGTGTGGTGCAGCCAAAAAACAAATTTAAAAAAAAAAAAAAAAAAACACAAACCATGGGGGAAGGGAGTAAAAAAATGTATATCTTTTTAGGAACAAGTGAGATGGAGTATAATCTGACTTATAATGCATGTGCCCCCAACAAGGTCCTAATGTAGAGCACAGGGAACTACACTCAATATCTTGTGATAAACCATAATGGAAATGAATGTAAAAAAAGAATGTCTATCTGTGTATAACTGAGTCACTTCGCTGTACAGCAGAGATTGGCACAGCACTGTAAATCAACTATACTTCAATAAAAATAAAAATAGATAACCAACAAGGACCTACTGTATAGCACAGGGAACTCTACTCAGTATTATGTAACAACCTAAATAGGGAAAGAATTTGAAAAACAATAGATACATGTATATGTATAACTGAATCACTTTGCTGTACACCTGAAACTACATAACACTGCTAATCAACTTTTCTCCAATATAAAATAAAAATTAAAAAAAAAAAAGAATACATGTGCCCCCAAGGAACTTACCAACTCAAACAACTTTAGTGGTGACCTTAAAGACTATCTAGTCCAAATCACTTTACAGAAGAGAAAACTGAGACCCTGAAAAATTACATGATATGCTCAAGCTCATACTACCTGGGTGTGGCAATGCTAGGACTAAAACCCAAAATTCCCCAGTTCCCAGTCAAATGTTCGCTACCTTTCCTGTAACACAAGGCTTCTAGAACTGCCTAACTGCAGTGCTACCTGTAGTATAGCAATCACTTCAATCAACATATGCTCTTTCAGGACCTCTAGTTCTACTATATCATATATATATATGTATTGAGGTGAGCAACGAATTCTAGGCAAATAGGTCCAAAAACTCACAGAAAATATTTGCAAATCATATGTCTGATAAGAGACTAGTATCCAAAATATAGAGAGAACTCTTATAATTCAACAATTGAAAGACAACCTATTGGAATTCCCTGGCAGTCCAGTGGTTAGGACTCGGCGCTCTCACTGCCAAGGGCCTGGGGTCAGTCCCTGGTTGGGGAACTAAAATCCCACAAGCCGTGCGGGGTGGCCAAAAAAAAAAAAAAGAAAAAAAAGACAACCTATTAAAAAATTGGCAAAGGGGCTTCCCTGGTGGCGTAGTGGTTGAGAGTCCGCCTGCTGATGCAGGGAACACGGGTTCGTGCCCCGGTCCAGGAGGATCCCACATGCCGCGGAGCGGCTGGGCCCGTGAGCCGTGGCCGCTGAGCCTGCGCGTCCGGAGCCTGTGCTCCGCAACGGGAGAGGCCACATCGGTGAGAGGCCCGCGTAACGCAAAAAAAAAAAAAAAATGGCAAAGGATTTGCACAGGCATTGCTCCAAAGAAGATATACAAAATGGCCAATAAGCACATGAAACGATGCTCCAACATCATTAGCCATTAGGGAAATGCAAATCAAAACCATGAGATACCACTTCACACCCACCATTATAGCTATAATCAAAAAGAAGCACAATAACAAGTCTTGCGAGAATGTGGAGAAACTGGAGCCCTTGTACATTTTGCATTCCCCTTGTTTGTGGGAATGCAAAATGGTGCAGGTGCTGTGAACAAAAATTTGGTAGCTCTGCAAAAAGTTAACCACATTTATCATATGATCCAGCAATTCTACTCTAGGTATATACTGAAGAGAAAACTTACATCCATACAAAAACTTGTACAGCAATCTTTATTCATAATAGCCAAAAATTAAAACAACCCAAATGTCTATTAACTGATGAACAGATAAACAAAATATGGTATATTCATACAATGGGATACTATTCAGCTCTAAAAATGAATGAAGCACTGATACATGCCATAATACGGATGAACCTTGAAAACACTGTGAAAAGTGAGAGAAGCCAGACAAAGAAGTCTACATATTGTGTGATTTCATTTGTATGAAATGTCCAGAAGAGATAAATCCGAAGAGAGAAATCCATAGAGATATAAAGCAGATTATGGTTGCCAGAGACTGGAGGTAGGGGAGAATGGACAGTGACTGCTAACGGGCATGGGGTTTCTTTTTGGGGCGATGAAAATGTTCTGAAATTAGACAGTGATGATGACTGCACAAACCCTGTAAATATACTTTTTAAAAAAGTGAATTGCACACCTTCAAATTGTGAATCTTATAGTATGTGAATTACATAATACATATTTTTGTTTGTGTTGTTTTAAAACACACAGAGAGACACCAAAGTGAACTTCCCACTCATTCCCTCTTGGGTTGGAAAAAGAAAAATACCAAATACCAACACAAGGTTAATGCATCAGTCTCAATATTTATTGAGCAAGGCATATGCTACAAAGTGGGAATTCAGAGATACTCTGTTCTTATGATATTCATAAGATTATAAGTGTACAAAGGTAAACAAACAATTATAACACAATGTGATACATCCATAACAAAAGGTGTACAAAGTACAGAAGATGATTTATTATGGAATCAGGAAAGGTTTCATAGAAGATGTCTAAACTAGATTATCTCCAGGCAGATAATGGGAGCAAAAATGATATACGTATCGGTCCAAGCTGTGTCATAATGGCATTTAGAAGTGGGACAAATCATTTCTCTGGAGTGATCTAAAAGAGCTTCATGGTGAAACTTAAGCTTACCTTTGAGAATGAGTAGAATATGATTATGTATAAAAAAGAAGGGACTGGACTCTGAGACAAACTGAGAAAACAATGAATCAAGGGCAAAATACCATTAGAAATGCACATATTTAGCTCAGCACAGCAAGAGTAACCTAGATAGACCGCTAAAGTAGCACTGTCTAGGTGCTGGTGCTGGTATGACCTGGGCAGCATTTTAATTTGTTTCTTCCAAAGAAATACGGCCTGTAGTATTTCAGTTGCCTCAGATGTTTCCTGCACGTGTAAAATTTATGTGCCAGGTATCTACCTTTCTATCCTCATTTAATCTTTACAACATACCTGAGCTAAGTACTAACACCAATTTTAACAAGGAACTCAACTTCAGAAAGGTTAGTAACAGCTCACAGGACTATACCTATGCATTCTGTTCAGTGTCACAAATTCATTCTCTCAATTAATCCTTAAAACAACCCTAAGAACCAGGTATTATTAGTACGTCTATTCTGTAGATGGGAAGACTGAGATTCGGGGAATTTAAGCAATTTGCCCAGGATCACACTGGCAATAAAAGGCAGAACTGGGAATTAAGCCCAGGTCTGCCTGATCCTAAAGTTTTCTACTACTAGACATATTGCTTCATCTCTCCCTAATCATTATTCAGTCTAATTCAATATCCTTCAATGTTTATACTCTGCACTTCCTGTGACTAGGAAGAGTGGTCTCTTACACGAACAGGCACAATATACATCTGCTGAAGACACTGTTTCTATGTATTAGACCTAAGGGAAGGCTAACAGGAGAAATCCTAGCCAAGAGACACCCCCAAACAAGGTGACTTCTCAAAAATTCTTTTGTCTTCAGATTTTTCCAAGGGGTAGGGAAGAGCCTCCAAAGCTACAGCACACTACAGCAGACCCCTGAGGGAGAGATGCAAAGAAATCTTTTCATCAAAAAGATGGAAAGGGCAAGTCTGACCACGATCTGGTTACAGCAATGCAGAGATCATGCAGTACATACTGCAGCAAAATCAGGTGCTGACAGCTAAGAGATAACAAGCTGTGCAAGGGAAGAAAACACACACACACATACACACACACACACAGAAGCACTGAGATCTAAACAAGTGCAGGAAACTGACACAGGACAAAAGAGTGGGATGTGGTATTAAGTTGAAGCAGTTCAAGAGTTAAATCCATGAAAACTACTCACATGACAGCAACAGCTCACACTGGTAACTCACGTCTCCCACTCATTTTACCCTGTTTTCCAACATAGAAAAGGTAAGCTCTTTTCTCAGTTTGCAGCAAATCCGATACCCTTCAAATGCTGTTTCTCAGCTTGCTAGATGGCTAGACTAGGACACAGGAATGACGCAGCAACATCCTCCCCAGCTCCCTTCTAACAGCAGAAAGAGAATCAAGGACCAGAAGAAAAGAGTAGGGGGGTATGATTTTCCTTCTCATTCCAAACACCTCAGGTTTGTCCTCCTTCTGTAAAAGAGGGGACTATTATGACACTCATCCCAAACCATTTTTTTTTTCTCTTTCAGATTGGGGTTAGATAATCTTTTAAATTTTATTCCACTTAATTTTGTTCTGGTATCCTTACACAAGTCTCTTCATGGATTTCTTCTTTGTAAAATGGGACTAAATATGCTAACTCCAGACCTTACTTTCCTCATAGGAATGTTACTTGAAGGAAATGTTATTTAAAGTACTTGGAAAAGTTAAAAGCATAATATAATAACAATAGCTAGCACTGATTATAAGTTTACTTCGTGTCAGTCTAAATCCTTCGCGTGAACTCCTTTATTTCTCACAACGCCATGAGGCAGATACAATTAACCTCATTTTTCAGATGAGTAAACTGAGGTACAAAGAGGTAGAGTTTCTTTCCAAGTTTACACAAATATCATATGGTAGAGCTGAAATTCAAACCCAGGCATATTGGTTAATAATTGTGAGTATATACTTCTATACTAATGTAATGTGTAATGAAAATTATGTTAGGATATTAATAGCACATGGCTTAAGGAAACAACACAATAAATAACCTAGTCAAACATTCAACAAATATTTGAATTCTCCTTTGTTCCCACCACCATATGCCATCATTTGTACGCATTCTGAGATTAACATGTAACAGATACACTTATGTGGGACAGAAGAGCTGGAGTCACAGACAATATGTCACTTTTAATAGGAGCACAGACAAGTTACTTAACTGTGCCTCAGTGTCCTCATGTGTAAAACAGCGACAATACCTACCACAAAGAATACAAGCTACATTGTATTTCTTACATGTCAAATGACACATTGCAAAACCCCTCAAATTAAAATGGTAGTGTCTTCTTAGAAATTAATTACTCCACCTTCTCATTTGACAAATCAGAAGTCCAAACTGTAAAGTAACTTGCTCAAGTTTGTATAGCTAGGTAATGACAAAGACTCAACCAGAACCTCCAGACCCAGTCCAAAGCTCTTTATCATCTCTCTAGGCTGAATAATTCCATTTCCTGACAGGGCAAAGTGACAAATATCAGAGGACAGAGAATGACTCAAAACTTCTAAGGATTAAAAAAAAATTCAGGATGCAAGGTTTCAACATTCATTTAACACAGCACAAGACAAAACAACAAAAAAAGTGGCATTACTCAGTACTGTTTCCTTCTCAAAAAATCATGTCATTTCAAAAATCTGCTCTACTGCATTTGTATTAGGCTAACCCACATTTGCTCATGCTATGCCTTCCCAGCTACCTCTGCAACCTTCTGAAACTGTCTTGGCAAACTCAGGTCAAAATCCTAAAAAACTCCAGGCAACTGCCACAGCGCAGTGTTATTATAGCAAATACTCCTGAAAGTAAGTAGGGCTTAGGAATTCTATTATATTGAGATTCTCAGTCTAGTTATTTTTGCTGTGATAGAAGCCGATCTGTTTTTTCAGAAATAATTTTCCATGCAAATCATAGGAAATAAGAGAGAAGACATAAAATTTTTCTCATTAAGGTCACTAATTGATATTCATTAAACTTTCCCAACTTTTTTGGAGCATTTCAAATCTCACATGAGTTTACCAAAGAACTCAATTCATATCACTCTTTCCACAAGTCTGCTCTAAAGAGGACATGTTTGGTTTTAGGTATTGTAAGTTCTTAACCAGAGTCAAGACTAGAATCCATTTTACACACAAGCCACAGAAGGATCAGGGAGAGAGAAAGAGAAAGAAAAGGAAGACTGGCAAGTCAAATCAATTACTTTCTTAGAAGTCCACAGGGGCACAGAGCCTATAAAATGCACAGTGCCAATGTGCTCCACCCCTTCTCTGCTAGTCAGTACAGGCTACAAGATGAACACCAGAGTCCAACAACAAGCCGAGTTCCAGGCAAAATGGCCTTACTAGGCTAGATGGAGCTAAACACACACATTTCTAACTCCTAATCAAAGAACAGAGCTTCAAGGAGGAAGATGATCAATAGCTTAAATATTGTAGAGAGATTAGGGATTAAGAGATGAAGGCATGAAAATGCCTGAATATAAGGACAATGGATCTTCTGAAAGGGCCTTTACAGTAAAGTGTCAGGGACAGAAACAAGACAGGAAAGGTATTAAAGCGTGAGCAAGTGAGCATAAAAGAAAAAGCTGCATACAAAATGCCCTTTTTTTCAGAGATGTTTCAGAGTGAAAGAAAAAAAATAGAAATAACTCTAAGACACAGAAAGGCAGAGGGATTTTATTTCTTTGTTTTAGGATGGAAAAGACTTCAGTGTATTTATAATCTGAAAGGAAAGACTCAATAAAGAATGAAGCTAGGGCTTCCCTGGTGACGCAGTGGTTGAGAGTCCGCCTGCCGATGCAGGAGACACGGGTTCGTGCCCCGGTCCGGGAAGATCCCACATGCCGCGGAGCGGCTGGGCCCGTGAGCCATGGCCGCTGAGCCTGCGTGTCCGGAGTCTGTGCTCCGCAAAGCGAGAGGCCACAACAGTGAGAGCCCCGCGTACCGCAAAAAAAAAAAAGATACACTGATTGATTCCCGCTGTCCAAGGAGTCGAAGAGTATTCAACCAGCAAAAACATGAATAACAGTACTCATTAGAGAGAAGAGTTGTTTTCAGTTATAGGTTAAGAGATGGAGGAAATATTGGGAGAAAAGATTAAAAACCTAGGACTCGACTCACATTTGTGCACAGGTTCTATCAGACCCGGTAGAAGCAGCTGGTAAAGGAACATCATGAATGAGGCGGAAAGGGATGGGGCTTAGATTTATAATGTTGAGGAGATAGTAAAAATAGAACTTTGAAGTAATTATCAATGGCAAACATGAAGAGTAAGCTAAAGAATTTTATGGCTGCAGATGATAGAGGAATGAAGAGAGAGGAACAGACCAAAAAATTGCTAAGTATCACTGACAGTGAGTCTCCAGTACTAACTACAGTTTCAAGTAGAATGATCTTCAGTCCCACTTTCCCAGAAGCTGGACCCTGAAACTTCCTTTAATTTCACCTGCCAAGATTAGCAATTTGCTGAACTGTGTCAAAATTGGGGATTTTTTTTGTTTTCTGAATCAAACATTTGTTTTTAATAAGGATTTGTTGAGAGCTCTACAAAAGGATAAGAGAGACATTATCCAAAACATAAGTGAATGTAATTGACTAGAACTAGGGCTACAGATCCTATTTGGTCTTTTAAGCTGACTCTACCCGACCCCCACCCACACAGACAGGATGGAAAAGGATAGATAACACCAGTTAAATTTGGGTAGCACTTCACTGATTTGAATTACTGCCTAATCAATTATTTCAACTGACCCACACTTCATTCCTATTCTTACGAGGTCTAACCCAAAAACAGAGTAGTATAAAGAACACAAGTTTTGTGTCACGGTACTCTCGAGTCCTAACTCTACCAGTCCCCCAGGGATATTTCTTAAGCCCCTATGAGCTTCAGTTTCCTCATCTATAAAGTAGGAATAATAGCACCTACTTCGTGAGGTAGTTGTAAAGATTAAAGAGTTAACAGACATCAGGTATCTGATACAGAGCAGATGCTAAAGAAATGGCAGGTAATATATTCTACTAAAACATGCTGCAATAACAGAAATTGGAAGGCTATTTTAACTAATATCATTATAAACTAAGCCATCCAAGGTGAACCAGTTTATTGCTACACTGCTGTTAATTTACATAGGACAAATTCTGTTTTAAAAAACCTAAAGTAAAAAAAGCGTTCCAAAAATTCTGTTGCACTTGATAATCTAACTAATGGTGATGTTTTTTATTGGGGTATAATTTCCATAACTAAGAACTTAGTGGTTTGAAACATACTTTTTTTTTTTCCAAATAAGCACTACTTCCAAAATAGAGGAAATCTTTTAACTTCCAATTCAATCCCAGGGCAATATTAGAGACTCTCAACATATCTCAAATAAATGGAATTGTAAAAACACATGGATGTAAAGTAGTTAGCAGAGAATTCAAGGCAAAAGCCTATGTCCTTCTCCTTTTCCCAACTTCAGTTAACTAATACCACAAATGCTCCTCAGTTTTACCAATCCTATAATCTTAGAGTTATCATTTCATTCCTTCTCTACATAATCATTAAGTCCTATCTCTTCCTTCTTCAAATCTTCTCTCCAACATATCCCTCTCTTTTTTTTTTTTACTCCCTAAATTCAGGTCTCAATAGTGTTCCCACCTGAATTTCTACAATTCTTTTTTTTTTTTTTTTTGGCTGCATTGGGTCTTTCATTGCTACATGTGGGCTTTCTGTAGTTGCAGTGAGCAGGGGCTATGCTTCATTGTGGTGTGCAGGCTTCTCATTGCGGTGGCTTCTCTTGTTGCAGAGCACAGGCTCTAGGCACGCAGGCTTCAGTAGTTGAGGCATGCAGGCTCTAGAGCACAGGCTCTGTAGTTGTGGCGCACGGGCTTAGCTGCTCCGCGGCATGTAGGATCTTCCCGGACCAGGGCTCGAACTCATGTCCACTGCATTGGCAGGAGGACTCTTAACCACTGCGCCACCAAGGAAGCCCCCTCTACAACAATTCTTAACTGGCCTCCTTTCTAATAATCTACATAATATCTCCTGATTAATCACTCTACAAGTTCCAAGTTTATCAAGTCATGTCCCTATTTATAATCCTTCAATGATTCCCAAATGTTGGCAAGATCAAGTCCAAATTCCTCTGTATAACTTTCAAGACTGTTCAAAATCTGACTGAGCATTACCTCACTGATCTTATCTCCTCCTAGTCCATAATCTAAACTCTATTATAGGATCAGACAAGTATTCTCAGGTCCAATCAATAATACAAGTTTGTTCCAATCTCAGTATATTTTCTCTTGCTCTGCCCGGGCCTGGAAAACTATCCCCTTCCTTTCCACCTATTCAAATCCTATCCAACCATCACTGTAAACTCGAGTCTAACTGCCTCCATGAAGCCCTCACAGGTCACTTCAGCCCGGACTAATCTCAGTAAACTATGACCTGTCATTTTGACATAAATTAGCAGCATTAACAACAGACCTCCTAGAGCAGTCACCATTGTACCATAGATTTAATGGCATTTTCACACACACACAAAAAAAAAACTTAAGTAAACTTTTCATAAGGCTGAATTATTCAGTATAAAAAACTCCTTTCATCTGAGATGATGCCCTTTCATTTCTCTGTTTTAAAATGTTCCATCTTTAACCCTCTTGCACTGTTGGTGGGAATGTAAATTGATAGAGCCACTATGGAGAACAGTATGGAGGTTCCTTAAAAAACTAAAAATAGAATTACCATATGACCCAGCAATCCCACTGCTGGGCATATACCCTGAGAAAACCATAATTCAGAAAGACACATGCACCCCAATGTTAATTGCAGCACTATTTACAATAGCCAGGTCATGGAAGCAACCTAAGTGTCCATCAAAAGACGAATGGATAAAGAAGATGTGGTACACATAAACAATGGAATATTACTCAGCCATAAAAAGGAATGAAACTGGGTCATTTGTAGAGACATGGATGGACCTAGAGACTGTCATACAGAGCGAAGTAAGTCAGAAAGAGAAAAATAAGCATCGTATATTAACACATACATGTGGAATCTAGAAAAATGGTACACATGAACCTGTTGCAAGGCAGAAATAGAGACAAAGACGTAGAGAACAAACGTATGGACACCAAGGGGGGCAAGGGGGGTGAGTGGGATGAACTGGGAGATTAGGATTGACATATATACACTAATTAATATGTATAAAATAGATAACTCTTGAGAACCTGCTGTATAGCACAGGGAACTCCACTTTGCTGTACAGTAGAAACTAACACAACATTGTAAACAAATATACCCCAATTTAAAAAATTAAAAATAAAAATAAATAGAATGTTCCATCTTTTACAAAATGGTGGTATTAGATAAAAAGATTGTTTTTCGTTTTCATGTCCTTACTTGGAAAACAAAAACCTCTTTTGAAATATGACTGGTTTTATGAAACCCAAGCTCTGGAACCACAAGTCTACATCCCCCATTTTGGCATTTATATATGGCCCAAGACTGTTATGGAACTATTTTAAAAACTAGGTACTGTCTCCCCATTCAGAATTTTACATTCTTTAAGAACAAGGACTATATACTGTACTTCTTTTGCCTTTTTCTTTTCTCCACATTAATTAGGCCCGGATCAAATATATAACAAGTACTGTAAACTGAATAAAATAAACAAAATTCCTGCTTTTTTTTTTTTTTAAGAAGATGCTGGGGGTAGGTATCTATTAAGTAATTTATTTATTTTTGCTGTGTTGGGTCTTCGTTTCTGTGCGAGGGCTTTCTCCAGTTGCGGCAAGCAGGGGCCACTCTTCACTGCGGTGCGCGGGCCTCTCACCATCGCGGCCTCTCCCGTTGCGGAGCACAGGCTCCAGACGCGCAGGCTCAGTAGTTGTGGCTCTAGGGCCCAGTTGCTCCATGGCATGTGGGATCCTCCCAGACCAGGGCTCGAACCTGTGTCCCCTGCATTGGCAGGCAGATTCTCAACCACTGCACCACCAGGGAAGCCCCCTGCTTTTTTTTTTAGAGGGTTTTTTTCCTTAATAATTTTGTTTTATTTATTTATTTTTGGCTGCGTTGGGTCTTCGTTGCTACGCTCGGGCTTTCTCTAGCTGCGGCGAGTGGGTGCTACTCTTCATTGCAGTGCAGGCTTCTTATTGTGGTGGCTTCTCTTGTTGTGGAGCACGGGCTCTAGGCGCGCAGGCTTCAGTAGTTGTGGCTCACGGGCTCTACAGAGCAAGCTCAGCAGTTGTGGCACACAGGCTTAGTTGCTCTGTGGCATGTGAGATCTCCCCGGACCAGGAATTGAACCCGTGTCCCCTGCATTGGCAGGAGGATTCTTAACCACTGCGCCACCGGGGAAGCCCTACAGGGTTTTTTTGGCTTTTTTAAATTTTATTTATTTTTGGCTGCATTGGGTCTTCGTTGCTGCATGCAGGCTTTCTCTAGTTGCAGCAAGTAGGGGCTTACTCTTCATTGCGGTGTGCGGGGTTCTCTCATTGCAGTGGCTTCTCTTGTTGCAGAGCACGAGCTCTAGGCACCCGGGCTCAGTAATTGTAGCACACAGGCTCTAGGGCAAGCGGGCTTCAGTAGTTGCAGCACGTGGGCTCAGTAGTTGTGGTTTGCAGGCTCTAGTGTGCAGGCTCAGTAGTTGTGGTGCATGGGCTCAGTCGCCCCGTGGCATGTGGGATCCCCGACCAGGGATCAAACCTGTGTCCCCTACATTAGCAGGCGGATTCTTAACCACTGGGGCCACCAGGGACGTCCCCAAATTCCTGGCTTTTAAATTTGATGTGAAACTGACCAAAAATGTAACTAAAACCTGTGTTTGTCTCCTCTCCACTCCTCTTCCCTAAAGATTCTCTGCATCCCTGTGGATTGTACCTATTTAGTGAACAACCACTACCTTCTAATATTTCTGCTCAAATCCCACTCCTCTTGCCTCTCTTTATGATCTGAAATTTTATCCCTCAGTTACCTTATTATTTCTCCCTGTTCCATTAACTGCCTCACTACCCACCCACCTAGTTTTCCATCATGCTACTTTAAGATCCTGCTAGTCTCTTTCAAACTGTCTTGGGATCTAGTCTTAAAACAAAAGTCTAACATAATCACCAGTCCTCAAGGTTCCTACCAAAAAAAAATTTAGCTTATGTTAGGAAGTTTATAATTTTTTTTTTTTTTTTTTTGCGGTATGTGGGCCTCTCTCACCGTTGTGGCCTCTCCCACTGCGGAGAACAGGCTCCGGACGCACAGGCCCAGCAGCCATGGCTCAAGGGCCCAGCCGCTCTTCGGCATGTGGGATCCTCCCAGACTGGGGCACGAACCCGCGTCCCTTGCATCGGCAGGCGGACTCCCAACCACTGCGCCACCAGGGAAGCCCGGGAAGTTTATAATTTTATCAAATTATATTAAGACTATCTCATATTACACTCTGGTATAGCTGTTGCAAAAAGCATTAAAACTGGTATTCCTGATATAAACCTACCAGGGACCATTACTTTGTTACACAAACAGCGTAACTACATTTGTAATATCTTCTATGCTCAACCAGCTTCTGTGTATTCTGTAACAGTATTCCATTTTAAAGACATTTACTATATCTTTAAGTTTATCACGACCTAAAAATGGTATTCTTTCTATCCTAAGAAACATAAGCCAATGTTGACCTCATTTAGTCAAGAAATAATGACCTTAAATGCACACAGTTCATAAAATCATTTTGTGTTCTGGTTTGAGCAATGTAATTTTCAAGAACAAGCTCAGAGTCAAGTCCTACTTGGCGTTCACCAATTGTGTTGACTGTGGGCAAATCTTAAGGATTTTTCATCTGTTAAATGGGGATAATTAACAGTATCTACCCCAAAAGGTTGTTAAGAGAAAGATTAAATAAAGACATGAAAAGCACTTAAGTACAGTGGCTGGCACATAGTCAATAAATGTTAGGTTTTATTATTAGTCCTCAATAAGAAAGAATCCTTAGAAAAATTTTCAAGAACTGATATAAGACTTAAATGAGCTGTTTATTCACTGATATTAGCTATAAATCACTCAGATGGCCTAAACCAGATAAATGACCCCAGGTAATTAGAAAGACAGCACATTTATGATAAAGCTGTTTCAGGATTTAAAGAGCCAAAAAATTACTTCTACTACCTTGTTCGGCATTTAACTTTTCCAGTTAAATGCTTGAAACTGGATAAAAGCAGAGATTTTACACTTAGAAACAGGAAAATACTGTTATTTTTCTCTCTAAACTCTTTAGCCTCTGCAGAAAACCTATACAAATAATGCCTTGGTAAGTGGGAAAGGAAAATACCTTTTAACTGTAATTAACTTCAAATCTGTTCCCATACAGATGTGCCTCTCAGCAAACTAAAAATGTTCCTTTCTCCCCCTTTTTAAAAACTTTCTTTTTTAGACAAAAAAAAAGGACTAATTTTTAAAAGGCTCCAAATAAAACCATGTTGATATTAATACAAGATAATGCTTTATTAGAGAGAATTTCAATTCAATCATAATACAAGTTAAACAAGTTATAGTCAAGCAATTATTTTTATTTATAGAGGTTCAAAATGAGTGCTGTTATTCAAGTCATCTTGGGAAGCAAGACTCGGTTTCAACAATGCCACCAAGGCTCAAAACCTTTTTGAAACTCCATTTGTAAGAGTCTCAAAGACAAGCCTCATACACAAAAAAATCCTAGTCTCCACCTTTTAGAATTACATCTCATTTATGACCAAAAACAATGTTGATCACTCACTTCATTCACCAGACTTACCTCCCAAAGTTAAATATAACTCCCCCCAAATGAACACTTATCAGGATTAAGAACATGAAATACACTCTACAGACAAGTTCAAAAGAAGTATACCAAATATTTCAGTTTGGAAATCTCACTAAAATAAATATATAACTACTCATTTTGTAAACTTCTAATATTTGTTTTTAAAAAGCAGTCATGGAACTTCCCTGGTGGTCCAGTGGTAAAGAATCCGCCTTCCAATGCAGGGGACGCGGGTGTGATCCCTGGTCAGGGAACTAAGATCCCACAATCCACATGGCCAAAAAAAAAGAAACTTAAAGTACACAGGCACCTCTTAAAAAATGGGTTTACATTTATCACTCAATTGTGTTACATGTATATTAAGTTAAACCATCCCAGTTACTACTAATTCAAATTTGCACTTAAATTGCCTCAAAGTACATACAACATTAGTACATACATTCTTCTACCATTAATAAAAGAGAAAAAATAACTACTGAGAGAGCTTATTGGCAAGTCAGAGAAGGTAGCTTGAAGCAGATTTAACTGGCTTAAATTTTTCATTGTTGATATCAAAATAAAATGTTACTCAACAGAGTAATTCAAATGAGGTAGTACCTAGTATCTCATTTCAGTTAATAGCTCCAATCTGAGAGCATTAGACAAACATTTGATTAAGCATCATTCCAAGAAGAAACTGTGCATAGTTCTTTTCCAGTGACAGATTCCAGAGAAGTATCTGCAGCAGGACTAGACTCCTGCACTTTCACACCCTAAGCACCTGAAGCACTTGGGGCACTCTCAGCCTTTTGATTAGAGAAAACACTAAGCAGAATTCTAATTAAAATGTTAATAAGCCTGAGAAATTAAATTATTACTTATACATAAGCATCATTATGATCAATCATCTAAAACTGTACCGAGGGCCTACTATGTGCAAAGCTCAGTGAAAGGAACTGAGGGGGGTACCAGCTAAGACAAACTTAGCTTCTAATCAAAAAGCTTCTGATAGAATTAGGTAATTAAGATACAAGCTAATAAAGTTAATCAAGAACATGAGGGGTACTAGCGTAACAAGCCGCAAGACTTTTGAGAAAGTGAGAAGTTTCTGACCCAACTAAGGACATAAGATACATGCTAGTGTGACTTAACCAAGAACATGAGGAGTATCGGCAATAAATGTCACAAAATTTTAGAGAAGAGAGTCACAAAATTTTAGAGAAGACAGACTTACTATTGCAAAGTCAGGACAGACTTCAAAGATGGGGAATTGAGCTGAGTCTTGAAGGATGGAAAAAATGAAATAATTAAACAGCATAAGAGAAGAAAAGGACAGAAGAAAATGGAAATAAAAGTGCTGAATTGGGAATGTGGTCATTAAATATTTATTAAATACCTACTACATGTCACTCACTGTGTTAGGTACTAGGTATACCCTGGTGAACAAAGCAGATGAGTTCCCTGTTCCCATGAAGTCTAGTTGGGAAGACAGATAATAATCAGGCAAGCAGATACATCATTATAATTGTAATAGGTGTTATAAAGGGAGTTAACAGATGCCAGTAATAGGGAATAACAGGAAAGGATTAGCTAGATAAAATGATGAGGGAAAGGGATTTCCCCAGTGGTGCAGTGGTTAAGAATCCGCCTGCCAATGCAGGGGACACGGGTTCGTGCCCCGGTCCAGGAAGATCCCACATGCCGCTAGAGCAACTAAGCCCGTGCGCCACAACTACTGAAGCCTGCGTGCCTACAGCCTGTGCTCCACAACAAGAGAAGCCACCGCAATGAGAAGCCCACGCACCACAACAAAGAGTAGCAACTAGAGAAAGCCTACGCTCAGCAACGAAGACCCATCTTGCTTCCCAAGATAACTTGAATAACAGCACTCATTTTTTTTTTTTTAAGTGATGAGGGAAAGTATCTCTGAATCATAAGCTGAAGCTTGAAGGAGGAAGCCAAAGAGCAGGGGAGAGAGTATTCAAGAAAGAGAGAGCCACGTGTACAAAGGCCCTGAGGTAGGAAAGAACTTGTGTTTAAAAATAAATAAGCAGCTGGGTGACTGAAGCATAATGGACCTTGAAACTAACATAAGATGACGTTGGTACATAGGGGTCAGGTTATACAAGGCCTTATAGGCCAAGATAGAGTTTTAATTTTATTCCAAGCCCCAAAGAAAACCATTAAAAGTTTCTGCATACTCACATACTGTTGAATAAAAGGAGCCAGACCCAACAGTATATACTGTATGATTCCATTTTTACAAAAGTACAAAAACTGCTTGTAAAAACATTGTTTTTACAATGTTTTGTACTTTTGTAAAAATGTTTGTAGGGCTTCCCTGGTGGCGCAGTGGTTGAGAATCCGCCTGCCGATGCAGGGGACACGGGTTCGTGCCCCGGTTTGGGAAGATCCCACATGCCACGGAGCGGCTGGGCCCGTAAGCCATGGCCGCTGAGCCTGCACGTCTGGAGCCCATGCTCCACAACGGGAGAGGCCACAACAGTGAGAAGCCCACGTACCGCAAAAAAAAAAAAAAAAAAATGTTTGTAAAACATTTTTACAAAAGTACAAAAACGGATCTATGCTGTTAGAAATCAGGATGGTGATTACCCTGGGTGGGTGGAAAGGCAGCAAGAACCCGAAGGGAACTCAACAGGGGCTTCTAGGTCCTGGCAATGCTGTTTCTTGATCTGGGTGCTGGTCACATGCGTATCTTCAGTTTGTGAAAAAAATCATCAAGTTGTACACTTATGTGTACTTTTCTACATATAAATATTATATACTTCAATTAAAAGTTGTAATAATTTTTTAAATTTTTTGCAAGTTTTTAGTAACATGTGTTTTAAACATATTACTCTGTCCAGATAAAATGGGAACGGAGGAGCACATGCCAATATGGAAGGACGTGATTGACATAGTAACCTGGTGGAAGCTTTCAGATCCGTATAAAACAGGAGGAGGTTTTTCATAAAATAAGTCAAGCAGCCAGTGAATACAAAGTACCATATTTATAAAGAATAAATGCTGGGTCTAGAAAGGGAGTTACATAATAAAGGATGAGCTATAAATTCCTTTGAATGTGAGAAGGTATCTCTAGAAATTAAAAAAGGAATAGATGAAAACAGCAATGCCTAAAAAGGTGAGCCATGCTCGTTATCTTTTAGCTTATATTTTAATGTGGTATTTTCAAGCTCTTCCCTTGCCACCCCAACTCCAATACAGCAGTGTAATGAAACAGAAAGATCCTAAACTTGAGCATCAATCACATCTGAGCTGAAACCAATGGTCTGCCCCTCACAGCTCCGACAGTAACCGCTCTGAGCCCAGCTCCCTCATGTATAAAGAGGATAATGACTACCTCATAGTTGTTATTTTCTCTCTATCACCACCCAAAATGTTGAATTGGTAGACTGGTATTTTAATTTAATTATCATTTCCTAATGGTATATGGAGGGCCGATGGTTGATGGGTTTCCGTTCTCAAGATTCATAGGTGGGAGAAGACGATTATGTAAGAGTCAACATATAGAAATAGAACGAATAAAGAAAAACGAGAAAGGGACTTCCCTGGCAGTCCAGTGGTTAAGACTCTGAGCTTCTATTGCAGGGGGCACAGGTTTTGGTCCCTGATCGGGGAACTAAGATCCTGCATGCCGCGTGGCACGGCCAAAAAAAAAAAGAAAAAGAAAAAAGAAAAACGAGGAGTCAAAGATGAAACTGGGGCTTCTTCTAGCAGGTCAGATACAGCAGTTTCAAGCATTTTCTAAGACAGGGACTTGAGCTGAAGCAGATTGGGACAGGTTCAGTGACTTCAGAAATTATGAGAAGGAAAAAATAATCTATGTTTTCCCAGCAAGACACAACTCCTACCTAATGTACTCCCTTTGTGGAATATTAGCTAAAACAAGTTAGAGATTAACACTAAGGATATTCTGTCATAGGTGGAAGGACAAGGCCTTTAATCATTTTATAGCATCCCCACCCTTAAGAATTATTTGAACAACCATATTGTGTAAAGCACTTCTTAAGTATAGCCAAAGATGGTTTTTTTTTGTTTTTTTGTTTTTTTTGCGGTACGCGGGCCTCTCACTGTTGTGGCCTCTCCCGTTGCGGAGCGCAGGCTCAGCGGCCATGGCTCACGGGCCTAGCTGCTCCGCGGCATGTGGGATCTTCCCGGACCGGGGCACAAACCCGTGTCCCCTGCATCGGCAGGTGGACTCTCAACCACTGCACCACCAGGGAAGCCCCAAAGATGTTAAGTTTTATATTTCAAGAGCTACTATTTCAAAAAAGAAACAAAAATAGAAATTCAAGTTGTTAATAAATCTTTGGGTAATTTTTATTTTCCCCACAGTGTTTCCCCTATCCTAAAAAGTAATGAAAACCCGGTCCCTCACGAATTTATCTTTCTGCTGATCTGACAAGTGTCCTCAGCTCTACCTCTCTTACTCTTCTCATGCACCTCACCATTAGATACCTAAGGTTTCCGTTTCCTACAAAGTTGGCACACTGACTCTCTAGTATTCACTCTGATCTCACCAGTATTGATTCTGAACATAGAAACTTCACAACATTCCCAACGATCACTCTGCTAACCAACACCCAGGAGATAACACACAGTTTAAACAAATGAGGGCAGTTGTGGTGATCACACAACTGTATGCATTTGTCAAAACTCATTAAACTGTACACTTCAGGTTGGTGAATCTTATCGTATGTAAATTATACCTCAATAAAGCTGATTTTTTAAAAAAGAATGCATGCATTCATTCATCCAGCAATATTTACTGAGCATCTATTATGTGCATCAAAGTTTATACCAAATCTTTCAGCTTGACTACTTGGGTCCTACCTGTATGAAATGTGTGTGCTCTACTCATAAACTAACACTGTCCCAAAAAGCCATGTTCCACGAAAAATGGTTCCATTTCTGATTATGAATGTCTCCTTAATGATGCCCTCTACAGCAGAAGGACCATTAGCTATCCATCATCTTCCATTACATAAATGAAATCTATGCTCTTTATTGTAATACAAACGCTTCCATCATAAGAAAAAAATTAAGCACCTAAGCATATAGAACATACCTCTACCACAGCCTTATATGTTTGTCTTTCTATCAAAAAAATTAGAATATCTCAAAAGCTTACTGATAACATCGCTGGAAGAAAAGGTAATATTATTGGGGAACAGACTTAATTGACTCATTTTAGCGACCATAGTGACCCAGTGGCTGAGTCAAAGGCCTGGAAACTAGGCCTCCTGGCTCCCAACCCAATATGCAGAGTGGACCTTAGAAACAGACTTCGGTTTGAATTCCAGCTCCACTTCTTACTAGTTGTATGCATACACTTAGGAAAGTCACCCTCAGTTTGCTCATCTGTGAAACAGGGAGGCCAACTACCACCTCACAGCATTGTTGTGAAGACTATATGAGATCTATACCACGCAGCACAATTACTGGGCACAGAGTAGGCAACTCAACGATATTAGTTCCCTTTCTTGGTCTTAAATTATTTAAGAGTAAGAAAATATCTATTAAACAAGGCTAATTCACAATCTCTATTAGTAATCACAGGACAACAATGAACCTGTATTTGCTTCTTGTTCATACTCTAGATCAACTCCCTTCCCATCCCACCGTTTCCAGTTTTTCAAACTTCAGTTACTATGTTTAGAAGTGATTTAATTTTAGAAACCTGGAAAATTCTTCTGAGTAAATTGAGCAAAACCTTCATCTGCCCCAAGGGGAATTCTGAGCAAAATAATTATTTCTAACAAGAAAAGAATTTTTTTCTATGGGGGTTATTCAATTTAACCACATGAATGCCGCCAAAGTTGCACGCAAAGTAACAGAAAGCCGTCTGGAACACACCGTACAGATTCTCCGAAGGGAAACATCCCCCTAAAATCCAAACACCTCCCTCCCTAATCTTAGGTAGTAAAATCTTAATAGGTGATCTGAATTCCCCCGGCTCTGACACCAGTCCAACTCCTTAGGCCAGAACTGCAGCAGTCCGTAAAACGCCCTGTACAAACCCCACCTCTCAAAATACCCCCAAAAGGCAGGCAGGTCCAGAGAGTATTTTCTCCTTAATGGACAGATTAAACACTAGAAGCACAATTCCTTTCCCAAGGTCATCCAAGTCAGTGAAGGTGCGACAGAGAATCTGCAGTCTCTCGGGCTTCATGGAGATCACACTGCAGGGATTTTCTCTTTTTTTTTTTTTGTAAGTGGGGGCTGCCTACTCTCTTCCCCTCTCCCACCCTCAAGTGTGAGCACTGGTCTCGGCATTTCCGAAACAAGCCACAACAAGCTCTGCAGTGTTAGGAAAGGGGCTGACGCGACGAAGAAACAGATGCTCCAAAGCAAGATGGTCTTTCTCGGCTCGCAGAGCCTCCTCCAAGGTTATTACAGAAACCGCAGGCACCCCAGGGAGCTCTACAGCGGGCCCCGAACCCCCAGCCCGGCCGCTCCGGGACGCCGGGTTCCCTTCAGCAGCCCTCGCAGCCCGAGGCCACCGGCCCCAGAAACCGCACTTCATTCCAGCGCTCCGGGAAGCCATGGCTCTTTCCCCGCCCGGGCAGGGGTGGGGGCGCGCAGGGAGGCGGGCCGCTCGCGCTGCGGAAAGTTCACCACGGCTGCGGGCGGGGGCGGCCCCGGCCCGGCTAGCCCGCGTCCCCCAGCAGATTCCACCATTAATTAGTCCTAAGGACTGTCTACTGGCAACTTAAACAAAGCGAATGCCTCGAATTCCTTCCCGGCCCAGCGGTCTGGCTGCGAGACCAGCATCGGCCGGGACGCGGGCTGGCGCTGCGGGTGGACAGCTGCGGCAGCCGCGGCGGGACCCCCTTCTCGCCCATCCCGCGTCCCCGCCGCCGGGCCCCGCAGCCCGGCCCGCACGCCAGCCTGAGCGCTCCCAAACCTCCCTCCTCCTCCTCCTCCTTCTCCACCTCTCCTCCTCCTCCTCCTCGGGAGCTCCCGGGCTCTTCCTGTAAGATCACTTCCTTCCTCCCCGGGTGCCCACGGGCCCCGCGCAGCCCCCTCCCCGGCGGTCCCGGCCCCCCGCCCGGCCGCACCGCTCCCCGCCCCCACCGGGCCCCGCGCGCCTCCCCACCCCCCAACTCCCAAACTCGACCTTAAAACTCTCCTCCGCTCAGCTCTTGGCCCCAAACATTTCTCCTCAGATTCTCGCTCCCACCAAGAAGTCTCTCAGAACCTTCCCTCCCCCTTCAAAGGAAAAATCTCCAACTCCAAAAGAATTCCCAAGGTCTCTCTCCAAAGATCTCCCTTTCCGAGCTCCTTCTCCGAAATTCCGCTCAAACTCTACCCCCACCTCAACTCCACAACCCCCCAGCCCTCGCCGGGGTGCGCCCGCCGGTTCTGCCCGGTCACCCCTGGGTGCCCCGACCCCTTGGCGGGGCAGGCCGCCTCCTCCGGGCGCCCTCCTCTCTCCGCCCGCCCGCCCGGCCTCCCGCGCCGCGCTCCCGCCACCTCCCCGCAGACTCCTCACCTCGGCGGCTACGGCCCGCGCTCCCGCCCGCCAAGGGCTCCGGCGCTCGGCTCCCGGCGGCCGGCGCCTCCTCCGGCTCCCAAGACTGACAATGAGGGGCGGAGCCAGAAGGTGACGTCAGCGTCCTGGAAGGCGGGGTCTTTGTGGGGGCGGAGCTTATAGGCGGTCCCGCCCCCTTTGTCTTCTCCCCCTTCCCGGTACTTGGACTTTTCCAAGTTTTTATCACCTATCTAGCTAGGTGCCCAGGTCCTGTGCTACGCGCGGTGGAAAATCGAAATGGAAGACAAGACGTCCTGCTTTCAAAAGGGGCACTCTCAGGGGATTGTGGGATTAAATGAGATAATCCATGTAAAGGTATTTAGCCCAAGGTCTAGTATGGAGTAATCTCTCAAAAAATACTATTTCTATTACTCAGCAAAGTGTGGAAAAGGAACTCAGCTTGAACTCAGGAGGCATGGGTTCCAGTCCCCAGCTCTGCTATTAATTCCACGTGTGATCCTAGACAAGTCCTTTGCCATCTATGTTCCCTCCTTTTGCCTTCTTTAAAATGGGAAGGGGCAATGACCAGATGATTTCAAAGGGCCCACCAATAATTCTATGACATTTTCCTGTGGACCTACCATGTGCAAGGTACCTAGAGCCCAGAGAAGGGAGAGGGGGGCCTTTGAAGAGAGCCCCAGACCTAGATCCAGCATGGTACAGAACACAGCTCTAGACACTCTCCCCTCAGATGCCCTCCCACATACTGACACAGGGTTGCATTCACAAGCCCGCACACAGATGCACTGAGGGCTGCTTCCTCTTTGACTACAGCAGCATAGCTGGTCTCTTGAGACATCTCTTGTGTAAGCTCCTTATTGCCTATGGAATAAAGGCCAAATGCCTGGCCTGGTGTGATCTCTTCCTACCTTTACACACACACACACACACACACACACACAAAGTTTATCCAAACTTCCCCTAGCACACCCACTGCTTTCCCACATCTGCGCATTGCTCATGCTCTTCCCTTGCTGTCTCTTCTCAGTTTACAACTCCTCCTAGTTTCCCCCAGCCAGAAGCTGACTCTCCCTGCTCTGAATACCCATGGCATTGTGTTAACTCTCATGTGGGCATGAACACATTTTAACTTGTGTCAAACTGACCTCCCCTTTGTTTCTTAGCACTTCCTCACTTCCTTGAGGTCAGAGCCCACACATGTTTGTGGAGCTCAGGTTCTGATGCCAGAAAACCCTGGGATTATATATACCCGTGTTCTGGCCCGCACTAACTCTCTTTGAGCCTCATTCTCCTCATCTGTAAAATGGGCATATTAATACAGTCCTTGTGGTGTTCAGTTTAAAATTACATAAGACACTGTGTGGAAAGCACCAGGCACAGTTTTCCACAAACGATGTACCTGTCATTATTTTCATTCTTTTTTTTTTAATTTTATTTATTTATTTATTTTTGGCTGCGTAGGGTCTTCGTTGCTGGGCGCGGGCTTCCTCTAGTTGCGGCGAGCGGGGGCTACTCTTCCTTGCGGCGTGCAGTCTTCTCATTGCGGTGGCTTCTCTTGTCGCGGAGCACGGGCTCTAGGCACATGGGCTTCAGTAGTTGTGGCATGTGGGCTCAGTACTTGTGGCTCACGGGCTCTAGAGCGCAAGCTCAGTAGTTGTGGCGCACAGGCTTAGTTGCTCCACGGCATGTGGGAACTTCCCAGACCAGGGCTCGAACCCATGTCCCCTACATTGGCAGGCAGATACTTAACCACTGAGCCACCAGGGAAGGCCTTCATTCTTATTATTATTATCATCAATATTATTTCTAGTTCCTAACACCAGATAGCATCCCTAGTGATAATCCACCTAATCATTTCATAGTGGAAGACTTTGAGGTGCTGAGAGAGGAAGAGGCTCACTGAAAGGGGCCCTGCAGAGCATTGCCATTGGAATAGAAACTGCAGTTTCTAGACCCCAGGTGGATTCTGCAGAGTCACAGCTGATACCCCAGAGTGTCTCTGTCACTCAGCACCCCTCCAGGCTGGGAACGCCTTCGAGTTCTCATCTTTTGCAGCAGAGCTGACCCGGTTCTCCCTTGTACCTCTCTCCTCTCGTTTTCCTTACAGAGAGATGGATCTGTGTTAAACTGCCCTTGGCGACTCCACAGTCTTCTAGCAGAACTGCAGCAAGGCACTGGGTGTTTCCAGAGTGCTGGCCTGTGGGAAGAGGGAAAGGGTTTTGGGGTTCTGATTAATTTCCTGCGAGGGGGGACAGGCAAATGGCTGTTCTGAATTGCCTGGGCTGGTCCTCAAGAGCCCCTAACAAATCGCAGCTTATTTCTAGAATAAGAGATTCAAAAATTCAACTTCCCATGAAAGGAAGGCATGGCCACAGGATTGCTGCAGGCAAAGAAAGGGCCTTTACTGAGTCCCTCTATGTGCCGATTCCAAGCATTGCAGACACTTGGAAGAGAGAACCCGGGACATACAGGGGAGGTTCTGAAGACAGAACCTTCTCTCTGGGACCCATGAACCAATCAGCCACTTATTCATTCATTCAGAGCAAAAGCTTTGTCACAGGACAGATCAGGATTCAAATCTCAGCTCCATTGCTTACCAGTTGTGTGACCTTGGGCTTTCAAGTCTCTGCACCTCAGTTTCTCATCTGAAAAATGCGAATAATAATAGTATTTATTTCATTCAAGGGCTGTGAGGATCAAATGAAATAACATGTGAAAGAGCTTAGTTCAGAGCCTAGCACTTAGTTCATGCCAGGATATGGTGGCTGCTGTTACTATTCCAACATGGCCTCCCAGTAAGGCCTCTCATGTGCTGGCGTCTGGACTGGAGGTAATAGTCTCAACCATAAGAAGCTCATTTGGTGAAAGGAATGGAATAGATTTTCATGAATAGGCAGGAAAAGGTGTCTACTGGGTATTGTTAAATTAAGAAAAAAAAGAGTAAGAATAAGTTGCAGAATTACAGAAGTAGTAGGATCCCATAATTATAACTTATATGCTTAGTATATGCATTACAAAATGGAGAATATAGAAAACTAAATACGATGCCTTCACCTTTTTTCCTTTCTATTTGTTTTGCGTTTCTTTGTGTGTGTGTGTGTATAGCAGGAATTTTCAAAAAAGACTCTATTGAATGCTAAGAGGGAGAAAGAGGATGAAGACACAGCTACAAGGGGTATCAGCAATGGGCATCTGAACCAACTGTTCATACGCCATAGAAAATTCTACAGGTTCCATCTCATTCTCCATGACATTCCAGGGAAAGCCCCAGCCCAGACAATTCTCATCTTCTCCCGACTCCCCAGCCCTTATCTGCACTTGAACTTTCAATGGTATAGCCAGAGGCAAGACTCTGAACAGAACTCCCAGGAACCATAGCAAGGCCAGTAGGAGAGACCTTTCAACAGGAAGAATCTTTTTTTGCTCCCTGTCTTGTGCCCCATCCCCATCTCCCAAGGAGTAACAATCTGACAGCATCTTGTGGCTACAGTGCCTAAACCTGCCTGCACTTTCATTTCTCCTCATTATATCTTTCTGCAATTTAAATTTTTTTACAAGGAGGATGTATTACTTGGTCATCAGAAAAAAGGCAGTAAAGATGTATATAACAAGAAAGCTAACCAAGCCTGTGCTGGTTCACTTTTGTTGGTTTCCAAACAATAAATTAGAACAATGTGGTTGAAGCCAATGCTTAAGTCTCACAGGAATCATAGAAAGTAAGAGTGGGAAGGGATAGAATCACCCTCAGTTTCTCCTACCACCCCCCCAAATGGCATAATTTTAAGTCCTCTCACATTTCAGACCACCCACCAACACATGTATTTCATTCATTCATTCAACAAACACTTATGGATCCTTTACTATAAACCAAGCATCATATAGGTTATTGAAGGTCTCCTATCTTGCAGATTAGAAAAACAAGGCTCAAGGAGGTAAAGTAAACTGCCCAAAGTCTCACATCTATTGAGATCTAAACCAAGACCTTCACAACGTCAAAAGTCAATTCCTAAAGGGCGAGGGCTAAATTCCAAAGTGAGTGTGCTGTGCACTTAGGCAGCCATGATTGCTGGGTGGCCTCGGGCAAGTCACTGAACTCTTCCCAGCAGCAGTTTCCCCATCTCTGTGGAGTAAGGACATACCTGCATATTATACGTAAGTTAAGCACTTTGTAAGTTATAACACATAATTCAAAGGCAAGTCATTATATCAGCTCTTCTGAGACTGATTCTCACTCATCTTTGGACCTCGGTGCTTTCCCCATTAGTGTTTATCCCCATTAATGTTTACCCCCCATTAACACATTTAGGACAGTCTTCCTTCCACAAACTCATATTATACCCCCCACTAGCCTGGGACCTCCTCGAGGAGTGGAACAATGCTTATTCATTTCTAATTCCTTTCTGCCCCTAGTGCAGTGTCTGGCAGTCCCTCCATTCCTTCACTCTTTTATTTATTTCATAACAAATGGCTGAGAGCCTAACATGTGTAAGACAGCAAAGGTCCCTGCCTTCTTAGACCTTAAGACTGGTGGGGTGGAGAGACAAGAAAATATTAAGCACAGTTAATTACTTCATTAATTAACTGCATTAAATCTCACAAAGTGGGACTTCCCTGGTGGTGCAGTGGTTAAGAATCCGCTTGCCAATGCAGGGGACACGGGTTCAATCCCTGGTCCAGGATGATCCCACATGCCATGGAGCAACAGCTACTGAGCCTGTGCTCTGGAGCCCGCGAACCACAACTGCTGAGCCCACGTACCACAACTACTGAAGCCTGGCGCCTAGAGCCCGTGCTCCGCAACAAGAGAAGCCACCGCAATGAGAAGTCTGCACACCGCAACGAAGAGTAGCCCCCACTCACCGCAAGTAGAGAAAGCCCGTTCGCAGCAACGAAGACCCAACACAGCCAAAAATAAATTAAAAAAAAAAAATCTCATGAAGTATCAGCCCAGGTGCAATGAGAGCTTGGGGGACGGACGTGTTGTGGGGACCTAAGTGAATCCAGGACATAGGGAAGGCTTCCTAGAGGAGGTGGCCTTGAGGCTTAGAGATGTTAAGAAATTTGTTCAATGTCGCACAGCTGTTGAGTGGAAAAGCTGGGATTTTAACCCAGAACACCTAACTCCACACCCATATTCTTCTGCTAGACAACACTGCCTTTTATCTCCTCCCTCCTCTTCTTCCCTGCCTCTTATTGGTGAAAGGGAGCAAGGTCTGTCTAACAGGGGATGCTCAAAAGCAGTGTTTTTCCCAGATTGGGGGATCAGGGCCCCCTTTGAGAATCTGGTGAAATCCATGAAACATCTCCCATGTATACATGTATACAGACAGACCCACAAAGTCTTGCCTGCAATTTCAGGGTCCATAGGCATCCTGAGGCCCAGGTTTAGAACTCACACCATGGGGACCATAGGACTTTACAGTGAGATTCTCAGAACCTCAGAAAGAGATACCAGGGCCCCATGGGGACCTCAAATTCAGAGACAGACCCCAGGATTCTATAAAAAAGATTCTCAAGATCCAGGCAAAAGAGCCTGGGATCCTGTAGAGACCCCAAGTCCTTCCCCTGCAGAGACGTTAAGATGCCACATAGATTGCAGAGGAGGCTCAGGCCTGGACAAAGCTGGTGTCCCCACAGGGGAACCCGTGGGCCTTGGAAAGCTATGGTAAGACCTTTTGTGGGTCACTGACACCTCTGAAACTGAGGAAAAATGCAACACACAAGATGCTGTACACAAAATCAAGGCGTTCACAGACCTCTAGGAGGCCAGCAGTAACCCCCAGAATCAGGCCTCCTGTTCTTGGGCCTCCACAAGAAACTGAAGCCCCTCAAGAACCTGGACCAGGACCACAGACTCAAGGCACAAACTCTAGAGTCAAACAGACCACGGGTCGAATTCTGGCCCTGCTGTTTACTAGCCATGACCTTGGGCCACTCACCTACAAACCCTCAGGCCTCAGCGTCTCACCTCCCAAAAGAAAGGGTCGGACGGACACCTCTCCCTCCCCAGTCCAAGCCCCCGCGCCGTGGGCTCCGGGCCCGGTGGGGCATAGGCGCCTGCGGGACCCAGCCTCTCCGCTCCGGCGCCCGGGAGGGACCGGGGCTGCAGCACTTTCCTGCAATGCTAAAGGGCCGACTGCAGCGGGAGTGCGGGCGGCGCGGGAGGCGGCTCGCTTGCCGCAGTGACAGCGCCGCGCCGCGCCCCCGCGGGCCTGGGAAGCCGGCGGGGCCGTTCCCACCCGCCGGGCAGGGCGTTCCCGCCGGCCGGCTTCCTGCAGTCGGGGGCAGCGGAGGGGGGAGGCGCGGAGGGGCCGCGGGGCCCGGCAGGCCTGGTTCCTGGCTTTCTCTCTACGTTTCCTGAGCAGGACCGGCCGGGGGATGGGACCCAGCACAAACGTCCTTCCTGGGAGCGCAGCCAGGAAATCGCGTCCTGGTTCGCTCAGGTTCCTCCTCTGTAAGGGACGGTGCCGATTGCGGTCCGTAATCTTCTCGTACTTATCCACTGGGTGTGATGCGACCCGCTTACCGCTTCGGGAAGCTGAGAGATGAAAAGGCAGACCCCAGACCCTACAACATAGCAAGATTCCAGCCCCGTGATGGAAGTTAATTCCATCCTACGGATGAGAAAACTGAGGCTTGAAAAAATGAAGTGACTTACTCAAGGCCTTCATAAAAACATTACTGTAAATAAAATAATGTGTTCACTACCTACCAGGTGCTGTGCTACAAATGCTCTAAATGTTATTTGTATCATTGAGTCCTCAGAACCTATGAAGATAATTATTGTCCCTATTTTATAAATGAGGAGACTGAGAACCAGAGAAGCCAAGTGGCTTCTCCGATGTCTCACAGCTAGGACTTAAATGCCAATCTCCTGTTTCCAGAGCTCAGGCCATTCCACTATCCTGCGTCCCAGATGTCCTATTTCAACGCATTACAGTGAGTATGAGAATCAGAACCCTGTCTCCTTTGTCTTTGGGTCCCCCAAACCCCACTTGGAACTTGACACAACATAGGCACTCGGAGATGACTCTGGAGCCTAGCACAGAAGCTCAAAGTGAGAAGGACTAGTAGGAAGCATCTAGCCTGACTCCTTCTAGAGCCTTCAGCCAAGTGAAAATTCAGCCTCTGCTTCAATACTTCCTGTCATGAGGAACTCTCCCTCTCGCATCATAATCCATTCCCCTGTTGGACAAATATGTTTGGTCTGAAATATAAATACTTCATTTTGCTCGTGGTTCCTTGTAAACAGAGGAAGAACATTTCCCTCCTCTTGGGCATAATACACACCGCATGGTATCCTTAGCCATTTTATAAGGTTCAATAATTTTAAGTCCTTGTGAACTGGAACAATGCCAGCTATTTACCAGAAATGTTCCCCTTTCATGTGTAGAGTTGTTTCAGAGCAAAGCAGCCAGCCCAGACTACATTTTCCAGCACCTCTTGCAACTAAGTATGTGACAATGGGATATGGGCAGAGACAATGTGTGCCGTGTCCAGGCCAAATCCAAGTTAAGAACTATGTATGCTTTCTCAAAGCTCTCTCATTTCTCTCCCATCTGCCAACTGGATGCCAACACCACGTGAACCTGGGAAACCACATGTTGAACACAGCAGAGTCTTGGTCAGCCTGGGTTTCACCCAAGTCACTTGACTGAATGGTACCCACATTGAACCAACTTCTATTTAGTGTTTAGGCATTGAGATCTCAGGATTTCTCTATTACAGCAGTTAGCATAACTTAACCAACACTGGGACCAACTTGGGTTCATTGTTATGTCCTCCACTTCACAAAGCATGATGTTGGTCACAGAAAAGTTGCTCAAAAGACATCCATCTAGCACTGAGTGTGTCCACCTGGCTCAGCTGGGCAGAAATAGTCTGTTCATCTCACTGATGCATTATGTCTTGTCTATTCCAAAAAGGGTTTTGCATTGCAGCTGCAAGCCTATTTGATGGATAATTAAAGAGCAAGGATCAAGGAGTAATGAAAGCCTCAACCAAAGGACAGTGGAAAAGGAGGGAAGAAAGGTGAAAAATTGACTAATAATAGCAGAAATGCTAGGTCAAGTTTTCTAAGGACAGCAACTGTGACAGAGCAAAAACCATGGCTCTGAGTTTCCTGGCAGTCAAAGCAAAGAGGGAAACGGGATGAGTTACAAATTATATGGGAAGTAGTAAACATGTGATTAAGCGCACAAACCCCAGAGCCAGACTGGTTGTTTTGAAGCCCAACTCTACCACTTACTTAGGCAGTTATTTAACTTCTCTGTGCTTCTGTTTTTCATCTGAAAAATGGGGATGATATGATCATAATACCCCTCTCTTAGGGTCATTGGGAGGATTAAATGAGCCAAGGCATATTCTGTTCTTATAACAGGCCTGTCACGTGGTGAATTCTATATAAGAATTAGCTATTGCTACAGTCTGATTGGAAGAATCAGGTCAGTGATTTGGAAGAGACAATTTTTTCCCTGTACTAAACTCTCAGAGGTATGTATTACATAAGGGACCCCAACTAATACAATGGACTGTGCCTCAGTCAGACTTATGACAACTGCTGGGCCCTGTATCCCATGGTCATTTCTCTTATTGGCTTTTGGTCCAGACAAGCCTTGGCATTCTACTCACTAGGTAACTCTGGGGGCAGATTGTTCGGGTGCCCTAAGTGCCTTTCTGATGACCTGTCCACAAGGCAGGTAAGTGTCATGGTGACAAGCAAAGGGACTGGTGTCAGACCCAGGTATATTTGTTAACCTCTTCAAGCCTCAGTTTCTTCATCCATACAGTGAAGACAATAACAAATATATAGTACCTACCTAAGAGAGTTGCTGTAAAGATTACATGAAAGAATAGATACAAAACCCTTACCACAATGACCGGAACTATGGGAAGATTGTACTACACCAGCACTCACAAAATAAGGGAGAAACTGACAAAATTAAAATAAGGAATCTCACCTGAGACCCCTGGAGTACGGAGAATCATTTTTAATGCTTTAAAAATTGAAACAGATAAGACTCCGGGCTTCCACTGCAGGGGGCATGGGTTTGATCCCTGGTCAGGGAACTAAGATCCTGCATGCTGCATGGCTAAAATAAATAAATAAATAAATAAAGATAAAATTATTTTAAAAAGTGGAACAGAAATGGTAATTTCCCGCCGCAGAATGTGGCCCTGGGCTGACAAAAGCATCATTTCTCTGCTTCTGGCTGGAATTCCCTTGGCCTAATTCAGTGTGGTGTGCAGCCCAGGCTGGCCTGTTTTTGGAGCCACACTGGCCTGATGAGGTGCTGCAGAGCCAAAATGACCACCGTGCCACAGCAAAAGACTGTTTTTGAGGGGAGCTGAGAACCAGAAGCTCCCCCTTGGGCTTCCATGTGTTGGGTGCTTCCTCGGTACCCAGCACTGCACTGAGCATATTACCTTGCCCTGACAACAGCTTCAAGGGATGAGCCCTACTGGCAATCACATTTTATGGATGAGTAAACTGAATATCAGAGAAGCAAAGTGACGTGTCTAGGGTCACACAGCTAAGAACTGGCTAGGCTGGGACACGAGAGAGATGTGTGTCTCTAACCATTAGACCACACTGCATCTCCCCTGCACCCTGGCCCAGGATCTTGTCTCTCTCATTAGCCTAGGCTATCTGTTTTCCTCAAGGATCTTCTAGGAAACACCCACTGTAGGGACCACCTTCTCCTTCTGTCTGGGCAGCCCCTTACCCTGTGAGAACTATCTCCTGGACAAGACAGACAAGTGTTAATGGTGTGCCTTAAGCTGGTCAGAAGCTCTGAGTGGATGGAAAACCCGCCACCATCGCCATCACAGAGTCCAGTCTCAGCTCTCATTTGCTCAGCCTCCTGGTTGGTCTCTCTCTCTGCCTCCAGGCTCCCCCACCTCCATTCCTCCCTTCACCTGCAATCAGGGTGATGGCTCTCAGCACTTACCTAACCAAGTCATCCCCCTTCTGAATAAACTTCAGTAGCTCCCTATTGCTCCCAGGATAAAGTTCAAAGTCAATCGTTTGGTATAGCCCTCAAGGCCCAGCCTACTTCTCCAACCCTCTCTTTGCTCTCAGGCATCCTTGGCCCCCATCGCCCCAAACATTCATAGTTCCCAGCCCCAGAGCCTTTGCACATGCGGTTCCTGAGTGATGTGAGGCAAACGAGCTGCCAGGCCTAAGCTGTGCTGTGAGATTGTCAGATTCCATGAACCTCATCTTCTCCCTGCCCTCTAACCGAGACGTCTCTGCCAGCAGGAGTTGCCCAACATCCACCTGGAAAAGGGATCAGTCAGGAAGAGGGCATAAGCAACTCGGGCTCTGGGTAGAGCCCTGGGAAATGAGGACCTTGTCTTGCACCCACTCTATGTGTCGGAAGCTAGGTGTCAGGAGGTGACATGATAAAGCAGCAATGGGGAGCTAGATTTCCTACCAAGTCTGCGTGACGCCTGTATCCTAGTTTTTAACAATTCCCCAAGGCAATCTCCTTATTTGAGGCAGAATTCACCTCTGTGTATGTATATAATGTATACAGTTGCCTGAGTGCTGTCCCAGAGCAGGCAGTCTTCCCACCTCATTATTCCCACTTGCTAGGAATAATTGCTCTGAATGAGGAAGGCGCCCACCATCGGTGATTCCTGTGCCTTTCTCTGGTGCCCCTGTGCCACCTGGTGGGCATATCTGGAATAGACCAGGATTTCTGCCGACAGCTCTGAGGAAGGAGGCCTAGGGTAGGTGCCCTTAGCCAAATTCTCCAGGGTGGCATTTTCATCTCAGTCTACATTCCCCTCTGAGATCCCAGGGCTCACCTGCGCCTGAGGTCCTGAAAAAGGCAGAAGCTGATTCTGTCTCACTGTGGAATCTTGGGTCTGTCACGGCCCCTCTCTCAGGTTCCTCATCTATAAAAAAGGACCTGAAGAAATTGGGCCCTACCAGCTCTGACAGTCTAGGATCTGTGTCTAAAGTTCATTAAGTGGGAACTTTCCCGCTGGTACAGCAGTTAAGAATCCACCTTCCAACGCAGGGGATGCGGGTTCAATCCCTGGTCAGGGAACTAAGATCCCACATGCCGCGGGGCAACTAAGCCCACGCACAACCACTGAGCTCACACGTCTCAACATGAGAGCCAGCGTGCAGCAAACTACAGAGCCCACGTGCTCTGGAGCCCACATGCCACAACTAGAGAGAGAAAAAAGAAAAACCGCACACCACAGCTAGAGAGAAGCTCACGCGCCACAACTAGAGAGAAGACTGTGCACAGCAATGGAGACCTGACGCAGCCAAAAAACTGAAAAAGAAAAAGAAAATAAATTTTAAAAATAAAATAAAATAAAAATAATAAATAAAGTTCACTTAAGTGGCCTGTGGCTCTGCCTCCTTCTTTAGCTCAATGGGACGGATGTAAATTCCAGGAGGGCAGGGAAGTTGCTGGCTTATTCACTCTCTATCACAAGTGCATGGGGCAGTGCTTCAAACGTAGATGCTTTACTGGGTTTGAGGCTGTATTAATAGAAGCACTGTATGTACAATGAAGGAGGTAATACTCCTGTCCATGTCTGGAGTTCCGAGTTCCATTTGGGATCAGAACTTTGAAAGGGACATGGAAAAAGTGTAACTCATTCACAGGAGGATGAAGAAAATAATAGCTGAAAGGGGGACCACAAAACTACACAGTATGGGGGAACAGTTGAAGGAGCCAGAATATTGAGTCTGTTATAAAAAAAGGCTCACGGGGTACATGTATCTTCCTTCAAATATCTGAAGAGGGCATCTAGGGAAAAGAAATGGGAGAACTAGGAATTAGGGTTGTTACTTTAAGGGAACAGATATTTCTTTCCCCAAAACCAAAAGAAGTTTTCAGTCTGAGCTACATAAAGAACAGACCTGAATTTGAATCCCAGTCTGTCCCTAACTAGTTTTGTAACCTTGGGCAAGTTTCTTTATCACGTTAAGCCTTGGTTCTCTCATCTGTAAAATGGATATAATGTGGAGCACACAGGACTGTTGCGAGGATAGAATGATATAAAACATTTTTAAAGTGCCTAGTGCGAGGCCTAGTGCCTGGTTAGTGCTGGAGGAGTGTTGCTGTGGTTAAAAACATGGAGAGGGAGTAAGTACCCTGTCACTGGAAGTGTAAGCAGAGGCTCGAGGATAACTTGGCAGGAATGGGAAGGAGTCAAGCAGCTAGTGGGACTGTGGCTCGGGGAAGTGGGGCAGGCTGGTAGCTAGTAGTACTGGCTCTTGGTCACAATGATTAGATATTTATCTTGGCTTTGCAATTTAATTGCTGTGCAAATTACTTAACCATTCTGAGCCTCAGTCTCCCCAGCTGCAAAATGGGGATAAGTAGTTCCCACCTCACCGAGTTGTTGGGGGATGAAGCAATCAAAATGTGAGCTGCTTCTCTGATGTTAATGATCTGATTGGGATTGTCCTGGATGACCTTGAAGGTCCCCTCCCATCTGATATTCTCCAGGTCTGGAATCCCTGCTCTTGCCCTTGGGAGCAGACTGCAGGGGGCCCTGGGGAAGCAGATAAATGCACTGTCCTAAGACTCCCAGATGCAGAAGACTCCTTGCATCTGCTCCTTGCCAGGGGCAGTGTAAACAGGGCACTGTCCCTTTCCCTCCCCCACAAGCCAGCCCTTCCTGTGACAGGAAGGTGGCTAGGATGGCATCTGAGGAAGCTGAGGGGGCAGGACACAGGATGGGGTACGTGACAGGACAGTGGTGGACAGGCTGTCTGGTTTTCTAATCTGCTTATGCACTTTGGTCCCCAGGTAAACTGTGAGCTCTGTGAGGGATCCAACTGCTGTACAGGGTACAGAAATTAGCCAATAGCCTGGGGAGGATCAGAAGTTGCCAAATGGCAGCCCAGGGGCCAGATCTGGCTCACAGGTTTGTTCTGTTGTCTGCATAGTTGCACAGTGGTTTGTTTTTTAAATTAGTTGTCAACATTTAAAAATAAGGGGACTGAATTAAAAATCCCAATTCCTTACTCTCTCCAAAGTCAGCAGAGCTGACACATTTCTGTATGGCATGAGTTAGTGAGAGATGAGTAGTAGCTGCCACCTTTAGTTAGGGCATATGAGATCCAGTCACCAGAGTCCCCACACCTCCCAGTTGTATCACACCAGTCAGCTTCACTCACTTATGAATGTGCAAATTACTTAACCATTCTGAGCCTTAGTCCCTTGAGTTTATGATCCCTGGGATAGAGGGATATCTAAGCAATATCTAAGGACAATGGGACAAATCCCAGCCTGGTTATGTGATTCATGAGTGCACTGAACTCCATTTCTGCATCTGTAAAAGGGGGATGAGGACACAGATCTCTCCCAGAGCTGATAGGAAGATTACTTAAGAAAATGTCTGTGAATCACCTGGAACATAGGTGTTCAACAAAAATTCCTTGTGAGTATACCATGGCCCAGGCTCATTCAATACTCTCCCTGGTTTTAAATGCTACAGTCCTGGGCACAGTATCAGGTCCCAGTCACCCTATGAGGCTAGTGTTATAGTTATACACACCATACAGAAGAGCAAACTGAGGCACAGAGAGATATTAAGCAAGTAAATGGAAGAGCTGGCATGCATAGCCCCGTTTGTCTGATTCCCAAACCTGTGCTTTTCCCTCACAGCCACACGGCATTTTGGCCCTGACCACATCCACTGGGGTTGAGTGTGAATTCTGAGGTATAACTAACTGTAGGGCTAGAATTCTAGCTCTACTAGCATTTACTAGCAGTGTGACACTGGGCAAATTATCTAATTTCTTGGGACTTCTAGTATTTTATCTGGAGGATAGGAAAAGGACCATCTTCGCGTGGGTTAAATGAGTTAAATGCTCATAAAATACTTAGGGCAGTACCTGGGTACACAGTAAGAGCTCAGTAAATGCTAGTTATTGTTATCATTAATTCAGCACTGGCTGCGTGCCAGGTACTAAGAGTACAAAGATCAGTGAGAGTCCCTGTGGGGCTCAAGATGAGAGATCATAGGCCAGAGTGATGTGCTGTCAGGGAGCCTGGTTGTGGAAGCAGAGGAGGGTAGTGGTTAACTTTACGTGTCAGTTTGTCAGGACCACAGTGCCCAGACATTTGGTCAAATATTATTCTGGATGTTTCTGTGAGGGTGTTTTTGGATAAGATGGACATTTAAGCCAGTGGACTTTGAGATTGCTCTCCATAATGTGGGTGGGCCTCATCCAATCAGTTGAAGGCCTGCATAGAACAAAATGGCTGATGTCCCCTAAGCAAGAGAGACTTCTCCAGAAGATGGCCTTTGGGCTTCACCAGCAACATTGGCTCTTCTGCACCAGACTGCTTTTGGACTCAAGGTAGAACCCTTTCGTCTGAATCTCCAGTCTGTCATCATCCCCATCAGATTTTGGACTCATCAAGACTCCACAATTGTGTAAGTCAATTCCTTGAAATAATTCTCTTTCTATATAAATGCACATCCTGTTTGTTCAATGTCTCTGGAGAACCCTGACTAAAAGAGAGGGGGTAGTACCAATACCTTTGGCAGTGCTAGCCTGGAGAAGGTTGTCCAAGGGCCCTGACCCTCTCCCTTATAGATGTAACTGTCTTTAATATTTGGGATGCATTTACTACGAGGATCCCACAAAGCTGGGAGAGATAGCACATATAGAGGCTGACAGAATCAGGATTCAAAACCCACTTAATCTTCAGAATGATGTGTAGGAACCTACAAGAAGAAATGGATCAATGAAAAGTCCTCCCCTTGGGCTCAATTGTGCAGAGATAGAATCAGGGACCAGGGGGCAGGAGAATGTAGCCAGCTGAAAAGCACTAGGTGTGTATAAGACTTGGCACTTTAGTTTGACAACAAGTGCAATATGGGCCAATTCCTTCCTAGGTTACTTTAAGTTCTGACGAGGCATGAGGCTGATCAGCCTGAGGAGACACAGCCCTGGTCTCCAGGTTTCAAAAAGGCAGGATAGGGACGGGCAGGTGGAAGTTACTGGAAATCAGATTTGGGCCCAGTGGGAAGAACAGTCAGTACTGACCAAGATGGCCTGGGTGTCTCATGGGTACCGATCTCCCTGTCACCAAGAATGTTCTAGGAGTTATCCCTTCTTCACGATGTAACCAAGACAGTGCTGTGAAGAGAAGGAGCATGCACTTTGGATGGGATGGACCTAGATTCAAACTAGTTAGTGTGAGTGTGACCTCAGATGAGTCACCCTGAGCCCATGGACCTCAGGGAGTACTCGTGCTGCACTGGAAATCCCTGGGTGGCCTCTTAAAGCAGCCAATGAATGTAACCTGTTTACCACACTGGCTGGCTCACACTGAGAAACATCCTCTGGCTGTCCTCACTTCCCTGCCCAAGGCGCCAAGCCCGTGCCAACCCAAGAGTGCCTCGTGCTGCCCAAACTTGCTGCCATCCAACCCATGAGAGGACCGGGTAACAAGAGAGAGGTGTGTCCTCCTGGTATCTGTCTCGACGCGTTCAGTAGCAAGTAACAGAAAAATCCAGCAGTGTTTAAATCATAAGGATGGTTACTGCTCACTTAACAAGTAATCTGAGACAGGCAGTCCCAGGGAAGCTTTGATGCCTCAGTGATGCAGTCAAGGAAGTGGGCTTGCTCTTTCTCCTCTGCCATCCTCAGGGCATCCACAATGTTTTCCTGCAGCATCACAGGATGGCTGCCCAAGCTTCCCATCCTCACCGGACAGCTCCCAAGAAGGAAGAACTTTTTTTTTTTTTTTTTTTTTTTTGCGGTACGCAGGCCTCTCACTGTTGTGGCCTCTCCCGTTGCGGAGCACAGACTCCGGATGCGCAGGCTCAGCGGCCATGGCTCACGGGCCCAGCCGCTCCGCAGCATGTGGGATCTTCCCGGACCAGGGCACGAACCCGTGTCCCCTGCATCGGCAGGCGGACTCTCAACCACTGCGCCACCAGGGAAGCCCAGGAAGAACTTTTTTAGAACTTTTTTTTCCTCGCATGTCTCTCTTTTCCAGCAAGGAGTATCTTTCCAAAGGCCCTAGTAACTTTCCCTTATATCTTTTTATTTTATTTATTTATTTTTTAAAATTGAAGTAGAGTTGATTTACAATGTTGTGTTTCCCCTTATATCTTGAATAACCAGCTTCTCCGAGTTGGCAAGGTACTTCTCCATTTTGTACCTAAATTCTCAGATCCTGGGAACCCCCTTGGCCCCTGGCAGATCTGACCAGTTGGTTTCCCTACTTATATCCCATTGGCCAGAACTGGGTCACACATCCATCCCTTGACCAATCCCTAGTAAAGGGAATGGAAGTATTCCAACTGGTTTAAACCAATCAGGATTCACCTCCTGGGGGAACTGGCATGTTGCCATTTGACCTGATTGATGGCAGGAAGCAGGATTGGCTGCTAGACGGGAATCCTGCAGTGTCTGCCACACTTGCGTATGTCAGAAATTAGCAAATTCCTGTCCTAGATGAGGCTCTGCTCTCCCCCAGCATCATCACCATCATGCTGTGCGTGTGTTTGTGACTAATTGTGATAGAATTAGGAGCATGACAAGGATGTTGGCAGAGGGGGAAGGAGTAAAGCCCCAAATACCGGCTTCCGCTGTGGTCATGGGAAATAAGTTTATTTTTAATCTGATCTTCATGTGGCCTAATTAGTGTGCAGTTCTCCAGGCATGGGCAGCTTTCAGGTAATAATAAGAAAGAGCAGAAAACAGCTGATCTTTCTCCTAAGCTGGCCTATCCTTTGACAGTCCCTGGGTAGAAACTGTGGAGGAGGGGGCATCTGAGCAGAAGGACAGAGGGCCTGGGCTGAGTGCAGGCTAAGGGGTCAGCCCAGCCCTGGCTCCCTGGGGACACTGGGGTCACCCAGCCTCCTCACTCACCTCTTGCCTCAGCTACACTCAGGACAGAACTGCCCTGAGTCTGACCTAGGTCTACCTGACACCAAATCTCATGATATGTGAGGTTCCAGCCACAGGAACCAGTTACCTTCTCTTAAAACTTTAAAGACAAAGACACTGAGAATAAGTCATTTATAAACCTGGAAATGGTGTTTCATTCATTCATTCAAACAAATATTTACTGAGTATCTACCATGTCTAGGCACTGAAGTGTGTTGGAGATCAAACAATGATACATGATAAGTAAGATCCCCACCCTCAAGAAGCTGACACCCTAGAGGTGGCAGACAAGACAATAAGCAAGAACTAATATATATCATCATCAGTAATAAATATAATAAAGTCAGAGAAGGGGATAGAGATGGCTGGGTAGATGGAGGGGAGGGGTGCCTGCTCTTCTGAGGTCTTCCGACTACAGCCTCTGAGTTGCCACCTATTTTAGTAAATAGCATTCTATTGGAATATAGCCAAGCTCATTGATTTATATATTGTCTATGGCTGCTTTCATGCTACGATGGCAGAGTTGAATAATTACAACACAGATTCTATGACCTGTGAAGCTGAAAATATTTACTATCTGGCCCTTAAAAAAAAAGTTTGCCATCACAAGGAGATACCATTTCACACCCACTAGAATGGCTATAATCAAAGACAGACAATATGGGCCTCCCTGGTGGCGCAGTGGTTGAGAGTCCGCCTGCCGATGCAGGGGATACGGGTTCGTGCCCCGGTCTGGGAGGATCCCATATGCCGCGGAGCGGCTGGGCCCGTGAGCCATGGCCGCTGGGCCTGCGCATCCGGAGCCTGTGCTCCGCAACGGGAGAGGCCACAACAGTGAGAGGCCCGCATACCGCAAAAAGAAAAAAAAAAAAAAAAAAAAAAAAAAAAAAAGACAGACAATAACAAGTAAGAGTGAGGATGTGAACAAACTGGAACCCTCACGCACTGATAATGGGAATGTAAAACGGTGCAGCCACTTTGGAAAAATCTGGCAGTTCCTCAACAGGGTAGACATAGAGTTACCATATGACCCAGCAACTCCATTCCTAGTTATATACCTAAGAGAAATGAAAGCATATGTCCACACAAAAACTTATACCACAAAATTCAGAGCAGCAGTATCCATAGTAGCCAAAAAGTAGAAACAACCGGGCTTCCCTGGTGGCGCAGTGGTTTAGAGTCTGCCTGCCGATTTAGGGGACGTGTGTTCGTGCCCCGGTCCAGGAAGATCCCACATGCCGCGGAGCGGCTGGGCCCGTGAGCCATGGCCGCTGAGCCTGAGCGTCTGGAGCCTGTGCTCCGCAACGGGAGAGGCCACAGCAGTGAGAGGCCCGCATACCGCAAAAAAAAAAAAAAAAAAAAAAAGTAGAAACAACCGAAATGTCCATCAATAGATAAATGAATAAATAAAATGTGGTATAGTCATACAATGGAATATTATCTGACAATAAAAGGAAATGTAGGGACTGCCCCCCACTGCAGGGGGCCCGGGTTCGCTCCCTGGTCGGGGAACTAGGTCCCACATTGCATGCTGCAACTAAGAAGCCCACATGCCGCAACTAAGACCTGGCGCAACCTAAATAAATAAATAAATATTAAAGGAAAAAAAGAAAAGTAATAGTGATATATGCTACAATATGGATCAACTGTAAAAAGAAAAAAGCCAGTCACAAAGTACCACGTATTGTATGATTCCGTTTGTATGAAATATCCAGAAGAGTCCATCTACAGTGACAGAAAATAGATTACTGATTGCCTAGGGAGAGAGAGGTTGGGCAATGATGGCTAAAGTGTGCACGGTTTCTTTTTGGGGTGATGAAAACTGATTGTGGTGATGGTTCCACAACTCTGTGAAAATACTAAAAGGCATGGAATTGTACCATTTAAATGGGTGAATTTATGGTCTATGAATTATATCCCAATAAAGCTGTTTTTAAAAGGTTTACCAACCTTTGTTCTAGACAGTTAGGGAAGGCCTCGAGGTGGTGGCATTTGAGTCTCTTTTGTAATTGGCTCAAAGTTCTCAAATAGTAACAGGTGGCATTTTACTGAGCACTTACGTGCCAGGCGCTGTGTGAAGCATTTTGCAAATCACTGCCTCATTTAATCCTCACAAAGATCCTATGGCTTAAATACTGACAACTCCATTTAACAGATGAAGAAACTGGAGCACAGAGACATCAGGGGACTTGCTCCAGGTCACACAGTTGATAAATGGCAGAACCGGGATCCAACCCCAAGTATTTCTGACCTCAAAGCCTGTGCCTTTAACCACTGAGACACACTGTATGTACACAGTTCCCTGTCCAGTCTCTGGATTCCTGATCTTTCCCAGATCAGATCAGGAAGATGGCCCAAGGCGAGATGGAGGAGGTGGGGAAGAGCACAGCCTTGAAGGAAAGTAGGGCAGGGCACGCGGGGAGCACAGGAGAGCAGTGAGCGTGCTGAGACGTGCCTCTGGGCTCAGGGAGGGCCCCCACGGGGCGAGCAAGTCACTAACACAGTGGTTTTAGAAATTTGAGAACAATCTAGTGCCTAGAAATCACCTAGTGCAAGAAGTGGAGAGAGGTTTATTTAAAACAGATTCCTGGGTTTCACTGCCAGAGATTCTGATGTAGTGGGTCTGAGTTGGGGACCAGAAATTCAATGTTGACGGAGTCTCCCTGGGAGATTCTGATGCAGATGGTCCAGGGACCACACTGTGAGACATCCAGCAGAAACTTCGAGGTCAGCACAAGACTCCTCTGGGTGCTCCCCTACCCTTATCTTGGCATCCCTCCTTTTTTCTCCCTTTCTGATATTGCATATTCCTGACTCTCCTTCTCCCTGTGCCCAGAGACCCCATGGAGCATTACAGGCCTCCCAGGCTCTGTTCCTGCTCTTTTCTCCACCTGGTGTGACCTCCCCTACCTTCCTCTGCTCTGCCCTATCTCCCCCACGAAGCTTCATCACACCTCCCCTTCCTTAGTCTCCCATCCCCAAAAGGCTCATCTTTTGGGAGTCTGCTGAGGTGTCACCTCTTTATGAAATCTTCCCTAACCATAGGCAAGTTTCTTTATTGCAAAATGAGGATGAAAAGCAAACCAGAAATTGTATGTAAGGAGCATTGCAGGCACTCAATACACAGCAGCTGTTATTTTTATATTGCTTGTCCTTGGGCAGGTGAGTTTCTGTATCTCTAAAATGATAAGAGCTCTTAGGCCAAGCACTGTATTAAAATATACAATAATATACCTATTATTTTCCACATTTTACATTTGAGGAAACTGAGGCAAAGAGGGATTAAGAAACCTGTCCAAGGTCACCCAACTAGAAACTGGTAGCACTTGGACTTGAATTGAGGCATTAGGTCCTCAGCTCTAATCATCATGTTACACTGACTTCCACTGTTATGAGGCACCAATGAAATAATAACTACCAGGACTCTGGCACAGGGCCTGGCATGTGGTAGGTGCTCAATAAATGCTAGAGACTGGATTGAATTGAAAGGTTTCTATGTCCAGGGAAAGGGGGAAAAATTACCCCTTTGAGGCTTTGTTGATCATGATGTTTCATGCTTTTTATTTGACAGTACTCAATAGCTTAAGATCTCTAAAGAGAATGGGATATAGGAAGAAAATTCAGAATGGTATTCCAAGCTTGGTAGGTACAAATTCTGTCAATCTACTTCAATGGGGGTAACTGTGGGTTTTAACTTCAGAACATTAAGATGGTGCAGAGAAACTGGGGAAGGAGGATAGGCACAGGGTAGCTATCTTGTTCCAACCATCCCACTCCCCTGCCCCTGGCTTCTGAATCTCTCTCTGTCACTCTGTATCATTGGCACCTCCAATGCTGAATCTCTCCCCATGAACAACTAAGGAAGATTCAATCTAAGAAGGACTCAGTGGAAGAAATATTGATACTTGGGTGTTAATTTCCAATTAAGGTGCCACATGGAATGGAAACCCATCTACCTGACTCCAAATTCCCTTTCAACTCAGGTCATTAATCTCATCTACCCTGTTTTAAGCTCCATACAACACTTACGTAGACCAGAAAGCTTCCCCCTTTGAGCCTGGGGTCTTCCTACAGAGTCAGGCAGCTTTCTGCCTGAATTGCATCCATGGGGAAACCTGTGGACACATTCTTTCCAACATGGATGAACTGTGAAAATATTATACTAAGTGAAGTCTTGTCCCATTTTACACAGCTGCCCAGCTTTTGGTGGCTCGGAGGTCAAGAAAACAACAGCAAAAAAGAACACTGAACAATTCTATTGATTGAACCAAAACCCAAGATATCAGGACTAACCCAACTCTCAGGAAAAATAAAAAAGACAATTCCAATTGGATTACAGGACGTAAAAGATAACAAGAGTTGCCACCAAACAAGACTAAGAGGCTTTCCTGAAATGGACGACTTTCTGAAATGCTTGCCAAAACTCTTCGTTAAACACAGTATAGATTATTGGATTGATGAGGGAGTTTAGATAGCCTAGCCAGGTGAAAAAGTCAAAAAGGGCTGGGTGGATCCAGCAGGAGTCCCGGCAGATGGGGAGGACCAGAGATGCAACAAAGAAGGGCAGCCAGCAGATGATAAAGGCCCCCAGAATGATCCCCAGGGTTTTAGTGGCTTTCCTCTCTCGGGCAGCAGAAATCCTCTTGCGCTCCAGGACACTATCCGCAAGCTTGATCTTCACGTGGTTGAAAAAGAGAGGGGAACCGGCGGAATGAGAGTGCCCCTCGTGAAGGCTGGGATTGAGCGAGCAGAGCGAGGACCCCGCAGAGCCTGTGATGAGATGGGCTGTGGTAAAGCGCTTCCCGTAGAGGGATGGCGGATTCAGGATGTGGTTCCGGGCGGCTGTGTAGATCCGGCCATAGAGGAGGATGAGCAATACGGACGGGATGTAGAAGGCCCCACAGGTGGAGTAGATGGTGTAGGAGATCTGAGAAGTGTTCACCAGGCAGTCCGACATCTCTTCGTGAGCTTTGGCCTGCCGCCAAAAGAGTGGTGGGATGGAGATGCAGATGGAGATGGCCCAGACGATGGCAATCATGGCAGCCGCGTGGCCTGCTGTCCGGCGTTTACTATACTCCAGGGCATCAGTGATGGCCCAGTACCTGTCCAGAGCAATGACACAGAGATGCAGGATGGAGGCTGTGCAGCACGTGATGTCAGAAGACAGCCAGATGTCACACAGGAGTTGGCCAAAGCTCCAGGTGTGGGTGGTGGTATATGCGATGCTGATGGGCATGACCAAGATGGAAACTAAGAGGTCAGTCGTGGCCAGGGAGCCAATGAGATAGTTGGCTGGGGTGTGGAGCTTCCTGGTCAGGAAGATGGTGGTAAGCACAAAGGTGTTGGAAAGGACTGTGGCCAGTGTGATGATGGAAAGGACCACAGCAAGAGAAATCTTGAGGGCTTGGAGGGTCCCTGGATCCCAAGCCCCTGGAGTTTCTGTGGCATTCAGGGATCTGTTGGGAGCTCCTTGCAGAAGGCCTTCCACTGACTGGTTTGGTGGGGACATTGTGGGTGGCTCTCTCTTCCCACAGACTTTCACACACGCAGCTCCTTCCTTCACAGTTGTCCTGCTCACAGAATAAGGTCATCCTTCTGTTTCACACTGGTGGGAGGCAGCCATCAGAACAGACCCCAGTGAAAAGACCTCAAAACTTGACTATTTAAAGAACATTGAGGTGACTACCACCTGGTAGTTAAAGGTCTTTCCTAAACCAGATGAATCCCAAGATGTCTCACTGTTCTGGAACTTTGCCCAGCAACTGGTCAGGCCTAGAGGACACATGCTAGATTTGTTAGACATTTATCAGGATATCAAAACAGTGTAGGCAGTGCTCTGGAATTCTTGCCTTTGGCATTTTGGCTCCTTCCAAAGCTTGAGAGATAAATGTGTTTAATGAGAACTTCAGAATAATTTCCTCCATCCTGTTCTGAGAAGATTCTGGATTTCAGGTCGCCTCTGGGGAGCCTTTTTTTTTTTTCATTCATTCATTCATTCATTCATTCATTCATTTTTGGCTGTGTTTGGGTCTTTGTTGCTGCACCTGGGTTTTCTCTAGTTGCGCGAGCAGGGGCTACTCTTTGTTGCAGTGCGTGGGCTTCTCATGGCAGTGGCTTCTCTTGCGGAGCACGGACGAGCTCTAGGTGCGTGGGCTTCGGTAGCTGTGGCGCGTGGGCTTCAGTAGTTGTGGCTCGCGGGCTCCAGAGCGCAGGCTCAGTAGTTGTGGCTCACAGGCTTAGTTGCTCCGCTGCATGTGGGATCTTCCCAGACCAGGGATCGAACCCGTGTCCCCTGCATTGGCAGGCAGATTCTTAACCATTGTGCCACCAGGGAAGTCCCCTCTGGGGAGCTTTTAAAACTAGAGACAAAAAGAAGTACCAGCTGATTCAGAGAGGCAGTGCAGTCAACAGCTCACAATTTTCTCAGGTTCGTCTGGACGTGTCATGAGGTAATTAACTTTGGTTCCTGTCCCACTGAACGTTTGGAGCCCAAACAGACAAAACATTCCGGTTACCAAGACTCGAAGAATGCATGAGCTGGGAGAAGGCAAAACAAAGAGATCACTGTGGGTTCATCGAGAAGGGCACATGTTCAGAAGTTCTGGGGGTTAAGGAAAAGAAAAAGTAGAGTTAGGTTCTAGAAGGACAATTTAGACATTTGAGATTAACTCTAAGATTAAAAGGATACTGTTTAGTGCTGGCAGCGGTGCAGCGTAACTGGCACTCTCACAAGTGTGAGGAGAATACAGGGGAGCATGACGTGCTCACCCCCACAATCCCCAGAGGAGGCAAAGTGTCACAGCTGTTGGAAGCATCACAGGCTTGTTACAAGGACATGAAAACAGTTCTGTAAATTGTGAATCAGAAATCATCCTATTTATTCAGCAACAATGGAAACTAAACAAAGTAACCACACACACACACACACACACACACACACACACACACACACAGAGGACACTTGGAAAAATACCAAATTGTTACCATTTATTTCTCTACGAATTGGGGAGGAGGGGGCAGTGAACTTTCTTCTATCCATATGAATTTTCCAAATTTCCTAGAGTGAGCATGCATGACTCAGAACCAAACCAAACCAAACCAAACCACCTTTTTGTTAAGCAAAGAAATCAACTGCCAAAATAAAAACCCCAGAGCATTTTTCATGGTGAAAGTTCAAATCCAGAAAATACATTTGGCTTTCCAAATGAAAACTGGAAATTTAGTCACAAAAAAAATCTTAAAGAATCATTTTCTTTTCTCCTCTGTGTCTCGGGACTTGAATCTGGGTTTCAGTATTTAGGACAGGGGCAAGTTCTGGGGTCTGAAGTCCGTGGGGCCTGGCAGGCAGCCCCTGGGTATATGGGGTTGGCAAGAAGAATGCCAAGACCCCTTAGCCTCGTCCACAGCCCCCACTGTGTCTCTCCCTGCCTTGCGTGGAATGCTACAACTCCACCAGGAATCCCTATGATTCATTTTATCTCTTCCAGGTCAGCTTAGCAAACAGGTCTTGCCCTAAAAGCATTCACAGCCCAGCAAGGGAAGCAGACATGTAGCTTCAAGGACCCTGGGATGGAGCTGGCAAGGCAGAATATATATATATACACGTACTTTAAAAAAATGTGATCATGATTATTATGTATGAATTTCTTTCATAGTTTGTATGTTTTTTGATTAATTGATTTATTCATTATTATTATTTTTTAGGCCACGCTGTGGGGCACGTGGGATCTTAGTTCCCCAACCAGGGATCGAATCCATGTCCCTGCATTGGGAGCACGGAACCTTAACCACTGGACCGCCAGGGAAGTCCCCTGTTTTTCTTTTTTTTAATAATTTTATTCATTTTTATTTATTTATTTTTGGTTGCATTGGGTCTTCGTTGCTGCACGTGGGCTTTCTCTAGTTGCAGCGAGAGGGGCCTGCTCTCCACTGGGGTGCGCGGGCTTCTCACTGCAGTGTCTTGTTGTGGAGCACAGGCTCTAGGCGCGCGGGCTTCAGTAGTTGTGGCGCGCAGGCTCAGTACTTGTGGTGCGTGGGCTTAGTTGCTCTGCGGCATGTGGGATCTTCCCAGACCAGGGATCGAACCCGTGTCCCCTGCATTGGTGGGCGGATTCTTAACCACTGTGCCAGCAGGGAAGTCCCCACAATATCATTCTTAAGGCCTGTGTATTGTTCTACTGGCTGCCTACATTAAGGAGAAGGGTTCAGTAGTCAAGGTCGGGAGGGATGGCATTCCTGGTGGCTGGAAAGGCAAGAGTAAAGGCCCAGAGGCTGGAGTGCAGAGAGCAGAGGTGGGTAGGGGACAGTGCTCAGGCGGTGGCTGGCACCGGGCACGGGAGGCAGCAGGGCACAGGGGAGGGTTTGGCTTGGACTGGGGCAACCTGGGCTCTAATCCTTATTCTACCCCAGCCTTCCTGTATGACCTTGGGCAAGTCCTTAGGTCTCAGATTTCTTCTCCAAACAGGAGCCACCCCATATGGCACCCAGGGCTGCTGTGGAGCTTTCATTGCTCTGGGCAAGGTCGGCCTTTGAAACCCACTAAAAGGCTGAGAAGTGTCAAGAATCATTATCGGGCTTCCCTGGTGGCGCAGTGGTTGAGACTCTGCCTGCTAATGTAGGGGACATGGGTTCGAGCCCTGGTCTGGGAGGATCCCACATGCCGCGGAGCAACTAGGCCCGTGAGTCACAACTACTGAGCCTGTGCGTCTGGAGCCTGTGCTCCTCAACAAGAGAGGCCGCGATAGTGAGAGGCCCGCGCACTGCGATGAAGAGTGGCCCCCGCTTGCCACAACTAGAGAAAGCCCTCGCACAGAAACGAAGACCCAACACAGCAAAAATAAATAATAAATAAATTACTAAAACTCCTACCCCCAACATCTTCTAAAAAAAAAAAATCATTATCATCCTATTTCCTTCATTCTGCTTGGCTCAGGGCTTTGTTGGGAAGGTTCAGTCTATGTCTATTGATTGACTGATTTAAAACAGTAAGAAGCTAAATGTGCAATGTGGTAGTTTCCCTCCCACTTCCCAAAATCATGCTTCATCTTTAAAAAATATCTGCCTAGAGGAGGGGAAACAGCTTCAGTTTAAGAAAACCCATCTTAAGCCACCTGCTCTAAAACATTCCCAAAGTTTGAGGAATATTATCATACTACCTTTCATGGGGCTCTTGGTATGTTCCAGGCACTGAGTTAGCCCTGGGGCCAACTCCACCTAGGACCCTTAACCTACAAATAAACAAATCAGTGCTCAGAGAGGTGAAGTCACCTGCCCAAGGTCATCCACGTGCAAGTGGAAAAACGGGGTCCAGGGCCAGCTCTGAAATTTCCACGCTTCTCCACACTGCCTCAATTCAGGAAGCAAAGCCTTAAGGCATGTTTGCTTCTAGGAGAGAAGCTTGTTTGGGATCTCATGGTGATAAGTGAAAACGGTGATTCCCTCCTACCACCCCAGCCCT